>NC_086319.1:305304792-306002292 GCF_036172605.1 Pelobates fuscus | reverse complement strand
GGGTGTGTTTGGGTGCCGCGCTGTGTGTCTGGGGGTGCGCTGTGTGTCTGGGGGTGCGCTGTGTGTCTTGGTGCGCTGTGTGTCTGGGTGCGCTGTGTGTCTGGGTGCGCTGTATGTGTTTGGGGTGCGCTGTGTGTGTTTGGGGTGCGCTGTGTGTCTGGGGGTGCGCTGTGTGTCTGGGGATGCGCTGTGTGTGTCTGGATGCGCTGTGTGTGTCTGGGGTTGCTGTGTGTGTCTGGGTGCTGTGTGTGTGTCTGGGTGCTGTGTGTGTGTCTGGGGGTGCTGTGTGTGTCTGGGGGTGCTGTGTGTGTGTCTGGGGGTGCTGTGTGTGTGTGTCTGGGGGTGCTGTGTGTGTGTCTGAGGGTGCTGTGTGTGTCTGGGTGCTGTGTGTGTCTGAGGGTGCTGTGTGTGTGTCTGGGGGTGCTGTGTGTGTCTGGGGGTGCTGTGTGTGTGTCTGGGGGTGCTGTGTGTGTGTGTGGGGGTGCTGTGTGTGTCTGAGGGTGCTGTGTGTGTCTGGGTGCTGTGTGTGTCTGAGGGTGCTGTGTGTGTCTGAGGGTGCTGTGTGTGTGTCTGGGGGTGCTGTGTGTGTGTCTGGGGGTGCTGTTTGTGTGTCTGGGGGTGCTGTGTGTGTGTCTGGGGGTGCTGTTTGTGTGTCTGGGGGTGCTGTTTGTGTGAGTGTATTTTTTTATTTAAATTAAAATATATTTTTTTATTAATAAAATAAAATGTTAAATGACTCCCCCCTCCCCCTTCCCCCTTCTTACCTTTATCCTGGGAGGGGGGAGTCCGTTCAACCATGAGGAGGGGCGTGCTGCCATGGAGGGTGCTTCCTTCCCTGGTGGTCCAGTGGTGAGAGTGAACTCTAGCCTGCAGGCTAGAGTTCACTCTCGCGAGATTTGACCGTTGCCGCGGTAACCAAGGCAACGCTCAGAATCCCATGAGAGGACCCGGCGGAGCTGCTAGATAGAGCTCGCCGGGTCTTCTCCTCCCTCCCTCCCTCCCCCCCTCCCCAAGCGGCCGCATCTGAGTGCCTGTGGGCCGGTGAGGGAGATCTTTGATCTCCCCACCGGCCCATGGAGGCAGACAGCAGGGCTGGCGCTCGGGTAGCGCTGGCCCTGCAGGGGCTGGCAGGGGAGATCTTGTGATCTCCCCTGCCGCCCTCGGCCCCACGGCCATCGCGGCCCACCAGTCCGGGCCTGTGTGTGAATGTATTTTGTATTTAAATTAAAATATACATTTTTTTATTAATAATAAAATTATTAATTAGCCTAGGTGGGGGGGAGCCGTTCTACCATGAGGGGGGGGGACCATGCTTCCTTCCCTGGTGGTCCAGTGATGAGAGTGAACTCTAGCCTGCAGGCTAGAGTTCACTCTCGCGAGATCTGAGCGTTGCCGAGGTAACGCTCAGACCTCGCGAGAGGACCCGGCGGAGCTGCTGGATAGAGCTCCGCCGGTCCTCTTTCCTGCCTCCCTCCCTCACACCCCAGCAAGCGGCCGCATGTCAGTGCCTGTGGGCCGGTGAGGGAGATCTTTGATCACAGCAGGGCCGGCGCTCGGCCGCCGATGGCCAAACCGGGCCTGCCTGAAATTATAAATATAACCTTACCCCACAGCTTCTGGGATGGAGGAAAGAGTGAGTAATTCAAAAGGGCCTGCTCATTACATTTAGCTATGCCCATTGCACAGTTAGATTAGGAATGTGGAAGAGCCATGACATTATTTTAGGTGCTGGTTATGTATGGTATAAAAGTGGAGGCATTTACATGGCTGTCTCCTGGTTTAGTGGGAGTGCTTTGGTATTTTAATGGATTTTTTGACAGCCAATCATTATCAAGAGGACTATCAAGTTCAAATAAAGAGTGTTAGTTTGTAGCACACTTGTTTTTTTTCCAAGTCAGTTGAAAAATTAGTATTTTTTTCTGCCAAATTATTTTTACATCTTTACTATAATAAAGCTTCTCTATATTGTATATTTAATCATTTTTTAAACAAATTCTTCTTGAACTTTAAATGAAAAGCTTCCCATTAAGAAAAAAAACAAAAAAAAAACGAGCCCCTGATTTGATTATTACAACAGCAAGAGAAATTTTTCAGCAGTCTGTTTTCTACACATGCGAAGCATATATTATATGGTATATGCAACTGCTAATGTTTCCAAAATTAGAAAATGTAATCTATATACATGACTCAGAAATCTCTCTTTAATCTCTGAAACACATGTCTGAATCTAAACCATGACAGTGTCGATGCAAATGGATACCATATGACTGACTGTGGAAAATGGACAGAAGTTCAGCTGTTTCCTCATTGATGCAAGTGTATCGAAGTAGACTTTCCAACAATATGCTTAAGGGGGAAAAGTCAATTAAAATACAACTGTCCCAATTCTAGTGAAAGTCACTGATCATCAAGAATTGCTATTCATTATATTGTATGTGCATTTAAACTATAAACTGACATGCTGACAAAATGCATTTAAAAGGCCATGCCCGTCAAATCCCATTTGAAGAATGATGATGACTTAGTACGTGGATAATCTGACCTTCTATTAAACCTTATTAAGATTGTTGACATTTCTGTTATTGTGTCTTTTTCTGATATAAGTTCTGCTCCAAGCAGTATTTGGTGCATTGGTTCACTGCCCTTATTAGGAAAAAGGGCTCTATTTTCTGTAAAGTGGGTCTTGGCAGCCAGCAATAATTATCCCAATTAGTTAAAGAGACACAAAAATGATAATGGTTCATTTACTGCAATATTGATCATTTTCATAGAACGCTGATTGGACAGTAAAGTAAACTGCAGGTAAAAGCATGCATTATTTAAAGCTATGATCATCTGAATTGCTTATACTATAAAACAGCCAGTAAACTGATCATGGCGAGTGTAGTGTCAACACTATTAGTAAATATCCTCATCTCTGTTTATGGGGAGATCTTTGCCCTATGTATGCAGATCACTCTTCCGTGGTCCCTCTTACATTGCTATTGTGGCATCGAATGACAGTGCTGGAATATGGCATCATATATGAGTACCTTTATATTAAAATACAGTTTGTATATCCTGTGACTCCTAAGAGCAGCTAAAATTATGTAGAATAACTGGTCCATCCTAGAGCTTTTTAAAATATTGCACATACTAATTGCACATACTAATTTTTCCACTGTATTATTCCCTATTTTATTAAAATGCAGCAATAGAAATGGAGTAGCTTTGTGCCTTGGAAATCAGTATCGATCTGCTATTTCTGTCACGCCTCAAAATTCAACTTCCTCTCTCCCAGGCCACTCTCGCTCTCCACAATTGGTCCCACACTTTCTTGAAAAGAATGACCAACAGGGGAGATTTACAAGAGGTAAAAGACACTCATGAAAATATGAGAGAAGAGGGGAAGAGCAGAGGTTGGTGGGAAAGGTTAGGCTGGATGAGGAGGGATGTCCACAGAGATTGCATGCATAAACTTTTTTCAACCCACAATATTTTCCAGTCTCATCAATAATTCACCAACCTTTATTGAATATACATTTTAGAACAAAAATAGCAGGTAAGACAATTAACAATTTTCATGTCAATCAAAAATATATTTTAATTTCATAACCCTTTTTTTTAATTCTTAAAAAACGGTCAGAAAATTGGGATTAAGCAAAGTTAATCCTAGATTTTTTTAAATAAACTAATATATTCTTTTATTATGAAACTGCATACTAACAGCTCCTCAGACATTGTTACCTTGTTTTTTCCTAAAGAGATCGATCTACTTCACATGGAGCTAAAGAAGGCTTCACCAATGAAAGGTGAAATCAGGGTAGTGCTGGCTTATTAATAGTTTGAGTTTGTTTTTTTTACCTTCTCCAACTGTGTTGTATTAAAACATGAAACTGTTCTGTTATTAAATTGTTGGCTCCCTTTTATCCATTCTAAGACCTACTGCAGAAAACATCAAAGAACACAGACCAATGGGGTGGCACCTTCCCCAGCCAGGCCAGAGACAGCTGCCAGATAATCTTCCTACCTGAGAGCTTGCTCAAGTGACCTACTTCAGATCAGAGAGGAACACAACAGATTAACTGGGTAGGGGTTTTATCCATAAACACAGTGGCTTGCTGTGAAACACTGTGTATTTACAATCAGAAGGGAGCAAGTGATGTGAGAGAAATATTTTTTTAAACTAACAAAACTTTAAAGGAGTCTTTAGAGTTTAATTATACAATTAAATAGAAATCAGAAGTAGTACTATTTTTAACTAATGAGCATTAGAACTGCATTATGTATGTGTGAGTTATAAAAATAATAATAATAATTGAACTACTCTATTAATACATGAAGAATATGAATGGTCTATCGACCAAAACACTTAAGAACGTTGTTCATCATGTCCACCTACCAGGTGATAGATATTACCCTCTATGGTAGTTTGTAGTAACTATTACATCTTAACTCTGCTAACTAACTGTGATATTAATGACATTATTATATATTATTAGATTATTAGATATTAATAGTTATTTTTATCTATATACTAGCTGAAATGACTGAAGCAGGATTCAAATGAATCTAAGGTTTTACATTTGTTTGTTTTTTTTGTAATAAGAAGCAGCAGAGATTAAAATCAGAGCAAAACAAGACAAAATGTAAGGACAATAGTCAGTTTATCAGACACATTTTAAGGACAGGAACAAACTGTACCTTCTAATGTAAATATGTACATTCACTACAGCTCCATCTACTGACCACTTTGACATACATGCTCATATATAATGATGTTCAAACTCCAACAGTTTACATGTCAAATTCTCTACAGAGAAAAGAAAAACAGTTTCTGAAAGAGATAGTTTTCTTAGAAAACAATCTCAAAAATATCTTTGTTGATTTAATAAATGTTGATGAGGTAGAAACTGTAAAGGATCTTTGTCTACCTCAGTGATGCTCTACTGGTGGCATACCAGGTTCTTATTTGCAGACTGTGACTACTGGAAGTTATTTTACATTAATTTGAATCAATATTTAAGGATGTGATTGTGTAATGGGCACCATCAATAA
Organism: Pelobates fuscus; assembly: GCF_036172605.1. Lineage (NCBI taxonomy): Eukaryota > Metazoa > Chordata > Amphibia > Anura > Pelobatidae > Pelobates > Pelobates fuscus. Next base: position 305,997,255 of record NC_086319.1, on the reverse strand, counting down.
TTATATGACCAGTCTATGTCATGAAGTCATTTACCTTTCAGTTATTGATGTCATGTGTGTTAGACTGCTTGCCACTGCTCTGTAGCTGCCAACCATTACTTCCTAAATCTCACTAGCCACTACTTTGTGACTCCAACTATGCACACCAACCAGTACTCCTTGACTCTCAATATATCACCCTGCTGTAAATCTGGTCCACATGTGTTAATATACCCTTCCTTTTTTATCCAGTCAAAAATGTAGGTATACATTTTTAAAAAATGGAATATACCAGTTATTTTCTCATATTATTTTACTTCTAAGGTATCTACGATGATTTCACTGGTTGTAATCAGTTTAAAATTGAGTCCTGCATGATGTATCATTTGATTTTGTCTACAATATCAGGTTCACATGCACCTAGTTTAAAGAATTGACTCTAATATATATGTATAGCTCTTATATAATTATATATATATATATATATATATATATATATATATATATATATATATGTATAGGTTTTAAAAGAGCAATACAATGTCAGGAATACACATGCATTGCTGACACTACAGTCCTGGAGTGTCTGTTTAGGTGACCTGCCCTCTCCGAGTGCAGTAAAAAGGTAATTGTATCACCTTTTCTCCCACTCCGCACCAATCTCTCCATGACTGGCCCTGCCTGATCCCACCTCCATGGCTGAGATCATCAGTCTTGATGGTTATAACCAATCCAATGCTTTCCCATAGGAAAGCATTAGGAGGCTATTGTGTATGCATGGAAAAATTCTGTGCTGTGCCATTAGGAGGCTTTTGTGTATGCATGGAAAAATTATGTGCTGCGCCATTAGGAAAAATGCTATGAATCAATGCATCTCTATGCAGAACATTTGTCTTCGTGCAGAACTTGAAGATGCTAAACACTAGTTCTGCAAATTGTGCAGCACTGGACTGCGAAGCATCTCTAGTGGCCATCTGAGAGACAGCCACTAGAGTTGTTAGTAGGCTCAAATGTTAACAAGGCGGTGTTTACATTAAAAAGTCTGTGGCCAACAGCACTACGGAGTAGACGTCCATCTGCAGGGCTCTGCAAAGACCCTGCAAACAAACCGATTTTGGCCACAAAAAAATAGACCCTTTTAATCTAGAAACACTTACCCCCACAAGGAGACACAATAGGGCGAAAAAATAGACGATAGTATCACCACGAAATCCAGCGGCTGTCATATATACGCTCGCTTTCGAGCAGCCAGCGGTAACAACAACCAAAGATGGCGCCCGAGGCCTTGAATGACTGGGGAGCCTCCTGCATCACCCAGGTCCGAAGGCGATGAAAGCTCATCAGAGCTAGAATAAGACACAGCCCCATCAACAAAGGGAGACATCCGAAGGCTCCTCATAGACCTATGGAAGGTATAGAAGGAAGACCTCCACGTGGTCCAAACAGAAATTGGAGTAGTACACCAAAAGGTCAGAGAGCTGGAAAGGAGAGAAACCTCCAAAGACAAAAAACTGCAAAACACAAGCAGTAAAATTGAAAGCCTTACCTCTCAAGTACAAGAACTGAGCCGGGTGGCAACCACGATAGAAATGCGCCACAGGCACTGAAATTTGTGGTTCAGAGGAATTCCGGAGTCAGTCGGCAGTGGTGATGTCCCACGATATCTACATAGCCTCATAACCTCACTGGCCATTACAAATAGTTCCAGCAGCCCACAAATCACGACAGCATACAGAGTATGCAAATCGCCAGCACCCCCGAGCGAGGCACCCAGGGATACAACACAAGACATCTCGGTAAGATCAGCGATTATGAACTGCTCCAGAGCTCGGGGGACAATCTGACATGAGGGCCATGAGGTGGCTATTTATGCAGACCTATCGTTTGCCATCCTGACAGAAAGACTGAGATTGGCACCAATAGCCAGAAGACTACAGGACTGCTCTCTAAACTACTGCTGGGGAATGGAGGGATCCCTGCTAGTGGATAAAGGGGGACAGAGCCTGTCGCTGACATCGGACATTTTTGAAGACCCTAGGTCGGCAAACTCACAGCCCAAGGAATACTCCAGTCCCATCACAGGTTACAAGAGGACATATGCCCAATGAAATACCTGGGAGGCACTCCCTGACTGCAGGCCCAATCCTCTGCCATCACACCTTGAAATGACCTTCCTGTAGCTAACCCTGAGAAGCAGAGTACAGACTCTGCTGCTACACAATTTAATTATGAGTGATGATTAGACAGATGACCATGACTGTTACCATACTTATGATTACAAAAAGAAAAATGTTCGTTACTTTCTTACAATATAATGGAAAATGCTGTATAACACAGATGCAAACATAATAAAAAATATATATAAAAAAAAGTCTGCAGGGATTGGCTATAGACACCAGAACCACTACATTAAGCTGTTGTGGTTCTGGCGACTATAGTTTCCCTTTAACCTTTTGAATAGCAGAATGGTGGGGGGAAAAAAACAGAAAAACCAAAACTTATCTTATTTCTTTGGTTTTCTTGAAGGGTGAATATTTCATGTCTTTGTGAATCATCTTTGAAGCTTTGAATTACCCTGTAAAATATATCAGCATCATGAAATATCAGATAACATTATTAATAATTGATTTCTAGTTAAAATGTGCCTATAAATCCCAGTTGATTATTTTATGATTTCTTTTTTTACAAGTATAAATATTCAGTGAAATGGGAAATTTATATGTAGATAGGGATAAGAGGCCAGCTGTGACAGTCCTTTGGCATGTCCATTTTTAATTCATTCTTCCACTTCTTCCCACTTCACCTTTTTCTATTTTAAAAAGCAAGGTCTGACCTTAAAGAGTAAGTTGAAAAATACATATTTATAACAACAGAGGGAATGTATTGTCTATGTACACATATTTCTCAACAGTTGGAAAATGTAAGTTTTAATATGGCAAAATATTAGCTTTTACATAAAAAAATTTATTGACAAATGTCTTCTTTCATTTTATTTTTTTTAAGGATATTCACTTCTATTTTGTTTTAAATGCTACTATTCAATTATTAAATTTCTACTGCATAATCATATACAAAGGTAACCAATCAGCTTGAAATATGTGAGACGATCGTGGTCAGGGGATAAGCCCATAGCACTTGTAAATAGTAATGCAAGATTTTTTATTTTTTTTTTTTTAAATATGAATGTTTTATTTTTCTTTCCTCTATTTCTTATACATTAACTCCTTCACTACCAGAATTGTGCATATACCTTTTTACTTTAATTTGCTTTGTGAAATGAAATATAGTCCAATTAGCCTCACTTACCTTCATTTATACTCCAGTAATGATCGCTAACTTTTGGTGCAATAAATGTCTCTGCCAGGAGGAACAGAATTTTTGCTTTTTTATTAAAGGGACAATCTAAACATCACTAACTACTACAGTTCAATGTAGTGGTTCTGGTGCAAAGACACTGTCATTACAGTCTCAGTAATGTAAACACTGTCTTTTGATAAAAGGGAGAGTTTACATTGCTTCATAAGGACACCTCTAGTAGCTGTCACTATGACAGCTACTAGATGCACTCCCTTTTAAATAAACAAACAAATGACAAATACAAAATGTGCAAATTTGCATAATTAATTTTTTTTATGTTGTCTGAACAGAAATCTATATACAAAATGCTGTGTTATCATATGTGTATGTAATAGCTATGCATCCCATATTTGAAATAAATGCTCGTATAATTTGTCAATGCTTTTTGGGTGTTAGTCAGCCAACCTAAAAATGCTGGCTATAAGGTTACACGGCATGAAAAGTAAGATCTTTAATTTCTCATTAGGTAATATTTTGAGAGTTGGTTAAATTCTCTTAAAGGAACACTCTAATGTTAGGAATACAAACTATATATTCCTACTGTTAAAAAGTGTTTAGCTATTTATCCCCCTCCCAAATTAATAAAAAAACAATATATTTATTATATAATAATAATTATTACATCCCTTTTCTCCCTTAGCCATCGCTCTTCTTTAGGCTGAGATCATCATTACTAGCATGCTCCAGGTACCAAACTCTCAGCCTATCTAGTGCTTTCCCTTAAGGAATAAAATTGCCGCTAAGTACCAATCCGCATCTCCTCAGAAAATTGCATTGCTGAGACTGCAAGGACAGCCTTTTTGCACAAGAATCACGACATTAAGTTGTAATGTTTCTAAAGCTCCACGTATCATTTTCAAAAAATTACTTTATAAAAAATACAGCGGAGGTGTTTTGTTCTGGGGTGAAAAACTTTACATTTCTTATACATATCGAGTTATCAAGCCTTATAGGTTCAAGTAGAGTTAGAACAGAGTAAAATATTTTAAACTTGATATGAGATGGTTTACCATGTGAATTTATGCTGTACGTTTTTACTAACTAGAACAATTTATTGCAGCCTAGGGTAGAAATACAGAGCTACTTTTATTGTAATAATATCAATAAATTTAGAAATATTCACTCTCCATAACTGTGCTTTTTGTAATTTTTAAATATTTCACTCGACCAAAAATTAGCTGTTTATGAGAAATTTTAAGCCGGAATAGATGTACTTTAAAGTTAGATAACAACACTTCAAGTCATGACTTACAAACATAGCCTTCAAAAACTACCCAAGATTATGTTCTTCCACTTCTACGGCTTACAAAGAAAGTGAGAAGTCATTAAGAAAACAACATCGTGCCAGTTAGTGCACCTGCTGGTGGCGCGGTGCTTCGGAATTGTCATTTATTTTAACCTATATTTGTTATGGTGCTACAGCTGTCTGCAAGGGTGACCTATTTAAATACCTCCAAATGCTTGTCAGTGTGGCAACCAGCTGAATACATAAAACAGGTTCTCAAAACCTTTTATGGCCCAGGGTCAAAGTAAATGGAATAATAAAATCCAAATGCTTTTGTCTCATTTTCCATCATCCAAACCTTCGGCATAAATCTACAGCTTTGCAATGACCTTAACGTTTAGCACAGGAATGGGGCCACAGGTTTGAGGAACATTTGGTCTACAACTTGGGTTGTTAAAAGCTTTTTTCAATTAATTTTAACTGGCATCTATAAGGATCAAGCAATGCGTTTTTCTTTTTTTCTCTTTCTTTATTTCATTTGCAATCCAGCAAGCAGGGTTGGATGGTAACAACAGGTATTATTATTATTATTATTATTATTAATAATATTATTATTATTATTATTATTATTATTATTATTATTATTATTATTATTATTTATAGATTGAGATAGAAATAACAGGAATAATTGGAGAAAAAGCTGAAACAATATGATTGGATTCTCAACCTAGAATCAAGTTTAACCCTTGCACAAATGTACAAAAACAATTTACTTAGCATATATCCTGCATTATGGACAATGTGTACAATTAGATTATTAAAGTTACATGCTATCCATTCAAAGAAAACAGTAAGAGGAATCTTACGTCACTGAAAAGACAAACCAATTGCTAGCAGGAGTACAATATATAAGCTGTATATCATACTAATTGTTAAATTATTGGCAAACTGTTACTGCTACTCTGGTGATGTTGCATGTGTTACATGATTATTGCAAAGCGTCCAGTTATGAGGTCTTGAGATTCTGAGCTGTTGACCAGGAAATTAGATACAAGGAAGAAGCATACACTTTGGGGATCACCGGCAATGGAGACACACTTCTAGAAATAGATTTGTAGCATTGGGGCTACAACAATCAGAGGGAACAGAAACAAACAGCCGGGGAATCTGGAACAAAAACCAGACAGATGAAGAGTCAGTGCCATCAGAACCAACGAGAGTCAACACAAGCTTGAAGTAAATCGTGGAGTAGCAGCATAAAATCATAGCTGCGAAGAAGGGCGCTGGGACAGAGATATGGAAATCAAATAAAACAGAGGGAATGGCATAACCCGAATCCTGGAATGGTGGGATGAACTGAAGTGCAATTAAACAGAATATGAAGCACCATTCACATGGCACCATATGGAACTTGTCCTGGGTGAACGAGGTTAAGCTGGGCAACTTGCACAATCTGGAAACATATGTGTGACCTAGGCAAAGCAGGAAGAGCAACCTAGGCATCACTCACTGAGAGATATTCAGTACCCTTTTATCATTCGGTGACACTGTACAGTAGTGTACCATGGCAGTTGACTAGTGATTACAGACTATAGAGATGCAATCGAGCATCCCTGCAGCACCGCGTATATCAACATACCAGGGCACCACCCAAAAGCCATTGATTTAGCATACACTGTATCAACATTAGCTTATAATCACAGAAACTATTTACCAGTAGGGTTTTGTGAAATTTTTAAACTTGAACACTAAAATGATAACATTCTGACTGAAATAGTGAAACAGGACTGCATTTGTAAAATGTCCCTTTCGTTTACAGCATTATGTGTGGACACATAAAATATAAATGCAAATTATGTACCTGCTTCCACACGTAATTGCTAGAACATACCTGAATATTTAATTATAGGAATACGTTCTTTTTTCTTAATTTACATATGCAAGATGATTTTAGATGGTATATTTATGCATTTTTCCTTTTTTTTTTTTTTTATTCTTTATTTATCAGGTCATGCACATACTGGGTACAAAAGTGAGCATCTTGCTCGCATTGACATATACATAGGGAAACATATCAAAAAGGTTTTGCTTAGTCTCTGAGAAGATCTAGTAGAGATGCCGATTTGGCTAAGCATATTCAACAAGTCGGTTACATATATACAGAGGGGTGGCCATATAGGGATGCCAAGATGGTCACATATTCATTTTAAGTTGTTTAGTTACATACAATAGGGTGGTTACAGAAAGCCGTCACAATGGTTATGTACAGATATTAGTATGTTTATGTACCAGAGCCACAGCCCCCATGTGCGGACATCCAGGCGGCCATACAGAGACATCAAAGATGGCCATGCACAGCCACCAAGACGGCCATGCACAGCCGGCCACACGTTCCCACCCCGACACCCGCCAGAGGCACCCCATAGGATATACACATTCAGTTCTTCAGGTGTCTGTTGGTAGTGCTTTCGCCAGTACATGGCCATTGTATCTCATCGTAGCGTACTAGTGTCGTTCCCTATCCGTAGTTTGTACTTTCAGTACCGATGCCTCGATCAAGAGTGCTGAGGTTGGGGCATGAGTTTTCCTTTATTTTTGCAGGGGTGAAAAGCAGTATGAGGTGGTGAAAGACAAGGAGAGATAAAGAGAAAGAGGTGGGGGATAGGGAGAGGTATGAGGGGAAGGAGCAGGGCGGACTTGCACTTAGCAGTTGGAGTCTTAGCTATCCGTCTGTAAATGCGTGCAATGCTCTTGCGCGTGTGTGCGAGTCGGTGTTGTGTCGTCTAGTGGTCGGTATAGTCTTCCCAGTGTTCCCATGTTTTAAGAAAGGAGGGGTACGTGTCTCTGAGTTGAGCTGTGAGTTTGTCCATGATGTGAGCTTCTTTTATGTAGCTAGTAACTCTGTCCATCGGGGGTAGGTCGGTGTGCAACCATGTCTGAGCCATGGCTCGTCTGGCAGACAAGTTTATTTTATTGAAGAGTTTTTGTTCCCTGTGTGTCAGAGCATCTAGTGGTTTTGCAATTAAGAACGCACCGGGGTCTGGTTGTATGTGTTTGTGTATTACTTCTGTTTGTAGTTTGGCTATCTCGCTTCAGAAGGCGCTCGCTTTTGGGCATGTCCACCACATGTGGAAGTATGTCCCCTTGTCCACGCATCCCCTCCAGCATGTGTCTGTGGTTGTTTTACCCATCCTGCAGAGTTTGACTGGGGTGGTGTACCACCTCATCAGGGTCTTGTAGCATTGTTCCTGGTGTAGAACACAAATTGATGCCTTTGCTGCTGCCTCCCACACATCCTGCCATTCCCAGCTCTCAAGGGGTTGTTGTAGGTCTGCCTCCCATTGTGCCACATACGTGGGTGTCTGTGTGTTTTTTGTTGGTGCTCTTAACTGTGTGTAGAGGAGGGTGATGAGGCCGGTACGTGGTCCCCCGGTTTTCTTGTTTGTTTTTAATAACTATTTACAAGAAATATTTCAGAATTGTATTGCATTTTTTAGCCCAGATTAACCACAAATGCCAAACTGCTAAATTTGCTGAGTGGGAGAATTTTTCTAAATCAGCTATTAACCTAAATCTAAGTTTTTTGTTTAATTCACTAGAATTTACTGCTTAAAATAATAAATCCATATATGTTTTCTGAACCTCTTGTGCAAAACATTAAATATTTCTTTTGAAAAGAATAATAAAAAAAAAAAACAGCTACTTATTACAAGACAGTTCAGCTAAATTCCAATTACACTTTATTGATATCATAGAGGTGAAACGTTTTGGTGGTTTACTCTAATCATGATCATAATGTTTTATTTACCAAAACAATTGGGAAAAAAATAACCATTTTTTTTAAACTACTTAAATGGTTATGTTGAATATGGTTCTTGTGCTATTAATATCAAGCTCAATATTTTGATAATAGGGGAATTATAACATATTCTTGTCATATTCTCTGAGTGGAGGGAATGAAAGACTGTCTGGTATCGGGATGTGGTATGTTGGAATATTAACTGTAGATATTGCCTTCACTGGCTGACCTTTATATTAATGTTAATAGCTTTGGAGAAATAAAATGTAAATTTCTCTCTAAATGGATCACTGCAAGCCTGGGACCTAAGTGTTGCTTGAAGCATTTGTGTTAAAATTAAAACATTTATGTTTCATCACTTAATTTTATGAGTCTCTCACTGGGTTGTCTGAATAGATAGTGTGTTTCCCCAGAAAATGTTCTTAGTAAGGTGAATAGTCAAATGTACAACAACACCAAGACATTTTTTTTTTCTCATAGCTCCCAGCTTTAAAATAAATTTGGTAGGAGCTTTACTCTATTTGACAAATACAAAATAAAAGATAAGATAAGTTACAATAATAATATAGACCATTGTTCTATGTATGCTTGGCAGGTACTATTTTCTGTCTGTTGTTAGATTTGTAGTGAGTACTGATGAGATCCGAATTTTACAAGTGTACCTAGTAATTCTAATTGTATAGACAGATCAGGAGTTCTTGAATCAAGCATCATTCTGGATTTCATTTCATGTGTTAAATGGACACTATAGTCACCAGAACCACTACGGCTTAATGTAGTGGTTCTGTTGTCCATAGTCTGTACCTGCACATTTTTGTAAACAATCATTGATAAGTTATGCAGGTGAAGCTATCCATGGTGAGGCCAACATGGCATAGGAAAAAAGGTAAGTAAATTCACGTTTTTCATGCAATCTGAGAGGGGGTTAGGACCTAAATAGGTAGTTAAACTCTATAGTGTCACGAATACATGTTTGAAGTCCAATAACATACATGAGACAGGTTAAGCTTAAAGATTGAACAAAAAAACAAATAGAGCTTTTGGACACAATGTCAAGCAACTAAACAGGACTGAAAATATCAAACATTTAAATGTTTAAGAAAAGTTTTATTGGAACGCATAAAAAAAAAAAAACAAGTACATGCAAAGAGGGCACATATATGTATCTGCGCATCAAAAAAGTAAATGTGGGAACTTAGAAAGTGGGTGGTAAAGTAGGCATGCAATGGGCTAGGGAAAGAAACCCCAAATGCTGATGTATAATACAATGATATGCAAAAAAGCTGATAACTATACCCCAGAAAAACCCAATAACAAGAACTCCTGACCACAAAACTGTCTTAGCCGGGGGAACAAAAAGGCAGCAAATATGGCAATAATAAGCAAATACAGGGAAAGTTATGGATAATACAGCTAATTGAATGGATTGTAAGTCCCTATGGAAATGTATACACATGGAAGCCCAATTAACTAAAAAAACATGAGAGGAAAAAAGAGGCAGTAAGGCAAACTGTGCATATTAGGACTAGGTAAATGATGACGCCACACAGGCCACCCCATCTTTAGGACTTCCATTGGCAAGGTGACTAATACAATAAAGGGTCCACCCAGCCATTTAACACCTCCATATGATACAAAAGGTAATGTTCCAGAGGCTACAAAGTAAGTTACACAGAGGGTACTTTGGGGCATTAATATCACTATTGGCAGTGGGTAGAATTTATATTATTTTTATGTATCCCAATAAAGCTTTTATCAAGCCTATTTATTTATTTAAATATGCCCAGTCCTATTAGCTCCTGGGCCTTGTGCCCAAAAGCTGTGTTTGATTTTTTTTTTATTTTGGTTCTTATACAGGTTCAGGCACCACTGGCCTCTGTTTGCCATTATTTGTTAAGCTTCAAGATCCACCTACATCCCTAATATTGGCTGTTCACATTATTTGACATTATTTTAGGTGTATGTTTCACCTACATAGAAGTGTGACGAATGGTCACAGGTACTTATGTTGTCTGCTGTGTGAATTGGCAGGTAGTTAAACTTGGCTACAGACATTTAAGAATATTGCAAAGGTATTTATTTAACCAAACCAGTTTTAACCTTATGATTCAGTGAACCACAAACGTTTGTGTTTCTTATCGATCTTCTTCACCACTGTGTGGAAATGTTAGCTCACATTTAAGTTGCTTTAAATGGATTCATTGGGTTTCTCACTTCCAAAAACCCCTCCAGGTATCTAATACAGGTAGAAGGTCTGACAAAACACATCGAATCAAAACACTGTGCAATTTAGACATGACTTGCCTGCTCTTTTGTTGAACTCCTTAGCAATTTAGTGTTGATTGGTACTCACAAACCAAAAAAATATACTTTTTGGTCACACAATTTGGGTAGCAGTATAAAAAATATAAACATAAATGCATAAGACATCACAAGGTCAGTATAAACAGTTGTCTACCTATTCTACACTTTGGATAATTATTTTGTGTATGCATGTGTGTTTATCTATTTTTATTTCCTTGACACATAAACATAGTTTTCTGGCTACAGTGTAAATTGAAACATTTCACCACAAGCATGATACTAATAGATAAATAGATACATGTAGATAAATTACATATGAAAATATAAAAAGACAGTTACACGATAGAAACATAGATCGCCTGAGAAATATGAAATAGGTCTTTACCTTTAAATTTGTCACAATTGTGACTCGATATTACACACGAAGCAAAAATGTAATTTGTTTACCATTTGCTGCATGGGTGATAAATGATCTGTGCAAGAAATTGACATAAATGCTCCAACCTTGTAGAATAAATCTATGCTAAAATGTGTAGAGAGAAAAAGATGAGAGTATGCCATGAACCTATTACTAAACTGCATCGGAGAACTATTTGGACGAAGACATATTAAGTGGTTCTTACAACTTATTTTCTGTAGAAAGCACAGAATTGTTCTCAGATTATGACTAAGTACTGCATTAACACCCGTGGAACTGATTGCTATTGATAACAGACATTTGAATCAGTGATAGAAAATAGTAAAAAAAAAAAAAGAAAGAAAAGAAATAGTTGTGTTGGCTATTTACGGAATCACATTAGTCAAACTATTGCATTTTAAAACTCCTTATTTTGCTATGTATCATCATATAAGTCACAAAGGAATAGAAAGAACAGATCCTTAAGAATTATGTTGACGTGTAAATTGTCAGCAGAAGTAGAAAGAAATTTACATATTGCCATAGATCTGCAGTCACATCCTTTACTGAAATTAACATATTATAACTTTAATATTTTAAGGTAATGCCTTTCTCATGAGAATGCCATATTTATCTGATTAATATCACCCATGTAAAAATTGTTCAATTACAGCATCAGCCGCTGTGTGATTAATATGGCTGTTTAAAGAACAAATTCGCAACACAGGCAACTTTGAAAATAATCTTTAAATTAGAAACACATCAATGAGTAGTAGAGTAGGGGAAATAGGGTGTAAATGGAGATATTTTTTTTCTTGTGTATGATACTGTAGTAATCATTCAGTACAATATTTTTATTGTATGCCATACCATTTCTGATATTAACATATACACATAGATTAAAGTACAAACAGAAACATAGCATATTGCACTCCGTTATATTTACTATAGCGTATGTTTTATGACACATGTGTGCAGCTTTCTGTTTTTATTTAACTGGTTCATCAAAAAAATGAATTTAAAGACCTATGTTGTGTCTACTAAAGTTTTGTCAACAATTACATTAAATAAATACTTTAAAGTCCCATGTTTCTATGGAGTTGGATATGACAACACAAAGTTGGAGTTTATATACAGTGTGGAAAAAAAGTATTTGATCCCCTGCTGAAATTCTGGTCTTTCCTCCCTCAAGTGTTGTTACTCCTTTGTCTGTCTCCCTCCAAGTCAACGGTGCTACCATCAGCTTCACCATGCATGCTTGCCGCCTAGGTGTTCTCCGACCTCTCCTTCAAGCCTCATGTTCAAGCCTCATGTTCAATCTATCACCAAATCCTGTAATTTCCATCTCAAAAACATTGCACGCATCCGCCCCTACTTAACGCCAGATGTGACTAAGGTGTTGGTCCCTTTCACTGTCCTTTCTCGCCTTGACTACTGTGATCCGCTTCTCAGTGGTCTTACGTGCTCCCAACTTGCGCCCTTACAGTCCATAATGAATGCGGCGGCAAAGCTCATATTCCTGTCCGCCCGCACCTCCCATGCCTCACCCTTCTGTCAGTCCCTACATTGGCTTCCTATAAAATATAGAGCTCAATTTAAAATTCTGGTTCTTTCTTTCAAATCTCTACATAATGCTGCTCCCACCTATCTATGCTCCCTTATACACAAGTATGTCCGGTCTAGGCCCTTACGATCTGCTGAAGACTTACGTCTATTTTCTGTCCGTACTCCCACCTCTGATGCTCACCTTCAAGATTTCTCGAGGGCTGCACCGATCCTGTGGAACTCGCTTCCCTCCTCCGTTGATGCTCACTCAGTCTCCACTCCTTCAAAAAATCGTTAAAAACCCACTTCTTCATAAAAGCGTATCAATTAAACTGTTAATAGCTCCCAACTGATTCCTCTTCTGCAACTGTCACCAGTCTAATACTATCCTTACCTTTTTGTGTCATTTTACCCCACTCCCTCTAGCATGTAAGCTCATCGAGCAGGGCCCTCAACCCCTCTGTTCCTGTGTGTCCAACGTGTCTGGTTACAACTACATGTCTGTTCGTCCACCCATTGTAAAGCGCTGCGGAATTTGACGGCGCTCTATAAATATAATAATAATAATAATAATAATAAAAGCTTACTCTCTCTGCAATATAATTAATGTTCAACTTGTCCTTCATGATGGGTCTTTGCCTTTGTCTATCAACTGATTATATTGCCATCATAATTTACAGAACACCAACATGTTGCCCACATCCAAGTGGGCCCCTGTTTAATCATTTATTTTGAAGTGCTCTTATGTTGCACTTTAAAGATTTTGAGATGAAGGTCTCAAGTATATTGGGAGGCTTATTATACCTTAAGCTAAACATTTGGAGATGGCGCTTACCCTGTGTCCCTAGACTCCTGATGGCCCATCACTTGCATCTAGCCTAATATTAGATCTGTGTTATTCGTACAAAAAAATATTCTGTGCCTCAATATGATACATCTTATATAGGATTGTATTGACAAGCACATGGCCCACCACTAAAGATGAAGTGTGGCCATTGTGGAAGTAGATGCACTGGGAGAACATAAAGTATGCACGCATACTACAGTGAGGGAAAAATGTATTTGATCCCCTGCTGATTTTGAAACATCAAATAACTTGTAGTATTCCTTGTTCTAGTGCTCCATGCAAGATCTCACCTCGTCGAGTTTCAAAGATCATGAGAATCTGTGGAGGGAGCTGAAGGTCCGAGCTGCCAAACGTCAGCCTCGAAACCTTAATGACTTGGAGAGGATCTGCAAAGAGGAGTTGGACAAAATCCCTCCTGAGATGTGTGCAAACCTGGTGGCCAACTACAAAAACGTCTGACCTCTGATTGTCAACAAGGGTTTTGCCACCAAGTACTAAGTCAAAGTGGTCAAATACTTATTTCACTCATTGACATGCAAATCAATTTATAACTTTTTTCCAACATATCTCCATACCTGTGTCATTATGGTATCAGTTTTGCTGCATGACACTGCCATAATGTGTCATTTTATTAAAATGTATCCATGCATGGACAACCCTGTGTCATTCTGGTAAGCACACATACTTTAAATTGTAAGCTCGTTTGAGCATGGTCCTCATCAACCTATTGTTCCTATAACATTCTGTAATTGTCTCATTTATTGTTACATTTCCCCCTTTTATGAAAGTGTAAAGCGCTGCAGAATAAGTTTGAGCTATATAAATGCCAATAATAGTAATAATGTTCGGGGAATGACACAAAACAATGTAAGCTCCTAACACTCTAAGTCACTGTGACCTCTGTGATCCATCACCTTCAGCTTGTTACTTGAATACACTTTTGTTATTTCACCTTCTTTAGGCACAGGGTTGAGCCCTGCCACTCTAATGGCCAGCTATCCATTATCTTGTTTTGACAATCATATTTTTATTGAGGTATATATGAGATATACAGTAGCAGTTGTAATAATGTATAAGAATGGTTCACAACTAGGAAGTCATAAAAAAGGTAAACAAAAGCTTATGGCCTCCCAGAGTAACTTCAATTTCACAAACCTTTCTCTTGCTCTTTCCTAAAGGGCCACACTTCACTCTCACCTCCAGTTCTACTACTTTTCCACCTCGTTGTTTGTTAGCTATCCCCCTCAATGCCCTTCAATGTTGTAGTTTTATACCCCACCTCCTCTAGATTGTAAGGAGGTCCTCAGCAACCTATTGCTCCTGTAATATTTGGTAATTGTCTCATTTTATTTCTTTATTTGGCTCCTTTTTATATTAGGGAATAATGTGCTGGAAATAACACTAAAGTTAATATAAAATAATAACAAGTGTGCCATAGTTTGTTATATTTTGCAGAGTGATCATGAATAACTAATTTTAGCATAAGAATAACAAAAACATATAAACATATAACAGAGATAAAAAGTGTGGTAATAAGAAGGAAAATTAAGCAGATAACTAGTAACAGTATAAAAGAATGTTGCATTGATATGGCAACTAGATATGGCAATGATAACAGAAATACCTCTACATAATATAACTTGTAGGCGTATAGGCTCTTTGGCATATCAACATATGCTATAATAACAAGGCGATCTGACTTAAAGTTCAGACAGAATATAGAATACAAAAAGAAACTGAAACATAGAGTGAGACATAGCTGAAACACATAAGTCACCACTCAGCATCATGAAAATATATTTCTTGGTAAGCTAATCGAAACATTGTAGGGAAAATAGCAGCAGCAGGTGAGATCCATATAGGTCTGCTTCCTCCACTGCCACAACACCCATAGCTTATGGGTCTGGGAGCAGTCATAAACCATACTCCAAGCAGTCTTGTGGGTTATAACACTGCACTTCCCAGTCAATACACTTCCGGCGTCTAGACCTGCCCCACTATTCGAACGGTCGTCAACATGGCTTTGGGCTCTTCCACCTCGCCTGTTGTGTGGTTTCTTGGAGAAGCAGTGCTAGGGGACTGAGCTGCTGCATGTAGAAAGTCAGTGCATTCTCTTCAGGCCCTACACCAACAAGTTATCCTCCAAAATGTGTGTAGGCACTTCAGGGTTTCTCTACTCTGCAGCTGTGCCCATACTGACTTACAAATATGGTCAAAGGCCTTTAAAGAGTCCCCCAGGGGCCTCATATGATGCTCAGCACAAAGCTGCAAAGCAAGAGTGGAGCAAGCGGTCATCTTGAAATAGCCGAGCAGGTGGGAATGGGCCTCTGTTTTAGCAGTATCCATCTCAAAGCAAAGAACTGTTCGTTTTCCCCGCTCAGGACAAGCTTAGCAGGTGACAGTCACAAAAAACTCAGGAAAACTCTGTTAATTCTGGCAGAGCTGTGTACTTAATAATGGAAGATTACTCCCGATTAGGGAAATAGAGAGCCAGAAGTAACAACTTAAAATCCAGCGTTTCACACTTAATTTTTTAGTTTGGCTGAGGAGTCTCTACAAAATGCATAATTCTTGTCAGCGATGATAGCATTGGTACAGATTCTGCATGTTGGGTATATCTTTACCCTGACACTCACTCTTAATGTAGAGGCCAGGAATTACTACCCATTACACCTATTCAATGTCTGCACATGGGCTATAAATGGCATCCCCTTACCCTTCCAAACTGTAAAGGAAGCCTACCATTTCTACAGCCCTTGGAGGGAAGTGGAATGATTTGAAATCTCTGGTACTCTTATTAGAATTGCAGAGAATGGTTAAAAAACAGAATGGTTGCTGTATGTTTTTGTGTTCGGAAATATATGATTTCACTGTACTTACTATATGTGGATATTATGCTGAAAATGTGGATATTATTTTCATAATCTGTTGCCACAGTTATGCTTCTAGTAATGTCATCACCTGCAAGAACAGTATTTAATATTTTTTTATTTATCTATTTATGTCATACTTACTGTATGTTAGAAAGAATATTGTTTTATCAGATGTTTTTGTACTACCTATGCACCTATATACTACACTTTGATACAACTGTCTTATTCAAAAGATTTGGCTTTGAACTAGACAGTTGCCTCTTTCTGCAGGATGAAAAAAAATCAGGGAAATATGAGATTTTTTTGTTTACATTTACATGCTTTTGCTTTCCACACCCACTCCAGGGAGGTAACTGCTCTAACCAATCAGTGTCTTATCCCCAGGAATGCTGGAGTGTGTTGGGCAGGGATGGCCGATTTACACACATGCTGTTGAAAGATCTCTTCACCTTGCAACATCCTGACAGAGGGAGAAGAGGAATCTGTTCAGTGTGATTCATGCAGAGCAGGCTCCGGTGTCACGTTTCTCTCTCCTGCTGCTGCACAATGATGCCCTCTTTCTGTCATTAGTAGACTAGTCTGAAACTGATATGGGTAAGTAAAAGGGAGGGGGGAGGTTGAAGAGACTCCCCTAGTAGTGATGTACCGAACTGTCCGCCGGCGAACAGTTCCCGGCGAAATAAGCGTGTTCGCGTTCGCCGCGGCGGGTGGACACATGGGCAGTTCGATCCGCCCCCTATTCGTCATCATTGGGCAAACTTTGACCCTGTGCCTCTCGGTCAGCAGACACATTCCAGCCAATCAGCAGCACTCCCTCCCTTCCACACCCTCCAACCTCCCTCCCAGCATCCATTTTCGATTCATTCGGAAGATGCATGCTTAGTGAGAGGAGGGAAAGTTTAGCTGCTGCTGATTAGATAGAGAAATTGATAGCTAGGCTAGGGTATTCAGTGTCCACTACAATCCTGAAGGACTCATCTGATCTCTGCTGTAAGGACAGCACCCCAAAAAGCCCTTTTTAGGGCTATAACATCAGGCTGCTTTTTTTTTTTTTCCTGTGTAATGTAATTGCAGGTGCCTGCCTGCCAGCTTCTGTGTGAGGTTCACATTGGATACTGTGCCTACTTGCCCAGTGCCACCACTCATATCTGTTTTAACAATTGGTTAAGCTTTACATTTAAAATAAATATTTTTTTTTCACTGTAATAGAAGAGCAGTTGCCTGCCTGCCAGCTTCTGTGTGAGGTTCACATTGGATACTGTGCCCACTTGCCCAGTGCCACCACTCATATCTGTTTTAACAATAGCTTAAGCTTTAGATTTTAAAGAAATCATTTTTTTTTCACTGTAATAGAAGATCAGTTAGTTGGCTGCAAGCGTCTGGGTGTCAGGCCTACTTCAGCGTGTGCTCTGCAGACCTGTGCCAGCGTGCTTTGACAGTTGCCAATCATATCTGGTGTCTCTTTAGCGTGCTTTTACAAAGAAAAAAGGTTTCCAGTGTAAGCTAATAGCAGACAGTCAGTGTCCTTCAAGCGGCTCTGTCAGGCCTTCCTTCAGCGTGTGCCCTGCACAACCCTGCCAGCGTACTTTGACAGTTGCCACTCATATCTGGTGTCTCTATAGCGTGCTTTTACAACCAAAATTTAGTTTCCACTGTAATAGAAGAGCAGTTGCCTGCCTGCCAGCTTCTGTGTGAGGTTCACATTGGATACTGTGCCTACTTGCCCAGTGCCACCACTCATATCTGTTTTAACAATTGGTTAAGCTTTACATTTAAAATAAATATTTTTTTTTCACTGTAATAGAAGAGCAGTTGCCTGCCTGCCAGCTTCTGTGTGAGGTTCACATTGGATACTGTGCCCACTTGCCCAGTGCCACCACTCATATCTGTTTTAACAATAGCTTAAGCTTTAGATTTTAAAGAAATCATTTTTTTTTCACTGTAATAGAAGATCAGTTAGTTGGCTGCAAGCGTCTGGGTGTCAGGCCTACTTCAGCGTGTGCTCTGCAGACCTGTGCCAGCGTGCTTTGACAGTTGCCAATCATATCTGGTGTCTCTTTAGCGTGCTTTTACAAAGAAAAAAGGTTTCCAGTGTAAGCTAATAGCAGACAGTCAGTGTCCTTCAAGCGGCTCTGTCAGGCCTTCCTTCAGCGTGTGCCCTGCACAACCCTGCCAGCGTACTTTGACAGTTGCCACTCATATCTGGTGTCTCTATAGCGTGCTTTTACAACCAAAATTTTGTTTCCACTGTAATAGAAGAGCAGTTGCCTGCCTGCCAGCTTCTGTGTGAGGTTCACATTGGATACTGTGCCTACTTGCACAGTGCCACCACTCATATCTGTTTTAACAATTGGTTAAGCTTTACATTTAAAATAAATATTTTTTTTCACTGTAATAGAAGAGCAGTTAGTTGTCTGCAAGCGTCTGGGTGTCAGGCCTACTTCAGCGTGTGCTCTGCAGACCTGTGCCAGCGTGCTTTGACAGTTGCCACTCATATCTTGTGTCTCTATAGCGTGCTTTTACAACCAAAATTTTGTTTCCACTGTAATAGAAGAGCAGTTGCCTGCCTGCCAGCTTCTGTGTGAGGTTCACATTGGATACTGTGCCTACTTGCACAGTGCCACCACTCATATCTGTTTTAACAATTGGTTAAGCTTTACATTTAAAATAAATATTTTTTTTCACTGTAATAGAAGAGCAGTTAGTTGTCTGCAAGCGTCTGGGTGTCAGGCCTACTTCAGCGTGTGCTCTGCAGACCTGTGCCAGCGTGCTTTGACAGTTGCCACTCATATCTTGTGTCTCTATAGCGTGCTTTTACAACCAAAATTTTGTTTCCACTGTAATAGAAGAGCAGTTGCCTGCCTGCCAGCTTCTGTGTGAGGTTCACATTGGATACTGTGCCTACTTGCCCAGTGCCACCACTCATATCTGTTTTAACAATTGGTTAAGCTTTACATTTTAAAGAAATCATTTTTTTTCACTGTAATAGAAGATCAGTTAGTTGTCTGCAAGCGTCTGGGTGTCAGGCCTACTTCAGCGTGTGCTCTGTAGACCTGTTCCAGCGTGCTTTGACAGTTGCCAATCATATTTGGTGTCTCTATAGCGTGCTTTTAAAACCAAAATTTGTTTTTCACTGTTATAGATTGAATAGCAGTTACTTGTCTTCAAGCGGGTGTCTCAGGCCTACAGTGTGTGCTCTGCAGAACTGTTCCAGTGCACATTGCCAATCATATCTGGTGTCTCTATAGCGTGCTTTTAAAACCAAAATTTGTTTTTCACTGTTATAGATTGAATAGCAGTTACTTGTCTTCAAGCGGGTGTCTGAGGCCTACAGTGTGTGCTCTGCAGAACTGTTCCAGTGCACATTGCCAATCATATCTGGTGTCTCTATAGCGTGCTTTTAAAACCAAAATTTGTTTTTCACTGTTATAGATTGAATAGCAGTTACTTGTCTTCAAGCGGGTGTCTCAGGCCTACAGTGTGTGCTCTGCAGAACTGTTCCAGTGCACATTGCCAATCATATCTGGTGTCTCTATAGCGTGCTTTTAAAACCAAAATTTGTTTTTCACTGTTAGAAATTGAATAGCAGTTACTTGTCTTCAAGCGGGTGTCTCAGGCCTACAGTGTGTGCTCTGCAGAACTGTTCCAGTGCACATTGCCAATCATATCTGGTGTCTCTATAGCGTGCTTTTAAAACCAAAATTTGTTTTTCACTGTTATAAATTGAATAGCAGTTACTTGTCTTCAAGCGGCTCTGTCAGTCCTTCCTTCAGCGTGTGCTCTGCAGAACTGTTCCAGTGCACATTGCCAATTTACGTTGCACTCATTAGAACCAAACACTGTGGGGTGATTTCACCAAGGACCACACGACGGAACAGGATCTGATTTTTAGGGTCCTTCAAATTGAAAAGGAGGATCCGGTATTTATTCTTATATCTGCTGTCAGTACACAGGAAAAGTTTAAATATTTCTTGTTCTACGTTCTCTGCAACTCCACGCACCGACTCATCCAATACGTGAAGATCTGGGGTTTCTCTGACTCTCCTCAGTAGTGTATCAAACAGAGTCTGCACTGTGGTAACACGGACATCTTCAGGACATAACTCAACTATTTGCAGATAGGCAGTCTGCAGCTTCTCTTTTTCACCTGTTCTCTTCTTTCTCGTATGCATATTCTTGTCTATATGCAGGTGGTCTCTTGTCTTTCTTTTAACCAATTTGTTCCTTCCATATGGTTTCAAAAGATCTCTGGCATCATTACTTTCAACGCAAATAACGTCATCATAGTTAGTCTCCTCATTATTCACCGGGAAGAGAGTGTTTGCACTGACTACCCACAGCATGCTCTTGCCATTGCCTACTCCACCTTCAACGACAGGGTGCAAGTCCCAAGGAGAAGGATCATTCACTTTATTATCTGTCTTTATTTCACAAGTAGGGCATGGAACATCCTCATGGGTCACAAGATGTAAATCTGGACTAATGTCAACCCCAGGGTCTGGAAAATCATCAATTTGAAATTTTTCGAATAATCCCAGTGGGCTGCCACATTCTTCCTCCTCTGATGGTATTAAAGTTTGCAGAAATTCACTATGGGGTGGTGTCAAGCATTTTGGAGAACAATTAAGCATCTCCATCCCAATACGTTTCATATGTCCTATCAGCTCTTCCATCCTATGCGATACTATGGGCAGGCTACCCGTGACGTCATTACTCACGGCCCTATTTCACGCGGATACTCTGTGTCAGTGTGTATCATGGTCTCTGTGGACAGGGAACAGTCTCTATTCTGCTCTGTGTCAGTGTGTATCAGGGGTTTTGAGGACAGGTGTCAATCTATATCTGCCAAGTGACCCTATGTAGGGGGAACAGTCCCTATTCTGCTCTGTGTCAGTGTGTATCATGGTCTCTGTGGACGGTGAACAGTCTCTATTCTGCTCTGTGTCAGTGTGTATCATGGTCTCTGTGGACAGGGAACAGTCTCTATTCTGCTCTGTGTCAGTGTGTATCAGGGGTTTTGAGGACAGGTGTCAATCCATATCTGCCAAGTGACCCTATGTAGGGGGAACAGTCCCTATTCTGCTCTGTGTCAGTGTGTATCAGGGGTTTTGAGGACAGGTGTCAATCCATATCTGCCAAGTGACCCTATGTAGGGGGAACAGTCCCTATTCTGCTCTGTGTCAGTGTGTATCATGGTCTCTGTGGACAGGGAACAGTCTCTATTCTGCTCTGTGTCAGTGTGTATCAGGGGTTTTGAGGACAGGTGTCAATCCATATCTGCCAAGTGACCCTATGTAGGGGGAACAGTCCCTATTCTGCTCTGTGTCAGTGTGTATCAGGGGTTTTGAGGACAGGTGTCAATCCATATCTGCCAAGTGACCCTATGTAGGGGGAACAGTCTCTATTCTGCTCTGTGTCAGTGTGTATCAGGGCTGGGCTTTGAGGACAGGTGTCAATGTTAGGTGATTTCTGCCCTTTATGGATTAAAAGCAGACTCTGCATCAACTGTGCAATTTTCCATGGGAGTTTTGCCATGGATCCCCCTCTGGCATGCCACAGTCCAGGTGTTAGTCCCCTTGAAACAACTTTTCCATCACTATTGTGGCCAGAAAGAGTCCCTGTTTTTAAAATTCGCCTGCCCATTGAAGTCAATGGCGGTTCGCCGGTTCGCGAACATTTGCGGAAGTTCGCGTTCGCCGTTCGCGAACCGAAAATTCCGGGTTCGCGACAACACTATCCCCTAGCTGAGAGGCTTCCACAATAATATAACATGACCAAGTTTATAGTAAGTTTATAAATGTTTATTACACACTTTTCAAAGTCTTCTTCCTTATTTTGGTTTGTATATTTGCCTCCAAGTTGAAAAAAAAACGTCAAGTTATGCATGTCCCATTATAGATGGTAATATGTGCAAAGTATTTTATTCTTTTATCAGACCATGGGAGCAAGAATGTATCTGGTTAGCTATAAACAACTCTGCTCTTGTCAAACAACTTTCCAAAACATTGCGTAGCACTGATCTTACTGGCCTGACATACTGATAAAACAACTGCTTAATTAAATATAAATTAAAAGCTATACTTACCATTTGGAACAAATGATGTGCAAACAAAAATGCTTGAACTTAACCAGCAAGAATAAAGGTTGGACTTTTGTAGTGTATGTTATCACAACCAACAAGTCTAAGTGGGCTCAGAAGACAGACTGGGGTCATAAACACAGCTTGGATACGACTGAAGGGCAGGTAAAAAAGCAATTGCTGAGAGCTGATGAAAAACTCAGGCTGCTAAAAGGCAAAGAGGAAATGAGAGAAGCTGTCACTAAGCAGAGTGGGATAACTTGCATGTGCACGCAATATAACCGAGTAAAGAAAGCAATTTCACTTAAAAGAGTTGGAAGACTCCTTCTGGCGACCTTAAAATTCAGCTGCCAGAGAAATCTACAGCAACCAATCGCCGGCATAATTAATTATAATTCAGAATGGGAGTTGATCTTGGCTGTTCTCACCCTTCTCACACAATTTTATTTTTACAATAATTAAAAAAAGGATAAAAAGATTTAAGGATAAACACATGTTAGCGTGTATTCATGCACACACACCAACATTTTGATGACACACTATGCAGATGAGCCTGCAGACTTTCAAAAAGGCGGTAGTGTATTATTTTAAATAAATTCTCCTTCTGGTGTGAGAGGGGAAATCACACTAATATCTGAAGCGGTTAAAACAGCTTAGTTCAAATAGAATTTA
Organism: Pelobates fuscus; assembly: GCF_036172605.1. Lineage (NCBI taxonomy): Eukaryota > Metazoa > Chordata > Amphibia > Anura > Pelobatidae > Pelobates > Pelobates fuscus. The sequence goes on along the minus strand of NC_086319.1, from coordinate 305,974,178 downwards.
TAAGTAGATAGGCTGTACCAGCATAGTATAAGGTTAGTCTTTCATAATTGTTAAAGGAAAACTACAAGTACCATAACCACTACAATATGCTCTGTGGCAAAGGTAGTGAAGGTGGGGAGCAGCACCCAGTGGACCACATGTGGACCACATGTAAGATGTCACACCATTCTAAAATTGCTTGATTACTTACAATGGGCAAGCATGCTGTAGTGGTAATGGTGTTTGAAGTGTTCCTTAATATTTGCCAAAACCTCTTTAATTGTTTTGCTAATATTTAATTTATTTAAGAAAGAGTGTTTATAGGGAAACTAAAGATCCCACAACGTATATTTCATTTGATGGCAAATTAAAATATTTACATGATATTGCTCGACATGCAATATTATAATCCGCGTACATAAAAACTGCCTATGATTAAAAACAGATTCTGGGACTACTGATCCAATCCTGTCTAGAATGTCTGTTCTCTTTCTTTCGCTAGTGTTCCATATATTGCAAGAAACAGGAGACAATGCTTCAAATGACTGAGTAAGGACTATCACACTAGTGGAAACTGCACACATGACGTGTGAACATTTTGACGGGCAGGAAAAAAATGTGCCACTCATGTCAAACTCCTCCAAACCCCCTGAAAAGACGATGCTTGTATATATAGTGTATGCAGTGCTAGAATAAAACTTGACGCCTATCACCCAATAGCAGACAGACTTTTCTCACACCCTGCAATAGGATACTGGTGCTTACAAACTTGGAAAACCTCCAGAAAGCATTCCTCTGGGCTTTACAAATGTATTGAAAATACCAAGTCAGCACACCATGACGCAAAAAGAGAAAAGACACTTGCAAAAATGAACGAGTGGCTAACACATTTATTTTTAGCAGTCATGGGTGCTAAAGACAGCAGAGGGATTGTTTAATACAATGCCACATAACATTTCACTCTTCTAATATCCAAAGCAACAGCTAACAATCAAATAATCCATTCCATATGGCGGTGGGATTAGACCAATTGCAATTCTAACACCTGTGACGGTTCACCATTGCAGCAAACGATAAATAAAGCAACTCTATATAAACTGAATCATTAATTTATTAGGAAATTCAATTATGCCCAATCATATTAAAATTATCAGCATCTGTTCAAATATGATGTCGCAATAAAGAAGCTAATTACTATATGGAGGTTGAACTTTAAAATAACGTGAAAATCGTGAACTACAGGATTTTTTGAGGTTTGAAAAATATAGGGAAATGCCTCGGTGGAATAAGCCATGGGAAATGTTAGCAAACACGTCATGACAGTAACTATTTATCAAGGGAAATAATAACATTGTTGGTGTTAAGTCGATACTAACATTCACTCGTTATTGGAAAACATTGAAATACAATATATTTTCTTGTGGTTTAGTAATTTAAAGCTTCTTGTTTAAATGCATTGTAAACATATTCATGATCAAGTTTACAGAAATACACGCCATTTGATGCATACGTAATTAAATCAGATTCATTTCACTGTTTATATACCGTATTTTTCGCTCCATAAGACGCACTTTTTTCCCCCTCAAAAGTGAGGGGAAATGTCTGTGCGTCTTATGGAGCGAATATGAAGCTTTACTTACCTGTCTTGCAGCGTTGGCCGGCAGCACAGGGTGCACCGCGTTAGTGGAACTTGAATTTCATGTTCCGGTTTCCGGCGGGACTGAAAGGAAGTGTGCACAAGCTGAGTGCGCACTTCCTTTCAGTCCCGCCGGAAACCGGAACATGAAATTCAAGTTCCACTACCGCGGTGCGCCCTGTGCTGCCGGCCAACGCTACAAGACAGGTAAGTAATTATGGGACAAGGGGAGGGGGACAGTAAGGGGGGGGGGGGGGGATGAAGTCTAGGGGGGGGATGAAGTCTAGGGGGGGGATGAAGTCTAGGGGAGGGGGGGGGATGAAGTCTAGGGGGAGGGGGGGATGAAGTCTAGGGGGAGGGGGGGATGAAGTCTAGGGGGAGGGGGGGATGAAGTCTAGGGGGAGGGGGGATGAAGTCTAGGGGGAGGGGGGATGAAGTCTAGGGGGAGGGGGGGGATGAAGTCTAGGGGGAGGGGGGGGATGAAGTCTATGGGGAGGGGGTGGATGAAGTCTATGGGGAGGGGGTGGATGAAGTCTAGGGGGAGGGGGTGGATGAAGTCTAGGGGGAGGGGGTGGGTGAAGTCTATGGGGAGGGGGTGGATGAAGTCTATGGGGAGGGGGTGGATGAAGTCTATGGGGAGGGGGTGGATGAAGTCTATGGGGAGGGGGGAGATAAGGTCTATGGGGAGGGGGTGGATGAAGACTATGGGGATGGGGGGATGAAGACTATGGGGAGGGGGTGGATGAAGACTATGGGGAGGGGGTGAGTGAAGACTATGGGAGAGAGGAGAAGACTATGGGAGGGGGGGACACTATGGGACAGGGGAGAAAAAAATATTCTGTACAAACTGTCCCATAGTAAGAAACACTATGGGACAGTTTGTTCAGAATATTTTTTTCTGGGTTTCTTCCTCTAAAAACTAGGTGCGTCTTATGGTGAGGTGCGTCTTATGGAGCGAAAAATACGGTAATTGAACAACAGATTTAAACAATGCTGATTTATTCGATTGTGGTGCCTCCTGACTCTAGTTAGACATAACTACTAGTGAGTTTAGTGGAAATCATTGTAGCTAACTGGAGAGTTGGATTTTAATAAATATATAAACTATGTGAAAAAATATCTATATGTTGTTTTAAAAAGTGTTGCTTTATTTTAAGACATTTACATGAAAGTTACAAAAATCTTTTAGCTCTAGATGTTCTGGAGTGTTATAATAATAACTGTATTGGATTTTGAGCAATTCTGTTAACATTGAAATTGGTATCTCAAGCCTAACCAGTTGATCTTATTTTATTTGTACTTTAGAGCTACTTACACAATGAATTTCATTACAAGACTGATTTTGTCAATATTGCTTTTACGTTTATTTGTATTGTGTAATACTTACATTGGTGTAGAGGATATTTTCACAGTTGTACATAGGGCTATATAATATTATAGGAGATTATGTAGATGCCGCCCAAGTAACTATGCCATAACGTTAACATGTAACTTTTTTTTTTTGCTTATGGTTTCTTTAATTTTTCAGGGAGAGAGAGTGCGTCTATGAACATACTATTTTACATGTAACTAATGGAGGGAGTGGTGTGAATAGTTAGAGACCATAGTACCCATGACTATAATTATTGTTTTTTTTATATTTATATATATAATTAATTTAATATATAATTATTAAATGTCAAAATGTCAAATGTCAAATTAACCAAGTACATCATAGCAATAAGACACATAGCCAAAAAATAGAAAAACACTGCACCATTTTTTGTTTGTTTTCAGTCGAGTTGACCGACTCTATGTCTATATATAGGCCTTGTGGTGATATAGGTAATGGTATCCAGGCAAGCGTAAGCTATGGGGGTAAATTAACAGTGGGCCTAATGTGTTGTGGTTTCGCACACCTCTGAAGAGCACTGAACTTTCATGGGCTTAGACATAACAAGGGGTGGGGGAGACTCAGTTAGACCACCAGTCATGACTCTATGTCTAAGCTGTAGGGGTTAAGATTTGGTGGAGGGATGTTGGTAAGGCCTGCCTGCATATTATACGCCATATTGCTCTGCTATTGCACTCAGGTGTTGTTTAAGAGGAGTATGTGAGTTCCAGAGTGTCGCGGTGAGGCCTCCACTGGTGGGAGAGCAAGGAAGGCCTGAGTCTTATAGCAGGTTTTCCAGCACTTCTGGGCAAATAAAAATGTAATCGCTGGGTTGCTCGACAACTCTTGGGAGCACTTGAGAATGACATCCATCCAGTTTGGCAATTAGGCTCCATTCTTGACTATAATTATTTTTAATGAAGTTGGAAACTACAGTAATTTAGAGGCAGATACCACCTAAGTCTTTCAAGCTCTAAACACACAAAAAACATAAGCACCATAAACACACAGCATGGAAACACTGCTGTACCCAATGCAGAATTTTAATATGTTTTTTTGTTGTTGCTTTGTTTTGCAGTGGTGAAATAATTATTGAGTTGGCATAATCATTGTCAGCAATTTTACCTGACTTTTAAAAGTCATGTTTTTTTTTTTTTTTTAGTTAATAGCATAATGCCAATTTTAAAAAGTATTAAACCTCGATGATGAGAAAATATACATCTATTTTCAATTAGCAAACCAATTGTTTTCAATGATCCCATATACATTACAAATTCATGGGTTCAAGCAAATTGTGATAATGCCAGCTCATTCAAATAAAATGAAATACCAGCACAAAAGGTGCCATCTCTCCAGGCACTCAGGTTAAAACAAAACTTAAAAAATACAGGTGCATTTTTAATCACATTGAACATACAGTGCTTTTATTGTATCTGAGTATTAGTTTTGGGTCATGAAAGTGTTCTCTCCCAACACTACACCGGGAAGGTTACATGCTGAGAGTTTAATAACCGTCCACTCCTGTTGTAAATTGGTAGCACCTGCAACATATGGAGGGCAGAACCCCCACAAAGAATGTCCACTGTTTTGTTCTTCGAAAAAATAATTAAGGAATGATTTGCCATTAACAAGGTGACAAATTGATAGCACTTTATTCATTCAACAGGCATTGTGGGCTATTCAAAGATTCCCAACAGTGCTGCTTAGTCCCCAAGCTCTTGAATATGTTTCTACCACCTTATGTTTGGAAATCCGTTTTCCCAAAGGGTGTTCTATAACATTTGGAATGCATTCGGGTCTTACTGATTCTCACCCTTAAGAACATCTGCCTTGATAGAATACATTCCTTTTTATTCTGGTACAGAATGTAACAGATTGTTGTAGCACAGTGATTGATTTAATATTATTCTTTTCTTAGTATGTGTATTAACACACAGAGATCAAAGTCCATTTGTGGAATATGAATGAAAATCAACATGTCATGTTGGAAGATTCTGAGTCAGGAGCACTAGAATGTGATGAGAAGTATTACGTTTGTGCTCTTCTCATCCTATAATAAAGTTAAGCATCCTGTGAGCATATAAAAAAATATTAGGCACTATTATTAGCACAATTATTGGCACTATTGGCAATATTACCAAATTTTGTTTGTCACTAATTGGCTACATGAAAAGATAAATACCCTGGTTTGTCTATCATTTGGTTGATCATTTCATAATTGATCTTGTAATATGTTCCAAATGTGACTTGTTTCAGAAAAGCAATCTATAAAAATTCCAAGTTTAAAACTGAAATGAGAATTTGAGCATTTGACTTTAAAAAAAAAAAAAAAAATATGAACTTTCATAAAGGACACTGGTGTACTAGGGGGCAGATATTGGAATAAAATGGCTGTTGGAAACATTTGAAGATCATATCAGGTAACTGTTGCTAGCATAACCTCTCAAGGAGCTTCTGGTTGCCAAAGAATGTCCTACCCTACACCATCAGGCTTTCCAATCATTTCCTGCCAGTAAACTAAAAAAAAAGAAAAAAAAGAAAAAGAAAACATAGAAATAGACAACTATAAAAAAAATATAACCCAAACTTTAATTAATGGCATGAGAAAGAGAAATGGAACCCATGAGTCAGTGTACATTTTATTTATTGCCTATATTTTCCCTTTTTTTTTCTAAATTAAAAATTATTATGCATGATGATATTGTGGTCTAATGTTCTAATTATACAAATAAACCATTTTTATATTTATATATTATTACTCAATAAAATGTTTAGAAAGAAAACACTAAAATCCTACTCCTTGAAGACACCATTTTAACTTATTAAATAATTCACATTTTTACTGCAGCCTATTCCAGTCGTTACCTATAAGTATATTATTATTATTTTTTTTTAAACTAAACCACATTAAAATGTCTGTTTCTGACTATCCTCTACTTTTAGCCTGGATTATATGACCCAGTATAGGCCTTTTATTTGGTTGAAGTGAGTGCTTCATCTTTGCTCTTCTGGATAGCACATTTCCATTTGATGAAATACAATTAGAACTTCAATACCTGATGGCTCCTGCATAAAGTGGTAAGATTACCTCTCTATTACCATCATTCTGTCCATTTGCAGCCTGCATGCCTGCTTGCCAATATATAAAGAAACAGATGAGCACTTACTACACAATGGGGTGGTAAGAAGCCCCAGTCTTGTCAAACCAGCATCAATGTGCAAAAAAAAGTTCAGCACTTCCTCAAGGTATACCAAGACTTAATGTGTTTCCTGTGATGCACCAGTAAAAGACATGTTACACCTTGAAGGAGTGTCGAACATTCTTTATTTTGGTTATACATGCCTGCAACCAACTTCATATAATTGAGATGGTACAGGATGTGTTGCAAGATTACGGGTGATAAGGAAAGAGAGAGCATTGGATGGATATTCTGAGGAGGATATGAGATCAAAATAGGAAGGAGAGATTATATATTTGCACTGCCATTTTATTTCTATTGTTTTTCCTTTCCCACTGCCACTTTCATATTAAAAAATATAGCCTTTCTTTCCCACATGCCTTTTTTTTAAATTATATTTTGTTCCTTGCCCCTTGATATCAATACTTGGGCACCACCATTTTATTCTCCTCTCCCATGATGTCTGTAGTCTGCCCTTTTATGGGATTCTTTTGACTCAGTTGAGAAACTGAAATGGAACTTTGCTTAAGCTCTGCCAATTTTCGAAGACTGTTAATGTACTATATAACAATAACTAGTCCCTACTTTTGTACGTATAAAAAAAATAACTAATTTAAATTTTAGCTAAAAAAAAATAAAACCAAGAATAGAGAGGCAAAAAAAGGATTCATGAAAAGTGCAAAGGGATTTTGCTGTTTTAACCCCTTTATTATCAAACTCTTTTTGACTGAGAAATTATTAACATAACATGTATCTGGGGAATGAGATCCAAAGCTAACATGTAAATATATCACAACACGGGAATATTGTAAATAGATTGCATTGCAGATAAGCGTAAAAATAAAAATGATGTAAAATTACACAATTTTTATTTTTCAATTATTCATTTAGCCTTTATAAAAATAAACAAACAAATTTAAACAGTATACAGTGTCCTTGATCTTGCAATATTTCACACATGGTCCTGAAGGTTAGTATAAAAGTAAAAATTCTATTGCTCAGTAGGTGTGACACATAAAAACACATAAAAATGGTTGGATACATTGTTTATAGGTATTTGTAAAAATGCTGAAGGCATTACTAGCCGTAGAGATTACTAAATATAGCAACAGAGTGTAAAATAATTCCTGCATTTGAGCATAATGCCTGCATATAGTAAATACAGTCAAATCATATATTTCTAAAATAAAGGTATTTAAAGCTGTTATATCAATCTTTAGCAATCTCAGGACTGTTAATGTAATGCTGACAGTAAAATGCCACTTATAGTCCATTTATTCCTGTCCTATTCATGACTGTAGGAATTATATGACCTATTGAAACTTCATGTACTGTTTGAAAGCAGGGGGTGAGCTTACAAATTCAGTCTTGCAGGCTTTAGATCAGTGACTTTTGAGAAATGTGTTCCTCTACAGCAGGGGTGCCCAAAAGGTAGATCCCCAGATGTTTTAAAACTACAGCTTCCATTATGCTTTATTCTAAAGGAATTCTAGAGGCGCCTCTGCTCAATAGGCTGGTAATCATTCCTAGAGTATAAATGATGGTGCGTGGGATTTTAAATACTTAACTACCTTATGCAAAATACATGTAAATGCAAATGTTTATACTTAACTTTGGTAGTGAAGGGGTTAAGTGAGTTAAAGGAACACTATAGTCACCTAAATTACTTTAGCTAAATAAAGCAGTTTTAGTGTATAGATCATTCCCCTGCAATTTCCCTGTCAATTCCCTGTCATTTAGGAGTTAAATCACTTTGTTTCTGTTTATGCAGCCCTAGCCACACCTCCCCTGGCTATGATTGACAGAGCCTGCATGAAAAAACAACTGGTTTCACTTTCAAACAGATGTCATTTACCTTAAAAAATTGTATCTCAATCTCTAAATTGAACTTTAATCACATACAGGAGGCTCTTGCAGGGTCTAGCAAGCTATTAACATGGCAGGTGATAAGACAATCTTAATTAAACAGAACTTGCAATAAAGAAAGCCTAAATAGGGCTCTCTTTACAGGAAGTGTTTATGGAAGGCTGTGCAAGTCACATGCAGGGAGGTGTGACTAGGGTTCATAAACAAAGAGATTTAACTCCTAAATGGCAGAGGATTGAGCAGTGAGGCTGCAGGGGCATGTTCTATACACCAAAACTGCTTCATTAAGCTAAAGTTGTTCAGGAGACTATAGTGTCCCTTTAATATCTGTGCATCACCTCTCATAAATACTGAACTGAATGCATCCCATATAAAATTTAACAATTTGTGAGAGAGGCTTAATAATTGGAAGATTTGTTGGGGAGATTTAACAGTGCATAAATGAAAATTAAATGTGAATGTACTTGGTGACACCTACAAAAAAATTAAATAACCAACGGACGGGTGTTTCTAAGATGGAATAATCCACTTGAGTAGAAAATTAAAATGTTAAATCATTTAAATCATGATGTTGAAAAATGTTAAATCCCTTAAACAGCTATAGTGGTGAGTGATCAAAGGAAAGAACCAGATCCCTCCAGCTCCGAATTATTACATTTATGAAACATGAGATGTGTAATTAGCACATTAATATAACTTAAAACAACAGATTTGTATAAAGACTGCTGCTTAGGAATACCTAAAAACTTTAAATGGTCTTAAAGCACAATTTATTTTCAACGTATTAATTTATAATGTTTAAACCTCTAAATGAACTGTTGATATTATAAGGTATACTCTATATCTTAACAGTTCAGACAGAAATCTTCTATCATATATAGCATATATGGCAAAATTTGGTAAATACGCTTATAGGTATTTTTTTCATGATTATGATGGCATTTCTGGAAATGTGCTTCCTAAAAAGATGCACCAGAATTTTTAAAATATTTTAGGACACTGTACATATATACTATAAAACCTATTTTACCAAGTGTCTGTACTAAGAAGAGCACTTCAGACTACTTTTGCAGCTTGAAATAACATATGTAGTGTACTTAGCATGCTCTCAGCTCTTCATTATTCTCCCTTCCTTTTCAAATATTTTTTTTATTATTTTAAGTAATAATAATAGAAATAAGAATTATAGATATTTGTCAGCATTTCAAAAACATCAATAATATGTAAGCAGTATAATATGTGAACATTGACATGACAAAGAAAAAGGGTCTTTAATACGAGAACATACCAATAAAATATGTAACAGCATTAAGATCAGAAGCAAAGAAAAAACATAAAAACTAAAAAGAAAAACTGGGGAAAAATGAATAAATTTCACATCCATAAAATGATATTAAATATAAATAAATTAATGTATATGCATAGATGAAAAACTTTTTTAAGGTATATATATTTGCATAGATGTCAAATAGTAGGTGATATATACAGCGAATAATAAGTCAAACATATCATAAAGGGAAAAAAAGGGCTATTAGGTCAGGTGGGAATATTGTCAAGCTTATACTTACTCCTCATAGCTTTCTCCCACTCAGACCAGTCATGTCTGAGCAGTACATTGGTTGCACCCTATGAGCAAGCTCGCATCTTCTACATTCTACATCCAATTTAGGGATGGTAAATTTTAATACTGACAGAGGAGTGGCTCCAGGGCCGTCTATAATATGAATAGGACCCTGGGCAAAGCATTTTCTTGGGCCCCCTAGGCCCTGCCCCTCCCCCCCAATTATGCCCAACCCCCAATCACACTGACAGACCTTCTGACACATACAAACACACAGACAGATATATTAAAACATTCGCAGATACATACTGACACACATACACTGACACACAAATATATACTTATATACATTCAGACATACTGACACACACATACACATACACTGACAGATATACTGAAACACACACAGACAGATGTATTGACACACACAGACATTCTGACACACACACAGACATTCTGACACACACACAGAGATACTGACACACACAGGCATACTAACATACACACCGACAGGCATGCTGACACACACAGGGATACTGACACACACAGGCATACTAACATACACACTGACAGGCATGCTGACACACACACACACACACACACTGACATACACACACAAACATACTGACACACACACTGACATATACACACACAAACATACTGACACACACACTGACATACACACACACAGACATACTGACATACACACACACACAAACATACTGACATACACACATACAAACATACTGACACACACACAGACATACTGACATACACACAAACATACTGACATACACACATACATACTGACACACACACAGACATACTGACATACACACACACACTGACACACACACACATAGACATATTGACACACACACACAGACATACTGACATACACACACACAGACATACTGACACACACACACATACATACTGACACACACACACACAGGCATACTGACATACACACACAGACATACTGACATACACACACACAGACATACTGACACACACACAGAGATACTGACATACACACACAGACATACTGACACACACACTCAGACACTGACATACACACACAGACATACTGACACACGCACACAAACATACTGACACACACACAGGCACTGACATACACACACAGACATACTGACACACACACAGACACTGACATACACACACAGACATACTGACATACACAGAGACATACTGACACACACAAACATACTGACACACACACAGACACTGACATACACACACAGACATACTGACATACACACACAGACATACTGACACACACAAACATACTGACACACACACAGACACTGACATACACACACAGACATACTAACATACACACACAGACATACTGACACACACACACATACTGACACACACAGACATACTACTGACACACACACACACATTTAGCCACCCTCCAGGTTCTTACCTTTTCCTGGAGGGTGGTTTCCCTGGGGTCCAGTGGCAGGCTGAGGCAGATGGGAGTTTTCCTCTGGAACTCCCCTCCTCCTGCCTTTCTCCTCCCGCGCGGCTATTATCTCCGGTGGGAGGAAGTGACGTGTGGCACTCACTTCCTCCCAGCCGGTACAGGAAGGGGCCCAGTCACGCTGTTTAAGCGTCACAGCCCCCTGCTCACACATGCTTACCGGGTGGCCCTTAGTGCATGGGCCACCCAGGGGGATCCTTAGTTGGCGGGCCGGTGCGGCTCTGTGCAGCCGCACCGCCGGGTACATGGGGGCTTCTCAAATCGCGGGGCCCACAGGGCAGCTGCTCTGGGGCCCCCCAGGAGCAACTGGGCCCGGGGCAGCTGCCCCGTTTGCCCCGCGCTAAAGACGACCCTGAGTGGCTCTAGACCAGGCAGCAGATGGGTGAATCTTTCAATATAACATATTCCAAGCCTTAATAGTGGTCTTGGTCATAAGAAACATGTCCGTCAACCGAAAAAAAGATAAGGGAATTAAAAGGGGGATGGCTCTAAGAAAATATACATTTTTGGGAAGGAGAGACATTTTCACCGAATTAACCCTCGCTAACCATGAGACTTCCAGACTACACCACCGCTCGAGATTGTTCCTAAAATCGAACCAAACCTTACCCAGGTTATAAGAATGCATCTTGGACAGGTTCTTGCATACGTTTATGCCCAGATAAGAGATATAAAAGTCCCTCCAATCAAAGTCAAACCGACCTTTCAAAATATCAAGGTCATACCAAGGAATGAAGAAGAAGAGCTTGAGTTTTGGCTGTATTCAATTTATAGAATTACATTTTGCTAAATTCAAGCAGGAGCAACATCAACAGAATAAGTGAGGTCATTGGGTTTTTAAGCGATAAATTGTTTCTTTTTGTCGTCTGCAAAAAGGCCTGTTTTATGCTCCGTACCCCCTACTGCAATACCTTTGATATCTGCACTCCAGCATATCAACTCAGCCAAGGGCTCCATTGTCAGCACAAACAGGAGTGGAGACAATGGACACCCCTGTCTGGTCCCATTGGACAATGTAAAGTTTTCGGAAACAAAACCAGTCGCAGATACTCTGGCAGTTAGTTGACAGTATAATGCAAACACAGCTCTGATGAAGGGGTATGGGATGTTAAAACGTGACAGGATTTCCCTCAGGTAATTCCAGTGGATCCTATCGAATGCCTTCTCCGCATCCAATGAGAGGAACAGAGAAGGCATGCGAGTAGATTTGAGATGATTAATCAAATTAATGAAATGCCTGGTGCCATCTGGAGCCTGACGGTTCTTAATAAAACCCACCTGTTTTTTGTCAATTAGGGATGAAGAAGTCGATTAAGGCAGTTAGCTAAAATTTGTGAGTAAATCTTAGTATCATTGTTAATTAAGAAAATGGGCGACAATTTGAGCAGACATTTGGTGTTTTACCTGGTTTAGGTAACGTGACTATTTGTGCACACAAAGTCTCTCCCGACATTCCACCTGTATTCCAGTAGTGATTGAATAAGTGAAAAAAATGAGGGGTAAGAATACCAGCGAAAGACTTATAGTACGCCATGGTAAAACCGTCAGGCCCCCAAGCTTTGCCTTGTGGGATCATATTGATGACGTTTATAATTTCTGTTGAGGTGATAGGAGAATTTAGAGTATCCAATTTATTAGTAGGTATCTGTTTAAAGAGACCCTGTCCAGAAAAGAGCATATTATACCAGATGTGGGCTGTACCGTATTGGGATCAGAAACCAAATTGTATAATTTTTTGCAATACTCTGCAAATATATTGCTTATCTTAACTGGATGAGTAACTTTAACGCCACTTTCATCCAATAGATGCTCAATTCTGGATTAGGAAACCCTTTGGCGTAATTTACAGGCTAACATTGATGAAGCTCTATTTCCATTAGCATAAAAAAACCTGTTTCATTCTCCTCAACATCAAGACTGTGCCTTCCAACTGGAGAGTTTTCATTTTAACTTTAACATTTGAAATCTTTGCAGCAAGGGGCAAGGGAGAGTCAATGTTATTAGCCTGATACAAAGTATAAAGTTATTTTTCTAAGTCTCTTAAATTTTTAGACCAAATTTTTTTCAAATAGGAGGCTCGTTGTATAAAGTGTCCCCTAAGAACTGCTTTATGGGCGTTTCACAACGAGGTGTCCTGTAAATATAAGCCAAATTTTCCCTAAAATAATTATTGATCGCTGTGGCGAAACCAACTTCGCCACTGTGAACTGGAGAAGCCTGGTTGCCCGCCTGCTGCCTTTGGACTATGGACCAGACTTTATGGGAATGTGATACCCCAGATAGCTATACCCTGGAGCCTATTCATATAATGAAAGACTATGGGAAAGACTTTAGCTCCATGGCAATTGTACTGTGTGAATAGGATCTGCGCGCTATTCGGTAGTTTTGTGCGCTCAGATCCCAGCTATCTGGGGATATGTGAAATGTCTGTGTGTTATGGATAAAAGGTAACTTTCTGTATTTTAAAGTGTTTTATGTCTTTCTGTAAACACGTGGTTAATGGAGTCTGTCCCTGTGCTGGAGATAATTGGATTACTTCTCCAGCACAGAGAAGGCTCTGTAAAAAACAGTCTGAGCTGGAAAGCTAGGGGTTTTAAAAGATACTTTACTAACTTTTGAACCCCTGGTCTGATCCATGCCATTTTTTAATATGTTCTTCCCCTGAATGGATTGATTGTGGATATGTTTTTTTATGTGAATGTGATGTATGGTTTTAGAGTTAGGAAAGTTGTGTAAAAGTATATTTTAAACTGTATGCATAATGGGATTATGTGTCACACTAAGGGGAGGGGATGTGTGGGAGGTAACATCTATGTCATTGGTTATTTTATGTCTCCCCCTGGGTGTGGCCTGTATGTGTGAGTTGGAAATAAAAGCCAGGCTGGATGAGCCAGTCCTCAGTTCCTGCTTAACCCTCAAAGCGATGTGTCGTCTCGTTCTTTGGGGTTATTGGATTGTATGCTGACTGCCAGGAGTGTAAGCGGATTGTATGCTTTTCCTGTACAGCTATTCCAGGGTTCGTGTGTTTCCAGTTCGGGAGTTGGAAGATTTGTACAGTTTGCAGTCCGGGAGATTGGTGCTTGCAGCAGCTGCTGGTCTATGGAAAAGGGGAATATAGCCTAAACTGGGTTTTATCCTCTTGTAAGTGAAACGGTCCGTTACAATCGCTGATTCTGCCAATGTTTTATTCTCAAGCTCAGTGACCAAACAATCATTCAGTCTCTACTGTCTGTTTGGGTTCGAATGGAAAGACTCCTCTATACACATCTTTATGGGGGCATGATCAGACACAGTATTGTCCGTAATTTTAGAATTCAAAAAAGGAGGTGTAACGGAACTCCCCGTACTCCGACCGAGTACCTTCCATTGATGGACGCTTCCTAGCTTGCGCCGTGGACCACAAGCAACGCACCGGACACCACAACCACTGCAGACACCACAACCGCCGTAGCTTAACTGGAGTCTCGCCAACTTCTGTCCACCCTGGATCAGCTTCTGTTCTCCAGGACCGTTTGGGGAAGACCTCTCCTCCAGGAGAGCGTATCAGGAACAAGCTCTTAAAAGAGCTAAGTGATTAAAGCTCAAGGGAGTATGCAGAGCATAGCAATCCCCAGTGTGAATATAGCTGTCCCCTCCAATCATGAGACAAGACTACGTGTTGAGGGTCAAGAAGAACTGTCTGTACTGGCACATACAGCCTCTTTTATTCACATTCTACAAACATAGTACTGCCCACAGGGTTTTGAAGAACAACCAATCAACACATTACAACACAGCTAACACTCCCATTCATTTCATCAGAAATCCTCCCCTCTGCCTGTGATACAATTATCTCAACACATTAGACTAACTTAATTATCACAGGCAGGAAAATACAGTATTATAAAACATATCACAGGGACCCCAAAACATGCAATAACCCCATAATATATATCCTCGGAACCGGGGGATCTGGGTGAACCACATATCCAAAATTCACCCAGATCCGTTCAGTAGTTTGGAAGATACGGTTGATGCAGATTCCGCAGAACATATACAGGCTATATGAAAAATAATTACTATTAAATGTGTCCCCTGTTCTGTAGTTTAAAACTACTGAACGATGTCTTTGTGCACCAAATACCGGCGAGATGGCACTGTGTAGAAAAGTCAAAACAGTGTCCATGAGTTAAAATGCCCGCCAATCTCAACAGTAGTGTAGTTGTCCAAAAAATAAAAAAGCCTTTATTGAAATCTATTAAAAACCTGGGTTATCAGTGATGGACAGAATAATATAGGGAGAAATATGTATGGGAGGAACAGGGCTAGTCAAGAGCCTAATAGCCAAAAGGAACCCTCACAAAAAACGGAGAGGGGATAGAAGGCAATATGTACCCCCATACATAACTCAGGTAACAAAGCAGTAGGAGAGAACAGGGAAAGGGAGAAACACACACTCCCAACCAAACCGTAGTGCTATGCTAATACCCTATCTCCTATAAAACACCTTCGTGGGTGTTCTAATCTAAATGCTGTCATAACATCTGAAGCCCCAGGTTACACACACATGCTAGAAAAACATAAATGAAAAGGTGCTCAGAGCAAAGTGCTCAGAGAGTATTAAAAACACAGAAGAACCCGACGGACGTTTCGGCGTGACCACACGCCGTCCTCAGGGGTATCAGCAGTGAGCAAAAACTGTCCGGGCGGTAAATTTATACCTTAAGCTCATAAGCTTTATTGTAATCACCTGTGATTGTGTCTAAGCTGCTCCGGTCCTCCTGCGAATGGGGCTGTGGGGGTGTGGTGTAACACACCATAGTGTCAGCCCACATTTCTATGTCAGAGGTGGCCAGAACAGAAAACTGAACGTAATCAGGTGGAAGGGAATTAACCCTTTGAGTGCCCCGCCCGGAACAGATATAAATGGATACTTACTATGTCTAAAGGGCAGTATCCATAGCTTAACAGTTAACCCTTGGAATATCCAAATTGTGTCATATAGGTCAAGTATGTGGATTGATTCTTATGGCTGTATTGTGTAGCTTTAGTACAATTAAAGAAACAACTTATAACCGTTGTGAACCAGTAAGGGATAAGTTCAATGGCTATATGGGCAATCATACACAGAAGTCGACAATTATTTTATCGCCACTGTAAATAGTAACCCATTAGTTATGCAAACACAAAACAGACCCCTAAACTCTTAGACCTATAATACAAGTAAAGTGAATGGACATATGAACACCAAATATTAATAGAAATAAATAAAGAATATATACATATATACAGGCATAACTTAAGATACCATTTATTATCAGAATTATTGCAGTACTTTAAATAAACGGGGAATATGAAAACCCTTCATTTAGCCCCAGGGGAGATAGCGTTTTGAGATGGTAAATCCAAAACGCCTCTCTTTGTCTTAGTTTTAGGTCCCAGTTTCCTTTCCTAGGAGGCTGTGGTACATGTTCAAGACCCATGAACCGGATGCCTGCCGAGGAGTGATTGTGATGTAGATGTAAATGCCTTGAGACGGGTGTTTCCAAACGTCTCTTGACAGAATTTACATGTTCATGTATCTTTAGCCTAAAGTGGCGAAAAGTCTTGCCATATTTTAGGCCACAGGAGCAAGACATTAGGTAAACTACTCCTGTTGTGTTACAATTAAAAAAGGAACGTGGTTTGAAATTCTTCAAATCCTTGCTGTCGGAGGCCCTCTTGGTAATAAACGGGCAATCTGAGGGCAATCCACACTGAACGGGAAACCCTAATTACAGATGGGGGTCGTAAGACTGAGGAAAATAAAATACGCTGCATCGGTACATATGATGCAGGATGGGACACTATGCTGAATGTCTTTCAAAAATGTTGGCCTATCCTCCAATCAGATAAGCATCTGAAGGAAATTCTGCCATCACTCCCTTCAATTACAGCACGGAGGGGCAAAAACTTGAGAGATATCCTAGCACCTAGTCACCTCTCAACTACGTCCCCGTCAGGTTATTTTCAAAAATACCTACCAATGGATTCTTTCCAATGTGGTCGCTGCAGTGCATGCCCGTTTATTACCAAGAGGGCCTCCGACAGCAAGGATTTGAAGAATTTCAAACCATGTTCCTTTTTTAATTGTAACACAGCAGGAGTAGTTTACCTACTGTCTTGCTCCTGTGGCCTAAAATATGTAGGCAAGACTTTTCGCCACTTTAGGCTAAGGATACGTGAACATGTAAATTCTGTCAAGAGACGTTTGGAAACACCCGTCTCAAGGCATTTACATCTACATCACAATCACTCCTCGGCAGGCATCCGGTTCATGGGTCTTGAACATGTACCACAGCCTCCTAGGAACCTGGGACCTAAAACTAAGACAAAGAGAGGCGTTTTGGATTTACCATCTCAAAACGCTATCTCCCCTGGGGCTAAATGAAGGGTTTTCATATTCCCCGTTTATTTAAAGTACTGCAATAATTCTGATAATAAATGGTATCTTAAGTTATGCCTGTATATATATATATATATATATTCTTTATTTATTTCTATTAATATTTGGTGTTCATATGTCCATTCACTTTACTTGTATTATAGGTCTAAGAGTTTAGGGGTCTGTTTTGTGTTTGCATAACTAATGGGTTACTATTTACAGTGGCAATAAAATAATTGTCGGCTTCTGTGTATGATTGCCCATATAGCCATTGTCCTTATCCCTTACTGGTTCACAACGGTTATAAGTTGTTTCTTTAATTGTACTAAAGCTACACAATACAGCCATAAGAATCAATCCACCTACTTGACCTATATGACACAATTTGGACATTCCAAGGGTTAATTGTTAAGCTATGGATACTGCCCTTTAGACATAGTAAGTATCCATTTATATCTGTTCCGGGCGGGGCACTCAAAGGGTTAATTCCCTTCCACCTGATTACGTTCAGTTTTCTGTTCTGGCCACCTCTGACATAGAAATGTGGGCTGACACTATGGTGTGTTACACCACACCCCCACAGCCCCATTCGCAGGAGGACCGGAGCAGCTTAGACACAATCACAGGTGATTACAATAAAGCTTATGAGCTTAAGGTATAAATTTACCGCCCGGACAGTTTTTGCTCACTGCTGATACCCCTGAGGACGGCGTGTGGTCACGCCGAAACGTACGTCGGGTTCTTCTGTGTTTTTAATACTCTCTGAGCACTTTGCTCTGAGCACCTTTTCATTTATGTTTTTCTAGCATGTGTGTGTAACCTGGGGCTTCAGATGTTATGACAGCATTTAGATTATAGCACCCACGAAGGTGTTTTATAGGAGATAGGGTATTAGCATAGCACTACGGTTTGGTTGGGAGTGTGTGTTTCTCCCTTTCCCTGTTCTCTCCTACTGCTTTGTTACCTGAGTTATGTATGGGGGTACATATTGCCTTCTATCCCCTCTCCGTTTTTGTGAGGGTTCCTTTTGGCTATTAGGCTCTTGACTAGCCCTGTTCCTCCCATACATATTTCTCCCTATATTATTCTGTCCATCACTGATAACCCAGGTTTTTAATAGATTTCAATAAAGGCTTTTTTATTTTTTGGCAACTACACTACTGTTGAGATTGGACTGGGTATTTACCCTCTGGGCGGTCTTTATATAAGACATCCCTTTTTGTTTTTTTTTTTCTTCCTTTTGTCTACAATTACCAGGGTTACCCCCTTTTAACCAGTCCAGGTGACCTCTATACTCTGGAGGCTCAGCAGAGGGATACGGGAGTGTCTTTTCCTCCCTCCCCCCCCCCCCCCCCCACTTTCCAGCCTTTTGAGTTTCCTTTTTCTTGTTATTTAAAATGCCCGCCATCCATTGTTCTCACCATGTGCTTCATCCATTGTTCTCACCATGTGCCTCTGATACATGAAATGGTGTCCACCCAGTAACTCAACAGTTTGTCTGGTAGTCTATCCAGCCGAACCAACAGATGAAACACATGGGGAACAGTGCAACAAACGAAGGGAATCATAAAAAATATGGACAATAGTCATATTTGTGCACAATCTCCAGTTTTGTCACAGGGCACAAATAGTGTTTTTCAAATGTCATATATCCCAGGGCCATAGTCAGAAGGTAGGAGGCGGGCAAGCAGCCCCCTCCAAGAACACGTGGCGAGGTCTGTTCTGCCACTGGAGATATGGTATTCTTACCCACCAAGAGCCTGTCGATCCAATAATACATGTTATAAACTGTTGAGTGACAGGTTGTCACGATTCGCACCGTGCCATTCAGACAGCCAGGCATGGCCACCTCCCAACTCTCTGCGTTTTTTCATTGTAAATGCCGAGAAGTCAGGAAAGATCTTAATATTGTTTTATTCCTCAGGTAATCCCGACGTACGTGAAAATAAAAAAAAGTATTTTTTTGAAATAATTTCTGATTTCCACTCTTACATTTTTAATAAGATTAATCAGCATTTTAGCAAAGGCTGGTAAACCTGTAGCCATCTCAGGAGGCCTGTTTGGATTGTAGGCAGCTGCCCTGCCTGAAATGCCTACCTCTATTTCTGCAGTATACATCTTACTTGAGGCAGTAGCTTTCTTTGATGTGACAGCAGCCATCTTGGTGGTGGCAGTAGGCAGTATAATATTGGCAGCCATTTTTGTTGTGGCAGCTGTATCCTGTACATTACATATGTATGGGTGTTGAGTTACATTAATATTGTCCCCCTCCATAAATTCTTCCAAGTCTAAGATCTCTATGCCCTCTTCAGCATATGGTGCATCTGGGGCTTCTTTACATTTTTCAGAGGTGAGGGCAGAGCTCCCCCCACACCCCTGCCGGGACCAAGAGCCTTGAGGCCAAGAGCCCCAACGGGGATCAGGACCTCACACCGCCCATCTCACTGTCAGCAGCCCAATCGCTTTGATAAGTGAGCGATCGGGTCACTCTCCCACGTGTCCGCTGTTCTAGGCACACTGGGCCACTCGCGGGAGACCTCAAAAGCCCCTCCCCCCTCCATTGCGGCTGTCACGGTAGTGGTCTCGCCCCAGGCAAGGAGTTCGAGGATAGGTAGAAGGGTGGGAGGGAACCACTGATGTTCCAGGAGATGAAACCAGTGGCGAAATAAGCCACAGTTTTACTGAAGGGGAGGGGGAGTGAGTCTGCAATGACTTACTCACCCGTACAGCCAACATGTCGCTTTTCTTCATTAAAGGCACAGGTTTCATGATTTTTTTCATGATGTTGTAGAATTCTTCATTAAGTAGTATTGATGGTCAAATTTGGTGTCTTAAAGAGATAAAATGATAAATTTGAACATCTATGTCCCAGTGTCTCTGGAGCTCCTCTAGATGGTGCCCATCTGAGATGTTGGTCAAGACACGCCTCTCGTTATCCTTCCTTCCTTACTGCTAGAATTGTAATACAATTAGTATCCACAAGAATGGACAGTATAGTGGATGTATACTGGAATTCTATAAATAATTGATTTGTGAAAATTTAGTTAAATCCATTACTTGTTTTTTCCAGTTGTGTATCTGTTTTTGGCTTGTTTTTAATAAAATAACACTGGAGAGCTGCAAAATACTTGTACAAGACTAAAACATGTTGAACCCTCTGTATAATTTTTTTTCAGAGGTTATCATTAGCATCTTCAGCAACGTGAAATAAAATCACTTTAATTAGAAAGCGACACAGGACATACTGAGTAGCACTTTATTTAAACTATGATATATGTGCATCCTTGTTACTATTCATATGGGATAAATAGATTTCACTTAGAATAGCTTCGGATGGAGAGTCAAGATTAATGTCATATATGAATTAATTAACACCAGCCATTACATTCTCCTTGTCTTATTCATCCTCTCCCCTTGTCTGAAACCTCTGATTTCATTTAGAACATTTACAAATACCAGTCAAATACATTCCCTGCAAGATTTACTAGAAAATCTCCAGTGAATTTATAACCTTTCTGCATCTGTCTCTTTTATGTCTATTTGCTTAAACCTTTCATTGCCAGATGGGCCTACACTGAAGTTTTTGGGAGGTACTTTTTAAGCCCCACAATATAGCTTTTACCCCAATTTTCTGATAGGGTTATTGTTAAATGAAAGGGGCAACAATCCACACAATAAGATTTTTTTTATTTATTTTTTTATGTTTAGTTGTATAAATAAATATTACAATATTACAATGTAATGATATTGAACTTCCACTGGCACAAAATTCTAAATGGATATTGTTTTCTTAAAACTTCTTTCTTAATCTTTCAGTTGTCAAACAGCCCATGTAACACTGGATTTAATTATGCTGCCTAAAAAATGGTTGGCTGGTCTCCTTCTGACCTTTTTGACAAATCCTTTCCATGAATAACCTACACTGAGAGATGTACTTTGAAAAAAAATGTTGATCATTTTATTAACCCCTTAGTTAGAGACATATGAGGACTCTAATGGTTTGAAGTACCTTGTATAACCCTTTTCATGAACAAGTGAAATCCGGGATACATTTCAAGCAAATGTAGGTAACTTCCACTTTTTCTCTGGTTCTTGCTTACCTTTCATTTTTAGCATTTCCTGTAAATGATCAAATCTCATGGACTTTGTTACAGGATATTATTGTTATTGTTAATGTTAATATTATTATTGGTATTATTATTATTGGTATTTATATAGCACCGACCTATTCCACAGCACTTTACAATATTATAAAGGGGGGAATTGAACAATAAATGAGACAATTACAAAATGTTACAAGAGCAATAGGTTGATGAGGACCCTGCTCAAAAGAGCTTACAATCTAGATATCAAATTGTAAAAACTGCACCATGTTGCTTCTTTCACTTTGCATTGAGAGCAACAACTTGCTTTAAACATTCCTGTTTACTTAAACACGTATGCCTCACAATAAGAACAGTAATTTACTTTTTACAACAAAAACCCTGTCTTCAATAAAATGCACCTTGAACCATATGTCACACTAGAACCTTTCTCCACACCACAAATCTATTCCCCAACTAATTTCTTCTTACTCTTCTCATGGCCAAAGGCTTTCTACTTTTAATAGTCTTAGACTTTGTCGCTGACTCGGTTTTCAAATGGCCTTTTACAATTTATATCTATAGAAGAGAGTTAAATAACAACTAGTTATCTTTTATTTATATTATCTACTGTGATTGAAGACCCAGGGCAGTGTGGGGATCCAGTGAGATTTTGTAACTACGGGATCTTCAACACCTGCTTGGAATGATTATATATTATTTGTTCTATAGTTGCAGGCCTGTGTGATTTGTATTATATTACATTCACTGATGTTGACCAAGAAGCTCTCTGAGTGCCAGGACTCCCAATAGCTTTTCTATAGCATAATGGGAGTGTCTACAGAGAGGCGGGGTAAAACACTATCCATAACAGCATGATCATCATTGCAATGATGAGACTTGACAATTTACCAAGCCTCCACCTGAATCTGGAGTCTGAGATACATGGTAGGAGGAGCAACATAGGGGGTTAAGACCCAACACACGAATAGGTTGGTTTAGGGGCACACATCAATTGGATGGTTTAGTGCCAGGTACACATGTAGGTTAGTTTAGGAACAGACACACTAGCGGAGAGGGTTTGGAAAAGACATACTAGTGGCTTGGGCAAACATACTATTTGATGGTTAGGGTCACACATAGACTAATGGAATAGGTTGCTTCACAAGGGTTACATATTTTGGGTTACATATTTTGGGTTACATATTTTGAGAAGAAGACTTTAATGATGATCTTATTTTCCGATTAGCTTCTTGAAAAGAAATAACAACAAACATTGGTACAATAGCTGGTGAATGGCCCTTCGTGGAAATAAATCTCCTGAAAATAGGTCCATGAAATTTTATGTGGTCTAAGATACCCAACATGAAGGCCCTACCCCCCGATACACACACAATAAGCTAAACTTTAATGTAGGAGGATGGCCTTGGATAATCCTCAGTTTTGGGGAAAACATCTGATATAATACAGTAAAAGCTGATGTGTCATTATTATAGTTCAATGCTGGAGATGACTCTGTCAGTGTAGATGCTTCTGCTTGAATCAGTTTAGTGAAAATCTATTGTTTGCTTGGTATTTCTACTTGCTTCACATGTTATCTTTCCCTGTAGATACTATTATCCTTTTAAATCATGTGATCAATAGAAAACAGTAACAGGTTAATCGAGGTATTCCTTTTGACCTTATTATTTTCTAATACACATGCCTCCACAGTTCTGACGACACATGGCGCCTTCTCTTTCCAATACTACATGCTGAACGCTGTACAAAACATGAGACCATTTAGGGAAACGTACTCGTACTAATTCATGTTTGTGCTCTGGAAAATGAAAGTGCACCAGGGGAATATTCTGGGAAATGAAGAAGGCCTTTGAGTTATACAAGTGCAGGCCACAAGTGAGAGCACTTTGTGTTAAGGTTACAATTTCTGTAATCTAGGATAGATGGCTGTTTAAAGATCAAGTGCGGAATCTGCTGAGATGCTGCCTGACTTGCAAACTTTAATTTACTGTCACTGTTAGTCCCTTTGAGGTTTATAGTGGTATTTATAATACACAGCATCAATCATATGAAACAAGAAGGGATTTACAGTTTGTTTTTAAAGACTGCAAATGCAATGTAATGCAAATAGCATGCCTCGTGGGCATTTACATTTAATGGGAATGTTACAGATGCAAAGGACTGGCTGACGAATTTTAAATTGACTATTATATCACATAGTGATTCCATTCCGATAATACAAAAATAATAAATACCCTTTGGCCCATCTCTTACACGTAAACCTGAAATCTCTAACATGAAGTCACATTCCACTGCAAATAGCAAAATCACATAGACTATAAGTTGACAAAACACCAGTTTCCTTACATGGTTTTTGTGGACCTCATAAGCAAAGTATTCTTTTATGTGTTGATATATATATACAGGGTGGTACAAAATTCAGAGTAGGAGTCTTAGTTTGAGGAGTCAATAACTTTTTTTTATTAATGAACCAATTTCAGTGATATTACATACATTGAATGTTTAACATATGGAGATTTGTTTGACTAGATACAATAGATGACATTGTTTAAATGAGCTCCATTGGCCTTTCAATTGCATTGTTCATAACATTTGTTAATGTTTGGGGTTCTAGCGCTTGAATTTCTGCATAGATATTCTCCTTGAGCTGCTGAAGTGTATGTCGTTTGCTTACATACACCTGCTCCTTCAGATATCCCCACGGTCAGTAATCGGGAACTGAAATGTCGGGCAATCGTGGGAATTTCATGAAATTATCCGCTCGCCAAACAGTTATCTCAGGAAGTCCATTGTTTACACATTAATCTAGTGACATCCAATATCTGTGTAACATATGCACGAAACTGTATATCATCATTATGTGATAAAGGGATTCTATACATCAACAACTTTTGCTTAATGATGCAGTTTTGGTGTATAGATCATGCCCCTAATGAGTTAAACCACTTTTGTTTCTGTTTATGCAGCTCTTACTAAATCTCCTTTGGCTGTGGCTCACATACCTGGCATGAAAAGAATGGAAAAAATATATTTTCAATCATATGTAACTTACTTTAACTTTAACCACACACTGGAGGATGCAGGGCCTAGAAGGCTATGAACAGAGCAGGGGATAAGAAATTCTAAATTAAACAGACTGTGCAATAAATTTAAACATTACATTTCTCTTTACATGAAGTGTTTAGAAAGGCTCTGTAAGTCACAGCCAGGGTAGGTGTAACTAGGGCTGTATAAACACAGTAATGTAACTCTTAATTAGCTGAGAACTCAGCAGTGAGCCTGCAGCGGCATGATCTATACACCAAAACTGCTTCATTAAAGTTAAAGTTATTTTTGTGCCTATAGTGTCCCTTTAAGGCAACATAGATCTTCAAACACTCTAAAATTATTATTTAGTGTTCACTCAAGCTACAGTATTTGTTTTATAGGTAAATGTGTGTGTTCTAGTTAGGTAGAAGAGCATAGGTACTAAATATAGTTATTTAAATTCCTAAAATAATAATAATAATAATAATAATAATAAAAAAAGCCACAATCAATTACAAACAACTATAACAAAGGACTTAAAAACTTAAAGTAGCTATAGGGGATGGTTGACATAATGCACTCTCCACCCTAATCCATTCAGTATTTGATTTGTTATTGGGCAAATGGAGGCAGTTTGTTGATTATAGCAGTTGTAATACTAGTTCATTAATCAGCTTAATGACTACTTTTAACCACCACAAATTTTTCAAATCATATTCTTTTTGTTTTCATAAATCGTTTTTCATCTTAATATGATATTTTCATTTTGCCATTGGTAAAAATAAACCTCCGTCATGGGTAAAAATTCTGATGCGTGTGCTTCGTGAAGCCAAAACGTAGGCACATATACGCATTTGCTTTTAGTACTTTCTAGCCAAATGATGCATTGTTTATTATGGTATGAATGCATGTTACATATTCCAGGTACCTAATTTTACTAAGGTAACGATATACCCAGTATGTATTAATTAAAATAAAATGTGTACAATTTGTAAGATCACCAGCAAGTATATGGGGACAACCCCATGGGAATATATATTAAAACACATACATTAAGTTTGCTTCTGGGTGTCTTTGCAGAGAAGCACTGGTCTTCCCACAATACTCTCAGGTCCATCTCAGAATCCTACGCATGCAGTTATGTGCATAGAATTTTGGAACTGAGCCTGAAGCCTCCTGGGATGCATAATTATACCTTTGCAACAATCAAGTGTAGTTGCAGTTTATTCTTGTCTGTGGCAATTTAAAAAAAAAAATATATTTCAAAAATATTAATTTCTACATTCAATAGCAATTTGGCTATTGCTGTATACAAATTAACATGCTCAT
Source organism: Pelobates fuscus (assembly GCF_036172605.1). NCBI lineage: Eukaryota > Metazoa > Chordata > Amphibia > Anura > Pelobatidae > Pelobates > Pelobates fuscus. The sequence goes on along the minus strand of NC_086319.1, from coordinate 305,948,213 downwards.
TTAGATTAGTGAGTTTTTATATGGAAATTCAGTGTTACTTGTTTTTTAAGTCTTTCCAGCAATGTGAGAGTATTTCTTGGTATTTAGGTTTACAAGTAAATTGATATACAAAAGGAATGAAATGTACACACACTATCTGAGCCTTAAAGGATCACTCCACTCTCAAAGCAACTTCAGTTTAATGAAGTTGTTACGAGAACAGGAGTACCTGGGCATCTTGTTATCTTACAAAGTTAAAACTCAAATTTGTCCCCAGAGCGCCCTTCTGCCCTGCCTCCTCAGTCCTTCCTCCCAGCAAAAGATTTGCTTTGATAGGTTGAGTATTCAGCGGCGGACCTAAGAGTGGTCCACAATCTGGGGGAAGCCCATAAGGTGTCCCTCACACCAATCAATGGGCAAATCTGATCAGATGCCTAGTCGTGTGCCATGTAGGAAGGGCTAGGAGTACGCAGTATCAAGAGGGTGAGAGAGAAATGAGAGAGCCTGGGCCAGCCCCAAACTCCAATCAGCTTCAGCCGGGGTTAGTGTTAGTGTAAATGTCAAAGTAGTGTATGAGTTAGTGGTTAATATTAGGATAGTAGAGGTTAATATTTAGCGTTAGTGTAGAGTAGAGGCTGGTGGTTACTGTAATCTAGTGTGGTGAATAAGTAGAGAAATTTATTGTAAAAGCAGTACATAGACATACATAGTCCTTCCTGGGACTCGTAAATTACAGTCCCGCTCAGCAGATATTTAACCCCTTAAGGACCAAACTTCTGGAATAAAAGGGAATCATGACATGCCACACATGTCATGTGTCCTTAAGGGGTTAAAAAAAACATGATCTCCCTGTTTGAATAACAGGCAGATTATGTAAATATATATTGACTGCTACCTCTGGATTTAGTTTTTTCACGCTCTATATGTATTAAATTTAGCACACTAATTACAATCTGGGTACAAAGGGTTCTTATACAGGTGCAGTATGTTTCATTGTGTTCCACAAGAATAAATATAGCACGTGTATCAGATTATTGCAGTTTACTTACAATATGTTATATTCATTATTAACTCCTTGTTCTTCCGCACATATCCCTTTTTTGACATCTTGTGAAATATTGTTTTTATTATTTAACATGTGGTGAGCAGCATTGCTCAGATTTTTTCTTCTCTAACCACGGTATTTACAGGAGAAACACAACATTGCAAAAGAGAGCCAACTAGGTCTGCTTATTTAAGAGCCGTCACGCTCGTTGCCAAAGCTCATGTTACCTACATCTACATAAAAGAATACATGAAGGTAACACCCACAAAAAGGAAGTAACCTGTCTGAGACTTCAGGCTATTAGTACATCAAACAAATAAGAGGGCAATTATCCTCAAAGCCGAACAATAGCAATACAGTTTGTAAATCATGATTTGCTTTCATTCTTACTTGTGCCTGCCACATGCCAAAGTGGGAACCAATTGCATAATAAGTTGTTTTTCCATAATTTCCACAGATTAAGATTTTATTAATGCCTGTCAGCAGCGAATGCAAGGCATGTGTTTCATTAACTGCTGCTATGAGTTTTGCCAGCTGTGACATCATAGATGATGTAAAGGCTGTTCAGGCTGCCAACTAGAAGATTGATTGCACAGGCGCTTACTCTGTGGATCTGCAAAATGTTTGTAGGGTTTGCTTTCCTTAAGATGCCACTCACTCGCGTTGCTAAATTAAGAGTTCTTTCGCTGTAGAGTTTAAGAATGCAGATTTTATAGGAATGATTGATGTTGGTGGCAGAGTATGTTGCTTTAGCTGTTGCCGCACTACAAGTCTCATCATCTTAAGGCATCTGGGAGTTACAATCCGATGACTGCTGAAGATTTCAATGGTTTCAATGGTTGAAATCTCAAGCAAGCTGGAAATTTCAACCATTGTGTCCTGATCATCAATAAAGACAGGGAGTTCGAAATACCTTGTGAGAAAACCCAAACCCATCAAGAATTGTAGAGCTACATTTTAGTGTTACTAAATTTAAAATTTGATTTAGATGAAAAAACTTTACTGCAAAATCTTTTGATGTGTTACAGGAAAACAGTTTTATATTTTCAATGAAAGCATTGGTTCCAAGAGCTTTCTGTTTTGTGAAAATTAAATCCAGAGCTGGATGTAAAGGATCCCAATGGCCCATGAAGGAGAGTAGCATTTTGCCACAGCATGTGGAGTGTATGCCCCATGCCAGTGGCGTATTTTGGATTTGTGCTGCCCTAGGCATGACTAAATTCGGGCACCCCCAAAATCTAAATCCCCCCCAAATCCCCCCCAATCAGAGTATTCTTAGCCTAATTGCAGGGCGGGGTTTGACTTTATAAGCCTTCCCCCGCCCTGTAGAGCTTAGGCTGCGCGGAGCCCTCCATGGGTGAAGATGGATTATTTTTTTAGCGTCGGGTTTTTTCCTTTTTCGTCAGGTTTTTTTTTTGTCGCTCTGATTTTTTATTTGATTTTAAGTTCGATGGGTGTGATGGTTTTTTATTTGCCCTTTTTTGGGGCTGAAAAATGGTAAGTTTTATTTGGGGTGGGAGCCGGGGGGAGGACAGTAGGTGTCCCCCCCACATTCTTATTTATGGCCCCCACCCACCGCTCAGGGGTGGGTGCCTGGGGGGAGGACAGTAGATCCCCCCCTCATTGTAATGTAGGGCCCCCACCCTGCCACACAGGGGTGGGGGCTGGGGGGAGGACAGTAGGTTCCCCCCACATTCTTATTTAAGGCCCCCACCCACCGCTCAGGGGTGGGAGCCGGGGGGGGGGGAGGACAGTAGGTCCCCTCATTCTTATTTAGGGCCCCAACCCACTGCTCAGGGTGGGGGCTGGGGGGGAGGACAGTAGGTCCCCCCCTCATTGTTATGTAGGGTCCCCACCCACCACGCAGGGGTGGGGGCCATGGGGGAGGACAGTAGGTCCCCCCTCAATCTTATTTAGGGCCCCACCTCTCAGGGGTGGGGGCCGGGGGGAGGACAGTAGGTCCTCCCCCCTCATTGTTATTTAGGGTCCCCACCCACCACGCAGGGGTGGGGGCCGGGGGGGATGACAATAGGTTTGTCCCTCTTATTTTACTTTAGGGCCCCCACCCACTGTTCAGGGGTGGGGACCAATAGGTGTTTATTTTTTTTTATTTTTTTACAGTGAGCAGCCACTAGTTGTTCACTGTTTACTAGACATGCCCCTACTCGCGGTATACCGAGTAGGGGCTGAATTTACTAATACTAAGTAATCTTTATTTAGTATTAGTAAATGTGGCTGAAAGACCAATTTAGGGCTTTCAGCCTTTTGGTAGATAGCTCACGTGCTGCACTGGCCAATCACAGCCATGCCATTAGTAGGCATGGCTGTAATGGCTTCTAAGGGCACACAAGTCAAACGCTTGTTGATTGGCTGCCCTGCAGCTTTTCAAAACTAAGCCATTAAATTGCCGAACACCGAACTCGAACCCGAACTGTTACTGAAATGTCCGGGTTCGGGGTCAAAAAAACTTTACAGTTTGGGTTCGCTCAACTCTAGTACTTAGAAAAGAGTAAAAACACACTGACATAGGGAAATAAAAAATATTGCTGTTTCTGGGGAGAAAGAATTGATGGTAGTAGAAGAAAAATAGAGGGAAAATTCTATTGGTGCAAATAAAGATTCTGATGACAGGAAAGAGAGAGGAAATATTTTGATTGGATGAGAGGGAAAATATAGTGAAATTAAGTTGGAGAGTTTAGAAATATTACTTCACCTGCCAACGTTTGGGAACATTTTCTTGCCATAGCCCATTTACTCGAAAATATCCACAATATTTGATTGTTATCCCACCCAGCTTCCAATTACACTCTATGGAGAGCTTGAGTTTCTGACTTAGTCACCCCATACAGTGTAGAAAAAGCTTTGCTGTAATTAGAAACACATTTACACAGCTGAAACTGTGGTCATTCATATACACCACATTTTTTGTTTAACCTGTGTTGCTCTTTCAGGCCAAAAACTAGCAAGTGTGTAAGCAATGGCTTGGTAGTCATAACTGGGTGCTATGTATAGATCAAGGTGACATACAAAAGTGGTTCCCAAACTTCTATCACTTGTGTACCCCTTGGCAGCCCATTTCCATAAATTGTACCCCTCACATTAGCAAAATGTTTGTAATTAAGATATAGTTGCTGTTATTTCAAATGTATAGGTTTTTTTCTACCCCATCTCCTTTTTTATCTGCTCTAGACTCCCCTGCTTCTTTTCTGCCCCAGACCCCCTTGCTCTTTTTCCTCCTCCAAACTCCCCCTCCTCCCCTCACCCTCTTACACCCTGCTTTTCCAGGGCTGCCCTTGCTTCTCCTCTGGGATGGTATCCTACCTATCTGAAGTGAATATACACTGACAGAGATACACACACACTGACACACATACAGATGTACAGACACACAGACACAAGAACTGACACACATGTAGATGTAGACATATACTGTAGATACAAACACTGATACACGTGTAGATACACTGATACATACACTAATTAACATACTGATACATAGACACAGATGTACATACACAGATACAAGCAATGACACGCATGCAGATACACTGACACCCAAAAAGATATACACACTGACAGACATACAGATGTGCATACACACCTATACAAATACTGCCACACATGCAGATACAGACACACAAATACAAACACAGACTTACACGCAGATGCACAGAAGCACAGATACAAGCACAGACACAGATACAGTTGCACAGACACACACTGACACATACAGATACAAACTCAGACTTACACGCAGATGCATAGATACAAACAATGATACACACAAAGACATACAGATATACACACTGATACACATGCAGATTTTCCTCTCTTGTCGGTCCTCTCACACCTCACCCCTCTGTCAGTCCTTATATTGGCTTCCTGTATCCTATAGGAGTCAATTAAAAGTACTAACCCATATATATAAAGCACTGAACAATTCTAGCCCCTCATATCTCTTCACAGATCCATAGGTATGCCCCTTCTTGGTCCCTCCACTCTGCCCATGAACTTCTCCTGTCTGCTGCTTGCACCCATACGGCCAACTCGTGCTTGCAGGACTTCTCGCGGGCGGCTCCCTTCCTATGGAATAGCCTACCTACCCCCATCAGACTCTCCCCTAGTCTTCAATACTTTATGAAGTGCCTTAAAACCCATCTCTTTAGGAAAGCGTATGGCCTCCCAGAGTATCCTCTACCTTACATACCTGTCTCTTGCTCTCTCCTAAAGGGCAGCACTCTAATCTCTCCTCCAGCTTTGCTTCACTCCCACCTTATTTGATTGATATATCATGTCCTAATTTGTTTTATACCCCACCTCCTATAGACTGTAAGCTTGTTTGAGCAGGGTCCTCTTCAACCTATTGTTCCTGTAAGTTTTCTTGTAATTGTCCTATTTATAGTTAAATCCCCCCTCTCATAATATTGTAAAGCGCTACGGAATTTGTTGGCGCTATATAAATGGCAGTAATAATAATAATAATACATAGACACGCAGATACAAATACTGACATGCATGTAGATACAGACACACTGATACACAAACTTAAACATACAGATACATACACTGACACACATACAGATGTAAAGACACCCTGATATAAACACTGCCACATATGCAGATACACAGACACACAGATACATACACTGACACACATACAGATACATTGATACAAACAATGAAATACACAGATACACAGACATACAGATACTCACACAGACATACATACAGATATACCGATTCACATAGATACACACTGACACACTTACACATATACACGCACACACAGATACACACACACACACATATACACACACACAGATATACACTGGTACACATACAGATACACATACAGGTAAAAAATTTAGCAACCCTCCAGTTTTCTACCTTTTGGATGGTTTCTGCTGGCTGGGGCTCTTGGGAGTTAGGGGCTTACTCCTCTCCGGTCCACCCCCCACCTCTTCTCCCCCTGTGCACCACACCACCACACCACACAACTGGGCTCGTGATGGCACATGTCTGTTGGGCTGCCCTAAATGCATGTGCCACCCAATGGACCCTGCATTTCCCAAACTGTGTGGTGTGGCTGCATTGGCGATAGAACTGCCATTACTGATTTTCCCTGTGTACCCCTGGGGAACATGGCTTGTACCCCAAAGGGTATGAGTATCACAAGTTGAGAACTGCTGACACACAACAACAAGAAATGATTGTCTAGTTGATAATGCTGCAACTTAACTCTGTGTGAACCTGCAGCAGAAGAAAAGTTAGGTTGAGCAGCAGTTGTTTAGAAAAGAGTAGGATCTGCTGCTCAGCCAGATAAGTAAAATTTCCTCAAAAATCATTGTTTTAATAAATGTAATAAACTAGATGTGAAAGTTTGTTGACAGTTGTCCTTTAAATACTTTATATTTGCAATTTCTTTTAATTAAGTCGTTAACATTTTATATGGTTTTTATATAACCCCCAACAGCAATTTCTTTTGAAGTGTGACTGGACCCAAACTGAACACTTTCTATCCTTGCCAACCTTGGAACTGCTTTGTTCTCCAAAATCCAGATTCAGTAGTGATTGTTAGCTGCAAGAAGCTAAGCTATATGAATTGTTAGCTAGATCCACGTTTAAAGTTCTATAACGAGTCCATAGCTCTTTATGTGTTTACCCAGCACGCTAGAATGATAATTGAATGGCCAGCCCTTTGACACCCTATTAGCTTAGTGACTGAAAAATTGCTGCATTTTTTGTTTCGGTCCATTGCATTGCTTTGCGTGTTTGAGGTGTGTATTTGTAATTTTATTCCTGCTCTGCATATTTTACAGGAGTGATAGATACCCCATGCAGCAATAAGTGGAACAAACAGTAATTAGAACTGGGATGAGGATATCTTTTCCATTCCTTACTGAGTAGTAAGAGACCTTGGTTTGGAGGACCTTGATGTTGATTTTAACAGCTGTTCATTAACTGTAAGGTTCTAACCCCTTCATTAAGACAATATTTAGAGCACAGTCCTAATGAGTGATTTACATTACAGATAGATAACATCTGAAAATCACTCACACGAGTAACATATTCACCCACTTCATTTTGACTTAAGACTTATTTATTAATTGTCTAGGATTTAATTCGCTGAGCTCAACACACCATTGCTTTCTTTAACTTTGTTTTGTTTTTTTAAATATATTCATGCAAATAGTTGTAAACAAATAACTCCATCTTTATGTTTTATGATTGTGTTTTCTTTTAAATAAACTACTAATGAGAAAGCACTGTTAACAAGTTCTTCTAATTTCCCATTGTGAAGCTGTTGATTACATTTTTTTCGGGCTTTATATCCAGCTACATTCTTCTCATCCTTCTGACTTCGAGGATGGTCACAGAACAAAAACTGCGACACTGGTCATTTGGTTAAAGGGTTACTCCAAGCACTATGACCACGTCAGTGATTTGATATACAAAGATTAACTTTTTAGCTGTTGAAGGTGTAACTACTTTGTTCTTGGATGGCTAACATCAATTCTCTACAAAATTACTCACAGCTCCTGTACTCCTCTCATTCTGTCTTTTTTATAAAATGCCAATTAAATGGAATACTCCCCACCCATAAATCCCTTCAGTAAGAGTGTGGCCCTTTAAATAAAAATAGTCCAAGTGAATCCATTGACGGTTCTGTGCTTACTGAGCTCTTAAGGATGGAAATACCTTTGTAATGGCCTTCCTTCACCTAGAAAGTACTCTTAACCCCTTAAGGACACATGACATGTGTGACATGTCATAATTCCCTTTTATTCCAGAGGTTTGGTCCTTAAGGGGTTAAACAGCTGTGATTAGACACCAACCAATCATTGAGATTGATGGGTAAGTTTTGCCACTCAAGAGATTTGCCTAATAATGCGCATACAAATACATCTATACATATTAGTGGGCAAGTCTCACCAGAGGTGAGACCATGTCATAGCACTTTGATTGGTTGGCTTCTAAGTCAACCAATCACAGAATTCTGACAGTGCATTCCTAGCACCATAAATATGAGTGTTGCCTAGTTTTGCACTCTTGAGATCATTATGTAAGTGTGCACTTAGTTTGGCTTTCCTTTTCAAAATATATATACTGCTATATATATTTTCAGTAATTTTATGACTTTATTTATGTTCTGAAGGTGATGTGGCCATTTATTCAGTTTTTCCATATATCATCAAGTTCATATGTTAACTCTGACTGGGCCTTTAACAAGATCTTGCTAAATAACCAGTAAGAGTTAAAATATTGACTTTAATCTTCATGCATAGCTAAAATAGTTTTTAAACGTTTTTAACCTTTTATAAAAGTATCTGATCTGTAACGAAAAATTCTAAATAAAAAAAAACACTGTTTTGCTAATTTTATTACTAAGAACTATTTTGTTGTATGTTGAGTTACAAAGACTAAAAATAAATCTTTATTAAGTTTCATACATCGTTTTCCATATTCCAGTCAATCTGAAATAAAGATTTAAAGTAATTACTGTTTAATATATATTCACACAATGCAAGCCAATACATATAATTATTTCTTATTTATAAAATATTTTACCAGGAAAGATACATTGAGATTTCTCTCGTTTTCAAGTATGTCCTGGGTAGGAAGCGGAATAGCGGAAGACTTTAAAGCACACAGTGTTTCACATAATTCACTGCTTGAATGTATGTTTCCATTTGCAGAAGTATAAAAGAAAATAAATTAAGTACTCATGGGATTAGCAGAGTATGGAAACCTGTCCGCCCGCCCAGCCATCTTTAGATACGCCTAACTGAGCCATAACTATTTTTCTCTTCTCAGTGAGACGGTGGCTTTGTGGCTTTTTTAATAACCTGTCTTTTTAAGCAGGTGCCCCCGAGAGTCTTTTTTTATTTCTGCTGCGCTATCTATAAGCACATTTCTTTCAGGCCCTCAACAGTCTAATGCCTCCCTTTCTTCGTTGTTTAAGTATTTCATTGCAGTTTCATTGACTGGGGGGTGTTGAGTTACACTGGAATCAATGGCCAAATAGCCTTCCCGGCCCACCGATTAGCTTGTCAGTCATAGCTCAGGATAGCAGGGGGAGGTGGTGTAAATCCCAGAATACCAGGGGCCACCAGTTTGAAAAGTAAGGAATGTAAGCAACAAGTATGGCTTTTCTACCACCTGTTGGTTTGTAGCATGTGCAAAGTGTATTAACTTCTGTGTTTTTACATGCCTCAAAGGTCAATTGTCAGGGACACAAAAAAGCTTTCAGAATATTTGAAAACATGATAAAAATCATTGTTTACTCATAGTGTTACCAAAGATGTTTTCAGCAATTGCTATGGGGATGATCCATTGCTAGAGATGAGAAAGGCCATATTTGTTCTCTTGGAACAGCATCTCCGTAAAGCAAACGTTTATTTACCATAAGTATTCACTGGGTGTTTAGCAGAAAAAACACTTAAGAATACCATCCTTATACTAGTTTTATCGATTATGTATAACACAGAGAATCATGTCATTGTATCGATATTTAAAATAAATGGAATAAATTAGAATTGTGCTCTCAAAAATAAATGATCCATTCCATGGGGATATTTAACAGTTTTTGAAAATGTAAAAAGCCAAGCCCAGTAACTGGGGCCTTCCAAATGGAATGTTATGTTCAGATGTTCTAAAGCCCAACAAATCCAGCGTTCATGAGTGCACTTTGCACATAAACACCTTGCACTTAAAAATTAATGCTTAGCAAATCCCTAGACACTGGAACTCCTTGCTTTTAAATGCAATGCTCCCTGAATCCACATGTGTTACTGTCACTAAGATGGTAAACAATGTGTGTGCTATACCCTGGAGCACATTTATGACAAATCCTGTAGTTAACGTTAAGACTCTATGCTTGATGGGAATCTATGATGAAGTATTTATGTTGTGTGCATGTGCAGTAAGGTTGTGGTGTCACTCAGATCAGCAGCCATTGTTTTGTCCAGCTGATAGCTTCCTGAGATAAAATGTACCATTTATTAAATAGAAGTGTGTAGTCCTCAGAGCTCTCATTCCTGACACTCTATTTTGTGTTATTTTTGCTGGTGATTAAATAAAACCTTCCCCTCCTCCCAAACTTACTGCAAGATGGTTCTTTACCCATATTGGATGCTGACATTTCCTCTAGTCTATCAGATGTCCTTAATTTCCTGTTATCCAGACATGTGTTTGTTGAGATAATTACAGTTCCTGGCAGCCTGATTTAGGATTAATTTCCAATGTTGTCATGTTTTACTGGCCAGCCACTACTCACTACTCACTAAAGTAGCTACCTAGAGCAAGTAACTGCAAAATTGTATCATAAGCAGCAGAGAACATTTGTCTGCCATTACTGTTACTTGCTCCTCTAGTGCAGGTTTCTTCAAACTCTGGCCCTCAGGATGTTGCACAACTACAAGTCCTATGATTCTATCAAAAAAAATAGATAGCCAGATAATCGAGTTTTTGTTTAGCAAAATGTGGAGGGCCTGACTTATGGCTAAAGAGATTACACACTTTCTTCTAGCGATACTAAATCATATCAGAAATGGCAACTGTAATAGTCTGAAAGTGGTCAGCTAACAGTCACCCATTGCTGTTCAAAAAATGCTTCCTCATTAGCACAAGCAACACAGAGGGTCTTTTGGGGACTCTTGTTTAGCATTAAAACATTAATAACTGTTTAAGCACTGAATGGTAGGATAGTGCCAGGGGACTCCAGACACTAATATCACTTCAATAAAGCCATTACAGTTTCTTCAATATCCATTTAACTTAAGCCAACAGGGTCCCTTTAACAATTGCTACACCCCATAAAACAGACAATTGCCTCTCTCTCTATCAATAGAGATATTAAATAAAAATATATATAAATGAAATAAAAAATAGTGTGGGGTCCTTTGGATAACAATAATACTGGGTAGGAACCTGACAAGAGGGCCCCATGCCACGTTTCACAGAAAAGGCAACAGGGGTAATACATTGGGTCTCAGTAGAAACCTAGTTTCCTGAGCCCCTTTAATTAATATGGCTTTAAGTAGATCCCCGGAGACATTTAGTCTCCTGCACTCTTTATAGAAATGTCTCCAATAGGTCCACATACAAACATTTATATGTATGTAGTAAATAAATAAAAATATTAATTTTAAAAAATCTATTTAAATTTAAAGCTTTAAAGGTTGGTTAAAATGTTTTTATTCCATATTGTCTTGATTCTACAGGGTGGGCAAAAATTCAAACTAAGGTTTGAGGAATCAATTACTTTTTTTATTTTTATTAATGAACATTTTAATTATATTACATACAATACATACGTATGGAGATTTGTTTGACTAGTTACAGAAGATGACATTTTTTAAATGAGCTGCCTCACAAAATCTGTCTCTTTCAATTGCATTGTTCATAGCATGAGTTAATGTTTGAGACTCTAGTACTTAAATTTCTGCACAGATATTGTCCTTGAGACACTCAAGTGTACACCAGCTCCTTCAGATAACCCAACAGGAAGTAATCCTCACCCAATTTATTTGGGAATTTCTTGAAATGATATGCTCGCCAAACAGGTGTCTCCGTTTTGAAAATAGAATTTCACTATTTTTACTCGTTGTTCATTTGTGAAATTACCCATGATGACTTTCCCAAGACTCAGTTGTAATTTGGACCTGGAAAAAAAAATGGTTCTGCTAGCAAAGAATTTATTTACTGTCAAATCCTACTCTAAATTTTGGCCCATCCTGTATAAGATTTCCCCATATGTGGCAGGCAGGGACTAGTGTTATCATGGACCAAATTCTAGCAGTCTTTTTAAACCAACTTCAAATGGCTACAATCAACTTTGAAAGTCAATTCAAGACCCCATAGTGACCAAATTCAGACTGCTGGCTGTGATACACTCATAATCAAATATCAATGTGATTTTAAATATCTTCACATTTTTATTAATGGAAATTCATATGATAATTACTCGGTTAAATATTGGATAAATAAAGCTAATAAAAAAATGAAACGTCATTTTTTTTATCTTAGACATGTGTATGTCAGTGGTAACCACTATAAAAATAATGCAGAGGTGTTTTCCCACAGCCTTTGAATGATCCCAGGAGGGCTTTAACATACAGCTTGACTTCACACTTTGTCACATAGCAATTACAAACACTTTTGTATCAGAGTGCGCCTTGTTCTCACCCAGAGACAAAGCAGGAGTTGGCAAGGGAAGCATCTATGTCAGAGTAAGGGTTGGCAATTTGTCTGGAAACATGATCTGGAGAAACTCAACCACAAAGTGTGTTTACTAAATGGTCAGGAGGAGCACTCTGGATGCTGCTTAAACGTGGCATAATTCTTTTGCTCTTGAAAAGATCTCAGTTAACGTCCAAAGTGAAAATATTACATCTCAGGGAATTTGAATCAATGTATTCATTGCATTCATTCACAGACTGAAAATGGTTCATTCATCCATTTGGTAAAGTAATAGTTCCATGTGTTAATACTGGACAATAAATTAAAAAAAAATCTCTTTTGCCATAATTTTATATTTCTTAGCACTCAAGTAGACTTGTGCATAGTGAAAAAAATAGTTTTTAGCGGATTCTATTTGTCCAGACAAAATATTGGTGTTGGGCGATTCAGGAATCGTCTGTTTGTTATTTTGGTTTAGGCAAATTATGCCAATGGAATACATTTGGGAAATGTTGCAAAAATGAGCCAGTATACAGCAAAATACTGCACTTTAGTGCGTTTTCCACCTGCATTTAAAGTTAAAAGAAGTAACCGACAGAGGAGGGGAAAGGAGAAACAGTAAAAAATCTATATTTATTTATTTAGAAAATATTTTACCAGGATGGATACATTGAGATTTCTCTCATTTTCAAGTATGTCCTGGGTTTTCAAGTATGTCCTGGGTTTTCAAGTATGTCCTGGGCTTCAAGCATGTAAATTTTTTCCTGTATTGGTCACTTCTCGCTTGATCTGTGTGTAAAATCAACATTCAGTTGCTGTATCCTAAACATCAATCATCTTTTATCCCATCAATCATCTCTGGACTGAACTCTGAATCACGAAACAAATGAATATGCTCATTCATTGTCTGTTTCATTTGTATCATGATTCATCCATATGGCATTACGGAGTTACGGAATTTGGAAGGCCTGTCAATCGCCCAAAATTAGGATGAATCACAACTTGTTTTAAAATAAACACATAAGGCTACACTCGAGCCTCGTTTTATGTTTTAAGTTTAATGGTGTCTGTATATCACTATACATTTTTATTCAAATGTTCTGATATTATCGGAGAGTTAAACAATACAGCTCTTAGAGGTGAAATGTTTTAGGAGGAAATAGAGATGGTTCTAATTCAGGCATCATTTGCATATTGTTCCAGGTGTAAAAATTGGAGCACTAACTGTCATTAAGTGCTCAGTAATTTTGTTGACTGCTAAATAAGCCTGAGCTGTGCAATATGGCTTTTAAATACTGATTAGATGATGGTGCTTTAACCACACAGTGCACCTGCAAGTTAGAACTTGAATAGTCTTTATAAATTAGTACTGCTAGTTTTCAGCAGAGGTGGTTCAGATCCCTTGGGGCTCTAGGCAGGATACCAAATTGGGACTCCTTTTTCATTCTTGACATACGGATGCTTAATGGGGTCAAAGAAATTCACGATTTCCCTGCCAAACCCCTGAGCTCTAGTTTGGCCACCTAGAGTTGCCTTATGGTTAATCTTACTCTGATACTCAGCTCTCTCAACCATACGTCCTGAATGCCTATCAAGTTTCCAACCTCTTTACTCATATTTCTTACCTCTAGCCTTGTTTTAGGCTTAATCCTTTATTTCACCCTCTCATCAACCATATTCTCATTCTCCTACCATATTCGTTCATACTCCAGTGTTGCGTCTTATGTTTTAAGCCATTTTCCAATCTCTTTAATCACATTCCAGCTTCCTCTTCCTACATATGTATTATCCTCCCATATTTCCAAACACTTCCCCATATTTCCAACCTTTTCCCTATCATATTTCCACCATTCCAACTTTCAGTCTCCCTCTCTCTACATTTCTGCAGATATATTTTGACATTGCAAGGCAGCTCATTCCTAAAGGTTCAACATTAAAAAGACGCAACGTTGTCTATTCTGGTGTTATGGACCACCAAGTTTCTTCAATATTCCAGGGTGGAACCACTTCCTGTTAACTAGGGCTTCCTTCTACTTCCCATAGTGAAGAATGGGGGGTGGAATCTGATTGAACTGGCCAGGAAAATGTTCTTTGCAATCAATTAAGAGATGTCTGTATCATGCTTTGTCATTTTACCTGCCATCTGTCTTTCTATGATGTGAGGCTTTTTCCGGGAGCTCAGTTTCAGATTGCTTGTCCATGCTGGCAGGCTGCTGTCAACCAACACTGTCACTGCCCAACAAATAAAAGATGAGAAGTAACTAACTTTTTATAATGTAAGGACTTAGCTAAGTTTGATGCAATAAAAGCAGAACAGAAGGCAGCTTAAATGAACCAATAATATTAATTACTTTTAAAATATACCCATAATGGTTTAACCATAAAGCATTTTTTATAAAATATTAGAAGAGCTTATAGCAAATAAGCATATTGCAAAGCAGAAGTGATTATGTGATTATAACTGAATATATAGAAGAAGAGGCTGAAAATTCACAGCAACTTCATGATCTCTGGAGAAGTTAATGCTTTGCAGCAACTGCGCCCTGATACCACACACCAGCAGCTACAGAGGGGAGACATATCCCGTCCATCTGAAGAGGGACTTGTTCTAAATGAAAGTCTTACCTTTCGTCACCTTTCCCCCCGGAACCACCAAAGCCTGAGATATGATGCCTGGTGCTATACCCCATCACGATGCCTGCCTATGGACCACACCATAATTATGACCACCCAGCCTGTGGATCTCACCAGCTTGTCTCTTACTGACTGTCACTTATTGCAATCGCAAACGTATGTTTAAATGATGTTTAACCCGATAAATTACAAATGCAGGATTTGAATAGGCACACTTAATTTATCTAGGCAACACGAGTTCACTAGAGACGGACACAATATTCAACACATGACCCACCTGTTTATTCACTTTACGACTTGACTGGTCGGACCGCCTGTCACTGCTCACTACCACGTGGAACATACACGCCATACCAAAGCACAGTTAAACGAGTAAAGCAAGACTACACCTAGGGCCCGAGGTTTAAGCGACGAAACCCAACACACTCACCAACCCTAAGCTAATGTAACCAAACGACTGAAATATACACTATTGCTGACCAGCATGCACCCAGCTTGATTTTGTTATTCTCACTTTATGCTTTGTTGGCCTCTCGTACAATAGTTGACCTAGAAAGGCATTACTGACGGAATAGCATGTTCATAACTTACCTAAAAAATGTGCGGAAACCCTCATGCCATAAATGTAAAACTACTATGTTTATACCTTTAAAAATGCTGTTGTGGCACTGATAAATGCTATGTTATTCCTTGCACAAAGAAAATAAAGAATTAAAAAAAAAAAAGATATCATGTGTTTTGTTTGTTTGTTTGTTTGTTTGTAAAACCAATTAACACTTCAGGATTCCATATATAAATCCACATAACATTTATGTTCCTCTTAAGTGAAGGTCATTACATACATTTTCAAATTAAGAAGGAAATTAAATATTTCTCTAGTCGTGACATAACTACAGAAACCCAATTCTCTACCTCACTAGAAAATTTCTAAACCACAACCCACAACTATTTACTTAAAATTCTACCACCTGCTATAAATCACACAAAGAGCGTAGGACTCCTAATTTCAAGACCAGCTTTTAAAATTATATTTGCGTTAGTAAATCATCCCTGTTTAGATGGGAAATGTTCTTTGCAGTTCTTTAATGTCTGTGATATTTTTCACTTTTCTTTTGTCCAAAATGATAACATATCAAAGTGTACAAAGCTGACCTTCTTTTTCAACACATAGTCCTGGATTATATTCTTGTCCATAGTCATGTATAATCTTGTGTTGATGAAGTGTGTCTCAGATAAGGTGTCATGTTATCTGTAACTTGACTTTTTCAACTTATGATCCAGGCTCTGACCTCAAGATGCCTCCAAATCGTGCCAGTTCAAACATAGAGTGCAATATTTCAGCTGCTATTATTTATGTTTTTAGTCGGGTATACATAAATAAAAAGAAAAGGGCTACAAAATGTTTTTTTTTACAAAATGCAGGAAATCATATACTGTAAAGACATATACTGTATATATTTGAATTTATTAGCTATAACAATAGAATTGTGGGTGTCACAACAGAAAATAAAATAATGCATTTAATATTGCATTAATGTTATATTTATTCCATTGTATTTTTTTTTATGTTGGAATTTTTAAAATTCATTAAAATATTGCTTGCATAATTTGATTTATTTAGCGGAGTGGTTTTCTACGATACAATAAAATATACTAGAAGTTAATTTAATTATAAAATTAATTATTATTGCCATAATAGCAATAATTGTTACATTATTTAATTAGCATTAAATAGAAATACGTTTTGTTAACTTGTCAGGCTATATTTTGCAAAATTATAATTTTATTATTGTAGCATTATTATTGGGGATAATTATGAAAATTCAGTGCAATTAATGAATGATATCCAAAAAACAACCCAATAAAATAGTAGTAATACCTTATGTCTTTATGTACCAGTCAGGATAGCATATGTTTAAGATTGTTGTGAAAACTATCTGGGTGGCAGGAAATGTGGACTTATCTAAAGTATTTGGGAGCAGATGGAGACAGTCATATCTGGTCTAAAATAAATAATACAATGTATTTTGTATTGAAGGGAAGAAAAGAATATAGCAGACTTTCTAATGATTACTGAATGTTCATGGGACTTTTAAAATACTGTATGAAAAAAAAAATCAGCAAACACATTTATAGTATAACCAAAATAACAACAGTTCTAGCTTGCGTCGGAGTGTTTTGAAGTTTTGCAAAATTTGCAGCTGTATTTTGAGTGTGCGCAATTTTTGGTGTGCACTTTATATCCAGTACAATTTAAAGTAATTTCACCAGCATCATTACTTTGTCATCTAATCTGGGTAGTGTTAATAATAAATTCTTGGTTTGTTTGTTTTTTAATTTACTTATAGTTAAATGGACTTTATCATATGATTATTACTAATCCTATGTGAGTAGTGAATAATAAATTTGATACACTCAGTGGTTGGGGTGTCCTGGGATTTGGGATGTGGTGACTACATCTCTTTGATAACAAGCAGTTGCTTGTTTTATATGCATCATATACAGGGCCAGAATTGTGCTTTATTTTGATCTATACATTCTATGCAATTCCCAGATTTTACTATTAGTCATGATTTTATTAAAAAAAGACACGGAGGCGAGTATTATGCATAACTCTTTCTTTATTCCCTCAGCAGCAAAGATAGAGGAATATAAATATTATCAAAATGAAAGAAAAAACTGTATAGGTACACAGGCAATCAATCACATAACAGAGGAAGTGACTATATAAAGGCCTGTGTCTCCCACAATCCCCCTCTTTCTTGTGAAAACCGAAGACCAGGGAACATGAACGATATCCCACTTGGCAAGAACGGGAAACAGGAACAAATCGATAACTTCAAGCTAAAAAAGAGAGAGAAATATGGTAATAACCAAACTCCACACTGCAGACGTACCAAACAAACTGTCGGTTGTTAATCAGGAAAAACTGAAATCTGTAAAATATAAAAAATATAATTAATAGAAATCGTATCCAACCTAGAAATATCAATGAATAAGTATACATACCATACGTAATCCACATTAAGCAGACCAAATTGTAACATACCTGAAAAGTCTGACAGCATCTCAACCCTAGACCCAACTGGGAGGGTGGGTGGGAATAATACTCGCCTCCGTGTCTTTAATAAAATCATGACTTTACGTCATGTTAATAGTAAAATCTGGGAATTTCATTAAAGACACGGAGGCTCATATTATGCAAGTTTAAAGCTGTGCTATCACTTGAGATGCAATGTGTTCAATTGGTCTGAAATAGAAGTTACGGAAGGTCGATTCCCGAGACCAATCAACCGTTTGCATAATGTCCTCTTGACAACAGCCGACTGTAGACGCCTTCGAAGCCATAGCACCCCGTACAGAATGAGGCGTGAAGATAGAAGTGTCTATTCAGCGTGCCAGAGTTGGTGTCGAAACAGGTCGGTGAGGCGCTCTAAAAGAAATGAATAATGGACGTAAATCTGACGAACGAAGAGACTGCGTAGCCTCCAGATAAGCCTTTAGACAATCCATTGGACAGAGCTCCGGACTACTTGAGAATCTAGGGTACACAAATGACTTGGATGCTTATTTAGTTCTCCTGGATATGTTGAAAGCAACACCTTCGGGAGTGAAAGTAATGGCGTCCCAATCAAGGGCTCTGACGTCAGATACTCTTTTACACTAAATTAAACAGAGTAACATCACTAGTTTAGAGGACAATTGTTTGAGTGTCAGTCCCTGGTTAGGGTACCATGACGATATAAACTGCAACATTACGTTGACGTCCCAGAAGGCAGAGAAACAAGGTCTAGGTGGTCGAGCGAGGCGAATACCCTTGAGAAGTTGACATACGAAAGGATGTCTGCTGACGGGTGAACCATCCAAACCACTATGTCCAGCTGAGATAGCTGAGCGGAAAAGGTTGATAGTGCGGTACGCCTTACCCGAATCGAACAGGAGCATGAGGAACTCCAGGATCAGATGGAGAGGGGCAGTACGGGATCCATTGACCGTTCCATGCACCAACTAAACCATGAATTCCATGAAGCCCGGTATGCTGATCTTGTACCAGGAGCCCAGTTGTTATCGAGGAGCAGGAGAGTCGCTCGCGGAACGTTCGGACAACCCAGGTTCCCCTGAAAGGAGCCACGCCACCAGAGGCAATTGGTTCTGCAACACCAGCCTGTGCGAGTTCCCATCCGGATCCAGAAGGAGGTCCTGGAAACTCGGGATCAGTCGAGGGTAATCTATTGACAACTCCATCAGGCGTGGGAACATTGGTTGGGATCTCCACAGAGGGGTGATCAGCGTCAGGCAACAATCGTGATGAACCAACTTCGAGATTGTGCGAGCAATCATGTTGAATGGGGGAAAAGCATACAGACGGCCCGACGGCCACTCTTGGAGAAAAGCATCCGTCGCCACTGCTGCCGGGTCTGGCCTCCAACTGTAAAACTCTGGTAGCTGGTTGTTTCAGACGTGACGCGAACAGATCCACCGCAAACCGTCCCCACAGTCTGTCCAGGCTTTGGATCACTGAAATGTGCAAGTGCCAATCTCCCGAGTCTCTTAAATGTCCGGAATTCCAATCTGCTCCCGAGTTGACCAGACCCGGTATGTGTTCCGCTGTCACAGAGACGTTGTTGTAAAGGCAAAATTGCCAAAAATCTTTCGCTAATAGAGCCAACATTCTGGATTTGGTTCCCCCCAGGTGATTTATATAGCGGACTGCCGACACATTGTCCATCTTGAGGAGAACGCAGCAGTTCGCCCGACCTGGGGTAAGGCTGCGAATTGCGAAGGCCCCTGCCAAAAGTTCCAGACAGTTGATGTGCAAGGACCTCTCTATTCCGGACCATCTGCCTCCTGTGGAAACGCTGCCACAACGAGCTCCCCAGCCGTGCAAGCTGGCACCAGACTCTATCACCACGTCCAGAATGGAACCGAAAATGGCCCTTCCGTTCCAAGCCTTCATGTGTGCCTTCCACCACACCCATTCGTCCCTGGATTCCTCGTCCAGCCATATCTGGGATTCGTAGGAGTGACCCGATCGGAGGTGCGACCCTTTGAGTCGTTGGAGAGCTCGTAGTGTGGCGGACCCGAGAATATTGCCTGAATGGAGGCTGCAAGTAGGCCGATAATCCTTGCTAACTGCCTGATGGACAAATCCGATACTCGAAGAGCTCGCCGAAGTTCTTTTTGGATGGCCTTCATCTTGGATTCTGGCAGGTATAGGAATTGGCTGATGGAATCCACTTGGAAACCCCAAAATTCCATCGATTGGGCAGGGATCAGGACCCAGTTGATCATGAAACCCAAGTTCTGAAGCAGGTTGATCGCCCATTCCAAATGTAGCAATAGTTGGTCTCTGGACTGGGACATGATTAGAATGTCGTCCAGGTAAATAATCAGGCGTACTCCACGCGTACGAAGGAAGGCCACCACCGGTCTCATGATCTTGGTGAAGCACCAAGGAGCCAAGGAGAGGCCAAACGGCAGGCAAGTAAAACGCCAGCGCCTCCCGTGCCAGGTGAAGTGGAGGTAATCCCTGTATTCCACCGCGATGGGAACTGTAAAATATGCGTCCTTCAGGTCTAGCTTGGCTAACCAATCTGACTACAAGAGGAGGTCCCTGAGGCAATGTATGCCCTCCATCTGAAAGTGCTGATAGCGGAGGAACGCGTTGAGAGGACGGAGATTTATCACTGGGCGGACACCGCCCCCCTTCTTTGGCACCAGGAAGAGATTGCTTGTAAAGCCCGGGGTGGCAAACGGCAACTCTTCTATGGCACCCTTTGACAACATCTCCTCGGCTTCCGCGGAAATCATTTTGTCCTGATCCGGCGGAAGGGACAGAAAATTGGACAGGCAGAGAA
The DNA here is from genome assembly GCF_036172605.1 of Pelobates fuscus. Taxonomy (NCBI): domain Eukaryota; kingdom Metazoa; phylum Chordata; class Amphibia; order Anura; family Pelobatidae; genus Pelobates; species Pelobates fuscus. The sequence continues at coordinate 305,927,516 of NC_086319.1, read as the reverse complement.
ACGAACTCTAGGTGATAACTCCTTATGGACTGTAGCACCCAAGCATCTGAAGTCACATCTGCCCACCCCCGGTAGAATAAGGCCAGCCTTCCCGCCCACCATAAGGACGTCTGCCCGAAGTGGCACCGCGGGGGTATCTGGAGCCCCAAGATCTCCCTCTGGCTGGGAAGAGGGGAGGGGTCCTCGGATCTTGAAACCCTCGGGATGGAAAAAAGGAACCTCTGCCGGCACGGAATGAGCCTCGGAAACCACGGCCGGGTGGACGGTTCCTGCTATGCACGTTTCATGTTCGCCTGGGCCTTATCTATGGCCGTAAAGGTCTTAACATACGACCCCAGGTCTTTCACAAAGGTAGTACCAAATAGCATCCCTTCGTCGGATGAACTTGGTTCTGCCACCGTCATGGCAGCTAATTTTGGGTCGATCTTAAGCAGAATCGCCTTACACCTTTCCGTTGACATAGCGGTATTCGCATTTCTCAAAAGGCAAATAGCTCGTTGGACCCAACCTATGGCCAAATCAACATCTAGAACGGAATTGCCAGCTCTAGCGGCATCCAGAAGCTCGTACAGCTTCGACAAAGGGCCCAGGGTATCCAAGATCTTGTCCTGGCACCCTTTAAGGGAGTAGTCTAGGCCCTTGTTTGACTTCCAGCCTGACTTGTTCAGGAACTGCGCAATCTGGGGGTCAATGTCAGGGGTCTTGCAGGCCAAGCCCGGGAGGGAAGGCTTGGGGCATTCAGCGCGCAACTTATTGCGGCCCTCCTTGGAAAGAGGGGTACGCATGCGCCGAGCCACATACTGGGCATTATGGTCTGGGGGAACCCATTCTGCTGATCGGGGATGGCGAAGGTCGTCAGGGTCGAACAGGGGGTTGCCCTGAGGATCAAACAGTGCCTTACTATCCCCAGTGGGGCCTTGTATATGACCCTGGGTAGTGGTAGAGGTCCCAGAAGGGGTTACACCCGTAAGGGGTAGATACTCCCCCGACTCGCCCTCATCATAGGTGTCGTACTCCATTACGTCAGACTCATTCTCCACACTCCGGTCGGTATCCGACCCTTCATCCTAGGCTCTAGCCCGTTTCCATAGTCTAGCCTTTTTAGCCCAGCCAGGGGCTCTTTTGCGCGTGGGAGGCTCGCCTTCTGTGACCGCCTCAAGCGAGTCTGTCATGGCAGGTAAAACCTGCATCGAGGAATGGGAGTCGACGTGTTTAGCTTTCGCCTTACGGGCTCCAGGCACAGCCGGGGCAGGCGGAGGGGTCCCCACACCCAGGAGGGCGGGGGCCGCCAGGGAAGGCAAAAGCATGGTATGCAGGGAATGAGAGAAGGAGGAAGAAACAGCACCCATGGCTGAAGCAAAGGCCTTTTGCAAGGAAGATGCCATAGTGGCATCCAACAGGTCCTGAAATTCCTATAGGCTATAGCACCCTCAGGATTGTCTATGTTAAAATCTTCAGTGAGGCCCACTGGCCCTTCCTCCCTATCCTGCATAATGGCAATTGTTGCAGGCCAAAATTATAAAAGAACACAGCAGATTATATAAAAATGAGCACTAGGTATAGGGTTGAGTAACCCACAGAACGGAGTACAGAGAAAAACCTGAACGCTGGTGCACCCAGGGGACCCAGTGGTCTGAGCGACCGCGGTGCAGGCAGACCGCACGGCAGCAAGGGAAGCGACCGACCGCGAGGAAGGACCGCCCAAAATGGCCGCCGCACATGCAGGGGAAGGTGATAGCGATCGCGGACTGCCTCCCGGCGGGGGACGGGGTGCGTGCACCCTACCCGCGCGGGCAGCCCGCGATCGAGGGAGACAGCCGCGGCAGAAGCAACAGCCATGGGGAAAACCGGCACCGGGTCCCGCGCGGCACACACAGGGAAACAGGGTGGGTGCAGGGGAAGAAAGCTGAAAGGGCACTCCCAAGGGAGAATAAACCAGGGGCTAGCCCAGGTACACCAGCGTGAGGCACCACACAATGTACAAAGGAAAAGCAGCTGCACAAAATAAAAGGCAGCAATAAATAATAACAAACAAATACAATGAATATGAAAATACAAGAGGAGCAATAATACTTAGCTGGTCTGAGGGAGCAGCAAAGAAAGAGGGGGATTGTGGGAGACACAGGCCTTTATATAGTCACTTCCTCTGTTATGTGATTGGTTGCCTGTGTACCTATACAGTTTATTCTTTCATTTTGACAATATTTATATTCCTCTATATTTGCTGCTGAGAGAATAAAGAAAGAGTTATGCATAATATGAGCCTCCGTGTCTTTAATAAAATCTACTCACATGATGTTTAGATTCTTTTTGTTTACTCTATACAAAACTACATATTTTCATTCTGTCAGCATGTTTACAGTGAATCATTTGAAATTCCAATTATATATTCTTCCCTGTAGAAAATCAAGACTATTGCACTTAATCCTCCTGCTTGTAAAGCTATTAATGCAAATGTTTAAAATATTGTTGTTGCTTTTTTTTTGTATATAATCGTGATTTGTAGGTAATGCATTAAAATACATATCAAGGTAATTATTCAAAAATAGTAGAAATAAAATGCAGTTTGGTTGTCAGCTTTATTCTTGACTAAAATAAACTGTCTCTTTAAGAATGCAACTCACAAATGTAGAGTCGTATGAGCCCCACTCTAAGCTATCTCGCCCAGGGAGGATCAGCCCCTTGGGTACGTGGGATCTGATAAATGCTCCTGTGACTCCAGTGTCAGGCAAAAAACATTTATTAAAAATAAAAACAACTGATAGTCAAATAGTAAAAAAGCACAGTCCATTTAGACCAGATGTTTGTGAAATTTTATGAGTACTGCCACATTCACAACACTGCCACTTTAAGAGCACAAATCCACTATACAGGGAGTGCAGAATTATTAGGCAAATGAGTATTTTGACCACATCATCCTCTTTATGCATGTTGTCTTACTCCAAGCTGTATAGGCTCGAAAGCCTACTACCAATTAAGCATATTAGGTGATGTGCATCTCTGTAATGAGAAGGGGTGTGGTCTAATGACATCAACACCCTATATCAGGTATGCATAATTATTAGGCAACTTCCTTTCCTTTGGCAAAATGGGTCAAAAGAAGGACTTGACAGGCTCAGAAAAGTCACAAATAGTGAGATATCTTGCAGTGGGATGCAGCACTCTTAAAATTGCAAAGCTTCTGAAGCGTGATCATCGAACAATCAAGCGTTTCATTCAAAATAGTCAACAGGGTCGCAAGAAGCGTGTGGAAAAACCAAGGCGCAAAATAACTGCCAATGAACTGAGAAAAGTCAAGCGTGCAGCTGCCAAGATGCCACTTGCCACCAGTTTGGCCATATTTCAGAGCTGCAACATCACTGGAGTGCCCAAAAGCACAAGGTGTGCAATACTCAGAGACATGGCCAAGGTAAGAAAGGCTGAAAGACGGCCACCACTGAACAAGACACACAAGCTGAAACGTCAAGACTGGGCCAAGAAATATCTCAAGACTGATTTTTCTAAGGTTTTATGGACTGATGAAATGAGAGTGAGTCTTGATGGGCCAGATGGATGGGCCCGTGGCTGGATTGTTAAAGGGCAGAGAGCTCCAGTCCGACTCAGACGCCAGCAAGGTGGAGGTGGAGTACTGGTTTGGGCTGGTATCATCAAGGATGAGCTTGTGGGGCCTTTTCGGGTTGAGGATGGAGTCAAGCTCAACTCCCAGTCCTACTGCCAGTTTCTGGAAGACACCTTCTTCAAGCAGTGGTACAGGAAGAAGTCTGCATCCTTCAAGAAAAACATGATTTTCATGCAGGACAATGCTCCATCACACGCGTCCAAGTACTCCACAGCGTGGCTGGCAAGAAAGGGTATAAAAGAAGAAAATCTAATGACATGGCCTCCTTGTTCACCTGATCTGAACCCCATTGAGAACCTGTGGTCCATCATCAAATGTGAGATTTACAAGGAGGGAAAACAGTACACCTCTCTGAACAGTGTCTGGGAGGCTGTGGTTGCTTCTGCACGCAATGTTGATGGTGAACAGATCAAAACACTGACAGAATCCATGGATGGCAGGCTTTTGAGTGTCCTTGCAAAGAAAGGTGGCTATATTGGTCACTGATGTTTTGTTTTTGAATGTCAGAAATGTATATTTGTGAATGTTGAGATGTTATATTGGTTTCACTGGTAAAAATAAATAATTGAAATGGGTATATATTTGTTTTTTGTTAAGTTGCCTAATAATTATGCACAGTAATAGTCACCTGCACACACAGATATCCCCCTAAAATAGCTAAAACTAAAAACTACTTCCAAAAATATTCAGCTTTGATATTAATGAGTTTTTTGGGTTCATTGAGAACATGGTTGTTGTTCAATAATAAAATTAATCCTCAAAAATACAACTTGCCTAATAATTCTGCACTCCCTGTATTCTGTTAGGTCTTTTTGAACTTTATTTTATAACTATTGATGCAGACACAACAAATTTTGAAAAAATATGCTTTTGTGCAAGTGTTTTAAAATATTAATGTTCTCAATATATGTATCTTTCTTTCTCCCTTTTAAAAATCTAGCCACTTCTCCCTAAAGAACGTAATAGTTCTAGAGGAGCTTTATTATCTGTGAATAGTATAAATTCTATATCTGTGTTATTATCAAATGATAGATTATGCAAAATGTTATTGTTGTGTATTATTGTTTTACGAACTCTTACTTGTGAAATAAGAGAACTCTTTGCTGTTAAGCTAGCCATCTAAACATTGTTATTTGATATGCAAATGAGGACTAATAAGACAACCTATTGTAAAAATCTAATGCAAGACTGTGGCCTATATAAGCCCTTACCAAAGATGGCTACTACAGCATCATAGTCCTGAGGAAGCCAGGCATCCAGTGAAACGCGCAGACGATGTCACTAAAGGGGGCGGAGACAGTCGCAGCTCGAACCACCACGCTGAAATATAGCTCTGTGAAGAAGCAATCCAGCTTTCACTTCACCTATCAAAGCTAGAGTCTCCAGCTCCATTTTTGAGCAAACCGGGCAGTGAGTAGCGGCGTATGCCGTGTCAGACTCACCACTCATTCCTATAAGAGTCAGTTTGTTTAGTGAGCACTGTGTGTGAAATTTTTTATATCTTTTTCGTTATTGTAATAAACTTTTTTTGCAAATCTAAAATATTTGAGCTAACTCACTGTATTAGTGTATCTCATGAGCCCACAACTGGGGTACATTTTATGGGAATACTCTTATTATTGAATAATTTTCTGTAGAGTCTACACTATTATGTGTTTCTAATGCATTTTCTCCTATATGTGCTGAGGAATTGTTATATGAAGGCCATCTTCTGAATATTAAGTATTATTCTTGAATTGCCTTTACTCCCTCACACTTTATATTTATTAGGGGTACATCACCCAAATGGTACTTGTGATATACTGCTCCACTCTCAATTACCTCTTTTTTTTTTTTTTTTTTTATAATATCTGTGTTTAAGGGTACCACAATTAGAGTGTGTTGTAGCAGCAACTTTAATATTATACCAACTCTAAATGGTGTTCCAATTTTTTTTTTATTTTTTAAAAGAGCGCTCCAAAAATTACCATCTTAACCAAATTAACTATGCTTTGTGACAGCTACAAGCTTTGCCCAGACTAGGATGTGCCAGTCATTGTATTCCCTGAAGATTTTATGGCAACGCTGTGCTTATCCTTTAAATTCTTACACATCGGTTGTATGTATTAGCAGCTTTCTCGGTGAGACTTGCCCAATAATGTGTATTTACAAGTAGATGGGCTCATATTTATGGAGTGACCAGGGGTTTGGAGATACCTATCATTCCAGATGAATTATTCAGTGGTGAAAACCTCTATCCTGGGCCCCATATCAGGTTTCTAGAGGCCCCGAGACCGGCCATCTCCTGGTCCAATATTATTGCTCTTCTCCCTGCAGTGCTTGGGGTGGAGACAGACAATTTACCTCTTCAGGCCTCTCCACGTATTACTGGCATCCTAGGAGATTCCATGGGGGTTTATAAAGAGCATATTAACTCTCTCAATTCTGAGGAAACTGATTAGTTTTCTCTACTTACATGAGGGTATCTCACAGACCTCAAAATGTTTCACTTAATTTAATTTGGCTGTTTTCTTTTCAGTGCTGCAGGGTTAACTGTACTTTACATATCTTACCTAATGAGATCTCTTACCTAATCTTACACCTTATATGCCTAGGTGTTACACTTATGACTGTAAAAGGCATTTTTTTTCAGGCCATGAAACTTCTATACCATTTAGTGAATACCAAATGATATTGTGGCTTCTATGGTTTCTTAAGGAGTACTCCATTCTATTGTTTCTAATTAGAGTGGCTTCAAAGTTACGCCAGTTAGTGAATACCATTTTTGGCATAGGTGCAATGTAAATTTTAACATTAACTTATATCCAAACAAATAAATACTCTGTTTGGTGATTGCATATATTTTCTACTTGGTCAATGTTTTTAATGGATTTTGACCATATCACATAAAGGGTTGTTTTAGGAAGAGTGATGTGATGGGATGGACCATCCTATGAGATTCTCAAACTGTAGCTCTTAAAATATAGTGAATAACTAATACATTTTATTTCTTAGTAAATTAATCATTACACTGTAGTAACTGGATTGTTTTTACAGCCGCAAGATATAGGCAATGAGCAGGAACAGTGCACAATAAGAAAAACACTAATCAAACGCGCTGTGAAAGCTGTCAACCATGGAAGAAAACACTGCTCTCCAAAAGAAACACTGCCATCTATTTTGAGTTTTAAAAAGGCCACTTAGATGAGCCAAATGGCTATTAGAAGGATTTATTATGGTCAGATGAGATGAAAGTGTAATGTTTGTCTTAAATGAGGAACATTATGTTTGGCAAAGACTAAACATTACATTCCAGCCTAAAAGACCTCATCCCGTCATTGGAAGTGGGAGTATCATGGTTCGGAGCTGCATTAAATATATTGAATGCAGATAGCTCTCATTCATTGGCTAAACAATTAATTCTGTATCAGTAAATTTCAAATGAAGATGTATATGTTAGGGCCTCCACTTGGGAGATGTAGTGTGTTTTGTTGCACAACACTGATCCTGAACAAGAGAACCTACAAATTAATTTCTGAAGCATGAGATTTTTCTTTTTAGATTGTTCAAGTGAATGTTCTGACCATAAAGGGACACGATGGTCACCCAGATTACTTTATCTCAATAATGTGGTGAGGGTGCGGTGCCATTGTCCTTTTAAACCTGCAGTGGAAAACATTGCAGTTTTTGTAGAAACAGCAATGTTTACATTGCAGGGTTAAGTCCATCTTTAGTGCCGTCATACTGACAGTCTAGAGGTGCTTCCACTGTACTTACCAAATAAAACTTGGCCACGTAGGGCCTCCCATAGGAAAGCATTGACATTTGGTTTCCAATGCTCCTCTATGAGATGCATTGGATTGGACCATCAAGGAGGAAGCCATGTCTCCTCAACGATGTTGGAGGAGGTGAAGTTGTAAGCAGTGCTGAGGGAGCATCGGCACAGAAAAGTTAAGTGAAACATAGATTTTTTACATTTGTATTGCAAATGGGGGGAACTGTATAGATATAGGGACAGGGACCCTAATGTTCCTTTAACCCAAAATAGTTGTGTCCTGACTTGAAGCAAGTAATGCATTACATCTAACCCAATCAATGTACAATACTGAACAATAGATAGGAATAAAAAAGATAATATCTTAAGAAGGCATTACCTTTACATACTATTTCAAAGATTGTTTTGTCACACTTTACCCATTCTAAAAAGTACTTCCTTTTCGAGATATTTAGATGAGTATGAATATGTATGTATGTATATTTTATGGATAAAAACTTGTAGGGTTTTAAATAAATCACTAATTTTCCATAGAAGTATCTAACATCCTTCAACACCAAGACTGTGTATACATAGGTTGGGAAATGAAGAGGTTAAGATATACTAATGATTTTTAAAACAAAGAATCTGTAATAAAGTACACAAAGCTTTCTATCCAGGACTTGGTAACTAAAGAAATGGAACCATACTCAAACTAAATATATGAGTTTGAGAAATTTAGAAGAAATGAACCATAGCTGAAAATAGTTTTTTGAGTAAAAATCAAAACTGTTCTAGAGTCCATTTGCAAATGTTCCTTTTAAATTGAGCTCATTCTGTAAAGGCATTGTTTTAAAAGTGTATTGAGCGCTGTAAATCTCAAAGGCTGCTTCTTCATCTCCAAATGAGAACGGTACATTCCATAGACATGTCAATGGACTATTGGAAAGAAACCCTAGCGTTGTAGACCACACTATGAACTGATGCCGTCTTTGTGCTCTAAGCTCTTTTCACCTTTGCGCTCTTCAGTCATAATAGTTGCCTATTACTGGTTATGAAGAGCTAGGGGCCTGTGTATCATCTGAATGCAGTTGCTTCTTTATTCATCAAGAACAGAGCTAAAGTGTTAAGTTGCGGTCTTGATTGAGCTTTCTTCCAACTGTTTGTGTGCGTGAAATAGGCTCTCAACGTGTTGGGAAGAAGTAGCCTTTTACCCAAATTACATCCACTCTGATTCTATAGTACTCCTTTAGCATATGGTGTGAAAGGTCAATCCATGAGATTGGATAGGCCTACTCAACCAATTACACTGCTACAGTGTTTCAACAAAGAGATCTTTTGGTCAGTAACAAAAGATTTTACAGGCCTGATCTAAAGACATGAAAAAAGCATTCAAACCAAAATCTGCAAGAGCTAGACTGCATTTAAAAGGTTTTATTTGTTCTAACATTATTTAACCCTATGGTTTCTGTAAAGCCATCATTATGTACTGTATAGGTTTTTGGTTTGTTTTTTAATACTGAAGAAGATTATTTACACCCTTCGGTAAAGTTGAAATAACTGAAAATCATGATATATATTGCTAAGATAAAATACACATGATGTTCTGTACAAAGAAATTATAGATTAATATATCAAAAGACTTTTATAGTAAATGGTCACATCCAGTTATAATAGTTAAATTCTTTAATGACATATCGTTTGGTTTTTACATGTATGTTTTCTATATGTATTGTGTAATATTAGTTAAACTCGTTTTTGTGTTGTGTCCTTAGATTGTATAGCCAGTTCTTTTAGCAGGCTAATACTCATTAGTTAGGCATCATTATGTATATATGAGCATAATGTGTGAATTATATATATATATATATATATATATATATATTTTTTTTTTATTTTTTTTTTTGCTCCCAGTAAGTGGTCAGTAATGCCTCGTTTCCACTGAGCGGATCGGTTCGGTTCAGTTCGGTACGGTTCGCTATTTTGGGTGTTTCCATTATGAAAGTGGTCCATACAAGCGAACCGTACCAATCCATTCAGGGTCCTGCTTCAGATGTAGGGCCATAGAAAATGGAACGGTTCGGTTAGGGCGGAACTACTATACAATCCATTGATTGGTGGACAGGAAGAGCATTTTTTCTAAACCCTGCATGGCCCTGAAGGTCTGACTTGCAGTGGAAACGCTCACCAGAATGGGCTGGTCCATTCTAAACCTTCCAAACTGTACCAACCCGAACCGATCCGCTCAGTGGAAACGTAGCATAAGATGTCTTTCTACATACTTAACTGATTTGTGAAACAGAGCACTGCGAGGGAGATGGAACCAGCACCAGGTATTTTGGATATGAGGTTGAATCTGGAGCTGGAAAGGGGTTTGAGAGAAAGGTCTGAGTTAGGAAGTAGGCCTCTGAGCTAGGACATGGGACTAGGAAAAGCTAGCTAGGAAAACTACCAGCAACACTGGCAGTTTTAAGTTGTGTTGTGGGATTTTGGGACTGGATGTGGAAATGGATTATGGGATTGCAGAGTGGAAATGCAGATGTGGGAATGGGGGGGAATGTGCCTATAGTAATGGACAGATTTAACTGTTATCTCATAAGAAGCATAATCAGCCTAAGAATCAGCATTGCAATGAGATTCGAGTATGCACATACCTTTAACCCCAGCTGCTGGAGCACCAGAGACATGGCTAGATTGAGGGTCCATGGTCTTGAAGGGATGTTTCTATGTATGGGGATAGTGGTGTTCTTCCAGTTAGAAAAAGCTTAGATATAATTGTGTATTTGTGTTTAGAGAGGTGTTTAGTGGTTCTTCACGGTAAGGTCTTCTCCTCTACCCACTAAACAAACATATATCCCCTCTTCTGACCACTTCTTCTTGTAGAACAAAATTAATTCCTCTGAGTGCTACTTTACAAAGACGATTTTGGCTCACAGGATCAAGTGATTAAGCTTTCATCACACAGGTCCACAGAATCTGTCACCATTCCCCCCCATACAAGAGACAACACCTCAGTACAATACCCAAAACACTTTTTTCACCGCAAGGAATAGCATCCAGCAACACATCATTTAATTTATGGGGAGCCATGCTAACACTTATGCAGATATATGCAAATGTAGCAAATGACCTAGCTTAAACATTAGAGAACAACTTTTATGGCAGTGCCACTCTCAGATGGCCATCCTGTCCCAGCCCCCTTTTATTTACCTTAGTCCCTTTTCCCCAGCTGACCAATCCACACAGGTGTGTGCAGCAGTCACAATCCTACCTTCACCAGATGCCCAGGGCTTACATTTATGTGCATTAGCACAAATCAATTATTTACTGCATTAATTATGTTAACTACTAACATGCAAGTGTTGCAAGTTATGCTCTCCTCTGCATCAATTCAGATTTTTATCCTTCTTCAGTCAAATGATTGAAGATTATTAAGTTTGGTAATAACATCTATACTCACACTTGAAAATGTAAGAGTGGCATTAACGATAACACACTTTGATTATTACTTTGTTAGGCAGAATAAAGAAAGATTAAATACCCTAGCTGTCCAGTCCTGATATTTAAGATGACAAAACTTTAAAACTAATGTTTTGAGTGTAAAGTGATTCTAGAATCCGCATGTTTGGGCACATTCTTTCTTTCCCAACCAAGCAATTGCTTTTAAGAAGATGAAAGGAGTTAAGGGGATATGTCATCCTACATCTTTTACCGCTGTATGCCCATTGACGGATTTACTTAAAGTGAAACCCATAAGCTAAGTCATATCGCTCACTGTGCGTGCTACTTGTTCTATCTAGTTAAGTGATATGTTGCACACTATTAATAATGGATTGTTTTGCATTCCCTTCATTTTGCTATTAGAAGTGTTTTTGGTCACATCAATTAACTTTCTTTAAGACAGCATATATCAACATCTTTGGAGCTTAATGGAGTGCTGTTTGTGAATGGAACTTTATCAAAATAGTGAGCAAACTATATATTTAGACATTAAGGTCAGGATGAAAGAAAACCATGTTGTCTCAGATCTTCCAAAAAGTACATGTTCTGTTTTTGGTAAACCATGTTCAAAATATAACTTTATCAGCAAAACGTCTTAAAACTTACTATATTGTTTACTATATTCAATGTGACAGTGCAAAGTTACTTATATATGTATATAAATATCAGATTTGAACACAATATATTACGAGATCTGTTAATACATATATGGGACTGGTTTTTAAGTTACACCTAATTGTTCACAGTAGCATCTGTATTTCTATAGTTATATATTAATGGTAGATTTTATCCTTCATTTGTTTTGCCCAAAATAATCTGAAAACAATGTTTTTTGAAGGATATCACTATTGAGTTTGGCAAAGATCCCAGATTATAACCCTCATAATTTCACATGTAACTTTATTCACAATGGTGTGACAAACTAATTGTCTAGTAAAAATGTACCAATGCATCAATATTCAGTTTGACAAGGTTCTCCAGCTGTTTTGAAAACAATAATACAAATTCGATTTTTTAAAAAAGTTCTTATGTGTGTGTTCTGCATGCCTATACATGGATGACTCGTCAAGGAGCTTGTCCTGAGACTCTCACAATATTAGCCGTTTAATATTGTCGTCTTTAGCAACTCACCAATTGTTCCACCAAATGTTATTAAATTGGGTACTGGTCACTTAATTAAACATATGCTTTTGTTTTTTGTTTTATAGAACTGTAGACCTATCCCAAAAGGTAAGCATTAATCCGCACCAGTAGCGTTGTAAGGACACAACTTCTGGAATAAAAGGGAATCATGACGGAATATTTCCGTCATGTGTCCTTAAGGGGTTAAACTGCAGTGTGCCCAGGTAAAACAGGAATACATTTAGATTCATATGTTATATTTTGTTCAATGGAACACTTAAAGCACCATAACAACTACAGCTCTATGTAGTGGTTATGGTGTGAGAATGCCCTTGCCCCCTGACCCCCATTCACCATTGTAAGTAGCGAAAATACTTTTAGAATGGTTAAAGTTTTCACCTGGGATCTACCTGGTGCCACACCCTTCCTCTACTACTTCAGACAGAGAGCCAAGCTGTGCGTGTCTTAGCTCATTGGCTTAAGTGATCATCTGATGCTCTCAGCCAATGATTTGGACCTGTACTACATGGCTTAGCTCAGGAGAGTTAACACACATAGGATGTATCCAAAAAGTGCAGACTTTAGACAGGAATGGCAACGTTCCAGCTCTGAGAGTTACTTAAGCCACTCTAAGCAAAGTCTGTTTTTTTATGCACCCTATGTGATTCTGGACTTCTTACTCCTTACTTATCATATCTATGGGGATGTAGCCTTTTCAGTCAATGAGGCACCACTGGTTTGATCCTGTTAGTTGTTTAGTGGGTGCAGTCCCTTTCTTGAACTTTGGAAGGCCAGACAAGTTCATTGTGAATATCCAAGTTTGTTATTGTCAAATTATTCTTGTGGTTAAATTCATGTAATTGTTCTAATATGTATTATTCTAATTTTGATTTGTTATAGATCTTTTGTAAATGTAATTAATTTTAAGCAATTGCAAAGGCAAAACGCAAGCAAACCATTTACATTTTCAACCTGTCAAGAAATTTGTCAAATAACTGTAAAACAAGAAGTGTCACTCATTCATTAGATATGCTCTTACCTCATAAATAGCAAACATGCCTACTGCTTAAAGTCTACATTACTTTACCCGGTAGCCAAGGCAGCCTACATATTTCACAATGAGTAATTCACCTTTTTAACATATGCCAGTATGTCTTTGAGTTACATATTCTTTTTAGTGCGTAGTTGATTTCCAACTGTACAGTATAAAATATAACTAGTGCAAAAGGAATTAAGGCCTCAATTTAATATTGTTTGATAGGCTTTTAAAAAGATTTAATATTTGTGGATAAGCTTTAAAAATTATATTCTAAAAATCTTAAAATATCAAAATATTACAAAATTAAAACATTTTTGGTAATATTAAATCATTTTAAACATGCATGCAAAAATATTAAAACATTTGGAAAGCTTACACTTAATTATACAACGAATTACATAATTAATAATTTAATTAATACTTAATTGTGCCATTAATAAATCAATAATTAAGAAATATTAAACTGAGGCCTACATTTTTGTCTGTGAACATATGACACGTTAATGAGTCATGAGATTTGACATCTGCACTTTTGTTTAAGGCACCAAAGGGGAACTGGAAAAGAAGACCTTACCTGCTTGTATTCTGAATTCTGATTGTCTGTTTAGTGCTTTCATCCAATCATGATCCATGTAGAACATAAACCAACGACAGTGACCAGACACTCCATATAAAAGGATATGCTGATGGCAGCCCCCAGTATGCTCCAACTTTTAGACTTTCTGAGACATTAAAAGTGAAAATGGACGCAAACTGGTTCAAGTAAATTATTATTCTAACTCGATTGTGTATATACTAGTTATAATTGCTTAGCTAAGAATATATTACCAGTATGATGTAGAGAATATGGAAAATATATAATGCCGGAAATACCAAAGTGATATTATGTACTGTTTAGGAATTATATTGTATACACATATATCATACACTGTTATTCTGTGCCAAAGACTTATGACGGCAATTCCTAACGCTCAATCCAACTGTGTTTTACTTCTGAAAAATACCAATAAAAATTGGCAAATTAAAAAATAATAAATGAAAATAGACACATACAGTGACTTCCATATATATCTGAAATCATCAGTTTTGTTGGGGCCGGCACATCCTATAGGCGACTTAGAAGTTGCCTAGGGTGCACCGGCCCAGGGGGTGCAAGATCTGAGTGACCCGGCAGGAGGGAAGCAGCCCGGCCACGCTACAGGGGGAGAGAGACAGGACCATTAAAGGGAAGGGGGTGAGAGAGAGACAGGACCACTAAAGCGGAGGGGGAGAGAGACAGAATCACTAAAGGGGAGGGGATGAGGGAGACAGGACCACTAAAGGGGAGGGGTGAGAGACAGGACCACTAAATGGGGGGAGAGACAGGACCACGAAAGGGGAGGGGGGAAGAGACAGGAGCACTACGAGGGGGGAGAGGAAGGACCACAAAAGTGGTGGGGGAGAGAGAGGACCACTAAGGAGGGGGGAGAAACAGGACCACTAAGAGGGGGGAGAGGGAAGACCACTAAGGTGGTGGGGGAGAAAGAGGACCACTAAGGGGGAGGGAGAGAGAGAGGACCACTAAGGGGGGGAGACCCCTAAGGGACAGGGAGGCGAGAGGACCACTAATGGAGGGGAGGAGAGAGCACTAAAGGACAGGGGAGATCACTAATGTACAGGAAGGGAGAGCACTAACGTACAGGGTGAGGAGAGGAGACCACTAAGGGACAGTGGAGTGAAATAGATCATTAAGGAACAGGGGGGGGCGGGTGTAAGACAAACAGAGAGGACGAGGAAGGGGTGAAAATGAAGCACAGAAGGTCTCGGAAGAGTAAGACATAAAAGGGCTTGGTGGTGTAAGACATAAAAGGGGCTTGTCAGAGATAAATTAAAGGGGGTGTAAGACACAAAACATAAAGAAATAAATATACAAAAAAAGTATATTGACAAAATATATATATAATAAAAATAAAGAGCTGCTCCCTTAGCCCCTATCCTACCCCACAAACCCTCTCTTTCACACTAAACACATACACAATGCATCCTTACACATACACAGAAACACACAATGCATCCCTACACACACACATGCACAGAAACATACAAGTCATCCCTGCTCACACACACAGACACACCAAAACACGTGGTGGGCAGAGCATATGGGGGGTGGCAAATTTTTGTTTGCCTAGGGAGGCAAAAATCCTTGCACCGGCCCTGCTCTTCTGTCTAATTATTTTTACACTGGTATTAATGGAACGAATAGTAAGTGAGATGTTTTTGGAAAGTATATTACACAGAAACAGGATACCTCCAGAAATGAAGTATTTGGTAAGAAAGGGCCTTAGATAATGAAAAGTATGAAGGTAATCAAAGGGGGTGCACAGATGGGCGTTCTAAGTGATTGCACAATGATTCAGGGAGGGCTTTGCAAACTGAATAAGCAGAAGAAGGATACTGTGTAAAGGTATATTGTGCAGATTGCATTTAGGAAGATGATAAGGAGAAGGTTGCAGTGATCAAGACAGGGCAGAATGAATTTATTAATTTATTTATTTATAAAATATTTTTACTAAGATGGATACATTGAGATTTCTCTCTAAGTATGTACTGGGTCCACAATACATTGCATTGTTACAATAGGATACAATATTACAAAAATACAATATACAAACTATATATATATACACACATATATAAATGTAATACATAACAAGACATAATGGGAGGTTTTTGTGTTATTTTGATTTGGACATTGATACATTTTGCTAATACTATAGAGGTGGAGGTAGCAGATTGAAATTGAATATAATAGGAGAAAACATGACATTTTCAGATTAACCTTATGATTACTCTGCAAACTATGGGGCTACTTGACTCTGATATTGGCCATTATTCAGCATCTTAATTCTGATTAGACTTTCAGCCAATAAAACAACAGCCGTTTGATTTCCATACCCTTTAGATTTCTCATTTATTTTGTTGTATTGTTATTGTTCCATGATCTGATAGGCTAAAAGTTTATCTTTTGTTCAAATTGCACTTTATTTTATGAGCCAGCTGTTTCAGATTGACCAAAGCAAAACCTGCAGTTTACTTTTATGAGACAGCTGTTTTGTGATTAGTTGAAGGAAACCTGCACTGCTCTTTCATGTTTAGGCTGGTTTGTAAGTGTCTAATACAGGGGTGCCCAAAAGGTGGATGTTTTGGAACTACAAATGCCATGATGCTTTGGCATTATAAAGACTGGCAAAGCATCATGGGAGTTAAATGTGTGCAATAAATGGGAATCTACTTTTTTTTAGCCCCCCCGGTCTAATCGTTTCCATCAATCAGTGAATTCACTGCACAAATATTGCGCTCTCAGATAATGTTTTTATTTTAATAAACAAGCTGTGCATTACGTTGGAATGGCATTTAATTCCGTTTCCATATCACTCTGTTGATCACCAGATGCTGAAATGCTTATTACCATTATCTTGCTCCAGCAAATCTCCCTGTGCATTACATTCTACTACGCATGGCTTGACTTGCAGAGAAAATATGCCACATGCTCATGTTATGCCAAAGTTCTATGCATCAAACACATAACCCAATAGATTATGAGCACTTGGTCATTCTACATGTCAGATATTTCTTATCTTTCCATTATATAGTATTTTCTTGTATAGTAAAATTCATATGCACAGAAGAAAACCGGGAGAGTTTCTCGCTAATCTATATTCTTCCCAAATGGCTGGCATTCGACATGATCTATTAAAAGAAACAAAATAAGCACTATTGAGATGTCAAACTGTACAGCATTACAAGGCTTTCTTTTTTTATTTTATTTCTATATAATAGAATGTAAAAGCTTTTCATTGTATTGCTGTAAATTTGAATAGCTTGTTCACTCTACTCCTGAAGAAGAGGTTTTGATGCATTTTAAATAAAAAAAAATGGATAGAATTGTGGTAAAAATAGTATCATTTTGGAAAACAAAATACTAAAAGTGGATCCATCACCTTGGGAAAATAATTAGATTACAGTAAAAACTGTTGATGCATATAGAGAGTGTTCTTTGATCTGAAAACTATCCTCATTCTCAATTTTGTTGCTGGTAATCATTGCTATAACTGCCAGTGGGCAAAGTATTCACATTTTTTTCAATCCTGGCCCAGACTTAAAGCATCCAAACCCAGATTTCAGCTGTCCGGTAGCCTACTGTCCGGCTGAACCCCGGACCAAATTCATTTTCATTCAATGCTCGAATTGCAAAGTCCAGACAATGTTAAATAGTGTTAACAATGTCTGGTACGAATAGCCCCATAAGCAGCTGGAAGGTTTTGCCCTGATTCAGAACTTATTGAACAACCCTATGTAAGGCAAGACTGTGCCTGATCGCCTCCACTATTAGAATAAGTCAAACCTTTTTAGAACCATTTGACTTCTTCTTAACTGGGTTCTGCCAGGTGCTGCTTCACATCCTGCGGTACAGAGTGTACACAATCACCTGAGAGCAATAAGCAGAGAAGATTTCTGACTGTTCAGAATTCGCTGAAGTTGTTATTGTGCTTGGAGTGTTCCTTTAAGGGAACTTTCACTCATCTTATTTGCCAATGTCCTAATATTTTCTCATTCTGGTCTTAAGTGGCTGATATTTTTGTACAGAACAAGTCCATCTCCCTGGCAGGTTGGTTATATCTGGAGTCTTATCTCTGTGATATTTTCCCTGCCATTACTAAAAGAGAGAATACATTGCTTTTTAAAATCTTTGTAGTCACTCGAATTTCTGTTGCATCCCACTGATTGAAAGGTTCTTTCCATTTCTTTTAAGGTGAAAATGAATTATGTTATTTATATGAATAAGCTATTCTCGATTGTGCACCATACATATCCATCCTTTGAATGCTTACAGGACACATGGTTAACTTATAGTGGTGGTAGTTTCCTTTGATTCTAGTGTGAGAGATGTAGGTCATATATATTTTATATATATTACACATTTTTTCTGCTTTTTTTTACTTTGTATATTCTTATTTAATTCACTGACTATTGAATATTTTATTATTATACTTCTAATACTATGAATGTTATTCTTGTTTGTTGTCAGTGCAAAAAGTCAATACAATCTGAGGAACTCTTACAATTTAACATTTTCTTTGCAATTAGATGAATTCCATAGAAATACTGACAGGCTTATTTACGAAAGTGAGAATTCAGAAAAATTTCAAGCCAGAGTAGCCAAGTGGAAGGCATAGTTCATTTAGACAGGATTATTTACTTAAGTGAAAATCTAAAATGAAATCAAAGTGAATTTCAAATTTAAGGCCAAAATAGACAAATTGGTAAAATTCTCTACGTATGCTTTTCAATTTAGCTATTCTGGTCTGAAATTTGAAATTCACTTTGATTTAATTTTACATTTTCACTTCAGTAAATAATCCTGTCTAAATAAACTATGCCTTCCACTTGGCTACTCTGGCTTGAAATTTGAATTTTTTCTGAATTCTCACTTTCGTAAATAAGCCTGTCAGTATTTCTATGGAATTCATCTAATTGCAAAGAAAATTTTAAATTGTAATAGTTTACAATTTCCTTTTTTAAATTCTCATATTATTAAATAAACCTGTGAATGCTTAAAAAAACCAGCTCTACATAAAGGCAGCTTTTCTTCTTTGATGATTCATGTAACGTTCTAATACATATTTACATTCAGATAACCATAATGATATTTTTGTATCACTATACATGGTAAAAACTAAGCACATGAAATAATTACCGTATTTTTCGCTCCATAAGACGCACCACACCATAAGACGCACCTAGTTTTTAGAGGAGGAAACCCAGAAAAAAAATATTTTAAACATGTTTCTTACTATGGGAAAGTTTGTTCAGAATATTTTTTTTTCTCCCCTGTCCCATAGTGTTCTTAACCACCCACTCCCCTCTCCTGTCCCATAATCATCTTTAACCCCCCCCCTCCCCTGTCCCATAGAGATCTTTTAAGCCCCCTCCCCTGTCCCATAGAGATCTTTTAAGCCTCCTCCCCTGTCCCATAGTGTTCTTTAACCCCCATCCCCTTGTCAAATAGTGTTCTCATCCCATAGTGTCCCACCCTCCCCTCCCATAGTGTTCTCCCCCCTCCTCCTCCCATAGTGTTTTCCCCACTCCTCCCATAGTGTTCTCCCCCCATAGTGTTCTCCTCCTCCCCTCCCCTCCTCCCATAGTGTTCTCTTCTCCCTCCTCCTCCTCACCCCATAGTATTCTCCCCCCTCCTCCCATAGTGTTCTCCCCCTCCCTTCCCCTCCCCATCTCCCATAGTGTTCTCCCCCACCTCCCCCCATAGTGTTCTCCTCCCTCCTCCCATAGTGTTCTCCCCCTCCCTTCCCCTCCCCATCTCCCATAGTGTTCTCCCCCCTCCTCCCCCCATAGTGTTCTCCTCCCTCCCCTTGTCCCATAGTGCACTTTCCCTCCCATAGTACCCTCCCTCCCCTTGTCCCATAGTGTGCCCCCCCTCCTCTTGTCCCATAATTACTTACCTGTCTTGTAGCGTGGGCCGGCTTCACAGCGCGCACCGCGGTACAGGAACTTCAATTTCAGGTTCCGGTTTTCGGCGGGACTGAAAGGAAGTGTGCACACTGAGCGCGCACTTTCTTTCAGTCCCGCCGGAAACCAGAACCTGAAATTGAAGTTCCTGTACCGCGGTGCGTGCTGTGCTGCCTCGATGCTACAAGACAGGTAAGTAAAGCTTCATATTCGCTCCATAAGACGCACAGACATTTCCCCTCACTTTTGAGGGGGAAAAAAGTGCGTCTTATGGAGCGAAAAATACGGTAATCCAATTAACCCTTGCCATACAGGACAGATTTCAATCTATGCTCCTGTGTCCTGCAGCTGTGGGTTAATGATATCAGGGTAGGATCTCATTGCCAGCATTTTTGAGGGTAGTATTTTTGAAACCCTGAATGGAAAGATGGCATCTCCCATGCAACACTAATTCAATGTAGGGGCAATATTCATTCACACAAATTTCTATAAAACTTTAGACAGAAAATGTATATCTAATCTACGTTTATCAATACAGATTTTTTATTTTTTTTAGAAATTGCTTTTGCAAGACATTCCCTTTTAATGCTCTGTGAATGTTGAATAGAACTCATGTCATATTAAAACCAGTTTGTTATCTTAATATAACATTACATTGTAAAATGGATCTAGTAGTGTTTACTAATTCTCACAATATCAGATTTCTCATGAGATATTAATAATTTATTCAGAAGACATGATATTTGAAGGATTTTTAAAGATTGAAAACATTGTATAAATAACATTATTCTACAATAAAACAATTTAAGATTATGATTAAATCTGCTTTACTGTTGCAATAAAAATATTTTGCAGTCTTAGGGCATCTTTATAGAATCATGAAATGTGGTGCATTCTAAAATAACTAGTGATATTATTGCTATGTGCTGCTTTACAGGAAATCTCCCAAATGATTCAGGTGAAGCGTTATAGAAAATCTCACAAATTATTCAGTGTTTAAATGCTGCGTTCCACAAATAAGAAGTATTTGACTCTTGTGAATGGAGTGCAGTTCTATTTAATTTTTTTTTTTAAAGCACACTAGCCCTCTTTAAACTATTGGATACAATTGATATAAATTTGGCAGTCTTACATTAAATACATTTCATTGGCATCCCCTCTACTTATTTTCTAAAATTATTATTATTATTTTATATATTTGAAGTTAAAGCAACATGAATACAAATACCAAAGAAAGTCTATATGCCTAAACTCTAAATGAAACAAACAATTAAGCAAACAGTTTACTAATCAGGCTATTTTTTTTTTTTGGAGACAAAGAAGTCAATTTTCTATCAGTAAAATACACATTTGGTGCAGATGGTTTTAAATTACAGGAGAGGTTTATAAAAGTAACACTGGAACTATACTATTCTGGGGCAACATGCTAAATGATGAGATGTAGCCAACTGGTTTCCGTGGTAACGGCTCCTTATTTAGCACTTTACCCCATACTAGCATCTATTTTTGCTCTATTTTTGCTCTGATAAATGTTTCACTAAACCGGCTCAATGTATCTGCATACATGTTCGTGTGTGTTTTGTCTACAACATGACACTGGACTATTTTGTATCTTTACCAGTTTGTGATTTTACTATTGTAAATTGTACAATTTCTGCACACAATAATGTAAAATTAGTATGATCAATATTTTTGCTTCTTTTACATTTTACGTGTACACTAACCATAAATACATTTTTAGCACTTATGTCCACATACTTTATAGTTTTTTTTTCTATTTTCTCTTAAACTTTAATGAAAATTCATGTTAAATATATGCATACATTTTATACTGAAATTCATGTTTAGTAATTTTACTAATAAATTACAAATGATTTCATTACAGATTTAAATTCTTTATTCTGCCAAATGGGAACAGAATCTCAAGAATAACCTTGATAGTTTTTTTTTGTTTGTTTTTTTTTAAACTACATCATAATTGAAAGAAGGGAGCAGATTGAAAATATCTTGCCAAATGTCTATATGCCTCTTGATATCCTCATGAGTATGTCTTCCATGTTTTGGACTGCTTGGCAGGAAGAGATTTTGGTCTTAAAAGAGAAAGGGAAATTGGATACATAAATGGATTTAGTCCTTGCTTAGAATCACCAGCTCTGTAGCCAGCCAAAATAATACATTTCTATCTTTTTTAGCAGGGCTACAAAGCAGGACATCCTGCTTCAAATAATGGTTAGTAGAGATTTTTATCACAAAACTTTCTCTTTACAACAACAGTACAAAATCCACCTAACTGCATTACTACACTCACTGAAAGAAATATGGATTTTTATTATTGTAATATTTAAGTGATTTATTATCCACAATCATTTATATAATGATAACATATTAATCGACTTTTCTGAACAGTATTGGCTAATAAATTGGTGCGTTGTAGATAAGGCAATAAAACAGTAAATTCCAATGGCCTCCGAGGACTTAGTTCATATTTTATCCTTATTTACAAAGACCTCTGTTGAATGTAAAGCATATGTTCCTGATTGGTAACGGAATACTAATCATTTCAATCTTTAGAAATAGCACATTGGATAGCCTATCATTATGTTAAAGGTCGGTAACAAGGTTTATCATTTCAATGTAATGCATTAGTTGCCTATTAAATAATATTCTAAAATGGCTTAATTTTCCTAATGTTATAATGTGCAAGTTATATTTAATAAATGGGTGAATATAAACCACACAGTCAAACTAATTAACCTAATTATAGATCAGGTATAATTTCATAATTTTTAATTTCATTGCCCATTGTACAGCGCTATGGAATTTTGCGAGCTCTATATAAATAATACAATAATAATAATAATGTTTGTACATATATAGAGAATAAATAATTTAGCAAACCTCCCAGACAAAAATAATTAATTTAATTTAATGAAATACAAAAAAGATATTTGTTTCCCATGCTCCTTTTACAGGACCCTGAACCAGTTTGTTCCAGAAAAGAGAGCAGTGTTTCAGAAAGCATTTATTAACCATTGGCCAGCCCTTGGTATAACTTAAAACATGCTTAGCAATGAACATTGTTATCAGTATACAATTAGTAATAGTAAACACAATAACATACAACACTCATTTCCAGGATTTAGATAGACAGCCTACATTAGGTATGTTAGGGTTATCAACCTTCAGTTTATAGATGTGTGTAGAGTACAACCTTGTAATTATTCATATTGTCTCATCATATATTTTCATTGTTCTATATTAATGTCATGTTCTTTGTTACCTACTGTAAATACAGTATGGAGAAACTAACTAGTACAAACTATAACCACCTGCGTGCTAATTCTCACTGGTATTCCCTCAAACACCAATATAAATAGTAATGAAAATAAGTAAGAGAATGCACACCAGAATACACATTAAATACTCAACCAGGTTTAATAAACCAATAACAGGTTGAAATACAAAAATAGGTAAAATGAAAGTAAAAGCTGCGCCAAACAAACCAATAAAAAATAGAGAATCAAATAAATACAATAAAAATAAAATAGTCCAAATAAAAGAAGTCCAAATAAAATATCAAATATAAATAAGTCTTAGCTGGGTGAATCTTCTTTAAATAGTATAATCTATACAATGATGGTATCCTCGTTGTCCTTCCTCAGGTAAATCCAATGATATGAAAAGATAAAACAGATATCCAAAATAGTGTAATATGTTCACTAGAATATAATAAATAAAAAAAAGAAAAATATAGCACTCACATTTAATAGAGCTATAACTAGCTCTAGTGTGGAGAACGTACAGCGGTACAAATCCCCGCTTGTAGGATACAATGCAGCTTTCTTTTCTTCTGGGGTAAGTGCCACTCAAAGAGAAAATAAAAAACAGAACCAATAGTGTTCTCTGTATAAAAGTAGTAAGGAAATAAAATAAATAAATGAAATGGTACTCACAAGAGTGGAGCAGGCTGTTATTGAACTGTATTTGACTATGTGACCTTGTGGTTCCTGGGTAACTTGGTCCGGTATTTTTAACCACTTTGCGACCCACCACGAGAGCGCTTTTTGGAGGGAAGGTGCCTGAGACTAAGAGGAACAAGCACTCCCTGAAGCCCAGATAGAGCACCCCGTATTTAGACCACAGGAGCTACCGAAAAATAACCAGCCAAAGCACACATTGCTCTGGAACAATTTTGGGCATAGGACCACGTGTGTGGACGGTCAGTACTTTGCCGCGGAGGTGATTCCCCTACATTGCATGGATTTAAACGCTATTTGGACAACGTGGGCACTCAGATCAGGGCTGTTTGGGGATATAGGGTATGTGGGGTTACTATATGTTTTGATTATGTTTTGGGGTACTTTTATGTTTTTGTGTTTTGTTCCTGGGAGATAATTAGCTTACCGGTCTTTAAATCAATTATCTCCCAGGCACAGAGATCTCTAGGAGGGGCTTGTATTGCATTGAATGAAGACCCTATCCCTGGAGTCTGTGTATAAATTTGGTAATCCTTGCCTGAATAAACCTGCTAAGTACCACTGAGGACCGTTCATGGGTTAGTTTGCACGAACAATCCAAGGTGACCCGGAACCATGAAGTCCTCATGACGAAAATAGTTCCATATTGGTTGCTAAGGCGCTCTTTGGAGGTTATGTTACCACCAACCACCTGAACAATCGCTCCCTGTGATATGGAGGGAGCCCCCCTTATCCAGCCCACTAGAACCCGGTAAAAGACTAATACCTAGCCCTAATCACCTGGAACTATTTTCTCATGGATCAGAGCGCTATTTTCACAGAATGGGCGCTCTGATCCCCTCTTTTATCGGATATATGATTTGTGGGGATACCATGTTGTTTTCGGGTTGTTTTGTGGATATTTGTGTGTAGCCTCTTCTGTGTCCGGGAGATAATTACTTTACCGGTTTCCGCTCAATTATCTCCAAGACACAGAGACTCCTGGCGAGCTTAGGATTGAATGAATAGAGACCCCATGATGGGGGTCCTTGTATAAATACATGGGAAACCTTTTGCCTGAATAAACAGGACTGATTTAGCCTTCATCAGGTTTGTTCATGCGAACATCCGCCAGGTAGCTTGCATTCAGTTCAATTAGTGAGAAGGAAAAGTGCCGAACCATCGCTACAGAGGGAAAGCTGCCAAGGGTGGGTGGGCAGGGTAACTCCCGAACGGGATCTCGGACCTGGACCATAGTTGGTGGGAATGAGGCCAACTTCTACACTCCTCCAGGAGTTTGTGGCAAATGTCTGTGGAAAAGAGCAATTGTCACAAATAGGTTTTTCTCGTAATCATTAGATGAAATCTTATGCTCAATCTAATTAGCATAAATTGTTTGGGGCATGACAGGGGCCCTTTAAAGATCTTCTTTGAGGAACATGAAAGTAAGGGTTTCCTTGTGTTTTGCTGGATCTTTCCTTTATGCATGTACATGGCTTTTAAACTTTGCTATTTATAAATCATAAAAAGTTTAGTTAATATATATACACAATAAGTCTTTGAACTCCGTTACTTTTGTACCATATAAATATTTGTACTTTGTTTTATAACTCATGCCAAAATCAGGAAATATGATGAGCTTGTATTTGTGCTTCTATGCCTTAACATACACTTACAGGCACCGTGTTGCTTAAGCTTAAATCAATTATAAAATATATTGGAAGTTTATGATCTGTTTAAAAAATAGCATGTTATATTGTCAATTTTTAATACTTTTTAATATATGTTTTTAATATATATTTTATTAATAAATGGGTCGATCTAACTTTTGGATTACTGGAATGTTGTACTCTTTACTACATCTTGTTATATTATTATTATTATTATTATTATTATTATTATTATTATTATTATTATTAGCATGTATTATAGAACCAAATTATTCTGAAGCACTTTACAATATTATAAAGGTGGAAACTTAACAATACATGAGACAATTACAAAACATTACTGGAACAATAGGTTGATGAGGACCCTGCTTAAATGAGCTTACAATCTAGAGATTGTAAACAGAATTTAGATTCCAATCTATAAACTGTTATATTATCATTATTTTGTCATTTATATAAAGCCAACTTATTCCGCAGTGCTTTACAATATTAATACTGACTATAGAATGACAACGCTGAAGGCACAAGACAATAAAAATAAATAGTTGCTTGAAAGTGGTTTTCTGAATTTTTGTGGTGTCTTATAAACAAGGCTAATTGTTTCAATATAATTAGTAAGAGGTAAGATACTTTGCGTTGAACTAACCTTCCAAGTTCTTGTTGGGCTGAAGCTCCAATAATTCTTTGCTTTCTGTATGCTGGGTGCCTGTTTTTGATGTCCCATGATTTTTCTCCACTGATTTATTTGACAATTAAAGGACATACCTTATTACTACAGCTCATTGACATGGTAATGGTGCTATAAGGATATGGGAACCATGTTACATTTTGGTTTGACAAAAACAAAATCAACCAGACCCATAGTCTAACACCTTTATCGCTATGATGAGAAAAATTACACTTTCATGTCATCATGTGCAAATCCATGAGAACTGATTGGGAGTTTGTGGGGGAAGGTGTAACTTGGACAGCAATGACAAGAGAGACTAGATCTGGCCCTCTCTAAAATGGTTTAATAAAAAAATATACAATTATTCTTGTCCTCTCTGAAGGAAAAGTTTGGTGTCAGTTCTCATGAAAAACATGTTGTACTTTATGTATGATGCCTCGTCCATTTTTAACACACAGAAGCAGAGTTACATAGTAAAATGGGCCACACAAAGCCGCAAGCCCATA
This sequence comes from Pelobates fuscus, assembly GCF_036172605.1. Classification (NCBI taxonomy): domain Eukaryota; kingdom Metazoa; phylum Chordata; class Amphibia; order Anura; family Pelobatidae; genus Pelobates; species Pelobates fuscus. The sequence goes on along the minus strand of NC_086319.1, from coordinate 305,901,196 downwards.
AAGTTCAACTTTTCAATCTTTTGTGTTACTCATTTGATCCACAATTTGAGGTGATTTCCAAATTTGCCACAAAAAGGGATGGATTCTTTGACTTCAAAAAAGCAGTAAGACTTCTTTTTTTTTTTTTTTAGACGTGATGTATTTTTTTTATATTTTAATGTTTTGAAACTTATTATTTTAAAAGTTATCCAAAAATATTAAATCATTTGAAAAGCACATACAAAAATATTTGAGTCCTATATCCGCAAATACACTTTTTTGTTTTTTTCTTAAAAACAGATCCCAGACATTATTTAAATATCGGTACAGAATCATATATATATAAGAATTAATTATTATTGCAGTTTCAAAATGAACCATTTTTTAGCTTTAAATCTTTTGGTAAGACTGCAAGTTGCTAATAGATCGTCAGATCATGAACTGCATCAAGAATCCAAAGGGCCCTGTATTGCTCAATAGACAGACAGGCAGACAGACAGACAAACAAAAAGACAGACAGATCGAGTTTTGTTAATTTAAACACTAACATATGTACTCTTCTGTAAATTACCTTAGACTGGGAGAATTAATCTATAACTGCAACACCGCAACCCATGATAATCTGAACTAACTTTAAAATAAGTTTAAACATTAATAAAATGTATATTTTAGAGAGATATTTTCACGGGCAATTTATATTGCAAGAAGAAACAAATTTTTATGTCTAGTAATTTAATTATGTATGCTAGGATATGAGAAAATACATTAACAACTGATCCACTTAAACATGATGAGGTCAAGAAAAGTCATCCTAATTATTAATATTGTGCTTATTACAAAAATAATGGATTTATTTAAATATTTCCTGTCCTTTGGTTATTGTTCTATGATGAGTAACAATCAGTTGTTAATTACAAATTAAATAACATTGCTAGCAAGTCATGGGTATAAAACCCACAGAAACCAAAATTATTCTTGCCAATGTATTTCTCTCTATCAAACTAAGTCCTTAAAGAGTAGACAAAAGCCTACTGTTTTAACTTTTTTGACTAAAATAGCAAATACACTTACATAAAGGTAATCACACACAAAACAAATACCTGTGGAGTTTGAAATAGACATTAATTAGCTAATAATATAATAATAATAATTATATAAAAGTTACTATTGTTACAGAGTTATTGTGAATGATATGCATATTTTGATTGGCTTCAAACTGAAAAAAGCAAACACATTCTACTTGTACTAGTAACATTTAAAGTTTTGTTTATTCAAAAAGATCCTAATAGTATAAAATCCCTGAGCACACTTGCTCTCCCTTGTGTGTGTATGTTTATTTGAGAGAGAAGGAGGAGTAGAGGGAGGGCACAGGGAAGGGGCTTTTCAGGGGGAATGAAAGACATGGTAACTTGATGAAGGTAAAGGGAGTATTATAATGGCAGACCCCCCGCTGCTGTTTGTCCCTGCTGTGCATATTGTGTGTCACTTAACAAATCCAACACTTGTATTCAAGAAACCTGAAATGAACCATTTCATTGTAACCAAAATTTTTATTGAACAAACTGTTCCTAATGCAAAGCTTCTGAGCTCTAAACACTATTCCCACTCCTCTACAACATTCATTAAAATCATATAAGATCAGCAGGTCAATCTAACACAGTGAGCAGGGAAATATATTACACTCTTGATAAAACTGTTTTGTTATTTAATACTGAACACAAAAACATCTTACCATTAATTAAAGACAAAAACTGGCTTTTAACATTTCACCTATATAATCCTAAAACAAAATAGGAAAAACCTTTATATAAAGTATCTTCTGTAACCTTTAGAATGCAAGCTCACGAGTTATCTAGCTTAGAAAATTGTATGAATTCTATGCTCATGGCTAGGCCCCTCTTTAACTTTTTTACTAGTCCATCTATACTACACTGTCTTTTTCCCCAATTGTGCAGTGCATGTTGTATTGTTGATATTTTTGATGTTTTATAAATACCAGTAATAATAATATTAATAATGAGTAGTAGTAGTGGTAAAAATATTTTAAATACATATTTTAAAATAATTAATAATAATTTAAATTATTTAAAGTGGTCTGCTAAGATTTAATGTAAATAGTTTGGAAACCTACGTCTTTGCTAACCTTCACTACACATTTAGCAACATATATAAAAAATAAATAAACGTTTTGTAAGCCCCAAGCTCTTACTAATTAGAACAAAAACCCATTACAACACTAAGCCTTTCAGTGAAAATTTGAAAAATTTGGTTGGTGAATTTCTAGAATTGTTATACAATGAGTTATTAACCACAACTGATTCTTGCTCAAACAGTACAAGGACTATGTACCTCATAAAAAGGGAGGTGCCCTAAGGTTCCCTACATCAGAAAAATGTTCAATGGTTTATGAATATGAGAAGTTGTCCTTTTAATTATTTACTTATTTTCAGTTTGCTTTATATTTGTCTTTTTAATATACCAAATGTAAAGCATTATGGAATATTTTCAAAACACCATACATGCTCAGTTTCATCAAAGCATGTACATAAAGTTTTAGAAGTTACTAAACTAGACAGGAGCTGTTTAAGGCTTTTCCCTTATTGTAATCATTTGATGGTGTGATATTGGCCAAGTTGTAGATCTTATTTGCTTTGCACACTACAATCAGTATCTTACTCCGTAAAAATGCAGATAAGGATCATCTGGAAATGTGTTTGATTTTTTTTTTGTGTTTGTTTGTTTGTTTGTTGTTGTTTTTTTTTTTTAAAGTACCTACATTTCCCCGCCATGTTTCTTATAATTCACTTTTTGCCATTTATGATAAACCCAGAAATAATTGCCTTACATTTTTATCATAATGGTTTCATGGTTCTGAAAGGCACTATGCAGGGTTGTCCTCTTCCCCCTTTTTGTATCCTTTCTCTGAAGGTTTTATTAACAATATATATATATTTAATAGTTGCTACAGCAACTGAAGAAAGCTAATGTAAACAAAGACCCTGGGCCTGATAGTATTCACCCACGAGTATGCAAGGAGTTAAGTGTGGAAATAAGTAATCCTCTGTTTTTAATGTTTCAGGATTATTTTCTTTCAGGATTTGCACCAAAAATTGATTGGAGAAAGACAGAAGTGTTTCCTATTTTAAAAAAGGATTTAAAATATAACAAGTTACAAATACTAACTTACATACTTGAAAACGAGAGAAATCTCAATGTATCTTTCCTGGTTAAATATTTTATAAATAAATAAATAAATTTGTAATCACTTTGCATATACATGATAGATCTTCTTACTTGCTGTCTTGTCGCCCACTTCAATGTAAATGTTATATAACATGTAAGGAAATGTAACCTAAATGATGTGCTACTCATCTTACTACCAAACTTGCTGCAAGTAGTGGCACTGTACAAGCGCAGTATGGCTTAATCTCTCAAAATGCATGTAACCCTATATACATAAACTTATAGATAAAGAATAATAAAACAAAAAGGATCCAAAATTGTGGCACATTAACCAATACCTCAGTAGAAATTATTAGTAAGAACCCTAAGGTGGTGTTTGATGTGTCCCCATGTATTGTTCCTATATTATATTGTTCGCCACTGCTAAGGAAGAATTGAATGCGACAAAGATTTTGTATTGTTTTATTATATCATTCATTCACAATTGTATAAATTATGGACTAATCTGAAAGTAAAGTGGGGTTTGTATGGACCATTTGTAGGCAATGACCAATATTTCAAAACATGATATGAGATTTAATTTTATATAAGCAACTTCTACCATGAGGTTAAATGTACTAGATTTAGGATATTACATTGTGTTATTTGATTTAATATACTTTTTCAGTCTGACATTGCTTCCCATAATGAGTCTAGATATATGTTTTCAGTTAATATTTATTTTATTCTATTTATATTTTATATTAGTTCTTAAAATATTTTCATTCTCCAGGCTTCTCCTAAATTTCACTGTGGTTTGCTGTTAATGTGTCAAAGGTTTTATTTGAATTATTGAATTTCATATTTAAGTTAAAATATCCAAACTGGAAACATAGCTCATGTGAAGAATTTTTATAGTTCAGCTTTTTAATATACAATTTTAAATGCACTTTCCCAAACACAGTTTCAAAGTTTAGTGAAAACCCCTGTGTTGCACACACCGTGCAATAAAGGAAGTTAAAAGTTTAGACTCTTTTCCAGGAAGTGTGTAGGGCGACTGTATGAGTCATAGCCAAGTGACGTGTGGCTAGGGCCGCATAAACAGACAAAAAATATATCTAACGCCTAAATAACAGAGAATAAAGCAGGGAGACTGCAGAGGCAGGATTTAGGATTTATAAACCAAAACTGCTTCATTAAGCTATAGTGCTTAGAGCGTCCCTTTAAATGCTCTGGTTTGAAGCAATTTCTAATTCTGCAGTAAAAAAAAAAATGAAAATAAAAAAACTATTTGGTGGCAAAATTGGATAAACTTTTAAAATGATTTACTGTTATGAAATGTATTATATTTACATTTATATACATATTTGAAATATTGATTTTTTTTTTATATGTGATATATTTTGATACTTTAATATGTTGAAAAAATAATAATAATTTTAAAAGTTTATCTAAAAATATTAAATCATTTGGAAAGCTTATCCAGAAAATAATAAAATCGAGTCCAAAAAAGTAACAATTCTCCAGCTTGACAATTTTTCTGACATGGCTATTTTAAGATAAAATTAGCAAACTGTTTAAGAACTCACTGTTTATTAAAAAGTAGGACATAGCATAACAAATGAGCATTCGGAATAGCAAAAAAGTCATTTCTTTTTTTAAGAAGTACAACTACATATTGCATTATATTTCCAACACAACTTTATTATTTAGTTCCATTTCTTTCTGCCCTTTGTTTTCGAACTTCAAACAATGGCTAATTAAAGAAGGTGGAGCCTGCGATACAATGTAGGCTTTCTGGAGGCCAGGTGATAGAATCTTGCCAAGGTCAATTCTGTCACCAGGTGGTGTATTTAATTTAAAAGGAGTGTTAACCTTGTTTACACAAAATAACACCAATATGCAGAGAAAGCAGTAAATCTATTGTCGTTAAACAGCAGGGAGGTTGTTTTTTGCTGGCAGTCTGCCTGCCAGCAACATGAACTCATCTGGCAAAGATGAAGCATTGACAGGCAGGCAGAGGTCTGTCCTAGGCATTCTGGCAGCCTCTGTAGAGAATGTTTGTGGTATGCCCTGTCTACCCTCCAGTTGACTCTTTAAATTCTTGTCAAATATATTTAGAACAAGCGATGTCCACTTGAAGAGAAACATTTGTTAATCACTTAAATGCAGAAGTGTGGCAACTTTCCAGGTCTACAGTTGTAAATGTTGAAATCTGTTTCTGTCCGTGACGAACTTTGAATTGTGTATCTTTGCAAAAATGTGTGGGTATTGCTGCAAAGGCCTTGAATTAATACCAAATCTTGGAAGTGACTTTTTTTTTTCCTCTCTCTGTTTGTTTGACCGCAATAGGAATCACTTTACAGAATGGTCTGTTTTTAAAAAAAAAAAAAAAATTAAAAAAAGATGCAAGCATGTTAAAAGTGGAACAAATTGAGACAATGTTTATGATACGCTGTGGAAGGTCACAAATGTCAGTTCAGTTTGCGCGACTATTTAAAGAAATAGTTTAACTTAGACATGCAAAATATTTTTAAACCACTTTAATAATTGCTCTGCTTACACAAACGTGTCATGTTTGAGATGAAAAGAAAATTGTGTCTTGTAAAAATAAATATTTTTTTTTATTTGGTAAATTCTAAATATGGTAACATATGGCAATAATCTATTTCCTTTCCTTTTAAGTCCTAATTCAGGGGCTGTGAAATACTATCTACACTTAAACACTTTTCAGTATAGGATAACAATACTGGTGTCATGATAAATTACAATATTTAATTCTCTGATATGAGAATTGTGCTGGCATTAGATGTAATGTTTACTTTCCCAGTGTCGATAGATGTTCTTCACCCAGTCAACTGTATTGTTTCTTTAAATTCTTAATTTTCATTCTATCTTCCACGAAATACATTTTTCACAGTTGCTCTATTATCTCATTCTAAACTTTTCTGCAATGCTCTTCCTGTAGCCTTTATATACAAGCTGGTAATAAGTGTTACATTCATTTTTTTTAAATGTAAAGCGTGTAATTGCTCTGAGATTTCATAGAACTTCTTACATCTTAACTGCCAATTATCTTTGCCACTGCATATATTATACTTATCCCCTATGTACATTACCCGTATAACAATCTTGAATAAGCAAACAGTGGTCAAGCATGGATACCTATACATTAAACAAACTTCACTGAAGAGAGACCTCTTTATAAGTGTAAAAGCAATACTTTAAATTATTGAGCGGATTGCTTTTTTTCTATTTTTATTTTTTTTAAACAGCACACTGGATCTGTATGAAGGAAAAACTCATGTGCTTTATTTTTAATATTTAGTATCCCTTTCCATTATGCGTAATTTCATGACATATTGAATAATGCTCCATCAAATTACAGTGACCGGTAGACAATTTTGTTGTTTAAAGGGAAACTCCAGTGCCAGGAAAACAATCTGTTTTCCTGGCACTGGAGGGTCCCTCTCCCTCCCACCTCCCAATCCCCAGTTACTGAAGGGGTGAAAACCCCTTCAGTCACTTACCTGAGGCAGCGACGATGTCCCTCGTCTCTGTCTCCTCTTCCGCGCTGCTCCTCCCTCTGATTCCGTCGGCCGGTGGGCGAGACTGATACTGCCCACCGGCCGAGGAAACCTAATGCGCATGCGCGGCAATTCCGCGCATGCGCATTAGCGCTCCCCATAGTAAAGCATTGAAAAAGATTTTCAATGCTTTTCTATGAGGAAATGAGCGACGTTGGAGGTCCTCACACAGCGTGAGGACGTCCAGCGACGCTCTAGCAAGGAATATCCTTGCTAGAAATCAGGAAGTGACCTCTAGTGGCTGTCTTTGCATACTCGTGGGAGAATACTGTCTAGTAGACAGCCACTAGAGGTGGAGTTAACCCTGCAAGGTAATTATTGCAGTTTATAAAAAACTGCAATAATTACCTTGCAGGGTTAGGAGTAGTGGGAGTTGGCACCCAGACCACTTCAATGAACAGAAGTGGTCTGGGTGCCTAGAGTGTACCTTTAATGAAGATATCCAGAGACTAAAAAAAAGTTAGCAGTCCCAACAGATATTTTTGATATGTACACAAAAAAAAATTGGTAAGATCACCATTTTGTATAGAAATTATAGTTGATTTCTAATTTATAAATGTGATGCCCCCTGGTTCTGCAGTAACTGTCTACCAGCCCCCAGCTGTGTTCGCTATGTGAAACATAGTCATCGAAACACTTTTGAGGGGAAGGGTTTTTGTTACTCTGGTAAATAAAGGAGAATCTTCTTTCTGAGGTTGAGAAACACAATTTTAAGGCAGGGGACATGCAGCTGACACCCTTATAATCAAAAATATAGTTTTTTGTGTTAGTCATTTTGAGAACTTGCCAAAAATGTTATTTCATGGACCCACTTCTTGTAAAAGGAATATTGTTCTATGGTCAAAGTCAAATCTTAAAGCTTAGAAAATCTTTTTTAGTGCACCATCACACCTTCAACAAACTTAAAGGGACACTATGGTCACCAGAACAACTACAGCTTATTGAATTTATTCTGGTGAGTAGAATCATTACCTTGCGGCTTTTTGCTGTAAACACTGTCTTTTCAGAGAAAATGCAGGGTTTACATTACAGCCTAGTGATAACTTCACTGGCCACTCCTCAGATGGCTGTTAGAGATCCTTCCTGGGTCATGGCTGCCTAAAATGGATCCAAACATTAAGTATCTCCTCCCTCTGCATGCAGACACTGAACTTTCCTAATAGAGATTCATTGATTCAGGATGAGGAGATGCTGATTGGCCAGGGCTGTGTTTGAATCATGCTGGCTCTGCCCCTGATCTGCCTCCTTGTCAGTCTCAGCCAATCCTATGGGGAAACATTGTGATTGGCTCAGAATAACACTTCTGATGATGTCAGCAGACAGCTTGTTTTTCTGAGGCAAACATCATGCAGAGTTACAGCTTCAGACTTGAATACAAGTAAGATGTTGCTATATTTAGGGTGGCATGAGGAATCCAGGGGGGCTAGATGGTGGTTTTAACACTATAGGGTCAGGAATACATGTATGGCATGTTTAAACTTGTCTTGGCCAAACTTTATTATGTTCACATGTAGCTTGACATCTAACACATGCACTATATTTGATCTTTTGCATGGTTGGCCTAATGGAGCAGAAATCCACCACATTGACCATTCAGACCTAGGGCTAAGTACAACAGCCCTACATGCACTCACACAGGGAAAGTCATCACTGTAATTACCATTTAGCTCGTGCAATGTGCAAGTATCTGGGAGTGTGAAGAGCTTTCAAGGAGACCAGGCTTGCATGCGCTTCTAGCTGTCAGGAGATCAGGGGAACCAGGCTTGCATGAGTTCTAGCTCACTTCTCTCTGTCTTATATCTCTCCCACTTTCCAGGGCATCAGAGTGAAGAATGTTGATGAAGAAACTGATCAGGGTATAAGGCTCCTTCCAATAAAGGGCCTAAGATGATCTCCTCTTAATGAAGAAAGCAAGTTGGATAAGGGCTTAGTAAATATTTTTACTAATTGTAATAGTTAATACATTGCTAAACAGAAATACACACACCAGTCAAGCCATAAGACTTGCTTTTCCCACAGAAATCTCACTTTAACAGTGCTCTCACTACTGCAAGGGATTCTGGGTGGGTGTATGCAAATGAGCTCAACAAAGAAACACATTTTTGCCTCAATTCCACTTTATACATGGATTCCTTGCAGAATTTGTTTGCTGTATACATCAGCTTTGAAACACAACTCAGGAAGAAGAGCAAAGCCAGTGAACCACTGTTCATTGTTAATGCAACTCATCAGCATGAGGTTGGTTACTGGCTTGCTATGGAGGCTTGGCGTTACTTGCAAAGTACATACCAAAAAATTTGTGGTGGGGAAAAAAGGGTGGATGAAAACCCCTTCCACCGGAAGTAAGCGGATAGTTAATATATTGCTAAACACAATGTATTAACTATCCACTTACTTCAGGTGGAAGGGGTTTTCAACCACACTTTTTTCCACACCACAACTCTTTTGGTATGTAATAATTTTAATAAATTTGTGCTCATGAGTGTTTTTGAGAAAGTATTTGAGGGTTTCTGAGAAAGCCAGTAAGCGTGTTTGTAACAGTATCTAAATGAGTGTCTGTAAAAGTGTTTGTGTACTAGGAGTGAGTGTGTTTGTGAAATTGTAAGAATGTCTGAGTGTATTTGTGTGTTTGCCTGTGCTGTGTTTGTGCAATGAGAGCTGTTAATTATTCATCATAATTTTTTATTAAAAATTTGCATAATAAAAGGTAAATATTGTAAGTACTTTATTGAAAACAACACATGTGACTGTCACGCTTACTGACTTTTTCAATAATGCCAAACATGTTAATAATGTTAATAAGTTCTTTGTTTAATATTAAATGACTGTAATTAATAATGATGAAGGGTGGAGATTGGTGGTGGTTCCAAAACAAGCTATGACCATATGGATGGACCTGAATCTACGATACTAAAAGGGAATAATGTCTTGGTCAAACCAAATAAAAATAACCAAAAGCTTCAGTCTCTAAACATGTGTATTCTCTATAATGTGCAGTTGCTCATAAGCCTCTCGCCCCATCTCAAGGGACGGGACAGGGGAAGAGGCTTGTAGGAAGCTGCATATCGGAGAAAACATTTATTTATTTACCTTTTAATAAACTGAAGTTGAGTATTAATATAATGAGTATATATATATATATATATGAGTAAACTTGGAGGGGGCTACCTAAACATTTCCCATTAAAAAATTGGTCAGGTTTCCACAAGTCCCTGGCCAATATATGTATTCTTACCTGTGTATATATTCAATACAGGGGGTTATAATATATATACAATAATTGTTATCTTTTTTATCTTTTCAACTTACTCAACAAAAGTTATGATTTATGTTTAAGGAAGAAAAAAATAATTAAAACGTACTTTATATTATAACCAAGGGTCAACTATATTATACTAACTGTATTAAGATTGATTTAAAAACTATATAGCAAACAACCTGTGGTATTCTATTAACCTATAACAATTATGCCAAGAAATCAGTTGATAAAATATTTACCCCTCAAATTAAAATGCTAAGAAACTTTCTCATACAATTAGAAAACCACATGAAGCTCTTATCTCATACACTCTAATAGCACTAACTACCTTGACCTTGAAGGCAAGGAACTTTAAGTACCAGCTATTTTAGATGTAGTGTTATTATTATTATTATGATTATTATTTTTATTACTTAACGGTATATAGCTCCAACATATTATGCAGAGCTTTCCAAATACAAAATGAAGATATGTGACAACAAGTAATTTAAATGCGGAATAAAACATAGACAAGAGGTGAAGGCGGCCCTGATCAAAGTAGCTTACAATCTAGTTTTTTTTTTATTATATTAGGAAACAAAACTTGTATTTGTGAAAATATAAAATATTTGCCAACAGGATAATGGACGGGATGCATATCTGTTAAAGAGATGCAGAACAATCGTTAATGATTACAAAGCTTTTATTGTTTTTGCGTGTTCTCTACATAATTCCATAATTTAAAAAAAATATATATAAAGATTGGGTACATATCTATTTATCTTATTTGTAGTTTAGGGTGCCTTATGAATTTATTGCTCTACTGGCCACAGATATTGCCAGTACAGGTGCATCAGCAAGTAAAATGGGGGGTGTGGAGGGGAGTTGTTACTAAAACGGTAAATTGTGACTCTGATTACTATATCAAGTTTGCAGATTTTATAATGTAGAAAATACCCCACGTGCCCGCATGTTGCAATCAATTAACAAAAACACTGGTGATCAAACTATTAACTGATGGCAAGAAGAATATTTTCCTCCAATGTAAAATGGAGAAGCAGTGATAGATTAATCACATCCACAGAGCCATTCGAGCAATAAAGACGTAAATTGCAGTACCACTGGTGAGGTAGCCTGGAAAGGGTATTCATGGTCAGAGTTTAAATGACCATTCCACGCTTAATGTACTTGATACGTTCAACTCCCCAGCAGGATATAACTGCAAGTAAATTACCAATTCATTAAGGATTGTTGATTAAGTAAGTGCTTTGACCAGAGGACATAATAGATAAATTATTATAATATAAACTGACTGTCTATTTAGTTTTAGCAATCTGTGATAAAGAGAATCAAGGAGCACAACAGCCAGCCTTGGTAATAATGTAACAATTTGTGTCCAAGGGAATAGCTTGTTGTGTTCCACTAATTCATTTACATTTAGATTAACCCATTGCTGGTGTTACAGTTGTTGTAGTATGATGAAACAGATTTTTAAATGAGAGACAAATTATTCTTCGTCTATTTGTAATCATTAGGCCAATGCCAACTCATTTTCTGTGGATGAAAACTGGAGTCTTGAGTGAAGGTCCTAAGGGGCAACACATATAATAGCTATTTAGTATAGTACATAAAATTTTTGCTCAGCAATACACTCTTCCGACTTTTCAAATGCTGGGGGGGGGGGGGGGGGGGGGAGTTATTTTTGTCCAGTTCAGGACTGCTGCTTCAAAACAGCCCATACTTGCACTTTTTGTGGGTAATTATGCCTAAAAATAAGTTGGTGTTAACTTATTTTTAATGCAATTTGCAGATGGTGCGTTAAAATATGCAAAAATAATTTCAAAATAATAAAAAATACTCCTCTTTGAAGTTCCTGCATTTGTTGTAAATTCAGATGATTTGCATGTTCTGCCAGGAACGTGCACCACACCAGGACGTAGTACAACCAACTATGTGGCTCCCATAGCTTTTTGTGGATGTACTAAGCAATAATGAATGTGTTTATGGAGATCATGGACACATCAGGGGTTTGTAGGAGTAGAGTTGTGAGATGTTTCAAAACTGTATAGCCCAGTGGTTCCCAAACCTTTTAGGTTCAAGGCGCCCTTAATATGTCAGTATTTTTCCAAGGCACCCCAAGTCAAAATTTCTAGGTTGTATATCTGTACAGCGCTGCCGCATTTACTGGCGCTATAGTGTAATGTACAGTGTTGGTGTTTGAAGGGGTGCTTGTATACATTTAGTGTGTTTTAATACAGGGGTGTGTTTGTATGTGATGTCTGCATTTGATTTCAGGGGTGTGTCTGAATGTAATGTGCACTTTTAAATGCTGATGTACATTTGTGTGAAGTATTTGAGTTTGAATGCAGGGGTGTGTTTGTAATATTTGTGTTAGATTGCAGGAATGTGCTTGTATGTTGTGCTGGTGTTTGACTGCTTGGATGTATGCACATACATGCACATACTTACACAGATATTCATGCACATTAACACACAGATGCATATAAATACACCAACACATACACACATATAGATACACACAGACACATACACACACATAGATACACAGTGACATATACACACATGCACCCTGACATACACAAACATTGATACATGCCCACACCATGACACAGATACACACTGACATAAAAACACAAACCCTGACACACAGATGGACATACACAGATGTGTGCATGCACACAGACACAGAAGCACACTGACATAAATATACACACAGATGCACACCCTGACACACGCACATTCAAATACACACACTCATACACATACAAACACTCACACTCACACACACACTTAAACTCATACACACACTCACACATATACTCATACTAACACACATACACTCATACACTCACAAACATACGCACACTGATACTCATACACTCAAACTCATACACACACTCACATACATACACATACACACACACACACACACTCACTCACACAAACACTCATACAAACAATCATACACTCACACAGATACACACATTCACACACTCACACACAAGTGATTTTTTTTTTTTTATATCTTCAGCACCCTCCTGTTAGCTTACCCTATGTGCCAGGAGGGTGGCTTGGAGTCCTGCTGCTGTAGGAATGAGCGGTCTGAAGCTCTTCATGCTCCTCTCCCCTCACGCTGCGGCTGCCTCCTTTTACAGCCTGTCACTTCCTCTCAGCCAGATGACATTACATTACCTGGTTGCGGTTTTAAAGGACCGCGGCACTCGACCGGGCCCCTGTTGAGCAGTAATGTTTTCCCGGTGCTATAATAATTATGGTATAGCCCACAATTAGCTCATATAAAGTGCCCTGTCTGTACAAAGTGAGCTCTTGTACAGTAAGGGAAAGAGAAGGAGTGCAGAGTTTGGGACTGAATAGCATTCTATCGAGACGAAAAGCAGTGCTTGAGCAGAGGGGACGTAAAACTTTGAACTTTTCCAATTTAAATCTGAATGGCAAAATGTGGCAAATATAGCCAAGTCATGACTATAACCCAACTGGAGAATTTTCTAAATCAGTTACTTTTGCCTCAATTGCAATCAGATTTCATTTTTAAAATTTAGACTTTCCTGAATAATCAGGATAGGATTGGAATTTATAGCTAATTCCACACCTAGTCCCATACTATCTGCAATTTCTCCACATTTCCCCTGTTTTCAAATAAGGAACCTGTCTGTAACATACTATTTTATATGCCTTGTGTCTCAACTGTCTTATTTGGGTAGTTACCACGAAGAAAATTCCTTATGAGTTTATTAGACTGTCAGATAAACAGTTTTTAACTAAAGTGAGAACTGCCGAGAGTTTAAAGTGGTGTCACAGTGAATTTCATATTTAATGGTAAAATAATTGTACATTAAAAAATTCCCTAAGTCAGCTATGCATCCAATTCAGCCATTTGGTCTAACATTAAAAAATTACTTTGGATTCACTTTGCAATCCCAACAATTCTCACTTTAGTAAATACTAAATACTTGTAAGTTTTGCTATATAATTTAATTCATGAATATAGAACTGAAGAACTTGTTGAAGCTAAATAAATAATTACGATAATGATCTTATATATCAAAATTGTATGTTTCAAAATTCACTAATAATCAATGATCTTCGGGAATCTCCAAAATATCATAATACAACAGTATGAATATAATAATATTTTTTTTAATTATAATTGGGTTATCTAAATATAGCATGTACATGTGTTAGTACATCGAGTAGTAGTGCTGCGGAAAAAGTCGGTGTTTAATAAATACCAGTAATAATATTATACAACATTAAATGTTATTCTTATTCTATTTAATGCAACCAAGTATGTTAAATCCACTGAAGCATCCGATTTTCTAAATTCTCATAGCACAGCTATAGAAAACAAGTTGTGGAGTGGGAGTCTTGCATGGAATTTTTTTTTTTTCCATCTAATTCAAATAGTTTTCAAAAGTTTAATGATTTCGAATAAAGAGCAGTGATCCATACAGTTCGTACTGACTGCTCGCCTTGTGTGTCCCTTTAAAAGTTTGACTATCAGCTTCAGTGCAACATGAACACTTAACAATGTAACAATAGGGGCTTTGTCTTTGGATAATATCTGCAGATTTATAAGCGGGTGGCCTGAGGTGCATGTAAGGGTAGCTAACAAGCTTCACACACACAAAAAGAACATTTCAAATCCATTTATGATGCCATGCAGTGTCAGGATATTGTATTGCATGATGTAAAAGTTCTTTGTCTTGAGTTGGACAGAAACAATGTTTTGTGCAGATGACAATTCAATGGAGAGGAAAGTTCATGTGGTCTTATGTTTACTGTATCTGGAGTGCAACTAAAAAAATCTGTTCATAAAGGGAGTCTGTACATTGAAAAGACATAGTAGATAGCTCAATCTGTCCTGGACATTTCTACAGATGATGTATGTCACAAGTGTCCACCTCTGTATGACTGTGTACAATGGGCCCCTATTTTCCCATGCATTTAAAATCCACCCACATGTGGTCAATAATTTGCCGTCAGATGGCAGCTGGAACTTAGTGCTGGAGGCCTTTCCTCCAATTGGTCTTTAATTGGTGTAATCACAAACAAGACTGAGTTATAGGCAATATGGAAAGAAACATATTTGGTACATGTAACCAAGTGCAGAGCATTCCATTTTCAATTACTATTTTATGTAACAACAAACTAATGACATTAATTATGCTCTGAGGCTTGTGCACTGATTTATAAATGTTAGGCACAACTGTAGCCTCAATAATGAGATAAAATAAAACGTAGCTTAATTATCTCAATCGTTCTATTCTTCCCGGTCTTTATGTTACATGATATAGTTAGGTTATTGTACAATGTAAAAATATCCATATTTTTTTGTAGTGCTTATTTTTTTTGTAAATATCTAAATCTTTTTGGTGATAAAGTGATGAGATGAGGAAAAAATTGAATTTTGGAGCCGTGTTGTATACAGAGTTCAAATGCCACAAGATAATTAATTAGTCAAAGCATTGCCTGTGTGAATAATGAATTGACATCCATTCTGCATCTTATGAATTTATTTGCATTGTAGGAGCATTTTTCATGTGCAGTCCATCAGTCCACTACGTATCCAGAAAAAAGACTTGGTGGAACTGGAATGCCTAGACAGACCACCAATTTTTGAACTATTATTTGTTAACATTTAAACAGGGAGCTTTTAGTTGGCCTCTGCTGTCTCCACTCCCAACCCCCATCTCATGTCATCACATTACAATTCACAGGGAATAGAATTATCTACAGCATCCATCCCTGTTATGTCAGACAACCCTGTATTCTCCCCATTATAGTGTGAATGCGGACACTTCAGGGGACAGCTGCCTCCTAGCAGAATGATTTAATATATCAGTAAACAATCTCTTGTGCAGAGGGGCATGAGTTTTTTATTATCCCAATTAGTGTTTTTAGGTATCTAAGGCACGGTTCTCTTTTGTTTTCTATGTATTGAGTTATCTAAAAAAAGGTTTTGTTTTTTTTTGGTTTTTTTTTTACTTACATTTCAACGGCATTAAGTTAGCATAAATGGCAACATCCAAGAAACTTTATTCGGCAGAACTGAAGAGCAGTTAATGCAGTAGATTAACTATCCTTTTTTTTTTTGTTTTGTTTAATCTTTTTATTTGAATATTTAATGCCAAGGGAAATCGCTGAGCAGTGTTTGTCAGAATAAAAGCAGTTTCTGTTTCTAACTTGGGAAGAATGTCATTTGGGTTGAAAAGCTCCCCTGTCCTATTGTTATACTCCCCTTCCACTGATCCCAGCTTTTAACATTATAATGAAGGATGCTCTGTACTGGATTAACTTGAGAAGGGATTAACTCCTTCAAGACTTCTTAGGAGGCAAGGTGTTTTGAGCCTTAAATACACAGCAATTGCATGCTTAACTTTTCGTATTTTGAAAACTACTCAGCTGGAATTCAAATTCTTTTCCACGGTGTTGGCTTTTTTTTAGCAGCAGACTTTTGGTTCCTGCAGCAGATGTTAAAACTGTATGGTACGCCTTTAAAACTGTAGCCAAATGTTTCAGAAGGTTTCCTTGGGCTGCAAGAAACATAGTTCACTCAATCTTTGAAACAATAATCAGCAAGCGATGCAGTCTGACCCTTGGCAAAGCGAATCAGAGGGGGTCAAAATGACCATAGCCATGTGAGTTTGAACACAGTTCTGCTTGGAATGTGTACCAATACTTTTTTTTTTTAAAACAAATTACAGTATGCCTTCTTAACTAATTCAAAAGATTCTGGAACCAATTCTAAAACGCGAAACCATGCTTTATTTTTCGAAACAGTGCTTAGTTCTATTATTGATTGACTGACCGCATAAATTCTATATTTAATAGAGGGTTATTCACTAAACTGAAAATCATGGAAAGTTGACAAAGAAAGTACATATATAAAGGGACACTACTGGCACCGCTACAACTTTAATGCATTTCATTTTTTTTATTTATTTTTTTGGCCTCATTAATATGCCAGGAGTTTTTTTTTGCATGTTTAAATCTTTGTTGTATTTGCATTGAAAACAAATGTTTTGCAGAATGCTGCACCATAAACCGGCCTCTTTAGCCACACCCCTTCACTCCAGAGAATGACTTCCTTATCAAAGGTATGCACACAACTCAGTCACTGACAGCACTGAATGATCTGAACAACAAAACAACCTGCATTAGAAGGAGAGGACACACAGGGAAGCACAGAATAAGGAGATCACTATGTGTTTGCTGTTTCCCTGCAGCCAGATTGTGAATTAAAACAGCTCACTAAGTGCTGTTGAGGCTTAGGCAGTGTGCATACCTTTGATAAGCAAGTCTTTCTGGCATGAGCTGGCATGACGAAGGAGGCAGGCTTATGATGTAGCATTCTGCAAAACATTTTTATTTTTTTATTTTTTTTATTTTTTAGCATGTAGGAAAAAAATATAGCATATGAATGAGGCCAAAATCTAGCAAATGCATTAAAGTTGTTTTGGTGCCCAGAGTGTTACTTTAAGACCAAAAATGCTGAGCTGGGAATGATCCAACTCATTGTGACTTTAAATTTGCAATTCTGTGATTAATTACCATTACCAACAATTTCCAGTTCAGAAAATAAATTGGCCTGCTTGAGAGGTGCCAAACTTGAGAGAGATTACATATTACCTAGATTATGTGTTTCATTGATAAACAATAAATGTTAGTGAGTTGGCAACTGAATTTGAAAGTCTATGCCACAATTATAGCCAGATTCAAAAGATTATTTTTCCAAATTAGCCGGTTCGGCTTAGAATTCCAAAACTCCGTAGCATTCACAATTTGGTGAATGATTGTGACAATGTTTTGTTCAGCCTGTATGAGGAATGTCAGAATTTGTGGTTTATTTGCTAAATACCAAATTGAAATGAATTTAAAATCAGATTGCAAAATTTAGGTAAAATGTTCTGAAGCGTTTTCTAAATCAGCTGTAGTCACACCTTGGCTATTTTAGCCTGAATTTTGTAAATCGGTTTTCAATTTGGCGTTTAGTAAATAAACGCTCTGGAGTATAACGATAAGACATGAGGACTTGAGGGTTTATAACAATTTTTGACTGTCTATTCACTGTTTATTTTATAAACCATACATTTTGGCGAGTTATTCAAAGTAATTTAACTCCAAAAAGTACCAGTTTAAAGTCAGGCTTTAAAAATGCTGCCTAATTTGTAGAGCTGTTATTAAAGCTGACTAGGAGAATTATTTTCAGATTAATTGTTTACAGTGAATTTCAAATTTAAGGCCACAGTGAGCTATGTTTCCAGTTCAGCTAATTTGGCCTTAAAATTTAAATTCACTCTGAAATCCCAACAATTCCCAGTTTATTGAATAACCCAGTGCAGTTTGCAATTCAAATATTAATAGTTTACAGTTTAGGAGTTTAGTGTATAATTTCCCTATACACACTCTAATTCAAAGGCTTGGCAATTAATATTAATCACCAAAGGGATTGTTTGGAAAATGCAATGATTAATTGATTTTCTTACGAAAGGTCATCACCCTTGCCAATGCTCAATGCCTTTAAAATATACATACATACGTGAGGACTCTGTTTTATATGCATACATCAAGGTCTATCTAGTACAATCTGGAAGTATTAAACTGTGCCAGTCACAAAAGTGTTATCTTCTTCAAGTGAACCTTTTATTATTCTCAACAAACACAATGTAACGAATGCCTATGATCCTTAGATATGGAAAGGAATTAAAGGTTGCTTTGCCAGAAATGGGTGAAAAATATTATATTTTTCAATCGAGCTAACTTCTTCCAAGGTACCACATTTTCAGTGGCGGCTTGTGAAGCTTAAAGACTCAACTCCTGACCCATTGAGAGGTCATGCCCTGTTCAATAATAGACTTAGCTGAAAACCAATAAAGACTTTAGAGGGGTTCAACTCTACCCTGATGCTGTTATCTAATGACAGCCTTATAAGACAGGACAAAACACAGGTGCAATGCAAAGCTTAGAATGCTTGAGAGGAAATGTGAAGATTTGGAGATGGAGAATGTAGACTTATAGGGCATAACGTTTTAAAGAAAATAAACCACATGCCCATATAACTCTCGATATGGTAAACTTTGGGCGATAAAACGAGCAATAGCCGTAATGACCAAAGATGTTAATGTTCATAATTCTTTCTTTCTTTTTTGTTGTTGTTGTTTTTATTGGAATGTTGCCAAGTGTCAGGTGCTGTTTCGGGTATGAAACCTGATTATTAAGGGCTTCGAAGGTCAAATAGTTTATATAATAACAGATATCCTTTTAAAGAGTAGTCTGTGCATAATATAAAAACAGCTGTGACATGAAAGCTGGTTGGCAAGTAGTCTGCTTGCTGTATTTAGCAACATCGGTGGACAATGAAGATCTTTTCATGAAATGCTTAAAAGTAATATAAGTTGTAGTGATCTATATAAGGAAAATGTACAAATGAATAAAAATGAGGTAACAGTTTTGTTTAACCCCTTACGGACACATGACGTGTGTGACATGTCATGATTCCCTTTTATTCCAGAAGTTTGGTCCTTAAGGGGTTAAAGACTTCTGAAACTGGATTATATACTTGTTGACTTTACTCCAGAATGAGAAAAGATCAAGTTGGTTGGTATACGCTAAACAAACATTGCTATCGCACATACAGAAGCTGATATCTTTATCGGAGCTTATTTCTTGTGCTACATTATTGCATGGCAAATGTTTCCTGACGTCATCGTGATTAAAGCAAGCAGCTTTATTGTATATCAGAAAACTATGATGCTATTTGAAAAGAAAGTGATTAGTCCTGAAGAAATCCTTCTAATGCAGGTACTGGTAATATGTACCATTTTTATTTTATTTTAGCAAAAATCATCTTTTTTTAATCTCTTTTTTATTTTTTTTTTATTTCAAGATGTAAATAAGGTCCATTATTATGGTTCATATTATGCATGCTTTTGTGCATGATAGCAGTAAGATAAATGTATTGCTCTTAAAAGAACCTTATACAAAATGTATACTTAAAGACTGTAATCAATAAAATGGTGATGGCAATGCTCATTTTAGCGGGCTGCTAAATCAATAGTTCACATTTCATGGCTGCATTGTATAAAATAAACTCATAAAGCGTATTGGTTATGTCCTTAAAATATGGCTCTTTTATAAACATTTGTAATAATTCACAATTTGGTCTCCTTTTAAGGGAGGTTTAAAATCTCCCACCTGCCATGCATCTACCAATTGTTTAAAATTAGCGACTAGGCAAGCATTGATGCCCAGTCACTAGACAGGCACCATGGGGATGGGACATGTCAAATGACAGGGGGAATATACCCCCACCATGCACCCACCCATGGGCATCTGGTGGGGGATTTTAAAATACATATGGCCCATGGATAGCGATTGTGGGCTATTTAACAAAAGAAAAATGGGCATCCTAATGTCCCCCCACCACTGTCTACACCTGTGATGAGCAGGTGAGAGATATTAAATATAAGGTCGGAACCACTTCCTGGTCCCCACCAATTAGCTGTGGCTGGGGGCCCCTAATCATAAAATTCAGGGGGAAAGACATAGTTCCCCCTAATTAGCCAATTACATTAAATATATCTACCTACTACACCCCATTCTAATAGCGATAGAAGCCATTAAAACTAATACATGTCAAATAAAAAAATACACTTACCATCAGAAGTCTTCTTTCTTGTAATTCTTCTTTTCTTCTGCCTCAGAGGCCAACTTAAAATGTCTAACTTCAGGCGCAACTAATGAAAATAAAAAACATTCCTCAAAAAAAGAAAGCCAAAAAAATTAAAAACATAACACAATTAAAAGAAATCATCTTTGACCCACTAGGGTTTAGGGAATACTGAGCTCTCATAGTGGAGAAAGCCCTTATAAAGGCTTTTGCATGCTATATAATCTATTGAATCATGTGGGAAAATGTCCAACATGATGCAATATCTGTAAAAGCACTTTGATTGGTTGGCTTGTAGCTCTGACAGGCTTGTCCACCCCTCCATTGAATAAAAAATGTAGAGCTCCCAGCCACTGTCCATGGGTGGGGGCCAGGCGAGGATACTAGGTCCTTCCCCACCCACTGCCAACTGGGTCAGGGAGAACACAGGGTTAACTACCTTATAGTATTATATCCCCCACCTGCTGACAATGGCTGGGGCTGGGAGGGCATAAAGATATCCTCTCCATTTCCTTTTATTAAATAGCCCCCATCCACTGGCCACAGGTGGGGGCATGGTGGTACAGAGTGAGCTGCCCGGCTTAGATAGTTTGGCATTGGGATGGGGCACGATGGCTGCCCATTTAAAACACTTATCAGATTTGCTTCCACCTGCCGCATAGCATGTGGGGGCATAGGGAAGGTTTAACCCCTTAAGGACCAAACTTCTGGAATAAAAGGGAATCATGACGTGTCACACACGTCATGTGTCCTTAAGGGGTTAAGCCTCCCTTATACCAATATGGCGGTCTTATTTTATTATTATTTTATTATTATTTTTATTTTTTTATTTTTTGTGATCTTTTCCGATTATTTATCAAAAATTTTCGTTGAACAACAAATAAAAAAACAGCAGTTGGATATTTCTTACATACAACACAGTATCCGGAGGAAAAGTGAAGACATATAATAAAGTTCTTTTTTTTAGCATAAACAAATATGTCTATAAGTTGAACTTAGCACATGTTAGCCTATAGTTGCTCTAAACAGATAATACTACACTGTTAAGGCATTTAATTTCACCTCTTGATGACTAAGTATATAGTTGTAATTACAAAGAAATATCGGTTAACTGTGCTATCAACACTGTATTTTTTTATTTTATTTTTACATTCTTTATTTTTGGTGCAATAGAGTTAACAAACAGACCTGTGGTGCCACGACAGCATACACAGGCGGAATAATGCATACAAGGTCCTGACGATATACAGTAGCACATTTTTTGTTATGAAACAGGTTGTATATGTAAGAGAGTGCGTTGCGAGTAAAATAATTATATCGGCAATTGCGAGACATATTAGTAAAGAGTAAACAGAATATATGTATACACACAACACACGTGCTCCCCAGTAGGTAAAAAATATATAAAATAAATTTACCAAATGTTAGATTGTAAGAAGAACCTTCAAATTAGTAAAGAGTGACTAAAGTACCGATTATATGCCGTTAAAATAATAACATGCTTGGAACATAGGCTGGGCATGAGAGATTAACCAAGAGAACACACATATGGGCTCTGTTTAGAGACAGTGGGTTTCACTCTGTAAAACTTAGAGACTTTAACTGTTGAGATCGTACCCCTAGGTAGAGGAGCAGGGTAGCTGGGGTATGCAGGATTGAGCTCAGTCTAGGCACTTGTCGTGCTCTGAGCACACACTATCATACCATGGTTAAATCATACAGTGCTAACAATCCACACACACATCGGGTGTGTTGATAAACCCTGCATTTGATCCCGTAGGTGCAGGTGAGACTAGCTAGTGAGAGTTGCTGGTAAATTGGGCGTTGGCGGTGTGGGTACCTTAAGGGCACTTTCTGAGTGCGCATGATAGGGTCACAGGAGGGGACTCGTGTCGTCATTCTCCCTGCGCATGGTAATTGCCCCTACTACTGAAAAACATGGCTAATGAAGTGGAGACTAAATAAAGCATACTACAGAGTATGTGCCTGAATAAAATGCAATAACAGTAATAATTAAACATTAAACAGTGCCGTCTTTGCGACTTCTTGCCGGGGTCAGCCTACCCCCTGTTGGGGTGTTACAGAGTCCCGCAGTTGTGCCAGGAGCTTGTCTGGTGGTATGTCCGTTTGTGGGTTGGAGTCTGAACTGAGTGAATGGAGTAGACTCGGAGGGTGCCGCCTTGGTCTCTTCGGCATTGCCCGGTCCCATCCCTGGGTTGGATGTCGCTCCATGAGGGTCCCCTCTACTTGCCGGGTTGGTGGGCTGGGTTGTGCAGGTTATGTGTCTTTGTCTCGGCGGTACACTGTTCTTGGTGAGGTCAGTCGCTTGGGTATGCGTGCCCGCCGGGATCTTCTGCGTTTTTGGCGTCATTGTCTGGCTCTGTCAGCATGGGGGAGTTTGTGTTTGCGTTGGGAGTGTGGCTGCAGCCCCTCGGGTGAGTGTTTTGTCAGACTGCATACCTCCGTTAGTTGCTCCTTTTCTGCCAGTCGCCTCTAGAACGAGGCTGGTATGTTCTCTAGTTTGGACAGGAGATCTGGCTGTTCTGTGTGTCGAGCACACGTGGCGGCAGCCATGTTGCAGGGCTGCGCCTCGTCTCTCAGGTCTCCCGCTTTCTCCTCTCTGTGCCCTCTTGGGGTTGGACCAAGATAACCCCCACTGGTACGGGGGGGGGAGCAGGGCATTCGTGGGGCTGCTTCTCCAGTTTGTTGACGGGGAGAGCGGCTGTCTCTCCCCATCTCTGTCACTTGCAGGCCCCAGCTTGACATCTTGGGACCCCGATCTCCAGAGTGCTTGTTTTTCGTGTTAGGCTGATCACCAGGTCCTCCTGAACTCAGGTATCATGAATCCAGGTGAGTGCTCAGCCCGAATTTAGCGAGTTTTCAAGGATTATTGGTATTTTCAGCGGGAGCTCAGCTTTCATTCGACTGCTCCGCTTGCTGGCTTAGCCCCGCCCCGGCGGTCTTATTGATATACAGGGTTTTTATTATTTGTTTTTATTATTATTGTGGCAGCTTGATAGCCAGTACTGGCCAGATGCCACATATTTAACCCTTGTGTTGCTGAAGGTTTTTAACCATTTTGGGCAAATAGTTCTTCATATTATCTTTCACTTGCAAAAAAGCAAGTGACTGATAATTTGCAAACTTCCATCCTATTCGGTTGCCCTCGGTTCAGAAGTTTATTAATTTCAGTGCCTTGTAAATCTTCCCAAACCTATACTTTCTATAGGATTCAGATATGAAAGCACTGGTTTTAAACTGGAAACTGAATGCATCCAGGCAATTGCTACAGGTTCGCTCAGGACGACCGAATTCAAACCATATTTTGCTTTAGTAATGTGAGAAATTGCTATTGCAGTTGGAATTCAGACCCTGCTCAATCGAGCTCCTATAGAATGAAAGCTCAGTTGAGCTTTCAACCTATTGTTCCTGTAAGTTTATTTGTAATTGTCCTATTTATAGTTAAATCCCCTCTCATAATATTGTAAAGCGCTACGGAATCTGTTGGCGCTATATAAATGGCAATAATAATAATAATAATAATAATAGTTTCACTGGATTGTATCCATCTGCAGAAAATCCGGTGTTAGTGAATAACATTGTAAGAAATAAGTTTCCGTAAAAATCGCAATTCATAAATGTTTTCCTGAAGACATACATATAACGTTACAAATCTATACCCTCATCTGCATGTACAATTCCAGAGGTAGGCAACCTTTGGCTCTCCAGATGTTGTGGACAACATCCCCAATAATGCTTTTACACCCATAATGCTGTTAAATCATCATAGGAGGTGTAGTCCAAAACATGTCGAGTGTCGAAGTTGCCTATGCCTGTTCTATTCCAATTTAATTTCTTAATCCTGATCCATTTACATTGCATTTACCTAATTTCCTCGACCAGATTTACAACCAATGTCCATGTATTACAATTCATTCATTATTTACTATTTGTTGACTACACTAAAATTCTGATGGCATCCTAGTCTTTAGATCTTTAGTCTTTAATCTTTTAATTAATTTCTATTACTGGTAACCAAGGAAGTTGTGGTTATTTCCATTCAAAAAATAGAAACATAGAATGTGACGGCAGATAAGAACCATTCGGCCCATCTAGTCTGCCCAATTGCAGCTACTCATGCGATTCTCTCCTTTTTCATGCTTAATATTTTTATAAAAGCTACAAACACAAAATTAACCAAACTTAACAATTCTTTACCATGTCATTACAATAGCAATAGCGGTTACCACCACTGATTGCCAACATGTTGCCCCGGCAAGACTCATATTTTACCATTTAGTTGTTTTAATACTTCCCATAATTGTGTAGTCAATAGTCTTAGAAATTGTTCACCCAGCAAAATGAAATGTAGGCATGTGAGAGTTTTAAACTAAAATCAGTCAATCACTGAATTTACTTATAGAAGTTACACCCCACTGTAGTGATTGACAGGTCTATTTCCCTAGAGGTTTTGAAACAAATCCAAAGCTTGAAATCATGACCTCTTTGGTGGTCAAATGACCTCTAAATGTGACCCAAATCATTAAAATTCTCACCAACCCTAGGGGCAGTTTGCAATTGTTACATTTCTGCTTTGTTTTTCTCCCACACTAAATTCTCACAAATTGACAGCTCTTAGTTGTGGAGTTAGTGGTTAATAAAATAATACAGTAACTCATGCATATTAATTAAAATTGGCTTAAAGAGCCCACTGAAATCTAGTACAAGAACCTTGCCTGGATATATTAATTTCATATTTACCAGTAATTTTAACGACAATAGGGAATTCAAATATTTATTAATAATCGCATTTTAAAGAATCCTTGAAAAATTATGTTTTACTATAGTCAAAACTATTGACTTGAATTATCGTATATGCTAAAAGGTCTCTAATGTGCTGGATGCAAAGCATGATATCAAGTAACTAGGAAAACATTTACAATTTGCCAGGCAAATTATAAAGTTTTTAAAGGAACTTCGTAAACTTTTGTCTCTTTTTGTTCAACTTCATTATTAACCTAATGATGAATAACTTTTTATTTTCAAGAGCTGTATCCTGTTGAATTATTGCAATGAAGAAACTATTTTTCCAAGGCATTAGAAATATTCAAGATATGCCACGGCTAACTGGTAAACTCAAGGTGCAAGTAATTTTGTTTATTTACATAGTACCGCCATTTTGGTAAATATAGTGATAAGGATATGCAAGTGGTGTTCTCTTATGGGTAAACCTGTAGTCATAGGCCCATATTGAACTTATCATTACCAATATTGTCATCTATTGCAGATGAACAGGATCTCCCTCTGCCATGACCATGGTGGATTATACAATGCAACCTCTCTCCAGGGTGTCTTCCTCATCAATCCAAAACAGTGTTGCAACTTAACTCTTGTCTTTCAAAAATGTTATTCTTTGTTAAACTAATTTGCATATGCCCACCCAGAATCCTTTGCGGTAGTAACATCACTGCAAATTTGTGGTTTCTGTGGGAAAAGCAAGTCTTATGGCTTGACTGGTGTTCAGATTTTTGTGTAACATTGTATTAGCTATCTAAAGACTTCAGGTGGAAGGGGTTTTCAATGACAATTTTTTCCCCACCATAACCTTTTTGGTTTTTACTTCCCAATTATAATCACCAAATTTAAGCATGTATATCTTACCATGATCAAAATATGTAACAGGCTAAGTCTAGACATTATATAGCACCTCATCCATGGGCCATTGTTTGTAAATACTTTCAATTTCTCCAGGATTCACAGTCTGCAAGAGCTGTTAAAATATAATGAGATTTACCTAACTCCTTGTCACGAAAGGAGCTAAGACGTGGAAACTGCCCCAAATGTTCAAGATCCACCCATTGTCATGTATTCATCCACTTATAAAAATGTGATTAATGGAATTTACTGTTCAGACAGGAAATGTTGTGCCAAACAACATTACTGTCCTGACAGGAAAAGTTGTGCTGAGCAGCAATCAAATCCACAGGAGGGTTTGTGCTGTGCAGCAATTATGCAAATGGAAACCTGGTAACTGCCTTTGGGGTCCACGCCGATTACAGCCTATCAGATCCAGAGGAGGGGTATTCAGGCCCAGTTCTCATCCTGCTCAGTGCCCTGTCATGGTTTCCCTTGTGGTTGTCCGAGAGCGATTCTGGTAATTCTGGTTATTTGACTTTGGCATTGTTTTTGACTTCCCTGTTTTCTGGCATCCCTGACCCCTGGCTTTTCCTTATTGTTGTGTCTCTTTCTGTATCCCTTGACCTCGGCTATTCCTGACTATTCTTTGGTACGTAAGTCCGGCCATTCTAATGTCCGGTATACGTTACCTATCAGTCCTCTGTGTTACACAATTCTACGTGCTGGATCATACTGTAATCCTGACACCCATGTATTGAACCCACAGTTGATGTTTGGTTTATCTGCAGGACTCAACACAGTCTTGCACCTTTCCTAGGACACTGACCACCTTGACTCAGAATCCCTAATTCCCCTCCAGGCTATAACTTACTGCACTTAAATTACTAGGTAAAGTTCAATTATCCATCTATTCACAATTAGTACTCTTTCTGAGTCTCGATGCTGGAAGCTACAGGGGATTTAATATTCCTTTACTTTCATATACTTACATCCCTAAAATCCATGGGCGATGGACAGTTTATAGACAACTAACCAATGTCAAGATGGTATGTATACAGGATGAACAATTACACATGGATATCTTTCCTATATCAAGTACTGGTCATCTTAGCGAATCCTGTGTCTCCCAGCTTTGTAGCAAAATGGGAAATTAATTGAGCAAAGAATTCAGTTATACAATCAATGAAAATGTTTGTCATTTACTCTTCTAAATGCTCTTCCATACAAGAGACTAACTATAAGATAATATCAAGTTCATATCATAGCCCTCCATCTGCTGCACCTGGTTACACCCTTGGTCGTTGATACATCCTGGAAGTGTAAGGAAGTGGTATTTGGAACCAAGGCCAACATCAACTGCCCAAACTCTAGTGCCATTTTGGAAAGATTGTGGATGAGAGCAGAGTGGCTGGGCTGCTAAATATTACCAATTTTTTTCATTTTTACCTTTAAAAAAGCTTTGACAAATCAATTCCTAAATTCAACTAGAATGTATATGTGGAGTTTCTAATATGTCTTCTCATTGTATGTCAACTCATGGTCCATCCTCCCCTCATAAAGAGCAGTTTTATACAGATTGCTCTTCATGGGATGCTTCAAAAAATTTCGGTTATGTAAATGTGTCACAATTGTATTTTTCCATTTGTTTAAACAAGTACTTAGGGTGTAAAATATTTTAGCGATACTATGGTATCTTTTTCCCAATATATGAGTCAGTCTAAAATGTTACCACTGAAGGGAAAATACAATTACTGACCATTAGAGTGCATGTGACAAAAAGATAAAAATGTCTGCAACATTGTAAAAAGGTTGTCATAAAAAATACAATTAAAGGGACACTATAGTCACCAAAACAACTTTAGCTTCATTAAGCAGTTCTGGTGTATGGATCATGCCCCTGCAGTCTAACGGCTCAATGATCTGCCATTTAGGAGTTAAATCACTTTTGCTTCTGTTTACGCAGCCCTAGCAACACTTTCCCTGGTTATGACTCACACAACCTGCATAAAAAAAAAAAGGAAAGGAAAAGGAAATGAAAGGAAGAGAGAAAAGGGAAAGGGAAGAGAAAAGGGATAGTGAAGAGAAAAGGGAAAGAAAGAAAAAAGAGCAAAGGAAAGGGAAGAGAAAGAGGAAAGAGAAAAAAGAATCAAAGAAAAAAAAGCCTTGGATATTTATGAACCCACATTTATTATCAGGTCCTGGACACTGCAGTACTCCTTTTATGACTGTGTTTATATGTCTATTTGTCTTTACATTTGCCTCAAAGCAATGAAAATACTGTGTTGATGTGTTTGTACACGCTTTACATGTACCTATTATTACAATTTATTAACTCATGCATATAAATGCATCACATGTCAGTTGTTAATGGCTTCTGTAATTGAAATGAAAAAAGAAGAAATTTAAAAAAAATGGTTTCACTTTCAATAATAATAATAATAATCAGAAGTAACTTACTTTAAAAGTTTTTATCTCCTGCTCTGTAAATTGAACTTTAATTACACACAGGAGGCCCCTGCAGAGTCTAGCAAGCTATTAACAGAGCAGGAGATAAGACAGAATTTACAATAAAGGAAGTATAAACATTATATGACTCTTTACAGGAAGTGTTTAGGAAGTTTGTACAAGTCACATGTAAAAAGGTGTGGCTAGGGCTGCATAAACAAAGTGTTTTAACTGCTAAATGGCAGATAAGTAAGCAGTGAGACTGCAGAGTCATGATCTGTACACCCAAACTCCTTCATTAAGCTAAAGTTGTTTTGGTGACTATAGTGTCCCTTTAACTTACATCATAATTTTAAGAATTTCAACTTGAATTTCATTTTGCCTTTTCAAAAAATAAATGTTATACAATGACATAAGATAATGCAAGCTTTGAAGATGATTCTATTATCGAGCTACACATTGCCTTTACACAGGTACCTGAGAAAAGTGATCACGCCATTAACTTTGTATGTCAAAGCAAGATACCCACACATAAACACAAAATAAACTGAAATGTTTATGATCCAGTCAAACAAAACAAAGCAAGTTGCTACAGGATGTATCTCCTTCTATTAAACCACATTAATAACATTATGTATAAAACCGTGTTAAAGAGGTATAAGATAGAATAAGCATAATATTTATACAGTGTCTTTATAGTATCCTCTCAGCACTTTCCGCATACTGCATTAATCTGCTGCCTTTTGCAAACGCATTGAATTCTCGGAACATCAATCCAGTGTATAATACACCAATCCCTCATTTTTACCAAACTGAGAGGATCCAGGTGCAGATTTATAGAAAAAAAAATCTAAAAGGAAAACTCTCTAATTCATTTTCATAATAATAACTATTTCAGGACCTATGCTTTAATTGTAAATAATCCTCTCCATTCTTTCAGTGTAAACTCTTTAAGGACTCATGAATTTTATTCACACTCACTCACTCTATGAGAGTCTTTTGTTTATTTGCTGTTTAGTGCTTTGTGAAATAACACTCCCAGAAAAAAAAAATCTCCCTCTCTGCTTAAGGAATTAGCCGAGAGACAAAAGCCGAGAATTCTTTAAGCCTTGTTTTGTGCTAAGAGAAATGTTTGACATTTCTGTGGAGAGGTGTTTAGCGTGGATTCATTAGGTCTTACGGGTTTTTTCTCTTTGTTGCCCTTTCATTTTCTGTCACTGTGTTTTTTTTTTTCTGTGTTTGGAAGACTGAAGAGAATTTGCCAGTGTTTGTAATTAGGTTCCCCACATTTGAATGGCAAAAAGAAAAAAGAAAAAACTTTTAGTTTAAAATGGACATCCCGGGCTAATTCTATCCACAACGGCCCCAAACCTGGAAATTTGCACACTGCATCCTTTTCATCAGTGAGACATAAGCACGCATTGATTAACACTTTCAAGTCTAGAAAAGGTGTTTTGTTTTGAAGTTACTTTATTTGTAATGTGACATTTTATTGCATTACACTGTATAAATCATATAAAACATACAAACATGAGTGATTCATTTATAGCAACACTACAAAAAACCATAACCTCTACAGTGTGCTGATGTGGTTATGATGTTTTTAAATGCCACTCCGCAACCTCCTCTCAAACCGAGTACTGAAGGCCACTGAGTAGGAGCTTCCACTGGCTCTCCGAAGCTTAGCCCTAAGTGCTAAGCTTAGCTGAAGCAGAGAGCCTCACAACCTCAGTCATATGTAGTGGTGAAGGGAACCCCAGGAAATAATTTAAGTAATTCTAGAAAGGTTTGACTACTTACTTAATCACTTCAAGGCTTAGGAATGGTTATGGTATTGAAAGTGTTTCTTTAAGCATTTTATAGTTAATGGTCAATAGGCCCTGATTGCTAAGCAATACAGAATTTGTTGGCACTATATAAATAATAATAATAATAATAATAATGATAATAGCAATGTAGCAACCTAATTAGATTTGATTGCTGAGGACACACACTGAGGACACAAACATGCAGTCCCAATTATGGTCTAAATGCATCAACTTTCTAGGGTGTAACAATGAAAAAGTACAGCCATTTGGCTAGGCTTTATACTGGATTTTTCATACGTTTTGTTACAAAGTGCAATTATTTGAAATAGTTATTTTGTGTATAAATTGTTGTTCAGGGATACATCCAGTTAGAAATAGCAGAGAGGCAGTTGGAAATACGATTCAAGAGGGACAGTGAAAGATCAGGAGAAGACATATATATTTGCATGTCCTGAGATTAGAATGGATATTGGAAACAAAAGGAACTGATTAGTTTCCCAAGTGAGGCAATATAGATTGAGTACACTCGAACAAAACATTAAGCAACAGCAACAGAGGTTTTTTTTTTGAGGAGAGAAAGAACCAGAAAAAGATGCATTGAAAGAGCGCTGGGATAAGTAGGAGGAGAATCAGGAAAGAGCAGCATCTTATAGACTGAGGATGAGAAGAAGAAGTTGATGATCAACAGTGTCTAAATCAGCTAAGAGTTCATGGAGAATTAAGAGATAGCGAGGAAGTAGTGACCATTGGGTTTTGCAGCAATTAATTCATCTGATACTTCGGTCAGAGCTGTTTCAATAGAATGATGAGTGTGAAATCCAGATTGAAACCTGTCAAGCAGAGAGTTCAATTCAAAGAAATTGGTCAGCCTTGTGTGGATAACTCTCTCTGGATAACTCTCTCTGGGATCTTGAAGGCAAATTTTAGTAGGGAGATAGTTGGGTGGGTAGTGAAGCCAATGACTGTCTAAGCGTAGCATGAAGTAATGGTGAAGAAAATCAGATGCTTACCCTTACCCTTTTTCTGAAATATTAGCACCGAAGCAAGCAGACATGCAATTTTTTTTCCACAAACTGTAGGTATGAAAAAAAAAAAAAAAATACTCTGCTTATGTGTATTTGGTTGCATTTCTAAGAATAGAGTTTCATAAAAACACCATTCGATTTTACAAATTCTACATATCTAGTGAATAATCCTGATAATTATCGAAGTCTATGTGTGTGTCTAATAAAATGATCTTAATTCATGAATTACTTTTAATTTCTTTAAAATGAAAATAGGACATATGATTTAGATCTAAGATTTGAGATCACTGTTGGGCAATCTTAAACCAAACAAGACCAAAGATCGTATGACGATCTTTGGTCTTGTTTGGTTTAAGATTGCCCAAATATGATTTGATATTTTAAAATGGAGAGGCTAGATGGGTCAGCTGCTTGCTATCTTTCTTTTAATACTAACCCTTTTTCTAATTAACAAGGATCGTTATCGTACATTAATGGATATGTTTTTTTAAGTTATTTTTTGTAAATTGGAAGGCTGCGTTTACAAAGACTTTCTAAAGCTTGTTATGTATTTACTAGAACATACAATTTACGCCTATTTATTTCTTGCTAATTTATATCTATAATTATTTTTTCAGAGCAGAGAAACTAATATTTAACAAGGACTAGAGGGTGCAATAATCAGCATCAGAATAATACTTCATAGGCAGAGTACCAAAGTACCAAAGCCCACACACTGTGAATCCTTTCACATTAAGCCTAGCCTTATTTCACTTTGTCACATTTGTCACACGTGATACCAGCAGATATAATAAGTGAGCAAATATATGGAGATTTGCAATGTGAATACTAAGTAGTTTATTTTATAAAAAGGAAGAAATATAAATCAGAATTACAAAATGTTAAGTAATAGATATGGAAAAATGCTTTGTATTGTAATAAAGTATTTCCCTGGTTTCCATCTGCCCATTGTTGATTCTACCTACATGTGGGTCTCTCCTCAACATCTCAGGCCCCCATCCAAGAATATCACTCGACTCCAATGTCTACTCCCAGCACCCAATGGCTCACAGCACAGATGAATAGGGACTGAAAGGTAAAAAGAGATAAAAGCCTTGACCCTGTACTTGTTTGCATACTAGACTAGATAGTTCTAGTTCCTCCCATCTAGTTCCAAGCTCCAGTTTAATGCAACACATTTTGCCAAACCAGTAAAGTGGATCTTCAGAAGTCACGTCTGATACAAAGAAGGTGGAGATGTAGTCTGCCTATTAAGCAATTCAGCTGTGTGTGTGTGTATGTGACTTTTAAGACATTTGGTGTCGCATTTGATATTTTCAAAGTTTTATTATTGTATTAGGCATTTGGTGCAGGGACGTGTCCAGAACCTAATCTCAGGGCACTGGTATATTATTTAAAGGAACAATCCAGGCACAATAACCACTACAGCTCTATGTAGTGTTTATGGTGTCAGGAGTGATGTGGTGCCCTCCCAGAATAAGTAGTCAAACCATTTTAGAACAGTTTGGCAACTTACCTGGAGTCTGCCGGGATAGGGGCTCTATTAGGGCCGTAGTGTGTGAGGGGTGCAATGTGTGTGTGTGTGAGAGAGGGATGCAGTGTGTGTGTAAGGGGTGCAATGTGCGTGTGGGATGCATGGAGAGGCGCCGTGTGAGAGATACAGTTTGTGTGTGGGGGAGGGGCAGTGTGTGTGTGTGTGGGGGAGGGGGCAGTGTGTGTGTGTGTGTGTGTGTGTGTGGAAGGGGGCAGTGTGTGTGGAAGGGATGCACTGTGTGTGAGTGGTGCACTGTGTCTGAGGGGAGCACTTTGTGTGTGTGTGTGGTACAGTGTGTGGGGGGGGTACAGTGTGTGTTGGAGGGGTGAAATGTGTGTGTGGAGTATAGTGTGTGTGGGTGCAATGTGTGGGGAGTAGGGAAAGTCAGGTAAAAATAAATAAATAAATGATATATATATATATATATATATATATGTGTGTGTGTGTGTGTGTGTGTGTGTGTATATATATATATATATATATATATATATAAAAAGATAAATAGCTTGGCACTCTCCCTCCCCTGGCGGCAGAGTGTCTCTGGTTGGAGAAGGCACATAGCATGTCGGCGCTAGGATAGCCCCAGCCCTGCAGGGGAGAGCATCGGCTCTCAGGGGTGGGGGGGGACAAATGCCCTGTTGCCCCCCCTGAATCCGCCACTGCTTTGGTGTTTGGCTCCTTGTGAGTAAATTGGGCCTTTTGTATAATCCTATCATTATTTAATATTACAGTGATCAAATGATTGCAATCCAGTCACTTTAAATACAAATTAAAAAAACAATGCCCCTCTGTATACTTTGCATGTGTCAAGTGTAGGTCCTGTGTGAAAAAGAGCTGATATGGAGTGGAATCATGCTGGGAGTTGATTATTGTAAAATTACTATAAATGATCATTCCTTTGCAGGTTTTTTGTTTGTTTGTTTTTTAAATTAATGCTTAAATAAAAATAGTCATCTTCAAGCTGAAGTTTCTCCTTCTTTGCCTTACCCACTAAATGCCATTAAAGCAATTTGTGTATTCAAGTGCAGATGATGTAAGCACAACTGCCATATTCCTGAGGTGCTCTGTGAAAGCAACCGTTCTGGGCATACGTTTTTCAGTATTTCCCTGCCGCAGGGAAATTGGAGTTTGCATCCCATACCATTACAGAGTTATTTTTTTATCTATCAGGTAGCTAGTAGAACAGTCTTTTCCTCTGAAGGGACAATTGCACTTTAATTATACACTTAAATTATATAAGATATAGATAAGCTTTGTGCGTGATAAGAAAGATGAATTGTACATATTTGTAGCAATAATTCTACAAGATTCTGCAAAGGATTTATTTTCCTAATTTTTTTTATTACACGTAATATAACCTTTCTGTGTATTATTTTGTAATGCATACATATAAATTGATCATTTTCTTATCTTTATGTCACCTGTTTTGTCCTTTGCTCTGTGGAAGCAGCCATGTTCAAGTCCCCTTTGGTTGCAATCACAGACTGTCCCAGGACATACTTGAAAATGAGAGAAATCTTAATGTATATTTTCTGGTAAAATATTTAATAAATAAATAATAAAGAGCTAGTTTACAAATCCTGACATCATGCTTAAAGGGATACTATAGTGTCAGAAATACAAAGTTGTATTTCAAGCATTCTATTTCCCTCTGCCTCCCCCCCCCCCCCCTCTCTTATGGCCCCATGGCCAATAAATGGTAAAAAACAAAACAAAAAAAAAACCTTTATATAATAACAAAAAATATATATTTGGGATGTGTCGCACCTCTGTGTCACCCAAACCAGATATCAGTAAGGCTTGTGACACTGTTGCACATATAAGGCTTATCAATAAACTGCAATCTTTATGTTTGGATTTCAATATTGTTGAATGGGTAAGGCAGTGGCTGAGTGACAGGCAACAGAGGGTTGTAGTCAATGGAGTAAATTCGAGCATTGGCTTGTCACCAGTGGGGTACCTCAGGGATCTGTATTTGGACCCATTCTCTTTAATGTTTTTATTAGTGATATTGCAGAAGGTCTTGATGATAAGGTGTGTCTTTTTGCAGAGATTGGAAGGGGGAGCCCAGGAAGACACCTAAAGTGGAGTTTGGATCAGCTCTATAAGGACAGGGGAGGGTAAGTTTTGATATGCTGCTTTTTTTTCTCTGGCACTATTGCACTTTGGTTTTATCTCATTGTGTCCCTGAAGAAGTCCGCTTAGGTGGAAAAAACACATTGGACTTATTTTACTCCTTTTTATTTTGTGTTTGTTGTTTTTTTTCTGTGCAATAAAATACACAGAATTTTACATCTTTTGAGTGTACATCTACATCGCAAAATTAAATTGTGTTTTGACGTACTTCACCATGTACCATTTGTTTATCTCTATTTTAGATGCATAGTTAAATCCCAAATTTATTTGTCTATCCATTTTGCTTAAAAAAAAACCTTATTTACTCACCTGATTTCAGAACCGAGAGACATCAGCTTGTGGACGCTTCGTCACCTCTTATGTCAACTGATGGGTGGGGCTAATGCACATGTGCAGTGAGCGCCACAAGAATAGTAGGCCCTCCCCATAGGATAGAACTGAATGAATGCTTTTCTATGGGGTTTTCACGAATGCTGGATGTCCTCAGGCAGAGCGTTAGGACATCCAGCATCAGTTGGGTGACCTAAAGTACAGCAAGATCCCAGAAGTGCCTCTAGTAGCTGTCTTGTAGCCACTAGAGACTGTCTCAGTTCTGCAATCTAAACATTGCAATTTCTCTAAAACTGACAAAAATGAGACACATGGAGGGGCTAGGGGGAAGGAATGAGACACATGGAGGGGCTGGGGGGAGTGAATGAAACACATGGAGGGGCTTGGGACTGGAAATTAGGCACATTGAGGGTCGGGCAGAGCAAATGAGGTACATGTAGCTGCTGGGGGTAATGAGACACATTACTCTAGGCCCCCCCCCCACCTTAGGAACACCCGCCCGCCGGGCTCTAGGGTGAGGAAGGGGTTAATCCCTTACCTTTTCTCCACCGCCAGGCTCCCTCATCGGTGGAGAATCTCTGCCTCCTTTCCCTGTCATCGGCTGAATGCGCATGTGTGGCACGAGCCGCACGTGCATTCAGCCAGTCCACAGGAAAGCATTCTCAATGCTTTCCTATGGACGCTGGCGTCTTCTCACTGTGAAAATCACAGTGAGAAGCGCGGAAGCGCCTCTAGCGGCTGTCAATGAGACAGCCACTAGAGGCTGGATTAACCCATTTGTAAACATAGCAGTTTCTCTGAAACTGCTATGTTTACAGCAGAAAGGGTTAATCCTAGATGGACATGGCACCCAGACCACTTCATTAAGCTGAAGTGGTCTGGGTGCCTATAGTGGTCCTTTAATGTAAATGACCTGTTTGAAAGTAAACTATTTATCACATCAAACATCTAATTGGTTAGCCATGTGAATATTTCCATATTTAATTAAAATAAACGTAAGAATTATATTTATATTGTATATCTATTATAGAAGGATATTTATATTGTATATCTATTATAGAATGATATTTATATTGTATATCTATTATAGAATGATATTTATATTGTATATCTATTATAGAATGATATTTATATTGTATATCTATTATAACATACCAATTGTATACTTAGATATAGCCCCTACTATGCTGGCAATCATAAAACAACAGATATTATACATTTTCTGTCCCTCCTTGCCCAGCTTGTCTTGTTGCAGAAACTTGTTTGTCAGTTCACACTTTGTACAACGCTGGAGAATTTGTTGGTGTTTTATAAATAATAATAAAACTAATTGAAGATAATTTTAAAAAATACAAAACCATAATTGTTTCAGGAAATTGCTGATGCCACAGGGAGCTGATTTTCAAAGATTCTGACCTTTCAAAAGGTACACAAACCGATCCATTGAGTCAAGAGTTCAAATGTTTATCTTAGGGAAAAAAATACCTACACATTCAACTGACATCTAAGCCAAAGTTACTTAGTCTTCTGGCTTTTGACCTACTCTTATCAGATGTCTCATATAATGCTGTCAAATCCTCATCACCATGAGTAAGTAAGGTCATATTGCAAAGGTGTTTACGACTGTTTAAGGGTCATAGAGCTTACCTTTGTCAACACTAAAATGATTCAGGTCAATTGTCCTTGTTAACACCTTCACTGCTGTGATGTCCAGATACACTAACTGAACAGTAATGAGTGTACACCTTTCTAAGTATTCACCTTGGGTTCTGTATTATCCATGCATAATCAGCATTATGGCTGTGATATAGTACTGTTGTAATACAAAGCAAATAGCCATATCTTAGTCTCTGTGAAACTTTGATAGTCTTTGCAGAGTAAATCTACTATTAACGTGTGAATGAGATTAACATGTTTTGGTAGCAGACATATACACAATGTAAGCACACCCAATGAGTTAAAGGAAAGCTCATTTTTGACTAACTGAAGGGCAGCACATATATGTTCTCATTGTAGGTAGACCGAAGTGATCTGGTCCCGTGACATTTGTTTTGTGTAATGGGTAATTTTGCGGGTCTTTTTCTGCATTTTAATCAGGGGGAGCTACTGAGACGTGTCTTTCTATTGCTTTTACCTGCTCCCTGTAATCTCATTTCCTGCCTAAAATACATGTCCATGTCTGTCTGCATTTCCTCTAGATGGTAAGCTTGTTGAACAAAAACATTTGGTGTTATTCTTTCCTGATTTGTCACATTGATTATGTAATGTTCCTTGAAGCACTTTATCAAATGTTGCTCACATTATTGGTGCTATATAAATATATTTTAAAAATAGAACTTCTGAAAATTGTGTTCTTTGGATGAATTCTTTAATCCTGATTTTTCTTCAGTTCCATTGGAATTAATTAAACTCTGAAATAGATAAATCTTAGTTTCTATTTAACAATGGGACATTTTAATAACAACTGGAATTAGTTTTATCTGGAGTGTAAGTTAACCCCTTAAGGACAGAGCTTCAGAAGCTTGACTTACGCTTAATGACACAAGCAATTTTTGCATTTTCTTGCTGTTTGCGTTCAACTGCAATTTGCATCTCTCTCATTTATTGCACCGACACATATTATATACTGTTTTTTAAAGGACAGAAAGGGCTTTAATTTGATATAACATATAAATATATAAATGCTTACTTATTATAAAAAAAATACAGAAAAATGCAAAAAAAAAGAAAAATATTGTTTTTTTTTACAGTTTTTGCAATCATAATGTGTGCATAATTAGTGCAGGTTAAGGAAAGTAATTAAAAATAAATTCATTTATTTGTTCGGATTTACAGAATATATAATGTGTCTGGGATTTTAAGTTTTTTTTGGTAGTTACAGGTCACAAAGCACAAGGAGTAAAATAAAATTTTAATATGGAGCGATTTTAGAATTTGGTATGTTTGTCTTGTAAGCCTAATAGCCATAAAATAAAACAAAATTGCCACACAAAAGTATATATTTATATAAAGTAGACATCACAGGCTATTTACCTAAGGTTGTTTTGACACTTTCTACGTAGCCATTTTACCGCCAACCTCTGCTAAATATTGGAGTAAAATTGTGTTTTTGGGGGGTTTTCGCACACAAACGTATAACAAAGAACTTCTCATGTGTATTTTGTAAAGTTGTTGTGTGCTATTCCTGTACAAAGTTTTATTATGTGTTCAGTTACTTCTGCTGAGTACAACGGTACCCCCATTGTATGTCTTTGGCACTATTTTGTGAAGCTACAGTGCCATATAGGAGACCTGTCCTTTTCAGTATTCACAGTAGAATTTTGAGAGACGGATATAATGAGCCTATGCTTCCATTTGGGGTATTATAACAGTTTGACTGTTCAAAAACCCCCACAAAGGCCTACCATTTGTAAAAGTAGACACTCCAGGGTATCTCATAAGGTGCATATTGTGCCTTAACATGCCCCCATTTTTTTACCATTACATGCCAAAGTATGTGGTAAAAAATAATTGTGTGCATTTTTTACATACGGATTGCATTTTTGCTGGGCATTTTGTATATTTCATATGTGCCACTAAGTTCAAACCCCCCAAATTATGCTCAGCTAAGTCTTCTGAGTAAAAGGACACCCCCATTGTATGTCTATGGCACTATTTCGTGAAGCTACAGTGCCATACAGGAGACCTGTCCTTTTCAGTATTCACAGTAGAATTTTGAGAGACGGATTTAATGAGCCTATGCTTCCATTTGGGGTATTATAACAGTTTGACTGTTCAAAAACCCCCACAAAGGCCTACCATTTGTAAAAGTAGACACTCCAGGGTATCTCATAAGGTGCATATTGTGCCTTAACATGCCCCCATTTTTTTACCATTACATGCCAAAGTATGTGGTAAAAAATAATTTTGTGCATTTTTTACATACGGATTGCATTTTTGCTGGGCATTTTGAATATTTCATATGTGCCACTAAGTTCAAACCCCCCAAATTATGCTCAGCTAAGTCTTCTGAGTAAAAGGACACCCCCATTGTATGTCTATGGCACTATTTCGTGAAGCTACAGTGCCATACAGGAGACCTGTCCTTTTCAGTATTCACAGTTGAATTTTGAGAGACGGATTTAATGAGCCTATGCTTCCATTTGGGGTATTATAACAGTTTGACTGTTCAAAAAAAAACCACAAAGGCCTACCATTTGTAAAAGTAGACACTCCAGGGTATATCATAAGGTGCATATTGTGCCTTAGCATGCCCCCATTTATTCACCAATATATGCCAAAGTATGTGGTAAAAAATAATTTTGTGCATTTTTTGACATACGGATTGCATTTTTGCTGGGCATTTTGTATATTTCATATGTGCCACTAAGTTCAAAACCTTCAAATTATGCTCAGCTAAGTCTTCTGAGTAAAAAGACATCCCCAATGAATGTCTTTGGCACTATTTTGTGAAGCTACAGTGGCATATTGGAGACCAAGCCATATCAGTTTTTACAGAACTTTGAATTTTGACGCTGGACCTATGTGCAATTTCCAAGCATCTTCGTAAGTTTTAAATTCAAACTACCCCACAAAGGCCTACCATTTCTTAAAGTATACACCCCAGGGTATTTCAAAAGGCATATTTTGAACCTTAGCGTGGGATAATTTTTCC
This sequence comes from Pelobates fuscus, assembly GCF_036172605.1. Lineage (NCBI taxonomy): Eukaryota > Metazoa > Chordata > Amphibia > Anura > Pelobatidae > Pelobates > Pelobates fuscus. The sequence goes on along the minus strand of NC_086319.1, from coordinate 305,860,950 downwards.
GCTAGCTTGTACCAGGTGTAGTGGTAATAAGCGTTTTTTCTGCCTTTTTGACACACAAAGTGAGTTTGCACAGTATATTTTGCAAACCTTATGTGTACCACCACTCTATAATACTTTATATGTTGCTTAGCTATGTCGGCTGAGTACAAAAATACCCCCGTATGTACCTTTGCCAGGTATATGTGGACATCGGAGGGGCACATTTGGGACACAGCCATTCCATTTTTTTTCAAACTTTACATTTTTACGCTGTGCCCATGTCCCATTTTAGAGTATTTTACCAGGCTATATAATCCAAATACTCCATAAAGCCATACCATTTCTTAAAGAAGACATCCCAGGGTATTTCAAAAGGCATATTTTGAAAATTAGTGTGGGATAATTTTTCCGCTAGCTTGTACCAGGTGTAGTGGTAATAAGCGTTTTTTCTGCCTTTTTGACACACAAAGTGAGTTTGCACAGTATATTTTGCAAACCTTATGTGTACCACCACTCTATAATACTTTATATGTTGCTCAGCTATGTCGGCTGAGTACAAAAATACCCCCGTATGTACCTTTGCCAGGTATATGTGGACATCGGAGGGGCACATTTGGGACACAGCCATTCCATTTTTTTCAAAGTTTAAATTTTTACGTTGTGCCCATGTCCCATTTTAGAGTATTTTACCAGGCTATATAATCCAAATACCCCATAAAGCCATACCATTTCTTAAAGAAGACATCCCAGGGTATTTCAAAAGGCATATTTTGAACCTTAGCGTGGGATCATTTTCCCGCTAGCTTGTACCAGGTGTAGTGGTAATGAGCGTTATTAAATGTATTTTTTTACTTTTTAAAACTTTTTTTACTTTTTAAAACTATTTTTTAAACTTTTGTTTTGCTTATTCATTTTTTTAAAGTTTCCTAAACTTTCGTAAAACTTTTTTTTACAGATTTAACATTTTTCTAAGCTTTTTCTTTTACCGTTAACCCCTAACTAGCAGTAAGCAGCACTAACAGTAAATTCCCCATTTTCCCATAACTCCCACCCACCCCAGCTAGCAAAATATTTAATTATACAATATTTAAATTAGTTAATTAAATTAATTTAACCCCTGAGGGTTAAAAAATAAATAAGTTAATCGTCAGGGGTTAAAAAAAAATTAGATCACAGTATAATACTGTGATCTGTATTTTGATCACTGTAGGCAGTGATAGACTGGCAGGCAAGGGGTTAATTTTTATTTGGACTGGGTAAAGGGCTTATTTTTTTTTATTTTTTACTTAAACGTTATTAAAACTTTTTTTTTACTTAATTTTTTAACTTTTTAAAGCTTATTTTAAAACTTTTTTTAACGTTAACCCCTAGTTAGCCTAACACTAAATCCCCCAATTCCCCACTAACTTCCACCCTCCCCAGCTAGCTAAATTTATAATTTTAAAATATTTAAATTAATTAATAAAATAAATTTAACCCCTGAGGGTTAAAAAAAAAAGAATTAACCCTCAGGTGTTAAAAAAAAAATCAGATCATATTAAAATGTAATCCCTGCCAATTGATCACTGTAGTCAGTGATCAATTGGCAGGGAAGGGGTTAATTTTTTATTAATATGGGTAAAGGGGGGGTGGGATTTTAATTTAACTTTTTTTTTTAACACCAGGGGGCAGGATCACTGAAGATCCGTCTCCCTGCACTTCACACTGAACCCGGAAGTGCAGGGAGGCGGAGGTGAGTATACAGAGCACATGTGCCCGCTCTGACATGCTGTCAGAGCGGGCACATGAGCTGGGACAGCCCGATCCGGTGCTCCCGGTCTGCCTCTAATGCAGAGGCAGACCGGAGCACCATTAACCCCACGATCGCCGCGATTGCGGCGATCTGGGGTTAATTTTACCGCTTGACGGACGAGGTCCGTCACCCGTCGTTAAGGGCATCCCCAGGATGACGGACCTCGTCCGTCACCCGTCGTGAAGGGGTTAAAGGGAAGTAAGACAGAGTACAGCAATAGGATCTCCACTGCTGTGTAGCTCTAGGAGTCAGGCACTCAGCATATAGATGAATATATAAAAAAATATATATAATAGGCATAGGCGTGCGCACGGGGTGTGCCGGGTGTGCCTGGGCACACCCTAATCACACCTCCGTGCTGCACTACCTTTGGGCAGACTGACATGTCGGGTCCTCGGTCTATGACCGAGGACCCGACACAGGAGGGGGCCCGGCGGCTTGCCCACAATGCCGCCGGGTGAGAGGCCCCTCCAGTCCGTCTGCCCAGATGGAGATCCAGCCTCATTCTGCAGCTCCGCCGGGAGTGAGCTGCAGACTGAGGTGTCTCGCGATCTCCAGCCTGTCAGAGCGTTGCCGCGGCAACGCTCTGCCTGGAGATCGCGAGACTCACCATGTGGTCTGCAGCTCACTCCCGGCGGAGCTTTAGACTGAAGAGAGAGGGCGCCCACTGGACCACCAGGGCAGGTATTTAAACCCCCCTCTGCCTCCTGTCACTCACTGCCCCCCCCACCCTGCCTCTGCCCTCATACCCCTCCTAACCCCTGTCCCTAGCCCTCTAAATCCTGTCACTACCCCTCTACCCTCCTAACCCCTGTCACTACCCTCCTAACCCCTGTCACTACCCCCCCAACCCCTGTCACTACCCCCCCAACCCCTGTCACTACCCCCCTAACCCCTGTCACTACCCCCTAACCCCTGTCACTACCCCCTAACCCCTGTCACTACCCCCCTAACCCCTGTCACTACCCCTCTAACCCCTGTCACTACCCCTCTATCCCCCCAACCCATGTCACTACCCCCCAACCCCTGTCACTACCCCTCTAACCCCTGTCACTACCCCACTACCCCCCTAACCCCTGTCACTACCCCCCTAACCCCTGTCACTACCCCTCTACCCCCTAACCCCTGTCACTACCCCTCTAACCCCTGTCACTACCCCTCTAACCCCTGTCACTACCCCCTAACCCCTGTCACTACCCCTCTAACCCCTGTCACAACCCCCCTAACCCCTGTCATGACCCCCCTAACCCCTGTCACTACCCCCCTAACCCCTGTCACTACCCCTCTAACCCCTGTCACTACCCCTCTAACCCCTGTCACGACCCCTCTAACCCCTGTCACGACCCCCTAACCCCTGTCACAACCCCCCTAACCCCTGTCACGACCCCCCTAACCCCTGTCACTACCCCTCTACCCCCCTAACCCCTCTCACTGTCCCTCTACCCCCCCAACCCATGCCACTGCCTCTCCACTCCCCCCACCCCCTGTCACTGCCCCTCTACCCCCTAACTCCTGTCACTACCCCAACCCCTGTCACTACCCCTCTAACCCCTGTCACTACCCCTCTACCCCCTAACCCTTGTCACTACCCCTCTACCCCCTAACTCCTGTTACTACCCCTCTACCCCCTAACCCCTGTCACTAACCGTCTACCCCCGCTACCTCCTGTCACTGCCCCTCCACCCCCCACCTCCTGTCCCTCTACCCCCAACCCCTGTCGCTGCCCCTCCACCCTCCTAACCCCTGTCGCCCACACAGTGCACCCCTCACAATCATACACACTGTACCCCACACACACTGAATCCCTCACAATTACACAAACTGTACCCCTTACAATCACACACACTGTACCGCTCACAATCACACACATTGCACCTACGTATATTTGTATTTGTATATATATATATATATATGTTTGTATGTATGTTTATATATGTTTATATATATATGTTTGTATGTATGTATATGTATGTGTGTGTATGTGTATATAACAATACATATACATGCGGCGTGTGTGTTTGTGCTTTAGGGTGCACACCCTAATGCAACAGGCTGCGCACGCCTATGATAATAGGAAGATGATAGTGCTCACTGTGGTAGATACAGTAATAAGTAAAAATATAAGGATAGTCTACTCACCTTTAATAGAGCAGTGATAACGCTCAGATGTTAGCGCTTGGGTGGTATTATCCCCACCAGGATATTCGTATCAGGTAAGTACTTAATAATAATGATGTGCCTGGAACAGTAAAACAAATTAAAAGAACTTAAAAGCATAAAAAGTGTAATAAGTGGCCAGACACATATGTAAGGGAATGTCAAATATACTTTAAAGGGACACTTTAGTCACCAGAACAACTACAGCTTATTGCATTTGTTCTGCTGATTAGAATCATTCCCTTCAAGCTTTTTGCTGTAAGCACTGTCTTTTCAGAGAAAATGCAGTGTTTACATTACAGCCTAGTGATAACTTCACTGGCCACTCCTCAGATGGCTGCTAGAGCTGCTTCCTTAAGCTGTCTTGCCTAGTTTGAATCACAACATATCAGTGTATCCACCCTCTACATGCAGACATTGAACTTTCCTCATAGAGATTCATTGATTTGATTCATCTCTATGAGGAGATGCTGATTGGCCAGGGCTGTGTTTGACTTGTGTTGGCTCTGCCCCTGATCTGCCTCCTTCACAGTCTCAGCCAATCCTATATGAAAGTATTGTGATTGGCTCAGAACAACACTTCTGATGATGTCAGCAGGCAGCAGACAGTTTCACAGGCAAACAGGGGCAGAGCCAGCGTTTCAGGCTTGAATACAAGTAAGATTTTACTATATTTAGGGAGGCAAGAGAGTACCAGGGAGGCTAGATGGTGGTTTTAACACTATAGGGTCAGAAATATATGTTTGTGTTCCTGACCCTATAGTGCTCCTTTAATGCTAAAACCAAATATTTAAGACAACATGATGCGTTTTGTCAAATGGGGGGCTTTTTCAAGTGTAAACGGTAAAAGCCTGGCACTTAGGGGTATATAGGATGTTTGATGATTCAAATTCAACAAATTTATGCCAAAATAATGTCATATGTGACCTTTGATCTCATCTGAGGTCACATGGTGAGTACAGAGGTTAACATAAATATAGTTACTTTAATAATTCACAAAAGGGAAAAAATATATAATTTATACAATATATACAGTGTTAGCAAACAACGTTACAGCATGTATGAGGTTTTGATGGTGAAAAAAATGTGATTAAAAACCCCTTCCACCTGAAGACTGTGGATAGTTAATACAATGATGAACAAAAATCTGCACACCAGTCAAGCCATTGCTTTTCCCACAAAAATCACAAATCTGCAGTGATGTTACTACTGCAAAGGATTCTGGGTAGGCATATACAACTTAGCTTAACAAAGAATCACATTTTTACCTTATTTTAAGCATGTATTCCTTTGAGTCTGTGTTTGCTGTATACAACAGCTTTTAAACACAACTCAGGAAGAGAAGCAAAGACAGTGAACCACTCATGGACAGCTGTTTCATTGTTAATGCAAATCATCAGCATGAGGTTGGTTACTGTGGTATTCTTTGTTAAACTAATTTTTCACCTAACATTTATCTATATATTTGTTTTTCACTTAACATTTACCTATATATTTGGTTTTGTTTGTATGTGTATTTTGTGTTTGATCATGAAGAAAGTCCTAGATGTGGGACTGAAATGTTGATCCAATGCATATCCAATAAATTGAAGTTTTAATGGAAGACCGTGAGTGCAGCTTTTTCCCCTTCTGTCTTGGATAATTCAGCTCTGGCTGGCACCCGGCATTTGCAACTTTTATCCTGTGTGCAAGGACCAGAAGTTCATAACCACCATTTTATAATCGAGCAGCAGACACAAAACAGCCGAACATTAATTGGAAAGTTTTATTTGCAACCTGGTACATTGCCAGTACCAGGTAAAGACAGAAAATAGCATTAAAAGGGCAAAAATGTTAGTTTTATAACAGAATAGTAGTAATAGAAATAATATTTAAATATATTGGAGGAAACAGAAAGAAGTATTAATTATACAGAAGAGATAGGGGGAATAAATATGTGGATTAATCATAGTAATAAATGAGTATGGCAAGTAAAATGGGTAAATAAGGAACAAAAATAATAACCAATGAATGAATATGCATAAAATGGGATGAAATAAAATAGCATGAGGATGTCCAACATCAGTTAGGCGACTAAAAGTCAACTTACCACCAGGAAATCCCTCTAGTGGCTGTTTGATAGACCTCCACTAGAGGTCGAGTTATCACTAGAAGGTAATTATTGCAGTTTATCAAAAAGGTTAAGGGGCCTGGGACTGCACCCAAACCATTTTAATTAGCTGATGTGGTCTAGTTTCCCTTTAACTCTGTAATTGGCAGAGATAAGGCAGGTTTCCTGAAGAGACACACTTTTGATGTTCAAAGTCTTCCAGCATGCTCACATTCTGGGGCCATGCTGCACAGTTTTATTGCGACATAAGCATACAACAGAATTATACATGGCATAGCATATGTTGATGACACTTGGACCATGGCAGTCTCCAGCAGCATTTCAACAAAGATCAACATGTGGGTCAAAATAGTGCTGACTCAACCAATATCATGCAGATGGCATAAATTGATCACTTCACAGCAACATTTGGCATTAATCCATCCATTATCATTTCTACTGACTGCGGTTCCTTAGGAGAATACCCCTCTTGATGAGTACAGTAGAACTTATTGTGATTATATTTACCATGGTAACTGTGTTCCCTGCCAGGTCATATAGTTCGACTAAAGCTAGGCCGGTCTGACATGATGGCAATAGTATAACTGAAAGTAGGGAGCATTCCCAGCAAACCATGTTTAACGTAGTTTTATCACTTGAAAAATACTATGCTGTAATGGCTTCCAGTAAGCCCGGATGTTCAGGTAAAGCTGGTTAGAAGTGATACTAGAGAACATTGAGGTTTGAAATTTCCTTGCATAATATGAACAAATGTATTCATTTACAGGCCTAGCTGCACTTCATTTATACCACCCTGGTCTAGTGACCATCCACTGAATGTTTTCTCTATACCACATCTGCTTTGGATTTTTTTCACTGACACTACTTTATTGTTATAAATGGGCTTTTCAGTATATGCTGCTCTTTGACCCCCATAAAAAGGTAGAATAGGAAATTCCCTTCCTGTGTTCCATGTAGTTTCACCATAACAGGATGAAGTTGAACTGTGCTGGAAAAGGAGGAGAGGTAAACCAATACACACAGATAATGAACAACAGATACATTTCTTTGTGGATAGATTATCATTAAACAAGTATGAGTAATGCTTACAAACAGCTGTAGCTCCAGACATTTTTTTACCACTATAAAAAAAAATCTAAAACTCTGCTTTACACAAGAAGAAGTTTTTAACTTATACATAACCACTTGCTGTTTGTTGCTGCTGTGGTTTACTAACCTGAATTAAAAGCAAAGCATATTACAGGTGAATAGGATCCAGTAAGCCTGCCATTTAATTACCTTTTAACTGTACAGTGATTTGTGGTGTGTTACAAGCAACATTTTGTCCAACAACAAAAATGGGAGAAACCTTAAATTCTGCAGAGTTGGAGATTGTTCACAACATTACTGTTTAGTGCTACATGTTGCATGTTAGATGTCATCTTAAAGTTTGGTGAATAAACCCTTTATTATCTTATGAAAACATAAGAAGTCTTCCCTATAGGTAAAACTTTACATACACCGAATTTACATAAATTGTATAGTTTTCAATTTGTTACCCTACGAGAAGTCACGTTCATGCAAGAAACCCAGGAGCATGATTTACTAGTGAGTAAATAAGACATTTTATTTTATTTACATGTAACTCAGGTTCTAAACCATGTTGGGAATCCAATTCAGTGACTCGCTAACAATGGGAAAATGGAATCTTGTTTTAAGTGTTGTGTTAGTACTGGAAAAAAAAGGAATGGGTCAGTGATAGCCTGAACTGTAGCATGCTCCCCAACATGCTTGGATTGAAGAAACCAACTTAATTTTGTGTTCTGGTCCATATCCGGGGACACCAGGGAATTGCCATCAATGAGTATAGTACAAGCACATCGTTGGAGGTGTTCACTCTGTGTTTTAGACTGTAGGACCATACACAAAGTACAAATCTCTGTGTTTGATCTGCCTAGATTGTGATCAGTCAGTAAGTCTGCCGTGGATTTACAACTGGCAGAAAAGTCACTTCTTTGGACAGCCTTGTTCGTTTTTGGGTGAAACCAACCATTACGGGCCTTGCAAGTGGCATCACTGGCACACTCCTTTAGGCCCAACCACCACTGATCAACATTCATACATATCAATGTTGGTAGATATACTGTATACCTAATTCAGCATATCATGTAAAAGGACTCCACTTCTCAGAAAAAAGTCTCAATCGTCAATCGTGATGGCAACTCTTAGCACCACAGCTGATATTTTCCATAATACCATTATACTATTCCATCATAAGTGCTTCATTAGAAACCCTCTTTACTGGTGAGAATGGAAATAAAAGAATCCAGAGGTACTATTTACCATTTATACACCTGGAGATGGCATTACTCCACAATGTAGCATGCCTGCACAACAGATTAACATACATGTTGGTGTTTCTGTACTAATCAGGAAATGTATCCTCTTTCAGGAAACAGTCATAGAAAAAGATAAGGAAGGGAAATGTCTCTTGGTTGATGAAAACCTTAATGTGACTAATGTTGGGCTCTTTAATGTTTGCGTAGCCAGCAAACGGAATCCACATTTCTTTGATTAGATTAATCTAGTAGAAAATTGTACTCTAGTGAGGAATTAGATTAATCTAATCTTCTTCAAAATGGTGCTCTGATGGGTACTCTGATGGGGGAGATTTTAATACCATTTTGAACCCTAATCTTTATAGGGAGCTATGACAATCTCACACATTAACATGCATCTCTTTCATACCTGGAGAATTAACCACCCTAGTTATTGTGAATGTACCTTCTACTCAAGTCTACACAATATGTATTCACAAACTCATGTCTCAAAACAATTTCTAATACATGCATGATTGTAGAATGAAAGTAGCCTCCTGGTCAATTATTCCACCATCTTACTATAACTTGAGATATTGAAGATGCAAATTCGATGATAGCCTACTGAGTGACTTTGAATTGAGGAAATATCAAGAGATAGCAATCTATATTATGCAAAAATGATACAGAGTCCATATTGAAAGGCACTATGTGGGTAAGGCCTTTAATAGAGGGATATTAATCCGCTGCAGTAGGAAGTGTCATGATTCCAAAGCAGCATGCTTCAATTTCAATCTACAAGAAAAGGTGCAGAAACATCAACTTAAATGAGATGAAGCAAATCTGAACTCCATCTCAGAGAAGCATGCAGAACTTATTTGACTGTTCTTAGAGGTATTAATGAGGGGACTAAAATAGATGGGCTGTTCTTTGAAAGGTAAGTTCCACACACGTCTAGCAAATTAGATACAGCGTGTTCACATTTTCCTACCATTCTTGAATCCTAGATTGTCTCTACCTTGTTTATACAACAAGAATATTGTGAATTTCTCAAAACTTTCAGAATATATTGCTGGAATTCAGAGAGATGAAAGTCAATTTATTGTAGAGCCAAGATACATTGTAGAAAAAATATGTTGATTCAATTATAAACTTCTCTAAGGCGGCCATGGATAAATTAATTCACAGGGTTTCCTTGTGGAAGTCTTTAAAATAATAACATATGAAGGTATTTAAAGATGGAGCTGTTTCGTTCCTGTGTGACAATATTGCTAATGAAGTATTGTATGCCATGAGATCACTTAAAGCCAATAAGGCTCAGAGACCTGATGGATTCTTAGCAACATTCTATAAAAAGGACCATATTGCTTTGACTCCTCACCTCCAAAAGCTTTTCAACCATGTCCTTCATGTGGGGTTAGTCCCCAGCAAAATGCTAGAAGCATATAATGTAGTTATAGCAAAAAAGGGTTCAAGTTATTGGACCCATAAATGTAAATGTTAAAATATTTTCTACAATTATAGGCATTAAAACTGGTCTTTTTCTTCCATCTGTGGCCAATCTGGACCAAGTTGTTACAGGTCATGAGGTGTCAGATGCTACTAGAAGAATGATAGATTTATGTGGGAAGTTCTGGTCTTCCATCAATATTTACTTTGGCAATCAAAGCCCTTGACAAAGGCTCAATGCCAAGAGTTTTTGCTATGGGAGTCCTATCTTCTGTGATGCCAATTAGAATGGCACGAGACAGGACTGCCCTTTGTGACCCTTATAATTCACACACTACCATAAACCTTTGGCTTGCTCTTGATCCAAACATAAAAGTCCCATGGAGCTTCCGAATCTGAAATCAGCTTGTTCACAGACGACATTTTACTATCAATCTTGAATCCTAGAATGTCTACTATGTTTATACAAGAATATTGTGAAATTCTCAAAACATTTCAGGGTACAAATTAAATCTACAGAAGTGTGAAGGGTTACATATTTTTCTTGAGAGTGAGGCTTTCTCTAACCTTTCATGATCATGTTCCCTTAAAAGTAAAAGTCTTGCCATGGAGTACCTTGGAATAAGACTTACTATCTTTATGCACAAACCTGCATGCCCTATTGACCCATTGGACGCCACATAATATTTGACACATTGTTCGTGTTTATTTCCTGAAAGTGATATTACTACCTCAAATACTCTATTTATTCAACACTTTACCAATACATATGGAAGATTTGTTGAAGCTTCAAAGACATGCTTAAATTTGAAAAAAGAATCCTGGATAATGAATACATTTTAAATAATTTTAATATTAATCTAAAATGTGTATTTCTGAGAATTGTACAGAACTGTTCATACTACAGCAACATTTCCATAATTTGTAATACATAATAAATATTTGTTCTTCCTTTTTAAGTACATAAAAAAGTGTAAATTCTGTCCTGACCCTACCTTGTCAGCTAGACTATGTCTTGGATCAATTTCTTTCATAATTTTTATCTAACGTCCTAAATTTATGTCCTCTTTAACAATAAAAGGTTTCCCATGTTCTTTGAATGTGCACCTGTTGTGAAAACATGACTTAAGTGCTCTGTTTTCATTGATATATTTTGCTCACTAAATTGTTAACAGATGTGTAGATTTTTAGATATTTAGAAAAATATTAGCAAATGCACATATTTAAGATAAACCTCTTCTTACTCAAGAATTTTTATTCCTCTATGGTGATATATCCTATACTTTCAACATTGGATGAAACATACCAATAACAACATCCCCTCTGCTGAGGTAGAGTGGGGAGAACTGGCTGTCACCAAAAACAAACTGTCCGACAATCAATTTTATGCAATTTAAGTTACTATGTTCTTTTTTATACATCTGTTTTTCAATCTACTTACTTTTTGTGTTTAATGTCTTTACCTTCTTATTAGTAAGTTTTGGGTTTCATTGACTAAACAGTGCGCTGCAGGTATTTGGCCATAAAGAGGAGCTTCAAACATGGTTACGAATTTGCTAGGAAAATCCTCAATGTATCTAGTTTGGCCTCAATTGCAGCAAATGCAACACTACTGTATCTTTAGATCCTTGAATTTAGAGATTTTTTTTATGTTTTTTACAATCAGAGAATTACTATATAAGTAAATGTAAATGGAAGAAAAGTTAAATATGTACATTTTTTCTGCTAAAATACAATGTACAAAATATTTACTGCTTTTTGGGATGAACAAAAACCAAAACAAACCCAAAAGTATTTGAAATTAAAAAAAATCTAGAAATAATAGTGATAATAGTGATGACATAATGCACAGGATAGAACATACTAAAGTCTGACCTTCATTTAGTGTAGGAAATACAGACTTTCAGGAGCACTAATAATAAAAATACATTTTCCAGAGCTTGTAAAATTAGTGTCAACATCTTTAAATGTGGTCTATTTTCTGAACTGAACACATGGGTATTCAATGTTGTTTAAAGAATGGAACATTGACAAATGCAAATGTTCTTTCTAATGAGAGAATTTGACAGATTATTGAAATCCTTAGATAGAGAATGTGAATAATTCTTTGCATACATCGTTTTAAATCGTCTTCATGTGTTCTATACACCACAACTGCTTCATTAAGCTAAAGTTGTTCAGGTGACTATAGTGTCCCTTTAAAGGTAGAATTACATTAACCTGCACACTGTATTATGTGATTTCTGTTACATGAATGACATCTATGGAAAGAGGAAGGACTTTGACCAATGTACTAATGTAGACTCACAATCGCTATGAAATTAATGCACATGAATAATAAGACACAATGGCAATCAAAGTGTTCAAACATTGTACATACTCTGTTCTACCAGCAAACAAATCCTCTAAATAAATCCCAGCATCTCCTCCAAACGTTCTTTAATCAGGTGCCTAGAGACATAAGAAACTGACTTTAGATTGTCATTGAGATGGACATTATGAATTGAACTATGACTTTGCATATTTTTTGGGCACGAAAATAAAGTAAATTTATTTTCTGAGGCATTTCTGGACTATTTAGTTTTTATACATGAAATATAAATGTTTTTCTGTTGGTTCCTCAAATTTGTTCTTCTGTACGAAGCTCTATCCCACCAGTGTTTACATTACGGAACTTTACAAAATTCACCCACACCAGTCATCTGCTAACTAGCTCGGCCGTATCTTTAGTTGAATCACTGGATCTATATTTTAAGCTCTTCTACATTCCACAGGCCCTCTGAGGCTATCATTAAGCTAAGGGTTCAACTTAAAGTAGAATGCAGCTGTCTGACATAAGGCCTCTTTAAAGGAACACTAGAGTTAGGGGGAAAAAACATAGCCAGGGTTAAAAAGGTGAATTTACTCTCCAGGATGCTTCTTCCACTCTTTGGCTGTGATCATTGAGATTGATAATCTCAGCCAATCCAAAACTTTCCTATAGGAAAGCATTGGAAGGCAAGGGCGCATGTGAGACAAAATACTACGCTGTGTCAATCAGATGGTCTCTATGAGGATAATTGATTATAATAGTGGGGTTTTAGTCCACTATTTGGGTGGAAGTGCCTTTAGCGTCAGGTTAACTGTGCAATTAAAATATCGCAGTTCATGGAGAACAACATGACGCACAGACCACTTAATTGAGACAAAGTGGTCTGGATGCCTATAGTGCTCCTTTAAGCTATTATGTGCCCATTCTGAAACCATGCCTGTCTTGCTATGTTTGCTGTTGAACTGTGAGATATGAATAGTGGATTACAACCTTGGAAGAAATGCGTGCTGGTAAAATAGTATAGTTTTTTTATAACACACTGATATGTTGTATAGAGGATACATCTTTAAATCTTCAGTTAATCACACATAAATCTGATAAATTAATCTACCCCTTCTTGAAATCAGTTCACTCTGTACAGAATACCGGTGCTACATATACTCAATAAATGTGATCACAGTGCCAAAAGTCAGAGACCGTGAAGCTGCTTATACTTAAAATATATAGCTCTCTCTTTGAGTAGATGCACTGCATTTAAAAAGCAAACATTTAGTTTTCACGAACCTTAAAGTCTTGATGTAGTTCATATGGATCTTGCACGCTAAATTAACTGTGTGTTTATGGTCCAAACAGAAGCTAAAGGGCAACCACCTCTGAATAACCATTTTGGCTCTGAAACTTCTCCACCAAAGATGAGGATGGCTCTTCTGGGAGACCAATGAATATGTGAAAATTTAATCTGGAATCCAAGTAACAAGAAAATTGGCCCCTAAGAACATGTATAAAGATGTTATGACACAAACTGCACAGCATGGGCCTTTGCACGGCAAATAATTCAGAAATACTGGATGATAATTGTTTGGCTGGAGTTAAATATTCTTCTCACACATGTTAGTATATGCTGCCAATATGCTTCCAAATTAGGGACATTGTAAAATTATTGGAAATTATTTCCTTACACTAAATTGGAGTTTTAAATGTTCTCATTTATAAGCTGGATACAATATTGAAATTAATTTATAGATAAATATTAGCTTAGTTTTTTTTTTCTTCTTTTTTTTTTTCCTACATATTTGGGTTGTTGAATTTGGAAGTAACTATTTGATTTGTGAAAATAATTCAGAATGAAATGTCCATACCCCCCAAAGCTATCTCTCTTTACTATTTCTATATACTACTTCATAATACTTCATGCTAACTATTTAACCCATGACCTATGGCTATGCATCATAATGGATAAAAAATGGAAAGTGATACTATATATATACTATAATATACACAGCTCAGTACAGTCCCCTGGATGATTAGCTGTGATTTAAATTCATAGTGTAAGTTTGAATGGTGCCAGGATGACTTTTATCATTTTAGAGGTGCTTTTTTGATGGTGCAATAGGTCACTTACATTGGATCCAGACCTGCTAACATGTCTGATCCTTCTCCATGCCACCAGCAACCTTCAGGACCTACCACAGCAGCCTGAGCCTGAGCTTCCTCAGTGATATCGCCCAATCATCAAACAGACACTGGATAAAGTAAATTCTCAAATGTACACATGTAAGCAGACGACACAGTAATCTATGCAAGCAAATACAATCTACCGCAGCTTGAGTTCTGCTGCTAGTTCCGCAAGTGAGCAGGTGGTTAACCTGTATTCCGAAAGAACTAAATCGTCCAATGGCTGAGATTAGTCCATGTGGGAACTCAGATTGATCAACACAAATTCGGCCAAATCGCAATTCTTCCAAAAGCGGTTCGCCAACTTTAATACCCATCAAGTTTATTATGACAGTTATTATTGTTACTTTTTCCATGGGCTTAATAAAGATCTCCCCATATTATTTTGATGGGTACTGCATGCCATTTAGGAGATTTCAGAAATAATTTTAAATATTGCTATTGCATTATCTCTATCAAGAGAAAGGGATGACTCTCTCTTTGTCATTGGATTTTTGCTTCTCTGCCATTGGATTTGGGCAATTGCTGTTTTAACACACAAGATTTATTTTGCTGAGTTTGGTGAGTGTTGCAGTCCATTAATAGCCGTTACCTTGTTTGATGCAGTACTAAAAATTTCAAATCACACTCAGACGATTTCATTTGTCCATTGCAAGCGTTCTGTTATTTCATCATAAAATCTATTTTTTACTTGTTGTTCTTGGCTCATTATCACTTTCCTTTTTTATGTATTATTAGTTTTCCATAATCTCTCTTTTTTTTCTCTCTGTCATGGCTGCTGTCCCATGTGTCCTACTTAAGATCTGTGTCTTTTCTTAGCTCAGCTAGCTTGCCATACAGCTGTTTCCCTTCTCTACATTTTCATTCTTGTAGTCCGTGTAAAAATCATTTGTAGAATTAGCTGCAAAAAGTTGTGGAATATATTTGTACTTAATAGATACATGTAAATGTTAATATTAATGGAACAAATTACATTATTGCTGCTAACCCTTAGACTCAGTTTTTCAAATAATTTAAAGCAAGGTACTACTGCACTTCCACAACTTGATGGTAATAAGGACAAACCTGTTATCCATGTTAAAAAATAGTGGTAGTAGTATATCCATGGTTATGAGGCCCAAGCTGCTGTGCAGCAGAGTTCAAGACTCCAAGCAAGGAATGTGGAAGCTCTCCTGTCCAAGTGCTTCCAGAGAGTCCAATCAATTCTGGCTCTGCCCGATCCCCAGGCTGATATGTCTTATCCTGGCGCAACAAACTTTGCTAGTGTAGACCTCAAATGCCATGCCAGGTAACTAGACCCTGAGTTTAATTGCTGCCCTCAGCTCTGATGCTTTGATGCAAACATCCCTAGGTGGGATGAAAACCATTCATGTCCATGCCACCTTCAGATGGAGATCAGTTAAAATGGATTGTCTTCACTGGTAGGACTGAGTTTCTTGCCCTGATCCCCCTAGGTTATTAGTGATATCTGAACTTTTCCCAGCCATTCTGAAAGAGTGATGTTTTGCCTACCAAAAATATAAATATTATTCAAAAGAAGAAGCAAAAAAAGAAAATAAATGAAAGCAAATCAGGCAACTTACAGTTAGGGAATGAGATAGAAATCCTTCTAAACACCAACATGGAATTAGACTTGTAAAGGGGCAGAGCCTAGCAGTGAAACAATCCAGATGCCATATCTGGCAGCTCCTGAAAATACAATCACAATCCTCTCGATATCGCAAAAACTAAATGCCATCCAGGCACAAAACGGACAGCACTGAACAGGGGAGACCATCCCGCATCACCCGTTGCCCTTCCAGTATACCCCAAGGCAGGCCAAGCCGAAAAGCAAAGTTTGGGCCTACTACACGCCGAGCAGCCGCAGCCTGGAGTACCTGCTGGGCGGAGAGGACGCCTGGAACACCGGGGGCTAGCTGCAACAGGACTCCGAGTGCGAAAGCACGGAGATGGGACGCAGATCACAAAGATCCCAACAAGGTACTGCCACAGCACAGCCTGACATAGGCGCCCTATTCCAACGGCAGGCACCCGCCAAAATGGCGGCCGAACAAGGCCCAGTCCCCCCACACACGGCTACCCCCACAGTTCAAACCTCCCAGGGAGTCACACAAGGGGCCATGCAACCTAAACAAACCACGCTGCCCAAAACCACACCCTAGCAGGGAACCACAGATCCGGCTACCAAGCAGGACCTGCAGCAACTGCAAACCATGCTGCAGGACATACAACGCCTGCTGGCAGCAGACTTACCTGCGCTCAAAACGAGCATGCAACAGATCACAGAGAAAGTTGTCAATACAGAGGGTGAAGTTAGAATGATCCAGGGAGAAATCTCGACGCTGAAGGAGTCCTTCCTCCAGCTGCAACACAGCCACCAACTCCTGACAGTACAAGTGGCAGCACAAGAGGATAAAAAACGACGCAATCACATTAAAATCAGAGGCATACCCGCCTCAGTAAACCCACAAAGGGGCCACACACAAACTCTCCTCGGGGACTGAAGCACCCGCACTTCTAACGAAGCTGGGCCTACCAAACAAACCCGACCAAAACACCGCCCAAGCCTGGAACCCAGCAACCGCAGAAATATTCATTCCAAGAAGGCAGAGACTGGACACACAGGCCACCTGACAGGTAGAGGGGGAGAAGTCTCCTACCCCTGCCTGTTCAAATACGATACAAAATGTTCATGTTATAAAATGCCTATATACCATTTACTGCACACGCATACTTGTTAATGTTACACAAGTTACGACACTAGTTTAATGCTTATTATAAGAGCCTGCTAGAGAAGGTGCTGACACACAATACCGCGTCCACAGAACACGTATCACGGCGCAAGATGGAACACACAACCCCCGACAGCCCCTAGGTTAGGGCTACCACCCCTCATCAGTAGTCTCTATTGAGCTCAAGCCAACTACACCTCTACCGAGAGATAGAGCATACTGAAGACTTACTCACAGGACTCAACAACCAGCATTGCAACCTCTACCAAACCCATACTGACCCAAGCAAGGAACCAGAACCACGACCAGCCCGCTGATAACACTCACACTGGGCCAGACCTCCGCAACCGACCCATGACCTAGGTAACAAAACCACAATCTCATACGTTAGCTACACATATTCTAGACCTTACTCACCACCTAGGATTATCTGCTTGTTATAACTAAAAGAAGAATTTCTGCTAAGCTCTGACACATGCATTGTATAATCATTGTTGAAATCTGTTCATACCTGCTATTATGCATATGGTAAACCTATTGTGGGTTTGCATTTTGAATAAAAAAAAAAAAAGAATTAGACTTGTAAAGTAAAGTTGTTAAAGTTGCAGACTTCCATATAAACTATTATCTCATCAAATATTCTGGTTTTCCAAATAAACATCCAGACTTTTTCTTTAAAAAAAAAAAAAAAAATGTCTTCAGGGTCTGACCGAACAACTAGTTTACAAAGATAATTCCACATATTTATTGTCCTCCCACTTTTCTTCAGTCTATTTTTTTTTTTTTTTTTTTTTTTTTATGTTTATGAAGATGCATCATCTAGTTTTCATGTGACTCACATTTGAACGCTTGTGGGCACTACACACGACTGGACAAGGATTTAATTTTTTTAAATTTAATTCATGAGCCATGGGTCATAACACACAACATGCTATTTAATTGTATGACGTCATGTGTCCTTAAGGGGTTAAATAAAATATTAACATGATTAGGAAACCTCTGCATATTAATTCATTATACTCAAAACCTCACACTTCATTTTTTCCAAAATACAACAGAAAAAGAGTCTGTTATCCCCTGATTTCCCATCAAAGCATTGTTCCTCCATAGGAATCACAAGGGTCATACAGATGTTATCCTCTAAATCTGTTACCTCCTTCAAAGATCTCATGCAGAGATTTTTCCTTCAGCGATCTGATATTTATTTGTAACAGTGAATTAAAATGTTCCTTCATGAGACTGGAGCAGGGCCGTCTTTAATATTGATTGAACTCGGGGCAAAGCATTTGCTTGGGCCCCCTATAACCTATCCCTCCTCCCCAAGTGTGCAATCACGTCCTCCACCCCAACGCCATGGTGGACCTAAAGTAGAATTTTTTGGGGCCCCCTATCGCACGGGTGATTAAAAGGTAGATCCCCATATGTCGTGCAACTCCAGCAATGCATTGACAACTGGGGCTCTACCATTTACCCATGTTTGAAGGTTTGTATTTAGCACTAAGCTGTTTTTGCGTGTGTGAATGTAAACAGGTTTTTGTATGGAATATGTTTGTATGTGGTGTTGGCGTACTTGCAAGCATGTATTTATGTGTAGTGTTGGATTTTTAATGCAGGGGTGTGTTTACATATAATTTTGGTGTGTAACACAGACGTGTGTTTGTACGTAGCGTTGGAGTTTAAATGCAGGGGTATATTTGTATGTAGTGTTAGTGTGTGAATGCTGAGATGTGTGCACATATACACACACACAGAGATATATATACACTGAAACACATGCAGACACACAGATATACACATTGGAACACATCTAGATATACAGACACATATACACACACTGACACACATGCAGATACACAGACACACACACAGATACACCGAAACACACAAAGACAGAATACAGATACACATTGACACACATACAGACACACAGATACACACACAGACAGAATACAGATACACACACAGATATACCATATAGAGACAGACAAACTGACAGACATACTTACACAGACACATAAACTGACAGACATACTGAAACATATATACTGACATATGGACACAGACAAATACATTGATAGACATGCTGACACAGACACAAACACATGCTGATACATACTGACATACATTCACAGACACACAGACCTACTGACAGACATACTGGCACACACCCAGACATACTGACACACTGGCACACACATACATACTGGCGCACACACACACACAGACCTACTGACAGATACACACACACACAGACATACTGACACACACACAGACATACTGACACACACAAACAAAGACCTACTGACGCGCACACACACACAGACCTACTGACAGACACACACACAGACCTGCTGACACACACACAAACAGACCTACTGACAGACACACACACAGACCTACTGACACACACACAAACAGACCTACTGACAGACACACACACAGACGTACTGACACACAGTGACACACACACACAGACCTACTGACAGACACACACACAGACATACTGACACACAGACCTACTGACAGACACACACAGACAGACAGACACACACACAGAACTACTGACAGAAACACACACAGACATACTGACATATCCTCGCTGCCTCCTGGCTCAGCCTCCCTCCTGCGCGGCTCCTCACCTCTGAGGGAGGAAGTGACTCATGGACGTCACTTTCTCCCAGGCTGCCACAGCACTGACCGGGCCCCTGCTGAAACATGCCCTGGTGCAGCCGCAATACCAGCATCCGCGGGCCCATGGGTGGGGGTTTATGCAGGCTACGGGAAGCGGGGCCATAGGGCAGCTGCTTTGGGCACCCCAGGAGTAACTGGGCTCGGGGCAGCTGCCCCGTTTGCCTCGCGTTAAAGACGGCCATGGACTGGAGTACTCTAGATACTTCCCTTTGCTTCCTCTGATTTTCAGCTATTATGCCTTGGCACATGCGCAATTTTTAAACCCATTATCTACCTAAGGCCCTGCTGCAGTTAAATGTGCCAGAGAAACCCTTGTATGCAATAAAATGGGAAGAGGATTTACAATGTACACTCCCACCCCCGATACATAGCTAGAAGCTATTTTACTAAGTTGTGCGTCATTTGCAAACACTGAGATTTGACTTGTGATGTTTATTGCTAGATAATTAATAAACATTTGTTAGATAGGTGGACCCAGGACAGAACCTTGAGGTGCTTTATTATTTTTCCCCAACTTTAAATTGTTCCTGTAACTACAACTCTCTTTACTTCACCTTTAATTACATTTTTCAATTCAAGAAAAACAATTTTCATCAACATCAATTTTTCAATTTTTCAGTATAGTAATCTTTTGGAGGGACTGTGTAAAATGACTTCACAGAATTGAAGTAGATTACATTCACCTCATTGTATTGATCTATACTTCTAGCAAGGTTTTTTTTTTTACTAAACTCCAAATGTGTAGCATGTTACAACTGAAGTGCCATAATTTAGGTTAAAGTAGCATGATTATGAGAAAATCTCCAACTCTACTACAGCTTGGCTATTTTAGTCTACATTCCAACAGTGGGATTTAATTTTGCTACAATTTAGAGCCTTGTGGATAGATCTGATACAATGAAATTAAAGACACACTCTAAGCACCAAAACAATTTTAGCCTAATGAAGTGGTTTTGCTGTATAGATCATGCCCCTGCCATTTAGGAGTTACATTACTTTTCTTTTGCACACCTCTCCTGCACACCTCTCCTGAGAATGAGTTGAATTTTTTTGAGCTTCCTTACTGCATGGAGTGTTTTATTTAGAATTGATCTCCTATCCGTCAACAGATTTTTTTAATTTCTGGGCTGAAATTTTGAGCCATTTTTAAAAATGGCATCAAATACATCTGCTTTTCATAATCATTGGGATCATTTCTATAAAAGAATGTAGCAGTGGTTTGGCTACTACTATATTAAGCTCCCTAACTACTCACAAGTGTGTAATCTTCATCTGTTTGCTATGAGATTTTTGAAACTGTGTTTGCCAAAAGTTCTTCTTGTAATATACCGAAGAAAAAACTATGTGATAATACTGCCTTTTCTTGATCATCCTTAATGTACAGTTCATAAGGTCAAAAGCTTGATTTATACTCCGCTGTTTATTATATTTCCAGTTCTTATGCCGTCTTATGCTTTCAATATTTTATTAACCTTATAACATGTTATTAGATGACCATGAATTGTAGCTAGTTGTATTCAGAAATTAGACCCTCAATGTGTGCCTTGCATATCCTGCAGGGTCTCACTGTGTGCCTTATATTGTCTACAGTTGTTTCACTGTGTGCTTTGTATACTTATTTGGAATATGGGTGGTTCTTATCGAGTGGCCTGCATGTATTTTTTTCCTATCCTTATTCCCTTCCTAGGGAGTACCCCATAAACTCTTATTATACCCTGGGCCTAGCCTACCGATTTTAGGGATTTTTCTTATGCACATATGACGATTGCATAATGTCATTGCTAATCTGCTGCCTTAATCCTAATTTAAACCTTAATAGTTTCCCTGACACATATTAACAATAGCCTTTGTAATCTGTTGTTATAAGTCACTGAAAGTTATATTTCTGTATACCCAAATTAGTACTCAATAAAAAATATATGAGAAAAGTAGAAAAAAATATTGTAGAGTGTGACCCTTTCTCTTTCCTAATGCCTTAGCAGAATTCAGTTAGGTGATCCAAGCTGGAACATTTCTAGGAAAATCATGCCACTGCATGTAGCCACATGCCAAATTTTGCGTTTTGCACTTGTACAGTACTAATGCTTTGAACAGGGGCTACAATCATTGCTAACCTAAATATTCTTTTCTTACTTAATTGCAATACTTGGTATATTAGTGAAAAACTCATATAATGTGAACCATATCTGGTTTATGCATTTTTGTGTAGGTATAAAACTGGCAACGCTTTCCTCCTTGTGAACAAAAAACTGTTGTGGATATGCCGGGGCACTTGTGAAGTGGAGTCTGATTGCAACGAAACCCTCTGAAACTTCTATAATTACCCCACTATAAGTTTTGGAACCCTATTAATTTGTAATATATCACAATATAGAATCTATTCAGCATGATTTATGTTGTATTATAATTTGCTTGAAGCCTGGGCACACAGCATCTTTAATGTTCCTGCAAAGCACCATGTAACCTGCTATATGTTTCACAGGTGACCTTTGAGACAAAGAGCTTTTCATGTACTCTCTGGTGAAGTCAAACACAACGTCCTACTCCACACATCACTCAAGAATTTCAAGATTCTATTCATCTGGTGACTTAATTGATATTGAGATTAGAATATATAGTGGCTTCTTTGTTCCCACAATGACCACACAGTTTCAGAAGTGGCACCGAATGTTTGATTTTTCATGTTCTGCGGCTGATAACACACAAAGCAGAGCAATTTAATGCAGCCTATTTACTGAGTCAATTAGCAAACGATAACCTCCCATTGTGTAATCATCAATAAATCAATTGTGTTAATACTGTCTTGGAATGTTTTTCACTACGTACCTGAATATCATTGGCTGCAGGCATGTTAGGTTAAAGAGAAAGGTTAAAAGTGAAGTAAATCAATTAATCTTTAAAGGGTGTTTTATGTTTCGAGATGCATCTGAACTATATCTGAAGATTTTATTCAATTCTCAGAGCTACTTATCTTTTTTATATTTCTTGTTTTGATGTCCGTAAAGACTTCCTACCCCTTCAGATATAGTCAGTAAATCTGTAGCTGACCGCGATGACCCATGATCTTTGATACCATCCTATGACACAATGTAGTGGAATCAATAATGGCACAGATAAAGTCTCAAAAATAGTAATGTTAATAAAATATTTATTCATTTTCAAGATATCAAGAAAAGGTTATATACCACTACTATAACATGTATAATTGTGGTGGTCGGGGACAATTGGCCAAACAGTACATTTGTGGTCGTGTGCAGCAAACCGACCTGGAGTGTTCTCCTGAAAGAAGTCACATCTTGGAAAAATAGGATTGTTTAAAGATTAATGAAAAAGGTGACAAAATAGTGTGGCATTAATATTTGACACTTTTATAAGAGGCTAAAAGCTTACAACATTTACCTTCAACTATATTACTGGCTTCGGACCCTATATATATGATACATAAAGGTGAAGTGAGGAGGGTTGATGAAGAATTCCAGATATGTTATAAACCACAAAAACAAAGGTCCCTTCAATGGTGGTTTATAATGCGGTGCCTGGGGATGACCAATTCTATGTACGACTTTAAAATATATTTTAAAAATAATAATAGAAAATAGAAGGAGGGATTGTACTTTGAAACATTTATGCACTAAATCTTAGATGGATTTAAGATGTTGCCATTTTTTTATTAAAAACAATTGATGGAGATAAAGCAAGGCTTATTATTATTATAACTATTACCGGTATTATTGTTATTATACACCTATTCAATGTACATCCAAATAAATCTATTCAATGGACATTGTTTTAACTTTTCTCAAAGGTGGAAAAACTTGGTAAACCGGCAAAAAGAGTTGAGCTGATTTTTGGTGTGAAAAACCAGTAACTAAAGCAGAAAGACACTTCCCTTAAACAGTATGTCCTAATACAAGCAAATTCAATGCAACAAAGGCCAGAGCTAAAAACGCCCAAATAAAATAGCTAAGCTATATAAAAGGGCACTTTCATCAATCAGTAGGGGTTTATAAAAATGTACTTTGTGGATTAACTTAAAATAGTTTACAAATAGATGCAGTGTCCAATTAACACAATGTATCGAATGTTCTTCTACTGTACTGGTAGCATCAGTAAACATTATCATCAAAAAGTTCTATAGCAGATCACAGAACCAGAAACGTAACAATTCATGCAGGTTGGTTGATATTCGGAAAGTAACCATCATATTTCAAGATGCATCTTAACCCCTTAGGGACACATGACGGAAATTTTCCGTCATGCTGGCCTTTTACTTCTAAAGCTGTGTCCTTATTGCGTTAAACAAATATAGTAAAACTCCTCATAGCACAATACTGTTTTTCAAAATATACTGCACACATTATTTCTAAATCTCACAAGGTTGGTTATCCCTCTGTGGTGGTGTCGACCACAGAGGGATTCAAGTGGGAAGGACACCAATATGGCAATGCCGCTCTATGCTCATGTCGTGATACAAATGCTGACACAACAAAATATATATATTGAACAAAATTAATATATAATATTCAATTGAGGTTGATTTTATTTTTGGTGTGATTTTGAGTGCACATTCTGATTTTTATCTTTTAGAAGTATATTATAATACAAAGGCTATTTTGTGCAATCCTCAGTGGTGTATTTAGGATTTGTGATGCCCTAGTCAGGATGGTGCTGGGGCACCCCCCTCCCACCTCCCCCATATTTTAAATTTCCCCCACCCCTGCCTGTCAAGGCCACACTTTGACTGACAGCCGCTCACTCACTGACAGACGCACACTCACTGAGAGGCACACACTCTCATATACACTGACAAACAATGACATACACACACACTATTACTTGGACACACACCGACAGACACACACTCTCACTGACAGATGCATGCACTCACTGACAGACGCACGCACTCACTGACCGACACATACACACTCACTGACCGACATACACACATTCACTCACAGACACACACATATACACTTACAGACACACACACACATTCACTTACAGACACACACATACACACTTACAGACACATACACACACTTGCAGATACATACACACACACATACACACTTACAGACACATACACACACTTACAGACACACTTACACATACACACATACACTTACAGACAAACACACACATTCACTCACAGACACACACACACACACATTCACTTAGACATACACACTCACACACGCACACAGACATTTCCACCAACACTCTCAAACTAATATTTATTTTATTTTATCTTAAATCGACCCAGCCTCCCTGGGAGAGCTGGAGTTGATTGTTTACCTGCAGTCCAGTAGGGCTGCTGGTCTGGCAGGCGGGGGGCGCACAGGCTGAGTAGGTGGCACTTAGTGATGCGGGGAGCTGGTCTAACGTCATATTCCGGCTCCTTGCTTCATTAAGCGGCGCGGAGGGAGCTGAGCGGGAAGAGCTCAGGTAAGTATGCTCCCTCACTGCCCGCTGCCAGCCTGGGGGGGGGCTCAAAAGGGTCGAGCAGGCCAGCTCTTGAGCCCCCCAGGATGCGAGGCAAGCAAGGGATCTGCCAGGGTGTTTGGGTGCGGCTTTTTTTGCCTCCCCTGCAAAGTACCGCCCAAGGCAGATGCCTTGTTTGTCTCGCGATACACACGTCCCTGGCAACCCTACCTTTATTAACGTTGATACACTTGTTATAACCTATATTGTAGCAGTAACACGTGTTTTCATATGTTTCATATTACACAAAACTGTATTTTTAGGGATATATATTTTCCTGCCCCATACGTAGTAGTAGTAGTAGTATTTATAAATCACCAGCAAACTCCACAGCGCTGCACAATAGGTGTATTAACAGACAATTATTTGCAACAAGAGAAATTGGACATACAGGAACAGTGTGGGTGTTGAGGCCCTGCTCAAACGAGCTTTCATTCTAGTAAGAAGAAGAATAGAAACATATCTTGAAAACTTTTTAGCTGATTTTCTTGGACAACAAACCAGAAATAGGACATTGGGTCTAATTAAGTTACACAACATTGAAGGGGATGTTAAAGTTCCAAGCAAAATTATTAAATAATTAAATAATATATTTAGCATCTAAAAGGGAACTTAAAAGCGTGACAGGTAGAACCATAGATTGTTTTAATTGTAGTTATTAAGCCAAAGACGCCATTTTGGACTATGTATATTAACATACTCATTAATGCTCATTAGATTCTCATTAATCTTTTTAAAGGCCTTTGGTTCAATAGATTCTCATGAATTTTTTTAAAGGCCTTTGGTTCAATAGAATATGCATTCAATATCCATCTTTTTACAGATAATGATTCCAGTTACCACATTTCTGAAAAGGTACCATGTAAGTAAAAAAAAAATCTGGTAAACTTTTTTTTTGTACAATTTCTATTTTGTGTTTCTTTTTCATACAAATAGTGAACCATTAAAAATATATATATATAAACAATATATTTGATAACATATTACAAGTCCATGTTCATAACATTGTAAGCATTGTAAGTATCCTCTGTCATTGGTAAAAATTAAAAAAAAAGACATTTAGAAATAGAATAGTTCAACAACATTTACATGAGTTAGAGATCAAGCTTGCGCAGCAGGAGAGAGCTCAAACACGTTACCACAAGGTATAACAGAAGAAACCTTCTTCCTACAAGGCCAAAGCTATAATAAGAATTTTAAATCTTCAAGAGGGAATTAGAATGAATACCATAACACTAAATAATTCTGGAATATTTAATGAATAAGGTAAATATAAAAGATTTCTTGTCACGTGTGTGAAAATATTGAAGACTGAGTGTTACTATATTAGGTGAGAGGTCATAAAACTAAATGGGAAAGGAGACAGATTATGTATTTAGCACAGTTTCAGTATCATGGTCTTGGGCAAAATAGATGGAGAAAAGATGAGGTAAAATGGTGGAAAAAATATAATAGTAGAGGTGGAAAACAAACTGTTCTGATACTGGGCTAAGTTATATAGGGGGAAAGTGTTTCTGTAAATACTTAAACCATAAAATGTCCAATGTCTTCCATTACCCACTAGCTCAGGGGTGCCCAAAAGGTAGATTCCCAGATGTTTTAAAACTACAGCTTCCATGATGCTTTGTCATTGTAAAGGCATTTTAAAGGCCTGCAAAGCATCATGGGAGTTGTAGTTCTACAATATCTGGGGATCTACCTTTTGGGCACAACTATACTAGCTAAATGTATTAAACTGTGTAATTAAGGGCTGTTGGCATGATTCCATGTGCTTGTTAATAAATTTCATAATTTTTCTATTCTATTGTTGTTATTTACTATATAGTAATGAACATTACTGTTTAACCAATGCCTCTGTTCACTTTTCCTTCACAGTGCATTTGTTCTACCTTACTCATGAACTGAAGGAAACTGGATACATCACTAATGATAATTTGTATGAAATGGTCTACAAAAGACTAATTTTTCAGCTGTTTTGAGGAACCAGTAGACCAAACAAAACTCTGAGTCTCTTCTGCCACATAGAAACAGCTGCTCAGACATTGACTGTGTTGGCCCACAGGATGCTGTGGTGTTGTTTTACTCATTTGAAACTTACTGTATGCCACATTTGCACTTTGTGGGAATACTTGGCCATGATTCTCAATGTTTTAGATATTTCATCATGTTTAGTTAAAGAAAAACAAAATATGCAGATAGATAGAAGAAAGTCTGAGTGCAAAAAGTTGATTTCAAAGCCAAGCCATTTAATGACAGGCTGCCATACCCTTATATCTAATTATTATGGGCTATAATTCTATCCTCAAATTTGATCTTTTTATTACATCACTTTGCAGGGTTTGTTTTTAAATTAAAGCGGCACTGAAACCATTTGGGGACTTTGCCAAATTTGCAAAGTCCCTCAATGGTGACATCACTGCTGGTAGTTACCTTTACCATGCAGTGGATATTGCATCCTGTACACACAGTCTATTAGTATTACTGTACAAGAGGTTATAGAATATTTGGCTAATTTTTAAATTTTAGATACCACGTTTGGTTTTCCTATATCCTTTCCTTGTTATAACATCTTACTCTGATCCCCTTCCCTCAGCAATACATACCTTCACCTAACTGTTATGTCATTTTCTATCCCAACAAGAGGCCTCATACACACCATATCCACTGCAAGCAATAACCTCCATTTTCACATCTTACCCTCCCCCTCCTCTCACTCACCCACATTGCTCTCCCCTACTTTTATAGCATGCCTTTTTAGATCTTAGGCATATTCTCCAAATAGAAAAAAGTATACCCTTTACCTCTAAAAATGATTCTAATTCATTTTTAGAGGTAAAGGGTATACTTTTTTCTATGAGTGCATAATTACCTTAATAGGTTGTTAGGTTTCCTATTGTATATACCCTCCTCTTTATGAGATACAATCAACCAGCGCTCCACTTTCTGAATATTATTATATTCTCCAAATATCTCCTCAATCACATCAAATCTTAGTAGATTGTGCAATTGCTCTAAGGCTACATGCCACAGCAAGGGTGCATAATTCATTGTTGCACTATGGAATATTGTCACTTATTGTAATTTGTGTAGTGCATATATGAATTGGCCACTTGGTAGAGGTCAGATGACAGAAGGGGTAATGTAAATTGTATAGGAATGTGAAAGGGGGCAGATAGTTTTCAACATGGATTGATCTCTGCAAGGTGAGAAATTCTACACTTGAGATGCCTGGATGTCTTGTTCCAATGTAAACTAACTGACTTCAACCATATGGCCTGTACCTCTTAATTAATTTGTTAATGTATCTGATATGTTAATGATCAATAGCCTTCAAGAAAAGCCTTGTGTTCCAGTATCATATCCAAAAGAAACATTAATACTTACCCCCAGATTAATAATTAAGCCTTACTTTTATTATATTTAGAATGGGACAAGCACAATCTTCTAATCAAGCCTAAACATGATTTGCGTTACTTAACCATAGAGGAAGGTGTTGTGATAGCCGCTATATTGGATCACAAGTAAGGAGTGTGATATATCTATGGAATGGAAAAATAGTAACAAATTCATAGATGAAATTATTATTTCTGTGGCAAGTACATAAGAGGAGATAGAACCAAATGATTCCTTTTAGATTGATGTTGGTCTGGAACACAAGGGAGTGGTCATTTATAGTTACTATAGGTACGCCTTATCTCCACCTCGAAGCTTGGTAATCCACAGGCTATATATCTAATGATACTGAAGTGTGTTTTGTACTTGCTGGAGCTAAAAATGGCCGAGTTGGAGAGGTTGAGAGCCTCACCTATGAGTATTAATTCAAGAGACTCTTCTGCACCCAGATCACGTGCAGATAATTTTCCAACTTTGGATAAAGATGGTGATCTCAATGTTTTTCTGTGCAGTTTTGAAAAGGTTTGCAGGAAGTACCAGCTACCAAGGGACCAGGGGGCAAAGTACCTGGTCTCAGAGGTCCTGCACTGGAAGCATTTGCTGCGCTTCCAGCAAAATTTGATGTGATTAAGGCTGCAATGCAGGAATGGTACAACCTCACCCCTGAGGTGTACTGAAAGAAATTTAGGACTTTGCAGAAGCGTCCCACAGAGAGTTATGCAGCAGTTGTGGGACACCTGGCGACAGCATTCTGACAGTGGACTACAGGGCTGGAGATTACCACTTTAGAAAGTTTGCATCAGAGGGCAGCAAAAATGTGAATCTGCAACCTGTGACAGTTTGAAAGGAGGTAACTGTGGGACTCAGGGACACTGAGGCAGATGTGACTCTTGTGTGTCCAGAGCTAGTGCGCTCTGAGGACTTAATTCCTGGCAGGACTCTAGCAGTTAAATGAATTGTGGTAGCTCTTGTAGTGCCAATGGCACAAGTTTATTTGGATTGGGGAGCGGGGAATGGTTTCAGAGAGGGGTTGTGGGGATAAATGAGAATATCCCTGCAAATGTATTACTTGGTACTGACTTAGGTAGATTGTTATGCCAGTATGTGCCTGAAAGTAATATGTGTATTCAACCCAAACCTCTTGGGGGGCCAACTGGGGAGAGGACAGTAAGTAAAAGTGTACGTAAACAAAAAATAAAGTGCACTGTGTCTTTAAGACTTAAAATAAATACTTTATAGTAAAAGTGAACTTTACATAAAACAATTAATATAATAGTATATTTGTACCCAAAGTGACAATGTGCACTGTGCAATAAACACACAATTATGTGCAATAATGTGCAAATTCTAATACAAACTACAATAGTGATATGGATACTCTTATACTCACTAAGGAGTATTCCACTTTGCTTGTCACAGGGTCCCAAAAGGTATCTCAAATATTAGAAAAAGGACAAGCACATAGGGCAATATGTATGATAAAAAAGGAATACAAATTATGGAGTTAAAACACTCACAAATGTAGAGCAGTAAAGTCTGCTCTGAACAATGATGGCATCTTTGCAAGTATGAAGACTTCAGACTGTGGTGAAGATAAACAAAAGTTTATTCACAATATGGATAAAATCCGCTTCCAGGCAGGTAAGTTCCCCTTTACAAGTCTATCTTCCTCCTCCGATCAGTGTTGAAACCAGTCGACGCAGGTGAAAGATTTCAAGGACAACTTCGCTAGGGGGAAGGGCAGATTGTGTGTCAATCTTTGACAGAGCTACGGGTGTCTGCAAAACTATGTGGAAATAGGCAAAAAACAACTCCACGGGGAGGTAGGGCAGGATGAGCATGTGTGCCTATCTGTGCCAGAGCCAGGGTTGTTTGGGATGCCATGTGAAAACACAAGTGGATTAACTCATTGGGAGTCAGGGCAGGATAAGTTGGTATGTTCACCTGTGCCTCAGCCAGGAGTGGGTCAGGGGTGAGATTTAGGAGAGTTTGAGGGGCTATGTGGGATTGTGAGAGGATGGCCTGGCTGGGAGAGAAAAGTATGTGAGTGTGTTTTTATTAAGTATTTTTTATTATATTTCGAATGGGACAAGCACAATCTTGTAATCAAGCCTAAACATGATTTGCGTAAAAGTTAAACTGAAGCGAGAGATAATCCTGTGGTGAAGTGAGTATTTTTAGGTCAAGTATAAAAGAAGAATTGTACTTACAATCATTAGAGCAGGACTTGCTTTAGTGGTATGATCGCCAACTTAGGATATTGCAGGTACCCGAAAGCAAGATGATGGTGAATAAAGATGTAAGTATATGGGATAAAAAGTTAACTTTATTATATGAATAAAGTACATAAACACAAAAAAAAATGAAGAAAATAAACTAATAGGGACCACACTTAATGTGTTTCTCCTCCCAAGGCTTCATCAGATGCTATTATTTTTCATCACAAATTATGAATAATTATATGACCTTCTGACCTGGTAAATATGAAATATAAAATATATCCTCATGAAGTATAATTGTATAACACTTTAATAATAATGTTAATATTTCTTTATAATGTTCCACATTAAAGAGAAGCATGTAATCTTTCCACTATAGACTTTAATATTTCCTTCAAAGACGAAGTCAGGCAAATGTAAATTAGTTTGCAGATATAATTACTCAAATGCTCAGATATACTTGTGAACACAAATATTCATATGTGTTAATGGAAGTGAGCTTCGGTGCCTGTGACTTAATACAATGCTTCTTGCTGCACTCTGTGAATCAAATTAAACTTCAATTAGAAGAAAGAATTCCAGGAACTGGATATCTTCAAGCCATCTAGTTACTAATCTCAAAGTTTTAAGTGCTGTAAATTTCCCTTTCAGATTCTCTCTGGCCACATTAGACAAGCAAGTTATTATGTGAACCTTTGCTAAACACATGTTCTTGTTTCCCAAGTACCAAGATAGAACACAGCAAAATATGCATCATATCTTCTCACAGGAAATAGATTGATGGGAAATCTTTCTACAAATATGATATGGTGTCTGAGAGGATTGAGGAGGAGGGACTAGCACATTGCAAATGGATTCCAGAATGTTTTCTGATTAATCAGGAAGGCATAGTGTAAAAGCTTTTGATCTTTGTTTCTCGAATTATTGGAAATGGCAACTGAAGAAAAAAAAAAAGTATATTTTCACACCCTTTCAAAAGTCTAGAGAAAAGATCTCTGCTGAAAATGGTATGTAGAAATAGTGTTTTTTTTCTAATAATGATGATTATTTTTATATATTTGTTTTCAATGTTAGGAAGAAAAGACAATTAACCCTTTCCCTCTTAACACCATTCAAGCCATAAGACTTGCTTTTCACATAGAAATCTCACATAGGCAGTGATGCTACTACTGCAAGGGATTCTGGGTGGGCATATGCAAATTAGTTCAACAGAGAATCACCTTTTTGCCTCTTTATTCCATTTTAAACATGGGTTCCTTGGAGTTTATGTTTGCTGTATACAACAGCTTTGAAACACAACTCAGGAAGAGATGCAAAGCCACTGAAACACTCATGGATAGCTGTTTAATTGTTAATGCATCTCATCAGCATGAGGTTGGTTACTGGCTTGTTAGGCATTACTTGTGGAGCACAAGCCCAGAAACTTATGGTGGGGAAAAAGTGAAAAACCCCTTCCATCTGAAGTCAATGGATAGTCAATACATTGTTACACACAGGTCTGCACATCAGCCAAGCCATAAGACTTGCTTTTCCCACAGAAATCTCAAATTTGCAGTGATATATACTGCAAGGTATTCTGGGAGTGCATATGCAAATTAGTTCAACAGTTGATTGAAGTTGATTAACAGAGAATCACTTTTTTGTCTCATTAGTAGATATCCCAAGTCTCCCGGTAGGCCCGAAAGACTCCCGCATATTTAATGCGGCTCCCTGACACTTGCAAACTATGTGTAATATCACGGAAATTACACACAATCTGACATACAATGTGTGTCAGATTGTGTGTTTGATTTCTAGGATATTACATATGCTAAAATGCCCTTGTTAACTACCCCACCCCCCTAATGATTACTCACCCAAGGGGTGTTATTTCTGAGCAAGGGCCCGGCCGGGTGCTTGGCCCTTTAAGACCCTGACCGGGCCCCTGCAGTTTCTGCTAGCTGGGAGGAAGGGGAAGGTAACTTCCTCCAAGCTAAAGAGACCGCTGCTTGGGAGGGAGGAGGAGGCAGCACCACCACCATAGGAAGCATGGAGAGGCTGGAGTGATCAGCTACACTCACTCCCAAACGTCTCAGCCCAGACCCTAAAAGGTAGGCTTACAGGTGGCTGTGATGTATGTCAGATTGTGTGTGTATCTAGAAAAATGGGAAAGGGAGGTCCGCCCACTAAAAGTGGATGGAATCTATTCCCATTTATAAACTACTCCCTTAACATTAAATAGTCACATAAGTATGGTAAAAAACCTTTATTGAAACGAGTAAGGGTAATGGTAGGTAACAAAAGTTACCAAAAGCAAAGAAAAATTTATAAATATGGTGATAAATGCACCGTGTTAGTGTTTAAAGTGAAAAAAAAACAAACCAAACCAATTAAAAACCTGGATAAAGCTCCTGTATATCCACCTACACATGTATATCAAGAAAAAAAGCAAAAAAGAGAGATCAAAGTAGTGTCCCCAGATTGCTAAAAAAGGTGGGAAGTACGGTCTACTCGGGTACTAGCAAAAAATAGTAATAGTGGTAATTGCTACCAAGGTATAAATAAATAAATAAAAGGGTAGGGCTGGAGGGTGCCTACCAGCAGGTAAACTGTAGGGTGGAAAAACTGGATAGATAGTCACTTAATGCAGGCGTCCAGGGAGTCTTTCAGAACCTACTGAGGGTCTAGTGAATCACCCCTCCATATAGTAGGAAGGACTCAAAGGAAACAGTACTCCTCCCAGTTCAGACTGGAGGATAGAAATTAACACCAAGCCTGTGTACGCCCTAAATAACTATCTAGACCACAGCCAACTAAACTGCTGCTTAAAGGCAGCCTACTAATATCCCTCAAGCCTTGGTACATAGCTAAACCAGAGTAGACATCGTGGGAGCCCAGGTAAGTAAAATAAAAAAGAATTAAATCAGAGTGAGTGCATCGGCAAATGAGCCCGACGCGCGTTTTGGCGTTTCCAAACGCCTTTCTCAAGAGCTAACCAGCAAAAGGGCGCTACTCTGTTTAAAAAGGGATCTAAAAACTCCTCCCCCTAGTAAACCTCCAATCCGTACCCTCTAAGGATTGAAGGTCGAAACGCCGAAACGCACGTCGGGCTCATTTGCCAATGCATTCACTCTGATTTAATTCTTTTTTATTTTACTTACCTGGGCTCCCACGATGTCTACTCTGGTTTAGCTATGTACTAAGGCTTGAGGGATATTATTAGGCTGCCTTGAAGCAGCAGTTTAGTTGGCTGTGGTCTAGATCGTTATTTAGGGCGTACACAGGCTTGGTGTTAATTTCTATCCTCCAGTCTGAACTGGGAGGAGTACTGTTTCCTTTGAGTATATGGAGGGGCGATTCACTAGACCCTCAGTAGGTTCTGAAAGACTCCCTGGACGCCTGCATTAAAAGTGACTATCTATCCAGTTTTTCCACCCTACAGTTTACCTGCTGGTAGGCACCCTCCACCCCTACCCTTTTATTTATTTATTTATACCTTGGTAGCAATTACCACTATTACTATTTTTTGCTAGTACCCGAGTAGACCGTACTTCCCACCTTTTTTAGCAATCTGGGGACACTACTTTGATCTCTCTTGAAGGTCTGTTTATATTTATCTCCCCCTTTTTTGCTTTTTTTATTGATATACATGTGTAGGTGGATATACAGGAGCTTTATCCAGGTTTTTAATTGGTTTGGTTTGGGGTTTTTTCACTTTAAACACTAACACGGTACATTTATCACCATATTTATAATTTTTTCTTTGCTTTTGGTAACTTTTGTTACCTACCATTACCCTTACTCGTTTCAATAAAGGTTTTTTTTACCATACTTATGTGACTATTTAATGTTAAGGGAGTATTTTATAAATGGGAATAGATTCCATCCACTTTTAGTGGGCGGACCTCCCTTTCCCATTTTTCTAGCTTTTTTTGTACTCTACTTACCTGGGGTTAAGCCCCTACTACTCCCTGTAACCTTACGGGAGGTTTGGTAGTGACCTATCTCACTCCCTAAGCCTCTCCTCTCTTTTTTGAATATTGTGTGTGTATCTGTGTGTATGTGCCAGTGTGTGTATCTGTGTGTATGTACCATTGTGGGTATCTGTGTGTATGTGCCAGTGTGTGTATTTGTGTGTATGTGCTTGTATGGGTATCTATGTATGTGCCAGTGTGTGTATGTTCTACTGTGTGGCAATGTGTATGTGTGTGTATGTAGTGTGTAGTGGGTATATGTGCAAGTGTGTATTTGTTTGTATGTAGTGTGTAGTGGGTATATGTGCAAATGTGTATCTGTGTATATGTGCCAGTGTGTATGTGTGTGTGTGTGTGTGTGTGTGTGTTTGTATGTGCCAGTGTGCGTATCTGTGTGTATGTGCCAGTGTGGGCATATGTGTGTATGTGCCAGTGTGTGAATGTGTCAGTGTTTGATATGTATCAGTGTGTGTATTTGTGTGAATGTGCCAATTGGGCATCTATGTATGTGCTGGTGTGTGGATCTATGTGTCATTGTTTGTATGTGTGTGTATGTTTGTATGTAGTGGGGGCATCTGTGTTTGCCAGTTGGTGTATGTGCAAGCGTGTATCTGTGTGTTAAGTTGTGTATATGCCAGTGTGTGTGTGTGTGTGTGTGTGTGTGTGTGCGTGTGCTTCTGTGTGTGTGTGCATTTGTGTTTATGTGCCAGTCTGGGTATCTGTGTTTGCAAGTGCACATATCTGTGTGTTAAGTTGTGTATATGCCAGTGTGTGTGTATGTGTGTGTGTGTATCAGTGTGTATCTGTTTATTTAAAGTTGTGTGCATGTGTCTATGTATTAATAGTGCATGTAAATAGTTGGGATATGTTGTGTGTGACCAGGGGCGGACTGAGCACTCGGGCACATCGGTCATGGACCGAGGGCCCGAGGCTCTTGGGGGCCCGCCTGCAGCATAGTAATGGCTCAGCTGAGGAGCTCAACAAGCTCCTCGGCCAGCCTGCACTAAGTGAGGGGCCCGCACGACCTTCTGCGGCCCCTGTTATTAAATACTTCCCCCCCTTGGTCGGCCGCAGCAGAGATCTTGCAGCACACTGAAAGACAGCCCAGGGGCCTTATCAAAGACCCTCCATGCTGTCTCTCACTGTGCCTGTCTGAAAGTGCTGCCTGTGGGCTGGAAAAAAAAAATCGGCAGAGGCTCCAGGAGCAGAACCTCTGCCGTGAGCTGAACACAGCATGCAGGCTGCCTGTAACTGAGCAGCCCCGTGCGGAGCTGCTCTATCAGTGTTACAGGCAGCCTGACCCCACTGCAGTACCATGGCCGGCCAGGGAGGGAGCTCTTCAGGATTGGCTGCACCCACCAGGGGTGCAAACAAGCTTAGTCTGCTACCGGATCACCAGGGATAAGGATTCCCCCCCTCCATGGACAAAGGTAAGGCTCAGGGAGGGGGGAACACATTATTTAACTTTTTTTCCCCCACAGCTCTCATGTCTCCACCCTTCATCACCCCCACACCCCTTCATCACCCCCACACCCTTTCATCACCCCCACACCCTTTCATCACCCCCACACCCCTTCATCACCCCCACACCCTTTCATCACCCCCACACCCCTTCATCACCCCCACACCCCTTTCATCACCCCCACACCCTTTCATAACCGCTACATCCTTTCATCACCCCCACACCCCTTCATCACCCCCACACCCCTTTCATCACCCCACACCCCTTCATCACCCCCACACCCTTTCATCACCCCCACACCCCTTCATCACCCCCACACCCCTTCATCACCCCCACACCCCTTTCATCACCCCCACACCCCTTTCATCACCCCCACACCCTTTCATAACCTCTACATCCTTTCATCACCCCCACACCCTTTCATAACCTCTACATCCTTTCATCACCCCCACACCCTTTCATAACCGCTACATCCTTTCATCACCCCCACACCCCTTCATCACCCCCTATACCCACTACAACACTTTACATCCCTTACACATACTACAACTCCTATCACTTCCTACACATACAACCCCTATTACTCGCTACACATACTACAACCCCTATTACTCCCAGCACACACTACAACCCCTATTACTCCCAGCACACACTATAACCCCTATTACTCCCAGCACACACTATAACCCCTATTACTCCCAGCACACACTATAACCCCTATTACTCCCAGCACACACTATAACCCCTATTACTCACTACACATACTGCAACCCCTATCATTTGCTACACATACTATAACCCCTATTACTCGCTACACATACTATAACCCCTATTACGCGCTACACATACTGCAACCCCTATTACTCCCTAAACATACTACAACCCCTATTATCCCCTACACAAACTAGAGTCCCTACAACCCTCTGCACCCACTACAACCCCTATTACCCCTTGCACCCACTACAACTGCTACACCTATTACAAGCCTTATTATCCCTTGCACCCACTACAGCAACTGCACTAACTACAACCCCTATACCGCCTGCACAGACTTTAGCCCCTGTTACCCTCTACAGACCCTATTACCCCCTGCACTCACTGCATCCCCTATTAACCCTTAAATATACTAAAGCTCGTATTACCCCCTGTAGCCTCCATTGTTCTCTGCACCTATTACAGCCCCTATCCCTCCCCTGAACACTTAATGG
The DNA here is from genome assembly GCF_036172605.1 of Pelobates fuscus. Lineage (NCBI taxonomy): Eukaryota > Metazoa > Chordata > Amphibia > Anura > Pelobatidae > Pelobates > Pelobates fuscus. The sequence goes on along the minus strand of NC_086319.1, from coordinate 305,823,541 downwards.
CTTCTATTACCCCCTGCGTCCACTATTGCCCCCATTACCTCTTTTCCGCACTATAACCACTACATGCCCCTGTTTTTTTACGTATACTGACCTTCCACACATGCAAACCTGTGTTCACCCACTAACTACATGCTAATTTGGTCTTGCATTTACACACACATACAGACTCTCAATAAGTATGCCCCTGTATACACACACTGATGTCCTGGACATACTAGAATGAATAAAAACAATAAAAAAAAAAAAAAGTGTATTTAAAGGAACACTATAGGGTCAGAATACAAACTTGCATATATAGTGTTAAAAGCACTGTTTGGGTCACCAGCACACCCCTTCCCCTCTAAAAAAAAAGTAAACTTACCTTTATTCCAGTTCAGCCGGTGCTGGCTCAGCCCATGCTCTGCCCCTTGGTTGAGATCTCAGCCTTTCCATTGCTTTCTCATAGGAAAGCATTGGGAAGCTAATGCGCACGCATGTTAAAACGCTGCTTACGCCAATTAGCATGTACTCATAGAGATGTGTTGAATCAATGCATCTCTGTGGGGAAAGTTCAGCGCCTCCATGCAGAGCATGGAGACACTGAACATCAGTGCTGCTCATTGCCTATCACTGACCCAGGAAGCACATCTAGTGGCCTTCTGAGTGACTGCCACTGGAGGTGTCCCTAGTCAGCAATGTAAGCACTTTTCTCTGAAAAGGCAGGGTATACATTAAAATGCCTGCAGAGACTGACTATACACACCAGGACAACTAAATTAAGCTGTAGTTGTTTTGGTGACTATAGTAGTTGGTACAGCCATGCTACACAAACACACATAAATACTACCCTAAAAAAACATACTCTTAATCCACGGATCCTGATACAACACACAAAAATACACATATAAATACATATATTAGCTTACACCAGGGCTCACAGTGAATAGTGTGCATTCACTTTACATGCACATATAATCAAATACACGGTACATCTACACTATCATGTGTACCAGCATAGATATTAATCTGTAAGGGGCCCAGGTCCTAGTTTTGCCCGGGGGCCCGAGGCACTGTCAGTCCACCCCTGTGTGTGACTTTGTGTGAGGACCTGTGTGTGTGGGGGTGGAGGGGGTTGGCATGTGGGGGCACGCATGGGGGGAGGGTGCACCTATGTGGTGCACCTAGTTTTTGCATGTTCGGTTGTCTGCATTAGTACATTTTAGACCTGTTAGGGCTGACAATGTAAGCAAAGGCAGAGGCAATCGCGTCATGGGTGGGCCACAAGCAAAGGAGGATTGTGAGCCATAGACTCACAGCATTATTGTTCTGTTGGAAGAAGACAGCTGGCAAAAACTGTGCAGAGCCTTTGCTAATCCAGCATGTTGTGGATTTGTGCTTGGGCTTGTGCCTCACACTGTCAGTACTCTCCATGCACTGAGTGACCACGAGTATTTCAATAGGGGCGATTTAAACAGAAACTTTTAATAAATTTGCCCCATGCAAAGACACTAACCCCTCTGTCCCAAACCTGGATATAGAGATTAATCTGTAAACTCCTTATTTGCAATAAGGTTTACTAAGTTACTGGTTTGCTCCATAGATTATGTTTCTAAATCTCCAATAAATAGAATTGTGTGTTTGTGTGATGTATCTAGGTGTCTATTTGCTGATGCAGTTATTTAAAATGTAATGTTTCATATATATGTTATTCTGAACATATTTATTTATCTTTAGATGATCATTACTTTTAGTTGTGTTACAGAAGACATGTCATAAAACAACTGTTCCTTTTAAACATTGTCTTTACTACACAGGGACCCATCAATAAGTCATATCTTTACATAATGTTTGCTAGGCGAGAACATTTTTCTCTACTGCTTTTTATGTACAAAGTTAAAATGTCACCCGCTAATCGGCACCGGTACTAGATAGAGCATGAAGTTGATTGGTAAATTCCCAGTTCACATGACTGTGAATATTGAGAATAATAGATGGGAACTGTGGCTGTTATTTATTTCATTGCCCGCACATTGATTTCCTCGTGATATATTATTTGTGCATGTTATAAATAGAGAAGAACTATTACAGACCGTAGAGAGTAAAAAAAAAAATCAACATTTTATACACACAGTACTTGTTCCACTAATATTCCTCTAAAGTTTTTTTCATGCTTGATATGTATGTTTTAAAAATAAATATGGCAGATTTGGACATTGGTAATAGGAGATTTGAAATATTCTGAAGGAATAAATGATTTATAAGAATCTCTGCACTTGTAAAGTAAATTAATTGAATGCCTTACTTTGTATCATTTACATAATACATTTTAGCTTTTTTCTTCATCATTCAGATCACAAAATTCAAATATTTAGTTGTTCATCTCTCCTATTTAGTTGTTCATCTCTCTAAACAATATACGCATAACTACTCCTTGAGTTTGTTTATTAGCAGATGGACTATTGCTCACATAAAATAACGTGGCTGGGAAGGCTGAGAGTCCTTGAAATTAACTTTGCAAGTACTTCCTATAAAAATCCTCAGGCTAATTTTATGATGGTGAAATCACTGTTTCTAAAATATGCCTGGAACACCACCCATCCTCAACTCCCATACTTCTTGCTGATTAGAAGAAAAATCACATGGAAGCATTTCCCTTCTGAATGTGAAGCACTTATGCAGCTGTTATTAGCAGACTGGTCAGTTACTATGCTATGGGTCCATTTGGACCTTGTGAACCTCATTTCTACATCTCTGTTGCAAGGAACCACCCAATCATAACAATCATAGGGATCTGAAAAACAGATCTGCCACAGAAGCAGCTGTCTACGTGCCCTTCACCACTCCCTCCAATTAAAAATCCTAACTTTCCCTCCAGACTTAAATGTCTACAAAATAATTGTTTTTATAAACCCATGCCCTCACTAGTATAGGTGCATTGCATAAATACTGGAGGTTCTTTTTACACCCTATACATGAGGACAGGGCTGCCATCAGAAATGTTGGGGCCCCTGACAAAGCACAAGGTCTGGTGTAGTTACTTAAGTGGTTATGGTGCTTGGAGTAACCTTATAAAGGGATAATCCACTGCCCAAATAAAAAAAAAAACTATTGGTTTGTTTCTTTCAGATTTACCATCAAGCAAAACATGCATGTATGTAATTATGTATGTTGCATTTGTGGTATATCTATAAACAGCCATATACATTTTGAAAGCAATGATGTTCACTGGCGAGGAATTCCAGAAAAAAAAAATTCTTTATTGCTTACCGTGGGCTGTGCAGTACCTGACATTGTGTATTGTTAATGGCACAGTAAGCTGAACGACTGATCTTCTTTAAGACACTGTAAGATCTAACTAGTCAGAACATTTCATGTCTAATAGAGATTTCTATTTATTTCCTAGCTTACTGGGAACGACAAGGTGAGTTATTGTTCACTAAAGGAAGACTGAGAGTCATTTATATGCTTGAAAGCTCTGTGCAAAAAAGCGTGTGTTTAAAGAATGGACTTGCGACAATGCAAAGCTGTCCCTCTAGCATTTTTGCGAAGCTAAGCAGTTCCATGCAGATTCTAAATGTATTTATTTATTTATTTATAAAATATTTTACCAGGAAAATGCTGCAGTTATGCATATTAATGATGTATGTACAAAATAATGTATGTACCAGGGGTTCTAGGGGCTCATCCACAAGTCAATCACTACTCCTAATAATATTATGAAATGAATGAACACTTAAAAAGTTAAATTTAGTTACTAAACACCAGATTTCATCAAACTGAAAACTAAAATGCTAAATTGAGAGCTAAATAGTTCATTCCTAAAACATTCTCCAGTTCAACCATATTAATTGCTAGACTATTACAGTTTAAATTTTGCAATTGGGTTTTCAATTCACTACAATTCAGTGATTACTGCATAAACTCCATGATTATTTTTGTGATTTTAGAAAATTTTATTACAAAGCAAAATTCTCTTTAGATCATATTAACATAATAATATTATTTAAAACAACTCTATGAATTTTGGTCCGGTGTTCCAGTATAGGGATGAGAAAGAAAAAAAAATGGATAACAAATACTTCATAGCACTAAAAAAGCCTTATATTTACAAACCTGCCACAACTTTGTAAGATACAGATTAGGGAACAGCGCACACACAAAAAAGTACAGTTTTAAATTCTGTATATATTTTGGTCTTTATGGTTGCACCACTATTAAGAAATGAATGTTCGGGGCGGGGCCGGGCCGCCGAGCTGAGCGGCAGCCATCCATGCCAGCTCCGGCTCCGAATCGCTAAAAAACGCTCAAACACACTGAAACACAGCACTAAAAGCACACCTGAAGCCGGGGCAGAAGTAAGCACCAAGCAGGGAGAGGCACAGGCAGGGCCGGATTAACATAGGGGCTGATGGAGCTGCAGCTCCAGGCCCAGGCCCATGGAATAGGCCCATTTAAAAAAAAAAAAAATTTTTTTTTTTTACTTTTTTTTACATTTTTTTATTTTTTACACACACTACTCTTAGGTTTGCCACCTGACTGGTATTTTACTAGCACAGCCGGTATTTGAGGCTGCCTGGCCGTGCTGGTATTGCAGTAATACCGGCAATACAAATGCAGGTATTTTTCTCAGAATAAAAGGAGATTACTCTGCAATACCAGCACCAGCAAGTAGGGGTCACTCTCTGTGGAGAGAGGCAGAGACAGGAAGTTACAGCATATCCCTCCCTGCCTATCTATACTACTCACTGATCTGTGGGGGAGCAGCTACACAGCACAGAGTCCAGACAGCAGCTATACAGCTCAGGTAAGTGAGGGATGGGGGGGAAGGCAGCAGGGACACATGGGGACACTCAGACACTAGGACACATGGGGACACAGACACTGGGAGACCTAGGAACACTTGGACACTTGGGGACACTGGAAAACATGGGGACACTGAGACACTAGGGGACACTGAGACACTAGGGGACATATGGGGACACTGAGACACTAGAGGACACAGACACTAGGGGAAACTGAGACACTAGGACACATGGGGATGCTGAGACACATGGGGACGCTGTGAGACATAGGGACGTTGGGAGACACTATGTCCCCATGTCTCCCAGTGTCCCTATGTCCCCCAACCAGTGTCCCTAGTGTGCCCAAGTCTCCCAGTGTCTGTGTCCCATGTCTCTCAGTGTGTCTAGTGTCCCCATGTCTTCCAGTGTCCCTATATGTCCCAGTGTCCCCATGTCTATGTCCACAACTTTCCCCATGTCTCCCAGTGTCCCCAAGTGTCTGTCTCCCAGCCAGTGTCCCCTAGTCTCCCAGTGTCTCTGTGTTCCCATGTATCTGTGTCCCTAGTGCCTTAGTGTCCTCAAATGTTTTAGTGTCCCCATGTCTCCCAGTGTCTGTGTCCCTAGTGTCTCAGTGTCCCCATTTCACACAGTTTCCCTAAATGTCTCAGTGTCCCCATGTCTCTCGGTGTCCCCATGTCTCACTGTGTCCCCAGTATCCTAGTGGCATGGGGACACACTGAGACATTGGGACACTGGGAGAAATGGGGAAACTGAGACACTGGGAGACTAGGGGACTGGGCGACATGGGGACACTGACACTGTGATACATAGGGACACTGAGACACTGGGTGACTTGCGAGACTGAGACACTGGCAGACAGGGAGACACTGGGAGCAATCCATCTATACAGCAGTATCAAACTGTGAGTAGTTTGTTGGTGATTTTACAGAATTTTCTCTGATGTCACTCCTTGTGATTTACATCATGCGATGTCACGCATAACTAATTATACAAATGATTAAGGCTGGTATTTTTTTCCAAGAAAGGTGGAAACCTTAACTACTCTTCACATACTCTTGCTTAAAGGAGCAGTATAGGGTCAGGAACACAATCATGTATTTCTGACCCTATTATGTTAAAACCACCACCCTGGCCCCTTCTTGCCTCCCTAAATATAGTAAAATCTTACTTGCATTCAAGTCTGCAGCTGCTGGCTCTGCCTCTGAACTGACTGTCTGCTGACATCATCAGAAGTGGTGGTCTGAGAAAATTACAATACTTCCCCATAGGATTGGCTGAGACTGTCAACTAGGCAGATCAGGGGCAGAGCCAGCACAAGTCCAACATAGCCCTGGCCAATCAGCATTTCCTCATAAAGATAAATTGAATCAATGCATCTCTATGAGGAAAGTTCAGTGTCTGCATGCAGAGGGTGGAGACACTGAATGGCAGTGCTGCACACTAGGCAGTACTGCCCCAGGAAGAACCTCTAGCAGCCATCTAAGGAGCGGCCAAAGGAGTTATTTTCTCTGAAAAGACAGTGTTTACTGCAAAAAGCCTGAATGGAATGATTCTACTTACCAGAACAAATACAATAAGCTGTAGTTGTTCTGGTGACTATAGTGTCCCTTTAAGTTTGGAAGCTTAAGAGGGATGTATGGGAACAAACTTGTGTGGACTGGCTGACAATAAAATTAGTTTAGGTAATGCAGACGTTGGTCTCTCTAACACATTGGCATGTTCCCTTTCTTCTATACTCACTGCATACACATTTTCTCTGTCTCAGACTATATACCAGGAACTTCTGCCTGCTAGTAAGAAGGTAAGGAGACAAGTGGACCAGCGAGTGCTAAGGTAAAGTCCTTAGAAAGCATGGAGTAAGTGCATCATTAGACGCATTTATGTCAAGCTCAGGGTGCTGCCTGCATAGGATGCCCTTAGTTGGACAGCCTGCAGGATTGGCAGGCAGCCTGACATGCATTCATGCCAGGCTGACCTTCCAATTCTTTGGACAAACATGCCCTCTTTTTGGACATGTTCACCCCCTTTTGGCAGGTCTGGTAACGTGATTCGCACCAGTGGCACACCCTTTTACCCCACCCTTTGACTTTCTGCTTCACTGGACACTGCTGTTAGGGGTTATGGATTTACTTGAAAGATGAAAGCATAAGTTAGAGAGAGATTAGCATAGAGTATGTGTTTTATTTTGCATCCTATGAGTTTCCCTCTAGCACCATCTCCATCAGATACATGACGCTTGGGAGGTATGACTGTTTTAGTGTTTTTGGTCGATAAGATTCCGTAATTAGGCCCATCATAATTGTCAGCACCAGGCCCACTGTGCTCTTAATGCGGCCCTGGGCACAGGAGCACAACCTGCCAAACCGACACCGAACTGCCTGCCCTACCGGAGCACGATGAACCCATGCGGCCTACACGCAGAAACTGCGAGCCCAGACAAGAGAGAGAGAGGGGGGACCGGATCCGGCCCCGCTCCCCCCCCTCAGGCCGACGGGGGTGATCTCGGCCCATGAGTTAGTTCTCCGGAGACTGGAGGCAGAAAGCCCACAAATGGCGGAGCCCTTTCCCACGTGGAGTCAAGATGGCCGCGGAACATGCTCGCTACTGGGAACCACGCGGGGACGCCTGGACCCCTGGGGATGGCGGATCCCACAGACGGACCCCACCGGGCGGCAGAACGGTCAGTGCAGAGCCAGCCCTAACCCCTGGATTTGGTGGTGATCCGGGGAGGCCCGGCCCCGACTCTGTGAGCCCTATGGTGACTGGGTAAGCTGGACACCCCCGGCGGACCGGTGGCCGGGGGGACAAGCGCCGGCGACATGCAAGAGGCTGGAGAGGGGTGAGGCCTAACGGGCCTGGAGCTCAAACGGGTAACTGCAGCTGGGGAGGTGCAGGGGACCGGGGGCCCGAGGACTTTTCAGTGGGGGGGGGAGTCTGCCAGGCTGCTGACGTCCTTGAGTGCCCACAGGATTGTGGAATCCTTAAATGACCGGCCGGAGCAGGCCTGGAGGGGAACAGAGGGGACTATTCACGCCAGGGGAGCTGGGGGACCCTGCAATGAGTGACCAGCTTAGCAATCATATGCACCCCAGGCATAAGCCTGCAAGAGGACACGGCGGAGGAAAGCCCGCACAGATACCTCACAGGAGGCCACTGACCTCACGCTGGACTCCCCTATTATGGTTTTACAGACCCAGATTAGGAAACGCCTTCTTACTCTTAACCTATTGAGGTATAATCCGGCACCATATATGCATAATTATACTGTATTGTTGGGCACTCACTGTTTTATAAGCCTCTGCGTAGGCGACCACATGCTATTACCCTGCACCGCACTCATTAATCAGCCTCTGCGCAGGCACATATGCAACTATGGTTTTATACAGCACTGAGCCTCTGCGCAGGCAACGTTATATTGATTTTCGCTTCTCGCAACAAGCATGCAATTCTACTACAAAATAAGCATTCTTCCTGACATACGCGCACGCTCCTACACTTGTTTAATGTTTTACTCTTTATATGACATGCTTCTGGACTGATCTATAAAAAAAAAAAAAGTGCAAGCCTCTTCACATGACCCATTATGTACACGCAACTTACCTTGTCATATTAACTACCTATGTCATGCTGTTCAATTCTATGCACTACTAAAATAAAGAATCAAAAAAAAAAAAAAAAAAAGAAATGAATGTTCTGGATGTGTCCCCAATTCCACTTTTTTCTATGAATTTGTAAGAACCAACAGAAAGTTCACCTGTTGAGCTCAGATGATGTGAGCGTTTCCTAATGGTTTGCTAGGGGCAATGTTTTGCACCAACACAAATTTGTAAAACAATAAAAGGGAACAGTTCTGCACAATATATCCAATTTGCGCTAGTCAACTGGTAGAAATGACGTATTAAAATAAATGTGTGTGTATTGTAGATGCTTTTTTACTTACCGTATTTATCGGCGTATAACACGCACTTTTTTCCCCTGAAAATAGGGGGAAAATTGTGGGTGCGTGTTATACGCCGATATCCTATAATTACTTACCTGTCTTGAAGCGCTGGCCGGTGTTCAGCGCGCACCGCGGTACTGGAACTTCAATTTCAGGTTCCGGTTTCCGGCGGGACTGAAAGGAAGTGTGCACACTATTTTGTGCACACTTCCTTTCAGTCCCGCCGGAAACCGGAACCTGAAATTGAAGTTCCTGTACCACGGTGCGCGCTGTGAAGCCGGCCCACGCTTCAAGACAGGTAAGTAATGATGGGACAAGGGGAAGGGGGGAGAATACTATGGGAGGGGAAGGGGGGGGGACAATACTATGGGAGGGGAAGGGGGGACAATACTATGGGAGGGGAAGGGGGGACAATACTATGGGAGGGGAAGGGGGAGAATACTATGGGAGGGAAAGGGGGGACAATACTATGGGAGGGGAAGGGGGAGAATACTATGGGAGGGGAAGGGGGAGAATACTATGGGAGGGGAAGGGGGGAGAATACTATGGGAGGGGAAGGGGGAGAATACTATGGGAGGGGAAGGGGGAGAATACTATGGGAGGGGAGGGGGGAGAATACTATGGGAGGGGAAGGGGGGAGAATACTATGGGAGGGGAAGGGGGGACAATACTATGGGAGGGGAAGGGGGGACAATACTATGGGAGGGGAAGGGGGGGACAAGACTATGGGAGGGGAAGGGGGGGACAATACTATGGGAGGGGAAGGCGGGAGAATACTATGGGAGGGGAAGGGGGGAGAATACTATGGGAGGGGAAGGGGGGAGAATACTATGGGAGGGGAGGGTGGAGAATACTATGGGAGGGGGTGGGGGAGAATACTATGGGAGGGGGGGAGAATACTATGGGAGGGGGGGAGAATACTATGGGAGGGGGGGGAGAATACTATGGAAAGGGGGGAGAATACTATGGAAAGGGGGGGAGAATACTGTGGAAAGGGGGGACACTATGGGATGAGAGGGGGGACACTATGGGATGAGGGGGGAACACTATGGGAGGGGGTGGAGAATACTATGGGAGGGGGTGGAGAATACTATGGTAGGGGGGGTAGAATACTATGGAAAGGGGGGAGAATACTATGGAAAGGGGGGAACGACACTATGGGATGAGGGGGGGGAATACTATGGGAGGGGGGGAAATTTCCTGGAATTTCCTTCTAAAAATGAGGTGCGTGTTATACGCCGGTGCATGTTATACGCCGATAAATACGGTATATAAGAGCAATTTTGAACTTTTTAAAATTTCTATATTTTTTTTTTAAGTGAAAGAAAACAGTTTGTCTGATTATTGTGTAACTGAAGTACACTAAAATTATTAAGGTAGTCACCGTGAGAGGACAGATGTTTTTTATATTAAATTTGTTATTAAAGTGTGTTGTTTTTTGTTTTTTTTAACCATAAGTAACATGCATCATAAAGATTAACCTCTTAATGCTGTCTAGATCCAGAATGTCAGAGATTTCATTTGCAATCATTTGCGGCCGTTGACTCCATGGTCGTGCTACTTAAATTGTGCGTGATGGCTTCAGCGTGAAATGGCAATCACAGCAAGTGTACAAGGGCTGCTGTGAGAAACTAATTTTACTCAACTCAGAACTCAATGAACAAGAAAATATGAGCACACACCTAATACATCTCCCGTCTTTAATCTACCTAAATACCACAACTGGCAAAGATGTCCTCTTTACAGTTTGCAATATTTTTTCCGAGCCAGGAATGCAATCATTTATCAGAGATATTTCACAATCTGAATCCCCAGTATGTTAATGGACCAGAGTACTGCAAAGTGCACGCTTTTTGTTATCTTGCTAGCAGTAGTTAATGGACAGATCATTATATATGCCGTTCAGCTGAGATTTCTTTCACGTGCCACAGACATTCTATGAACTGCCAACTTAAATTTGGGAAAAAATGTTGGTTTGACCTCAGATAACTAGTCTCAAATGGTTGTTAAGATGTCACAGCACTGCAGTAAAACCAAATACTTTTAAAGGGATGCTTTAGGTGTCTAGATATTAACGCAAATTAGAAACATTAGAAAACTATAACTATTATAACTAGCTATAGCACTTTACATGTCTATCTGTGCATGGGCAAAGCAGCCAAAAGAAGCATCTCAACAACTTAACTTTCTTTGAGAAAATAAGCATGGCATTATGCATGCACCCACACAGTAATTCTACCTTAAGAAATCCAAGGCCTTTTATTCAATATCTATATAGCACTTATCTGTGGTGGTAGCTTGACACTGAACTATTCCTTTAAAGAACTTATAATAAAATAGTGGGCAGGCAGTTTTACTATCAGTGTTATAACATTTATTGTGGGTAATTTGTTAGATCTGGGATGTTCAAAGTAAGGCTTGCTTGGTAGATTGTGTGTTAAGTGGGTGTATTCCATCTGAGTACAGCATATACTTACTAATATAAACAGGTCACATTAATCTTTGAAGGACTGAATACATTTTTAGAGCCTTGATTGGTACATCACGAAGCTCGGGGTGTAAAACAAAGTTCTCAGGTCATTTTTCTTAAAGGAAATCACAAATAAAGAAGACTGACCATGAGTATGGATTACTTTCAAGAGGAACCCGTTGAAGATTGAAAAGAAAGCTGATAAGTGACCCTAGAATGACATCATACAGATACGACAGTGGAACTCCAATCAGGAATAGATAAAAAGAGAAGCTAAAGAAGATTAAAGTGCACATGAAAGGTGACCTAGAGTCACCTAGGTCCTAGACAGTTTAAATTAGCTCTACTAAAAGGATGGGAGAAACGTACAAAAGGGTATTATATTATTTTATTTCTTTTCAAAATTCTTTATTTAGAAAGTGCAATGTTTTAGAGGCGTTTCACAATGGGGATGACTTGTGTTGTGAGGAGCTTGTAAGGTCATCAGTGCATTCATATGGCCGATGTAGTTTGAGGTACATTTAAGTTAATATCCATGGACCGCCATCATTAAAGGAAAATACATAACAACAACAGTAAATGAAATAAAACCAGTGAAATTTGAGAATTGGTCGCCCTCTCACGGGTTTGGGTGAGGCAACCTGGTAGAGTAAGGGGTGGTAATGAGGGGGTGTGGTAGGGTGACAATGGGGTGATTGTGTTTCGAGTCCGTCTACAGGTCTCTGTTACCAATTCCTTTATATTGCCCATTGGGGTTTTAGTATGGTTATGCATAGGACGTCGTGCAGTCGGTGTGGTGAGCAAGGTGTGGTTGGGTTGGTCCTCATGCTGAGCTTGTGGTGGTGTGATTGCGGTGATTCGTTCCACGTTCGGGCCAGGATCGAGCAGGGCCTCGTGTTGGGAGAGTGATCGGGCCCGTTGGAGTGGGCCTGGGTGTTGCTAATGGGCGTGGAGATGGTCCCGACACAGGAGAGGGAAAGAGAAGAAGGGTGAGGGGAGAAAAAAAAACGGGGAAACCAGGATAAGGGGGGGCAGGTGTCATGTTTTTCATCTTAGTGAAGTGGTAGTAACGTAGTTAAGTGGAGACAGGGAATTCTTAAATCCATGGGTCCCAGATTTTATGGAAGTGTTTCGTTGTATCATGTATAAGTGCGGACAATTCGTAAATTTTTATGGTGTCTTTGACGTTGCGCTGCACCGTGTCTATGGAGGGAGTGTCCACACTAACCCATTTTTTGGCTATGGCTTATCTCGTGGCTAGCGCGATACGGGGGTATTATATTATTTTTAATATGGTTTATCATAAAAAATGTAGATGATCAATTATAAACTTTAGAAAGCATTTTGTTATACCAACATGCTAAGACACCAGCATTTTCATGGAATAATCTTTGAAGTTTCTTTCAGGACTTCGGACTTAGCATCCTTGGTAATAATAGTAATTCGCTCATTATATAATTTATTCATTTTCATTATACTTAGATATAGGAGTTGGTGTAATGTATAGCAAAGTATGCACATTTCCTTATAATTCTGTGTCGTTTTATTTCCAAATAGAGAAGCTACTGCCTGTTGAATGTTGAACATCTGGAATTTCAAAACCGATAAAATGTATCATTAAATACCAAAGCGCATTTCTGTTTGTATTAATAAGGAGTAATGGAGCTTCATGACGGAACATCACATCAACTCATGTATTGTGTGACAGTCGCATGGTGTGAAGGCTTTGATTGAAAAATGTTGACATTTGCAGACCAGGAGCCTGGTACACACTAGCAGAGGTCATACACGAGTAAACATATATTAATGGTTAGCTGGATAACCAGCACATGAACAGGTCACGTTAATATTTAACGTCAAGACGAACTGGCAGTTTAGTTTGTAAACTCAAGAAGAAAGGACAGGAGAGAAAAGTTTAAGGCACTGAATCCCAAACATGCTATCACCTGAATGAGTTGTAATCCCAAACTGTGACAGACAGCACAGAAAGGTGGTTTGGGACCACCAATGAGATTAAAGAACTCTTTATAATTAAGCACTGCTAGTGAACAAAGCATTCAACAGTATCCGCCAGAGTAGCCTAAAGTTTACTGAAAAGTATCTATGAAATCCATTGTGTACTGACGGACAACTTAATAGTTAAATGAATACAGGTGGCTCTGTATTTCCTAACATTGGTGTATATAGACATACAGGTACTCACAAAGCACTGGGTTTCATTTAAAACACTTTTTCTTAACTTGCTATATATGGCAAAAAAATACATATATTCATATGCTAAATTATTCCTTTCGTATGTGCTGCATTTTGTGTGCCAGGACATTCATAAAGATTTGTTTTTTTATTTAATAATGGAACCATTTGCGGACATAGGTTTACAAGATGGGACATCCATGGTTTGTTATTTTAATGTTGTTTTAATGGTTTTTGCATTTTAACAGTCTGAGTTAAAGCAAGTTATGGCTGTGTTTTATTTAGAAAATGGTTGTGGGATGAGGAGATTACTTTTTATTGTTAAAGGACCACTCTAGGCACCCAGACCACTTCAGCTTAATGAAGTGGTCTGGGTGCCAGGTCCAGCTAGGGTTAACCCATTTTTTTTATAAACATAGCAGTTTCAGAGAAACTGCTATGTTTATATAAGGGTTAAGCCTTCCCCCAAATCCTCTAGTGTTCTGTCTCACTCAGGGCCGGCGCCACCTGTAAGGCGACCTAGGCAGCCGCCTAGGGCGCAACTTACCAGGGGGCGCCGGATCCCTGTCCCCGCTGCGCCTCCTCATGCTGCGCCGCCTGAGCGCTTTAACAAGCCCCAGGCGGCGCAGCACTGCTGCACGGAGGGCGGCCGGGTTTGAGTGACCGGCAGGAGGGAAGCGCAGAGCGCTCCCTCCTGCCGGTCTCTCCATGTAGCGTGGCCGGGCGGCGCGGAACGCGGGACAGGAACCTTTGTTTCCTGTACCCGGCCGCCGGCGGAATGACAGGAAGTGCTCACTGTCCCGTGTTCCGCGCCGCCCGGCCACGCTACATGGGCAGGAGGGGAGGGTAAGGACCACTAAGGGGGGGGGGGTTGTAAGGACCACTAAGGGGGGGGGGTTGTAAGGACCACTAAGTGGGGGGTATAAGGACCACTAAGGGGGAGGGGGGTATAAGGACCACTAAGGGGGAGGTGGGGTATAAGGACCACTAAGGGAGGGGGGGTATAAGGACCACTAAGGGAGGGGGGGGTATAAGGACCACTAGGGGAGTGATGGGGGGGATAAGGACCACTATGGGAGGGAGGGGGGATAAGGACCACTATGGGAGGGAGGGGGGGATAAGGACCACTATGGGAGGGAGGGGGGGATAAGGACCACTATGGGAGGGAGAGGGGGGGATAAGGACCACTATGGGAGGGAGGGGGGGGATAAGGACCACTGTGGGAGGGAGGGGTGGGAAAAGGACCACTATGTGAGGGAGGGGGGGGATAAGGACCACTATGGGAGGGAGGGGGGATAAGGACCACTATGGGAGGGGGGGGGATAAGGACCACTATGGGAGGGAGGGGGGGGGATAAGGACCACTATGGGAGGGAGGGGGGGGATAAGGACCACTATGGGAGGGGGGGGGATAAGGACCAATATGGGAGGGAGGGGGGGTAAGGACCACTAGGGGAGGGGGGATAAGGACCACTAGGGAAGTGAGGGAGGGGGGATAAGGACCACTATGGGAGGTTGGGGGGGATAAGGACCACTAGGGCAGGGGGGGATAAGGACCACTATGGGAGGGAGGGGGGGATAAGGACCCCTATGGGAGGAAGGGGGGATAAGGACCCCTATGGGAGGGAAGGGGGGATAAGGACCACTAGGGGAGGGAGGGAGGGGGGATAAGGACCACTATGGGAGGTTGGGGGGGATAAGGACCACTAGGGGAGGGGGGATAAGGACCACTAGGGGAGGGGGATAAGGACCAGTAGGGGAGGGGGGATAAGGACCACTAAGGGGGGGAAGGACCACCAAAGGGGGGTAAGGAGGGAGGACTACTAAGGAGAGGGGAGGAGGGTGATTACCACTAAGGGGGTGGGGGGAGTAGGGGGAAGGTCTACTAAGGGGTTTGGGAGAGGGAGGACCACTAAGGGGTTTGGGAGAGGGAGGACCACTAAGGAGGGGGGAGTGAGAAGACCACCAAGGGGGACTGCAGAGGGACAGGGGGCCAAGGGAGAGGACTAAGTGACAGAAGGGGAGAACACGGAGGGACAGAAGGGAAGGGGAAATCAATAATTGAGGGGAGAGCACTATGAATTTTTTTTAAAAAAGAAAGAGCTGTTCCCCTCCCAGTCTCTATCCTACCCCACAAACCCTCTCTTTTACACTACACACATACACAATGCACCCCCCCCACACACAGAAACATACAATGCATTCCTACTCACACACAGACACACCCGAAACACACAATGCATCCCTTACGTTCTCTTACATAATTAATGCACCCCTTACAGACACACACTGCATTCAATTACATACAATGCATTCCTACTCACACACACACACACACACCCAGAAACATACAATGCATTCCTTACACGCAAACACACACTACATCCCCTATAAACACACTACATCCCTTACACAAATTGCACACATAAAACATCCCCAACTCATGGATGGGCCATGTAGGTGGATTTATGGGTGGGCATTGTAGGCGTATGCCCCCTGGGGGCCCAGACCTTGAGCTGTGTAAGGGACCCTAAAAAATGGAGCTGCTTCCTGTTCGTTAATTGTTGTGAGCACTGTTAAAAACAGTCTCCAGAGAGCCTCTTCTACACCAGACCTGTGGAGCCAGACTGAGCCCATCATCAGCCTCTTGTCCTCATCTGGTGGTATGTAGGCAATCCAATATATTATTAGTGGCACTAATCTCTAATTTACCTCACATTAAATGGATACTATAGTCACCAGAAGCACTACAGCATAATGTAGTGGTTCTGGTGTCTATAGCCTGTGCCTGTAGGCTTTTTAATGTAAACACACTGTCTTTTCAGATAAGACACTTTGTGAAGACTGGCGTTGGCCCATATGGCAGAGCATATGGGCGGGGCATTGTGATGTCACATGGTGGGCTGGACATATGGGGGGGCGGCAAATTTTTTTTTGCCTAGGGCGGCAAAAATCCTTGCACCGGCCCTGGTCTCACTGACAGTCGCTAGAGGCGCTTGCGTGATTCTCACTGTGAAAATTACAGTGAGAGCACGCAAGCGTCCATAGGAAAGCATTGTAAATGCTTTCCTATGCAACCGGCTGAATGTGCGCGCAGCTCTTGCCGCGCGTGCGCATTCAGCCGACGGGGCGGAACGGAGGAGGATCGGAGGCAGAGAGCTCCCCGCCCAGCGCTGGAAAAAGGTAAGTTTTACACCTTTTCCCCTTTCCAGAGCCGGGCGGGAGGGGGACCCTGAGGGTGGGGGCACCCTCCGGGCACTATAGTGCCAGGAAAACGAGTATGTTTTCCTGGCACTATAGTGGTCCTTTAATAGCAGTAACATATTGAATATATAATATAAGATAGGGAAAAGTATATGTTTTCCAAAATATTTATTATTTTGTATAGACCACCAGCAGATTGAGTAGCACTGTTTATTTTGAGGTAGATAAGTTAATACTTAACAGGTATTACATAAAACACAATGTAAACATAATATATATTAGAAGAAATGGTAACCCTCTCTTTTGATTTGGTTGCAATTATGATGACATAAGGTAAAAGAGACAAAGAAGTCAAATTGAGGGAAGATATTGGGGGACAGATGAGAGACTCGGTAATTTAATAATCTATAGGAGAGTTTAGAAGGAGTGGAGGTGTTAGTCTAAGCTACTCTGAATAGCTGAGTATTCAGAGAAAATGTGATGCTGAATATTGTGAGAGTCTGATAGAGTGAGGTAAGGAATTCTAGAGAAGAGGTGCACTGTGGTATAACACCTGAAGACAAGAGTGGGAGGAAGAAATAATTGAGGAAGTGGTGTATGTGTTTGGCAGGAACTTGGGAGCAGGTTGGATAAAGAGGTCTTCGGTGCAGCCAGAATTCAGTAGGCAAAGCTCAGGACATTACATTTTAATGGAGAGCAGTATGGGGAAGCAAATGATGGAGAGTAAAAGATATAAAAGAGCCTAGCAGAGATGTTGGCTTGGAGAGACGATTCGGTTACAGTTCTGAATGACCTGAGATGCAGTCATCTAGATCTGATCTGAGACATTAATAGAGTGGATACGCTTTCCAGTTGTTTCTGATATTAAGAAAGCATGGATCCTGTAAATGTTCTTTAATCAAATGTGACAAGATTTATTATAACTATTTATATAGTTGCAATATATTCTGCAGCTCTGCACAATAGGCAAAACAAGACAAACAAGTCATTCTAACAAAACACATATGGCATAATAGAAACAGTAGGTGAATAGGAGCCTGCCATTGATTGAATGAGAAGGAGTAACGACAGAGTGAAGTCAAAATCAATATCAACATACTGGGCCAGGGCAGTTGTTGAGACTGTACCACTATTGCAATTGAGTGTTGCAATTGAAGGTGAAGGATGATGGGCTGCCATGGGTACTCCTGGGGCCCCTGACAAAATCAGTGGCCAACCTCACACCCCACCACAAAGCACAGTAGGAGACACAAATGCTTGCACGCTCCCATTCAAACAGGTACAAACACACAGACTCACATACAACCACTCTCACTCATTCCCACAAACAAACACGCACAGCCACACATATGTGCAAACAAATACACACTGCCACACTCAGCTACACACTGCCATACAGATACACACTGCCACACAGAGTTGCTTTCCTGTGTTCCAGTGGGGCGGTAAGCTGCTCTGGGGCTCCAGGCTGTGGAGGGCTTTCCTTCCATCCCATACTGTTTGCTTCTCAGGCAGGGAAAAGGTGATCTGACATCACTTCTTCTCAGTACTGCTGCATAGGAGTAGGTGCTGTCAATAGCTTGTTAAATGGCCTGTCACTCCTCAGATATAGAATGCAGTCCAGCCAGGGTTGATCTATATATCTAACTGATGTGATTAGCACTTGCAGGCCCAGAGGATAGCCGGACACCTTAACAACCACTAATGATGGACCTGGAAAAAAGACTCACTAATAGTTACATTTTAGAGAGATACCAATATTTATATAACAGTGGTATATACAGTGGCAATATTCCTTTTCCTCTATCTGACCACCATCTGCTGACTTTTGACATTGGCATACCCAAGACCCAATTGACACCACCGTCTGAACAGCAATCTCACAGAAACCTCCAATGTCTTGACCAAGAGCATTTCTCCACTAATCTCCAAACTCTCCTTTTACCAATCTCAAACCTCACTTGTCCTAGCTCTGCAACCTCCTTCTACAATTCCACCCTCTCCTCTCAACTAGACATCATGGCACCTCCTACATTTAAACGCAGCAAGCATCCCCAATAAAAAACCTTGGCAAACCATGCTGACTTGATACCTCCAAAAATGCTCCAGAACTGCTGAACGCTGTTGGAGAAAGTCTCACTGTGCATCTGACTTTCTCCACTATAAATTTATGCTGCACTCATACAGCTTGGCTCTTTCCTCTGCAAAAGTAAATTACTTCAACACCCTCATAACCACACTCTGCCACGAGCCCAAACAACTATTTCACACATTTAACTCTCTTCTTTGCCCTTTTGTTCCTCCTCCACCTACTAACTTGACCTCCTCAGACTTTGCAACACACTTAACTGACAAGATCTCTACAATCAGGGAAGAGATCTCTCATCTTTCTTCTTCCCCTTACAATACTTCCCCTAACCTCACTCCCTCTGCTGTTCTATGTTCATTTGCACCCACTACAGCGGAAGAGGTTTCTGCTCTGCTCCAGACCCTATCTCCCTGTCCAACTCCGTCCTATGTCGCTACTGCCTTTTGCGTCCAAGATCCTTGAAAGAGTTGTGTATGCAAGATTGACAGACTTCCTCAAGTCCAACTCTCTGCTAGACCCACTTCAGTCTGGATTCCGCGCTCGTCACTCTGTTGAAACAGCTGTAACCAAAGTATCTAATGATCTACTTGTTGCAAAATCTTGTGGTGACTATTCTATCCTAATTCTCCTTGACCTTTCTGCGGCTTTTGACACTGTTGATCATCAACAGCTTCTTCTCATCCTCCGCAATATCGGCCTACAAGATATTGCTCTCTCCTGGTGCTCCTCCTACCTCTCCCAGCCCTCTTTCAGTGTTTCTTTCTCTGGCTCTGCTTCTTCTCCCCAACTCCTCTCTGTTGGTGTCCCCCAAGGTTCAGTCCTTGGTCCCCTACTGTTCTCTATCTATACTGCCTCCCTTGGTAAACTCATTAGCTCCTTTGGCTTCCAATATCATTTCTTTTCAAATAATTTTTATTGAAAAATTTTGCAGAATTTACAAATCATAAAGAACAATATATTAGGGAAGGGAAAGGGAGGGTAAACTGGGAGGTGGTGAGGAGGGGGGGGAATATCCATCCATTATAACAGTAAACATGTTAACTTGTACAAGGCACTTGAATTGAATAACAGTACATTACAGGTTATTGCAGGTTATATGATTTTTTTTACATCGGTTTCCCATTGATCCCAGTGGTATTTTAATTGTGCAAAAATATGTGTATTGCTTCTATGTGATAATTCGTATGCTTTGTTTTCTAATGTTAGTGTCAGTACTTCCTTAATAGAGGGTGTATGTTTAGACTTCCAATATCTAGGTAGACATGTGGTGGCAGCTATCAGTACGTGGCCTACTATAATCCTATCGATTCTGCTGATGGATTCAGGGAATTTTTTAAATAGAGCTAGTTCGGATGTAAAGTTGCCTATGTTCCTGTTCACTTTAACAATCAAATCGTGTATCGATTTCCAGTATTTAGTTAGTCTTGGGCAATACCACCATATGTGAGCCATATTGCCCAATCCTCCGCAATCTCTCCAACACCTATCGCTATACCTGTTATTCATATTGTGTAGTCTGGACGGAGCTAGATACCATCTGTACAGAATTTTAAAATGATTTTCGTGATGATTGGAGCAGAAAGATAAGCCCTTAAGTGCTGAAAAAAAATTAAACCATTCTTCCAACTTGTATTGGGTACCCAACTCCGTCTCCCAGGACAACATATGTTTCAGTTTGATATTTGGTTTGACATTATGTAATATATAGCAGATAGATATAATGCCTTTCCTATTTGGGTCATTTAAAAATAGTTTTTCTAATGGAGATATGGACAGCGCTTCGTAATTTTTGTCAAGTTCTGGGATTTTGTATGTCTCTTTCAATTTCTCAATAACTAATTCACATTCAACCTTGCATTCGATTGGCAAATTATGCTTAATTTCTAGTTTTCCATAAGACAGAATAGAGTTGCCATGAAAAAAATTGTCTATATGATGCAATTGGTGTCCTTTAAGCAATGGCAAGTCTAAGGATGGAATGTAATATTTCAAAGAATCAATTGGCATGGCTCTATATAATTTCGTCAAGTGGCAATTGTTTTTGAATACCAAGTCCCACGCTTTAAGCGTGGTCTTAGTAGTCAAAAACATTTTCGATACGCCAGGTCTCCTTGAAGGGTTTAGCCAGGGTAGTTCCCCGATTTGATAGGGGAAAATGCTGGATTCCTCCATCTCCATCCATCTCGGCCTGTTTTTTTGGTTATTAAAGCTTACAACCACTGCAGCATTCGTAACAAAATAGTATTTTCTAAAATTTGGGACACCAATGCCCCCATGGATTTTTTGGTGCTGCAGGGATGTAAGCTTAATTCTAGTGAGGTTATTGTTCCAGATAAATTTAAGCATTACTGAGTGCACTTTATTGAAAAAGGACATTGGAACAGATAAAGGGATAGTCCTGAAGTAATACAGGATTTTTGGTAGGATCGACATTTTTATGGAGGCAATTCTACCTAACCACGACAATTCCATGCCACCCCATCTCTCCATCTCCCTTTGTAGGTCTGGCCATGCTCCCTTCAAGTTATGAGTGTACATAGCAGGTAAATGTTTGCATAAATTAATACCCAAATATTTCAGGTAATCCTTCCTCCAGTCGAACGGATAAATTGCTTTCAATTCATCCAAATCGGACTTTTGCAAGTGAAAAGGCAGGGCCTGGGTCTTGGATATATTTAATTTGTAATATGACACTTCTCCAAACTGAAGTAGAACTGTTGTAAGAGATTCCAGAGATTCTTTTGGATTTGTAAGTGCTAGCATGACATCATCTGCAAAAAGCCCTATTTTATGTGTGGATCCCTTAATTGAAATGCCTACTATTTCTTGGGTTGTCCTGATCAATTCTGCCAGGGGTTCCATCACCAGAACAAAGAGGATCGGAGATAAGGGGCAACCTTGGCGTGTCCCGTTAGTTAGGGAAAACGTACTTGATTGGAAACCCGAGGCCGATACGTGAGCTGTGGGAGCGCAGTATAGTGCCTTAATTGCAGTGATGAAGGTTTGTGGGATATTGAATTTACTCAACGTCTTCCATAGGTAACCCCAGTGTACCCTGTCGAACGCCTTCTCTGCATCTAATGAAAGGAGCAGAGATGGCGTTTTTGTCGAATTAATATGCTGGATCAAGTTTATGAACCGTCTGGTACCGTCAGGTGCCTGTCTTCCCTGAACGAATCCAACCTGGTCATTCTTGATCAATAGGGGTATTAAACTAGTTAAACGGTTTGCTAATATCTTAGCATACAATTTTATGTCGTTGTTTATAAGGGAAATGGGCCTAAAATTAGAGCATTTATCAGGGGTTTTACCAGGTTTTGGCAAGGTGACAATCTGCGCGGACAAAGATTCTCCTGGCATCTTCCCCCCGGACTTATAGTAATTAAATAATTTGGACATGTGGGGAACTAAAATTTCTGCAAACGTCTTGTAATATAAAATGGTAAATCCATCAGGTCCAGGAGCCTTTCCTGACGGCATACTCTTAATTGCCTCAGCTATCTCTGCTTCAGATATATCACGTTCTAGTTTTTCCAAGTTATCAGAGGACAGCAGAGGCAATGAAACCCTGTCTAAAAAAGTATTAATAGACGTCTCAGATGGTTGGGTGAGGTTCGGGTTAGATTCCAAATTGTAAAGTCCGCTATAATATTTTGCGAATTGATCGCTGATCTTATTCGGGTGAAATATTTTTTGTCCATGGTCATCTATTAAGTGTGAAATTTTAGATTGGGCATTTATGTGCCGAAGCTTGGACGCCAGGAGAGTTGAGGCCTTATTACCTTTTAAATAAAACAATTTCCTGAGGCGTCTCACCATGAGAGTAGTTCTATCTATATTTATTTTATGTATTTGTGATTTAATCTCCCCTATCATTGCTGATAGGGAAGAAGATGGACCGAGTTTATTAGCCTGATTTAAGTTATATAATTCTTTTTCCAAGTTTCTTAAATTGTTGTTATTATGCTTCTTCAAGTGAGACGCCCTAGAAATGAAATAACCCCTCATCACAGCCTTGTGCGCATTCCATGTCACCTTGTCAGAAACCTCATGCGAAGCATTATCCAAAAAATAATCATTTAGTACACCCTCAGCGAGCGGTCTGTTTTCAGGATCTTCTAACAAATAATCACTCAGTCTCCAATGTCTGTTGGGAGAGGAAGAAACCGTTTCATCTATATGTAAAGTTATGGGAGCATGGTCAGACCAATTGATATCTAGAATATCAGATCTCGAGATGTGTGGTATGAGAGCGCCCTGTATCATGAACCTGTCTAGTCTGGAATACATGTTCTTGGATACAGAGTAGTATGTAAAATCTCTCTCATTCTCGTGTAGTAATCTCCATGGGTCATACAGTCCGCATTCAACCATATACTTCGAGCATTTCACAGCTAATTTGTCACTGTCTCTCGCACGGGGTGTGTCTAGATTTTCCCTTGCATTATCTAAGTCACCGTCCATAACGAAATTCGTATCACCAATATCATTTCTACGGGGATGACACGGAAATCTATCTGTCCTTTCCTGATCTCTCCCCGTCCCACTTGACTAGTGTCTCTGACTTTACCACTGCAGTTATTTGTGCAATAAATTGTATTTAACGCTCAGCCGGATTAAGAGCCAAGTGAGTATCGTGGATATACAGACCGAAACTACTAATTAGGCATAAAATTGTCTTTTCCAACCCTTTACATAACCATGTCTTTATTATGATGTGTAAGTGTATTTTATGTGCACAGAATATGTGAGTCTACATTTTGTGTGTGTGTGTGTTTTGAGTGACTAGATGAGGTGAGGTCTGGGGTATGTGAGAATGGGATTGTTTATTAATGGGAGAACTATAGAGAATGGAAAGGTTTATATATAACTCCTGTGTTGGGAGTAACCCTTAAAATGTAAACAAAAATAAAACAAGCAAAATCAGGAGTAGTTATAGTTGGTGTGCGTTATTATCCTTGTGAGTATGTGTGGTGTTAATTTACTTTTTCAAAGTTTTCTTGTTCCAATTTTATTAAGTACTGCATTAGCTTAAATGAACAATCAATCAAGATATTGTTCCTCTCTTGAATTCTCTCCTCTGCGTTCACTTTCTCAGGTGGAGAGATTTCTGGTCTAAGTCCTCTTGGGACTAATTTTTGATCTATGTAATGGCGTAGGCTCGTTACTTCGCAATATCCTTTGATCTGCTGTTTGTAAAGTTTTTGTAGAGTGAAGGACTGGTTGTTGATATCATTGGGATTTTGATTTATTAAGGGTTCTAGTTAAAACACATTACTGATATCATTGGGGTCTACTGCAGGATCTGCTACCCCAGCTAGTAAGGACGACATTTGGAATATATTGGAATGACATATAATTTTAGACGGTGGCACAATTCACTCTAAATTTTATATCTAATATTCTATTAAAAGGTACATTTTATGGTTCCACTCACAAGGATAATAACGTACACCAACTATAACCACTCCTGATTTTGCTTGCTTTATTGTTGTTTACATTTTAGGGGTTACCCCCCCCCCCCCCACACACACACACACACACACACACACCCCCCCCCCCCCGCACACACACACACACATATATATAAACCTTTTTATTCTCTATAGTTCTCGTCAAAAATTAGGGTTTCAATACCCCCCACAAAAAGTTCTAAAGAATTGTCTCCTCCTCAAATGTCATCCTTACTAGCTGGGGTAGCAGATCCTGCGGTAGGCCCCAGTGATAGCAATAATGTAGTACGTTGTAGTGGGGTGATTGGGGCTGTAATTGAGGAGTTAGGGGCTGTAGTAGGGGGTCAGGCGCTGTAGTTTAGAGTTAGGGGCTGTAATTGAGGGCTTAGGAAATGTAGTGGGGGATTGGTGCTGTAGTAGTAGGGTTAGGGACTGAAGTAGGTTGATGGCTGCAAGTGGGACAGGGGCTGTAGTGTAAGGAGCATAGGCGTGCGCACGAGGTGTGCCGGGTGTGCCTGGGCACACCCTAATCCCCGTGGCACGCCTATGTATTGAGTCCTGCAGGAACAGCATTCCTGCACTTTTATTTGAGCAGGAACGCTGTTCCTGCAGGCACTCAGCTCCCCCTTCCTCACCCTATGTTCCCCCTGTCATTGGGGTCGGTCAAGCGCCGGTCTCCACTCAGCCGCGGCGAGGGAGCTGTGTGCTCTCTGCTTCCTCTCGCCGCGCGCTGTTTGCTGATGCTGGGAGCCGGAATATGACGTCATATATATACACACACACACACACACACACGTGTATATTATTTTTTTTGGGAGGTGGGAAAAGAGTTCCCACACTTTATTCCCCAGGACTTCACCGGAGATCTCCGGATCTCCCCTGTCGGCTCACGCAGAGTCGGCGCTATCTGAGTGCCGGCTCTGCTCTAAGCCTCCATGGGCTGGCGGGGAGATCAAAGATCTACCTCACCAGCCCACAGCAACATGGAGGGAGGCAGTAGAGGACCCGGGGAGCTCTAGACAGCAGCTCCGCCAGGTTCCTCTCACGAGATCTGAGCATTGCCACGGCAACACTCAGATCTCGTGAGAGTTAACTCTAGCCCCGCAGGCTAGAGTTCACTCTCCACTGGACCACCAGAGATGGCACATGGCAGCAAGGATCCCCCCTCCCTATATAAGGTAGGGAGGGGGGATATTTACTAATCTGCCCCCACCTCCACAATCCCTCCAAACATACAGCCTGCATGCTCACACACACAGTACACTAACCGCACCCTCACAAACACACACAAACAGCACCCTCACAAATACACGACACCCACACACATCACACAAACGGCACCATCACACGCACACATCACACAAACAGCACCCTCACACACACAGCACCCTCACACAGCACAGTAACAGGACCCTAACAAACACACACACAAACACCCTCACCCACATAGCACACTACCAGCACCCTCACACCACCCTCACACAGCACACGAGCAGCACACACATACACAGCAGTGTATGTGTGTGTGTGTATATGTGTGTATGTATGTATGTATATATAAATATATATATATATATAAATATATATTACATATATACACATGCGCCGTGTGTTTGTGCTTTAGGGTGCACACCCTAATGCAATAGGCTGCGCACGCCTATGGTAAGGAGTATGGGCAGCAATTGGGGAGAGGGGCTGTAGTGGGGGGTAAGGACTGTAGTAAGGGAATAGGGCTGTAGTAGAGTTATGGGGTGTAAAAGGGGTTAGGGGCTGTAGTGGAGCTATGGGGTGTAAAAGGGAATAGAGGCTGTAGTGGAAGGGATGTAAAGTAGGCGAATTAGGGGCTGTAGAGGGGGTTATATGGGCTGTGGTGGGACAGAGGGGCAATATGGTTGGAAACAGGAGCAGTATGGTGGGAAACAGGGGCAGTAGAGAGGGACACATAGGCTATAGAGGAGGACACTGAGGCAATATAGTGGTGTCACCGGGACAGTATAGTGGGGGTAAATGAGCAGTAGAGGAGGGCAGGGGCTGTATAGTGGGACACAGGGGCAATATGGTGAGGGCACATGGGCAGTGGTGGGGGACAGAGGCTGTAGAGAGGGGTGGCAGAGGCTGTAGAGGTGGGGGACAGAGGCAGTAGAGGGGGAGACAGGGCAGTAGAGAGGGGACAGGGGCAGTAGAGGTGGGGGGCAGGGGCTGTGGAAGGGGGACAGAGGCAGTATGGTGGGGGCTGGAGCTGTAGAGGGAAATAGAGGGTCTGTAGAGGGATGACAGGGGCTGTAGAAGGGGGGCAGAGACAGCATGGTGGGGGCAGAGGCTGTAGAGAGAAATAAAGGGGGCACAGGGGTTGAAGAAGGGGGCACAAAAGCAATAGAGGGGGGACAGGAAGCAAAAAAGGGGGTCCGGTAGTGGGGACAGGGGCTGTAGAGGTAAATAGAGGGGCTGCAGAGGGGAAATAGAGGGGCTGTTGAGGGAGGAACAGGGGCATTACAGGGGGGTTAGTATAGGGGAAACAGGGGCTGTAGAGTGAAATAGAGGGGCAGTAGAGGGGGCAGGGGCAGGGGCAGTATGGTGGGGCAGGGTCTGTAGAGGATAATAGAGGGGCTGTAGAGGGGGCACAAGAGCAGTAGAGGGGACAGGGACAGGGGCTGTAGAAGGAAATAGAGGGTCTGTAGAGGGGGCAGGGGCAGTAGAGGGGGGGTAGGTTCAGTATGGTGAGGGCAGGGGTTGTAGAGGGCCAAAGGAGCAGTAGAGAGGGGCTACTAAAACAAAAAATAAAATGTTTTAATTTTTTTTTTTAAGTTTTGATTTAAAAAAAAAAAATACTAAAAGGTCTTTCTCCCTCCCAGAGGGAACCTTACCCCTGGTGGTCGTGTGGGGATGGGCTGAACTGGAGGCTTGAGCTGCAGATAGTCAGGACCGCTGGTGAGTCTGGGAGCAGTTAAAGTCCCGCCCCTTCTGACATCATCAGAAAAGGCCGCTGACTTCACTGCCAGGTTCCTTGCTTGCAGGAAGAGCGAGGTGAGTTAAAAAATCCGAGTCTCCAGCCAGAGGCAGGGGATTCCGATTTTTGTGCCGCCCTGCTCTGGCGCCCTAAGGCGGCCGCCTGTGCCACCTTATGGACGTGCCGGCCCTGTCAACAACCAGTTCTTCACTATACAAAAACTTTACAAACAGCAGATCAAGGGATATTGGGAAGTAACGAGCCTACACCATTACATAGATCATTAGTCCCAAGAGGACTTAGACCAGAAATCTCTACACCTGAGAAAGTGAACAAAGAGGAGAGAATTCAAGAGTGGAACAATATCTTGATTGATTGTTCATTTAAGCGAATGCAGTACTTAATAAAATTGAAAAAGTAAATAACACCACACACGAACGGTTGAAAGCACTGTTTAGCGGTATGGTGGCTAATGATGGCTAATGATACTTAATGTTTTTAACTTTTATTTTGTCATATACTCACATGTACTTTACTATCAAAGGAGATTAGGTCCTTTCTTTGAGTATATCGGAATGACATATAATTTTAGATGGTGGAACAATTCACTCACATTTTCCCATTTTATATATAATATTCTATTAAAAGTTACCTTTTATGGTTTCACTCACAAGGGTAATAACGTACACCAGCTATGACCACTCCTGATTTTGCTTGCTTTATTGCTGTTCATTAATGGGAGGTAAAGATGGTGGATATATGGGAAAGGGTCTGGAAACATCTATTACAAACTCGTTAACAGGTTATCAGCCACCAGTTGAAACGTGGAAGAGACTACAGCTAACATAAGGACATTTATTTCCTGTAAAAATAGCTACCACAAAACCTAGATGGTGTTTTTGTGAGCAAAATACACAGAGGGAAGTGAACTGATCACATGATCTGGAGCAATTTAATATTGGCTAATATGATTTTCAAATTATTTAATATTTTTGGGAAAACTTTTAAATTAATTTTTTCAAAATTTTAAACATAAAAAAAAGATATATCAATATATAAGAAAAATATCAAAATGTTAAATAATTTTAAAAGTTTATACAAAAATATCAAATAGTTTGAAAAGCTTATCCAAAAATATTAAATCAAGGCCTAGGTCATGTTCATATTCCAAAATATTAATTTGAGAACATTTACAGATTTCTTATTATTCTTATTATTATTATGTTGATTTATAAAGCGCCAACAAATTCCACAGCACTGTAAAACGGGTGGATTAACAGACATGTATTTGTAACAAAACCAGTTGGACGCACAGGAACAGAGGATGTTGAATGGTCTGCTCAAACAAGATTTCATTCTAGATATAAATGAAAGCATTTAGAACATGAACAAATCATTTTATTTTTACAAACAAAGTCATAAATATATTACTTGACATTCAAACGAGAACTAGCACTTCACATGACATTTATTTAATATTTACCTATACACTATGCTTAACAAATATCTATTTTGTGAATTGTGAAGAATCCTGCAACCAGGCACCTCCAACTAACCTCCCTGTCAATCACCATTGTGAGCTCTCTCCTTTGCACCTGGCAGTCCACATAGAAAAGAAGAGAAATTAAACAGTTTCAATTTCTTCTCCTCATTGTAAAGTGTGCCCTGGCTGTGGTTGGACTGGGTTGTGATGTAGTTTGCTAAATATTTAGTATATATGTAAAAAAACAAAGCATCACAAAAGGTAATGTGATTTTCAATGTTTCAATGGTATAATTTGCACAGGAATTACAATTCCCCCACTAAACATCCTACTGAGTTTTATTGCTGTAGAGGTCTAAGTAGAAAGGGGAACATCAGGGAACATCAGGGCAGGAAGCGGAAGCAGAGGATTTGGTGGTCTGAGAGGGCTTATCCTTCTAAAAGAAACCAGCACAAAGTGATGTTGACGTCAAGCGGAATGGAAACTATCCAAGGTGGAACGCATGTTGGAATCAGGAGCCATCAATTCCTCAATTGAATCAGCTATTTAAGAGTAGTAAAGATCGGAGTCAAATATAATCCTGAAGAAGTCCCCATTGTGGGATGAAGCCTGAATGTTTGCTCATTGTTTGCTTTTAGCTTTTCATTATTTTTTTATATTATTTTTTGCTGCTTGTCCTCTACTTTTGTGGAATCATCATTTCCATTGTTTGAGTTCCTCATCTTGAGGTCCACTTGTACTGGGGACATGCCGATTTTATCTTCTTGTCTGTAAGTGCATTTAACTATTAAAATAGAAACATAGAAACATAGAAACATAGAATGTGACGGCAGATAAGAACCATTCGGCCCATCTAGTCTGCCCAGTTTTCTAAATACTTTCATTAGTCCCTGGGCTTATCTTATAGTTAGGATAGCCTTATGCCTATCCCACGCATGCTTAAACTCCTTTACTGTGTTAACCTCTACCACTTCAGCAGGAAGGCTATTCCATGCATCCACTACCCTCTCAGTAAAGTAATACTTCCTGATATTGTTTTTAAACCTTTGTCCCTCTAATTTAAGACTATGTCCTCTTGTTGTGGTAGTTTTTCTTCTTTTAAATATAGTCTCCTCCTTTACTGTGTTGATTCCCTTTATGTATTTAAAATGATTAAAATGATTTTTGTTATACAGTATTGCACTATCTCTGTTTCTTTTATCCTCCATACTACTAGAAAATCTCATATCACAAGACATCTATTGGAAGACGTCTGAATTTACCCCCTAGTTAGAGATGTGCCTGCTTTTTACAATCATTTTGTGAGTGTTCTACCTCCCCTTTCACTCAACATTGTATTTAATTGTATTACACTATTTTTGTTATGTTTTTTTCTCTTTTAGATTCCTTCTATTTATAATTACTATTTTGTTATACTAGATTAATACCGTTAATTTTTTTCTGGTTATTTATGTCTATCTATGCACTTTCATAGAGCTTTTTACTTTTAAATATACTTTCTCGTATATATTTTCTTGTGTTTGTTTTTTTGGGGGGGAGATACCTACGTATACGAACACTTCGATTTCATTTATGCCAGCATTTAGATATTATATTTGTGATTTTTTTTTATATATATATATATTATAGATATTATATATATTATAGAATGCTCTTTAATTTAAGAGAAAACTTTTTTTGCAATGGAAAAAAAAAATGATGACAAAAAAAAATTGTTTACATAATTTCTTGCCAAAAGCCAATCAGGATATGAGGAAATGCACTTTTACAGTATTCATTACACATCTAATCTTTCATCGTCTGGTCAATTTACGTAATGCAAATGAAGTGTAATGCTGCTTTATATCGATGCAAAACAAAAGGAAAAAATAAGTTAGTACTACAACATACAGCGGGGCACACATAAGTGCTCCATAAAGTTTTATGCGAAGGACTAGGCGTAACAGATGTTTTGGATTGCCCCTTTATCGATACCCTTTGCAACAGGGTTAGCAGCACAGGGTGAGCTCTGGATTAAAACCTTAATTAATTCATGGGTACTGTAGTAACCCTACCTATTTTTTTTATGTAACTACTTTATATAGGTGTCATTTTAAATTAAACTTTGAACTTTTATTTTCTTGGAATTGAGTTACAACTGGTATTGAAAGAATTCTGAGCATTTCTAAGCAATCTTGAATACTATGTTATCACTGTGAGCCTGATAATTGTTTTTGCTGGTAAATCTCTTTTTATTTGTTTTAGTTACTTAGTTTACAATTCTTATAGGTACCTCATTCAGAG
Source organism: Pelobates fuscus (assembly GCF_036172605.1). Taxonomy (NCBI): domain Eukaryota; kingdom Metazoa; phylum Chordata; class Amphibia; order Anura; family Pelobatidae; genus Pelobates; species Pelobates fuscus. The sequence continues at coordinate 305,792,699 of NC_086319.1, read as the reverse complement.
TACATAACATAGATTTCCGATTATGCAGTGATTGACAAACCCATTAAATGTTAGGAATCAGACAAAAAAATATATATTTTAACAACTTGGGGAAGGACATATAAATGTCAGGGTGATGGGTACACTAGTAGGGAGGAGGGAATAAAATAAATGCAGTAATGATGTCCGATGAGCTGGATTTAGAGGCACTTTTAAGGAGGAGGTCAGTTTGGGGCCAACAAGAGGATTAAACTATGGTGGGTCAAGAAAGGCATCCATGAATGAGTAGAGTAAATCTGGTCTTGATAAAAAAAAAAAAACTGTAACGAGCAGAGGCTGTGTCGATACTATATAGTCCCCTTAACCCACATTATAAAGACAGTTATGTCAAGGATAGGTCTACACAATATTTGTGAGGGAGGTTGAAAATATTTGGTAGATGATCATTATAGACAATTCTCATGACTCCTAATGAAGAAAAATGTAAACTACTTTGCAAACCGAAGTGCACACTCTGTCTAAAGACAAGTTAAAAGCTTTTTCTTCTCTATGATTCATTCATATAACGTTGTCTTGGGATAAATCTTGTAGCAATTCAAAACAAGAACACATCAGTAAATATTTCCAATTAAAGGGGGAGTTCAGTCATCTGGTTTCCATTTGGATGATAAAATAGCCCACTAGACTCCTATTACTAAACACTTTGTAATTGGGAGGTACCCACACATCTTACTCCATCATCAGCCATGTGACTGGACATGAAAGACATGAAAAGTCAGACTGGCCTCTTAATCAAGAACTAATTGTTGAAGGTAGTGGGGAGTGTGAACACTCTGACCGCTGGGTTATATCTGTGCTGTATTTGCAAGACTGAACATGGAACATAGATTGATAAGCCTTATCAGTACTTTGTAGATCCTACAAAGGTTGTTGTCACTCAGAAATGCTTTGCATCAATTTTAAAAGGAGAATGTCTGTAATTCTTCAACTTTACATCCTCTTTGCTATTATAAAAATAATACCAGGAAGCAGACATACAGAGTTTTGGTACAAAGAGAAATATATCACAGTAAGACATTTCATGCTGCTTAGTATAATATTATTTTTGAGATAATATTACATACTGTTTTAGAGTGCAACACATTTTCTTTCATATACCCTTTTTTATCAATTTGAGACATTAAGTTTTGTCCAAACATTGAAGATAATCAATACATATATAATACGCATATCTTTTTTTTTTTTGTAACATAAATGGTGAATTGTAACAATAATGGTGAAATGATACAATTAACAGAAAAGGAAGCAATAACGGAATCTAAGGTTTCACCAATGAATATTAATATCATGCCATCTAAAGCATTTATAGGCAGAAGTAACCCAATTTTTCACATATCTTTCTTACTTTCTGAGATGGCGAGATGTCAGCCATACTGTTGTTTTAGAAAACTTTTAGGTCTGGTTCACTAAGGTGGATAGGAAAATGTCCCATATGACCCAAGGCTCTCACTGAGTTATTGAATAAAGACACATATTTTTGTGTGTGCCATTGAGTGAAATCTGCTACACTTGTTTTCATTTGTTGATGCGGCTAAATTAAGCTTAATTACTTGCAAGTAATATGTAAGCAGGTAAAATAAAATAAAATAAAAAATAAATTGAATTGGTAGTTGGTGATTCATATGGGAGTATTTTTTACTTTAAAAAGTATAAAGGCTAACCCATTGGCTATATGGATGACATCCACAACCAGTTCTGGATAGGTGAGGCGTAGCAGGTAGTCGCACCATACCTAAATCATATAACCTATCCTGCTCGAGCATTTCCAATATTGGTTTAAACTCCCTTTGTTCATGTGAGTAAGTACCATCACAATAAGATAGTTGGTTGATTTTGTGACATACCATGGTCCAAGTTATTTAGTTACTTATAGCAAGAAGCAAATTATTTTGCTATTGCCTTGTGGTTTGGTGTATTTGCGAATTAAAGAGGAAATCTAATTAGTGGCGTATTTGTTATTATCAATATACAAGAATTTTGAATTATTAACTTTGTATAGTTGAATATCTTGAAAATCCACAGTCAGCCCATTTCCCAGGTGTCGGGAGATACATCTCAAATTGTATACTAATGTGACTTAATGAAAACACTACTTATGTTCTGATTCATGTTACCTTGATGGAATTGGCATGTTTATTTTGGCCATATTATACCGTTGAAATCTCAAGTTAAGTGAAACATTACTAGTGTAAATATACAGTATGACTGCTGCTGCATATTATGAATAGTGGTTACCAGTCTAAAACATGTCTACATGTCTCCTGTCACTTTCTTTCATTTACATATGTTCACTAGTGAATCTATAGACCATTTACTAGTAAATACACCACTATAAGTCATATTACTATCATCCAAGAACTCTCAGTACAGGTAAAAATAAATCACAAGTACATGGCACAAAGATCTAACGGATATCAACTTTTATCTGTTTATAATAATGATTTGCTAACAGTTTAAATTCCACAACACATAATATAACACATAAACCTAATACAATTATATCTTGAGAAAAATATCTAAGGTTCACCACCTTTTCATAAAAAAAAAAATAGCTGTCGTGCTTCTGTTTCCACAGCCTCATTTTAAACTTGGTGTAAAAACCTGATTGGCCTACAGGTAAAATGCCAAGTACGTAATAATCTTAAACAGCGTACAACTTATATAATAATGTTTGTATAGAGAGAGACAAATAATATGATAATATTACACAATGTACAACTTAAATAATAATCCCTATCGAGAGAATTGACATGACAGAAGCGGTTAAACTCCTGAAAAGATTTCATAAAGTTGTATAAAGACGAAAACTTTGAGTATTAGAACAAAAGGGTATAATAGGAAGGTGGAAGACTAAGGAACGTGAGCGAAAATACAACTTTGCAGAAGGGGTAGTTGATACCTGAGATAGCCTCTTGGTTGAAGCAAGGTGTTTAGGATACAGAAATTGGAATGTATACGAGAGAAGCTGCATAAGGCCGTTGATAAGAACACATGATCAAATTCAGTCTTAAACTTCACTGACTCTAAGACTTTTAAAGTATCTATTTAGGAGTATTGTGTGTCTGATAAATTTATAGTCACGTTTCTACCGACAAGTAAACAAAGTTGTTACATATATATATATATATATATATATATATATATATATATATATATATATATATAAAACAGATATGATTAAAGTCCTGAAAAAAAAACATGTTTTGATTTGTTTCTCACTTGAGAGTGCTCTTCTCTTCATTCATCTAAAGCAGGGTCAACAAAGAGGGGATATGTAAGGCAACAGCCTGGGGACCACCGTTGATTTATAATCGTTTAAAATAACTAAATATTCACTCCCAGCTGTTTTATTTTGAGAATATTCTGCGGGCTTCTATGATGTACTTAAAATAACAAATACATAGTTGTGGTAAAAGAGCCCATTGAAGATTGTTCTACCAATATATTTTATTGCTATAATTTCCTTAAAAATAAAAATGAAAAAAGGGGTGGGGGAGTTCCGAGATAGATTAAGAGCATAACAACAAACAATTCTGTGTTTAATACTTGTAAGTGCAATCTCCACGAGCGAAAATAATTGTTTGTCTTAATTTTCAAAGCAAAGACAGAGAAACGTTTTCAGAATGGCTGCCAAACAAATGTAAAGTCATTACACAGTACAGATTTAATTAAGTTAATTGACCAAATTGCATTTGTAAGAGTCTGCTGGAGTTATCATGGATGACCTCTGTCATAATGAGAGGCATCCGATTAATTCTGAGGGATATTTATTGTGTACATTAACATATATAATAGTACTGCGGCTATACAAGCACATAAACATTCATTCAGATGACTGGGTAACCAATCTGGGAATATCTATTACAGCCAAACCGTAAGGGACTTTCACTAAACTGTAAACTATCTGGGATTTGCCAGTGATTTGCAAATTGAAGGCCCAAAATAGCCAAGTAGGGAACTTTCGTCTAGCAAGCTGTTTTGAGCTCAGGTATTTTCAGAATTCCCATAATTCACAGTTTAGTAAGTATGATGCACAGATCTGTCATTTGTTACAAGAAGGTTTTTTTTTAAGAAAAGTCAGACGAGAACAGTGAGAGAATGCCACCTTTGCATGCACAGTGATGTGGGCAATAGGTACCTAAATGGCATATCATGAGATCTTGACCCTAGTAGTGTTTTTACAGTGAATGTGCTTTATACCTATTCACTTTAGAATCGTCAGCATATAAATGTTGACTTTTAAATAGTCACCTAAATTATAGCAATGACACAACATTGAAATATCGCATCTCCATTATAGATTATATATTTATTGAACATCATTTCAGCATAGGGATACACCAGAAACGTGAAACTGTGGGGTACAGCGATGTGTGGCATGCGTTAATCCCAGAGCATTACAACATGATAAGGAAGCTCAGAAGAGAGACTTGGGGTTAGATCTAACGGAGTTTAGTATCTAGCTTCCTTCAAAATCCTGTGCACTGTAACTCCCATAATTCTCAGAGGAGGAAGTGCCCACACTAATTATTCCATAACTCTAAACATCTCCTATCAAACAAACTCCACCTTGACATTAGTCCAAGCAGTGTAATTTTAGACAGTACTGTTATTCATGGCGTTGAAATGACCTTGAATATGCTGTTCAATTTTGGGCACTAGAAAAAGGGCAGAAGTGGGCTGCAAAATTGATAAATGGATTGGAGCATTTAGTTATGAAGAAAGATTAATACATTTAAATCTCTTTAGTTTGGAAAAAATGGCTCCTCAGAGGGGATATGATAGCATTATACATATATATATATATTATTATTTTGATATTATACTATATTCGGGGACAATACAAACCATTGTCTGGAAATCTGCTCATAAACAAGGCTATACATAGGACACAAGGTCACGCATTTAGACTGAAAGAAAGGAGATTTAGTCTAAAGCAAAGGAAAGGGTTCTTTTACAGTAAGAACAATATGGAATTCTCTCCCACCAAAACAAGGTGGAAAAGTAGCAGAGCTGGAGGTGAGAGTGGAGTGTGGCTCTTTTAGGAGAGTGAGAGACAGATTTGGATAAGTATAGATAAGTGGTTTTATCAGAGTCCATACAGACGTTTAAACAGCAATTGGATAAATACATAATATACAGGGATATAATGTTTAATTAGTTGGTTAATAGCTTCTTGACCCAAGGAGATATCTTATTGCCATTTTGGGGTCGATGAGTATTTTATTTTCCTAGTTTGTTGGAAAATTGGATGCACTTCAGACTGGGGGTTTTGCCTTCTTTTGGATCAACAGCAAAATTAAATGTGGAAAAGGCTGAATATGATCTGATCTGATCTGAATGCATGTCTCTTTTCAGCTATATAACTGTAACTATGTGGAGCATTTTTTAATGCAACACTTTTCCAATGTCACTCAAGTGATAATCGGTAAAGAGTTAACTATTTCAACTGTGACATTTTAAATGCATACCTTTCATACAAGTCTCCACTGCAGCCTTCACCCCAGTAAATGCATTAATAGTGTTTAATGGGGTGAGAGAAAGAGTCATAAACCCAAAGGTAACCGTTTGTGTTTAAAGAAATTAGCCTCCTTTGACAATGTTCTATATGAAACAAATTCCTTCTTTAATTATTCTCAGATTAAAAATGAGGCTTAATAAAATATAATAGTGAATTCTCAGCAAGGTATTCCTGTGCAAAGAATGTCCTTATACACCCAAATGTTCTTTCAGTTTAAATTATAATGCTGCTATATATTTTGATTGTGGAAGCAGCAGGAGCACAGTTTGATTTCAATGACAGAAGCATTTTACAACAATTCTATAATATTGCAGATTATAGAGCCATCAAGAATTCATGGGGAAACTATTCAGAACTGTATTTCTCATGAATCTCTTATGATATTAAAATAGTTTTTTCAGTCATACACAAACATGACAAACAAGCACGCGTTGGTAAGAGTAATTGATATTAAGTCTTAAAAGAAAAGGAGAAAAAACACTTTTTTTTTTTTAGACGAGTATAGCTAGAACAAAGAGGACATGAACCTGATGATGGAATGAGTGAAAACGACTGTCTATATTAGTAAGCAACGTTTTAAATAAAAACGTATAGGAACTTAACATAGATTCCCAGCAAAGATGCAAAATAAAGAATCCAAGAAGTTTGATACGGAAAAATCCTGTACTGCACAGAAAACAAAATCTTGAACAAAGCTTGAGCTTACAAGATGGACCAGCTAGCAATCTCTCATCTTCAGCATATCTTCATCAGCTGTCAATGGGAATGCAAAGTACCTGATTTGAAGTTCTCCAACTCAGCTACATTTCCAGCTGGGGTATTTTGGCCCACAACTTTCAGTTATCGTTGTCAATTCTCCAAATCCCTGGTTTAATGATTTTTAACTTTTTGGCATTTATATTACACCAACTTATTACACAGCACTTTACAATATTATAAAAGGGGACATTTAACAATCAGTGAGACAATTACAAAAATGTTACAGGGAGAATAAATTGATGAGGACCCTGCTCAAATAAGCTTACAGTCTAGACGAGGTGGGGTATAAACACACAATAGTAAGGGCATTGAGGGGGATAGCAACCAAATGACATGGTGGAAAAGTAGCAGAACTGCATTGTGAGAGTGGAGTTTGGCCCTTTAAGAGAGAGCAAGGCACAGGTTTGTGAAATAGAAGTTACTCTGGAAGAGATGGGTTTTAAGGGACCTCTTAAATGATTGAAGACTTGGGGAGAGTCTGGTGGTGGTAGGCAGACTGTTCCAAAGGAAACAATCAAAAAAGGGATCATACCTACTTACTAGTAAAGAAATGTAACAGGGGCTAGAGTTGTTTAGATCTTTATAGGTAAGGGTTAGTATTTAGAATTGACTTCTGTAGGATTTAGGAAGTCAATGTAAGGATTGACCGATGGGCAAGGTGTGAGAGGAGCAACAGGAGAGAAAAATCAGCATGGAGGCAGCATTTATTATAGACTGCAGCTAGCAAAAAAGAGAGTTGAAGGTTTCAAAGAGATGCCTGGAAATTGTGGGAGTATGACTCAATGAAAATGGAAAAGCATGATTGTTATGGCTGCGCTATATGAATGCAAGATTAATTTATAATAGAGAAAGTCTGACAAAGTTTGTAAAGTCCTGCCGTGTTTAGCTGAAAGGGAGAATCTCTGCAGGTAGCGGGTGCCACAGTTGGAGGCATGTCTTCCTTGATGTGTATGTTGTGAGCAGGGTTGCAGCATCCAGAGCAGAGGTCAGGATAGCATTATATGAGGAGATCATCAGAGAGGGACAGAAGAATACAGGGATAGATGAGCGTTGAGAATAGATATCAGCTGAAAGATGCTGGTGGTCAAGAGAATTCAGGTTCCTCTTGAGTTGAGGAGGCTTAGGTTGAGAATGTTGGGTGAGGAGGCTCTCATGAACAAAAAATAAGAGATGGGGATCTGAGAGAGCAAATTAAGTGTTACAGAGATTAGAGACAGTGCATGTGTCTAAAAAAAGAAGATCATGGGTATTGCCAACTGTTTGCATGGAAGAATTAGCCCACTGGATGAAGCAGTGGAAATAAGTTTTGAGGCTACTAAGTTCAAGGGTAGGTTAATTGGAATGTTGAAGTCCCCAAGATGAATAAGAGATGGAATATTATATTAAATGAGGTAGGGAAGCCAGGCAACAAAATCGTCAAGGAAGAGATGTGGAGAACCAGGGGAGGCGGTAAATAACTTTAATGTTTGCAGAGATGGATTTGAACAGGCAAACTGAATTTCAAATGAAGCAAAAGAGAGTAAAGGAGTAAAGGGGGTGGGTAAAGGTTTGAAGAAGCATTTGGTGAAAACATAAACCCTACATCACTACCTTTACTGTCAGATTGTATTGGGTTATGAGTAAAATGAAGACCTCCAAAGGATAATGAGGTAAGGGTACCAGTGTTAGAGAGAGAGAGACATATTTCAGTTAATGACAGAAATTTTAGGGAACGTGAGATGAATAAGTAATGGACAGCAATTGATTTACAAAAACTACCACAACAAGATGACATAGTCTTAAATTATGGGCAAAGGATTAAAAATAATATCAGGAAGTATTACTTTATTGCGTGGTTAGTGGATGCATGGAATAACCTTCCAGCTGAAGTGGTAGAGGTTAACACAGTGAATGAGTTTAAGCATGCGTGGGATAGGCATAAGGCTATCCTAACTATAAGATACGGTGATGGACTAATAAAAGTATTTAGAAAATTGAACAGACTAGATGGGCCAAATGGGTCTTATCTGTCATTACATTCTATGTTTCTATGTTAAAGTGAGAGTTACATGTGATGGGTATAAGATTGGTATGGTTTCTGGTGTTAGCACAAGGTAGATTCGTGGAGGATGGAGCAGAAGTATAGAAAGGAAGAGAAGTTGGGAGTAAGATTTAAATGTTTGGGGTCAGAGCTTGTGTTTGGAGAATTTAGGATTTGGTGGAGAAAGGTTGGATAGGTATGAGAAAAGTGCATGGGGTTAATAGAGAGAGGAGAGATATAAAGTGGGGCAATTGATTTTCCAGAAATGTTCTCTGTATAAGGCTTTGGTTGCAAGACTTGATACCTGAGTTCTGAGTGCAAACTTAAGAATGCTGTTGTTAGGGGCCCAGGCTCTAAGAGACAGGCTGGGGTTAGATAAAACCACAGTTATGGATGGGGGGCATGCAGATATTGAAGTGAGAAAAATCCATCAAGGAAAAATGCAGAGGAGAAAACTTTTGAGATTTCAAGATATGAGGGAGTGGAAGAGATCAGATAGGTGAAAGTAATAAATGATGAAAAAAAATAACAAGACTATAAGTGCTATAACACAAAAAAAAAATAAACATTTAACAAAGCAATAGTAAAACAGTAATACTAAAGGGGAGGGAGGTAAATAGGAAAACAAATGTAAAATAAGAAATTGATTTATAAAATAAGTAAAACATGTATTATTATTATTGGTATTTGTATAGCGCCAACTAATTCTGCAACACTTTACAATATTATGAAAGGGGGGGGGGATTTACAATACATGAGACAATTACACAGTGACACAGGAAGAATAGGTAAATGAGGACCCTGCTCAAACGAGCTTACAGTCTAGAGGAGGTGGGGTACAAATACACAACAGGGCAGCAAGTGTGACAGCCACCAAACAAGGTGGAAAAGTAGCAGAGCTGGAGGTGAGAGTGGAGTGTGGCTCTTTTAGGAGAGTGAGAGACAGATTTGGATAAGTATAGATAAGTTACTCTGGGAGTCCATAAGCATTTCTGAACAGATGTGTTTTGAGGAACTTCTTAAACAATTGAAGACTAGAGCAAAGTCTCATGGGGGTTAGCAGGCTGTTCCAAAAGAAGGGAGCTGCCCGCAAGAAGTCCTGCAAGCGCAAGTTAGCAGCAAGGGTGCGAGCAGCAGACAGGAGAAGATCACCGGCAAAGCGGAGAGAACGAGAAGGGGCATTTCTATGAATAAGGGAAGAAATGTAAGAGGGGCTAGAGTTGGTTAGAGCTTTATAGGAAAGGGTTAGAATTTTGAATTGACATAGGATATAGGACGCCAGTGTAAGGATCGACAGAGGGGCGAGGTATGGGAGGAGCGACGAGTGAGAAAGATCAGCCTGCCGGCAGCATTCATTACCAATTGTAGCGGGGCAGTTCGTCTTTTGCGGAGACCAACTAGAAGAGAGTTACAGTAGTCCATTTGAGAGTTTACCAGAGCATGAACAAGCTCCTTGGCAGCATCTGCGTGAGCAAGGGGCGGATGGGGGCGATATTTTTAAGGTGGAATCAACAGATTTTAGCAACATACTGAATATGTAGCACAAAGGTGAGGCCAGGATCAAAGATAACATCAAGACAACGAGCTTGCAAGGACAGACTGATGCAAGCACCATCGACTTGCAGGGAAAGCAAAGGAGGAGGATCAGCATTATAAGTAAAAATAAGCAGCTCAGTTTTAGAGAGATTTCGTTTCAGAAAGCGGGAGGACATCCAATCAGAGATTGAGGAAAGGCAAGCAGTGACACGTTGCAGGACCGCGGGTGGATCTTCCAGAAATGCTATCTCTGCATAATTATTTGGCTGCAAGACTTAGTAGTTCTGAGTCCTGAGTGCAAACTTATGAATGATAACCACAAATAGAAGAGGGATTCTTATACAGAGGGATATATATGTATTTATTTTTTTCATTTATTGATACAAACTATATGCTATAAAATCCTCTCTGTATGACCTCTAAAGTAACGTTTAGCCTTATGATTAGGAAACTGAAAAACTGAAAGCTTGACATTACGAAGGTCTTGTACCAAGGAGACCATATGGCCATGGCTGCTGACTGATATAAAAAACAGTGCTTTAACCCCTTAAGGACAGACAACGGATATATTCCGTCATGATTCCCTTTTATTCCAGAAGTTGTTCATTAAGGGGTTAAAAACATGTACAGAATAATTCTCTCTTAAAGGCTCTTCCCACATTCCAATGACCACATGGCCACACAGTGAAGAAATTAGTCTTTACTTTAACTTTTTCCCCTGACCAGATTGCCATTTTAGATTCAACGAGGAATTAATTTCCCCATTATGTGGCATGGTTGCCCATCCCTCCACCCTGGGGACTGGGTGGATTGCCTTCTTTTTGATAAACAATATAAAAAGATGTGTTTTAAAGCTTGCACTAGATGGAACTTTATTTCTAACGCGATTACCATGTAACAATTTAGACCATGTCTAAAAAATAAGGTTACACTATAATATTAAAAAAATTCAAACTTTCCAATCTTTCCAAAAAAGATGAATAAACATAAAAAAATAAAACAGTAAAGTTATATAAAATGCTAAATGCAAGAGTCCTACACAATTTGCTGATAAGCCTGCATTAATGAGCTGTGCATTCCATGTTACATATAAATGTTAAGAACATTTTAAAAACATTTTTTAAATCTAAAAAATTTGTCTTGACAGAAATATTAAAATACTAATTATTGTGTGCACTGACACTACTTTTGACAATGGGCATAAAGTTAATGTCAAAAACATAAAGTTTACACTAATTATTGGCATATCCATAGAAAGCAATTATCAGGAACCATAGTTTGGGACAGTAGATATAGATTTGTAATCCTTACAGAAAAGATGATTGACGCAGTAAATTCTCATGAATCATTTGAATATTCAAAAGAAAGGGTCTAATTGCAACACATATAGTATAATCTATCTCTCTAGATAATTTAAAATTTAAAACTCAACTAAAATAAGTTGAAAAAAGGTAAAAATAAATGTAAATTGCCATCATAAAGCCCATGAATGCCATTTCAAAGATATTGTTCCTAATGATATAAAGTTCCTTATTAGAACATATAACATAGAACATATAATAAATTAAAATTTCTTAAAAGTTTATACAAAGTAATAGATTAACCTAAAGTCACAGAACAAAAATATTTGCCTTATTTGGGTTAAATGTAAGCTCATTGAGCAGGGCCCTCAACCCGTTCTGTTCCTGTGCGTTCAACTTGTCTGGTTACAATTACCTGTCTGTTAGTCCACCCGTTGTACACCACTATGGAATTTGTTGGCGCTTTTTAAAATAATAATAATAATAAATCTAATAAATCCTGAACTATAAAAGTTAGCATAGGAATGGGTATCACTCCAGGGCAGAAAAGCAAGAGAATCTCACAAATTAGGTACATTCGTTGAGTTGACTTTTTCAAGGGCTGTTATTAGTGCAGAGCTGTGGCTGGAAGTGCATGCTTTAAAGTTCTCTTTTACTTCAAAATCTTGATATAGTTTCTTATTTTAACCTGTTGTGATTTAGGTTGCCAGATGATTTCAACAAAAAATATAGGAACAGGAATGTTAGAATTGTAGTATGACCATTTTATTTCTCTGCAGAGTGGTCACCTACTGGATACTGAAACACGTGATGTTTTTGTGAAATACATTTTTTGCTGTTTATTTTAATAGTAATTAAACAAACAGCAAGGCAATTTCATAATGCAATTCAGACACAATGTTTATATATAGGAAAAATGTATAATGTGGGCTAAACATATGCTAAAATATTCAAAAACTTGTAACACTATTGTTTGCAAATTCCATTTCTTTTCACTAATTTTCACGGTATCACGTTTATATTCATTATTTTATGCTTTGGTGGTTTATAGAAAAATAAAAACAAAAAGATCGAACGATCATCATTGCAAATTAGTTTGACACACAGTTTATGTTTTTTTGTTTTTTTATTCTGAATTGATCCTTAATAAATTAGAAGGCCGATAAAATAAAACGGATTAAGAAAACTAAGATTTTTTATGAATCATTTTTTTTTTTACAGGATTTCTAAAAAGTAGAAAGAAACTGTTGTCAGAAAGAGGCACGCCCTTTATTATAGAAAGCGGACAATTCAGCACAAGTTCATGATGCTTTCACTATGCCAGCTTTTCATTAATGCACATATAAAATCCTCAGTAAAGGGATTTCATTCTCTGTAAATGAGTTTATATTTGCCTTCCCTGCATTGTCAGCACAAAATAAATGGACTACATAAACAATGCCATTGCAAGTGTATACTTACTGTGCAATCTTTTTCTTTTTTCTTCGCTCCCGGATCCAGTTAAACTTGCAGAGAGGAACGTACCATTCCGTGACATCTATGCAATGTAATTGCTTTCTCTTAATGGGTATTGTGTGACTAATGTGATCAAATGCCAGTGCCAAACACCTGCATTTAATTGGTTGTAAAAAATGGTTTATTGCCCATTGGATACACAGAGCAGAAATATAATTAGCCATTTCTAAAAGGCAAGTCAATGTTTCTCATCACCTGGACCCTTTACGACATTAACGTCAGTCATTTGCTGCTCAATATTGCTTTGTTTTTATACAGAGAGGTGAAGAACAAATACCTAGACTCATTTTTTTAACCTGAATGTAATTAAAAGGCAGCATCTGAGATGCAGACTTTGGCCAAAGTTTTTTAGTCCTTTCGCCTAACGTCAGTAGCAACCAATGGTGGATCTCCAGCTGCTGATTGCTTGATCCCAGCGTTTGAGCACGCTTTAGCTGAGCATCATGGGAGGTTCAGTTCAAGAACTTCTGGAGTGGTACCTGTGAGTTAATACTGCTTTAAATAAAAGTGCATGGTTGGCTGCAGATTTATTTCTTACTTGGTGTTTTTCATTTTTTGTATTTTTTTTTTTTTTGCTTGAGAGGAATATTGAGAGAAATAGAAAGCAAGATAGAAATGTCAAAATGTTGGCTTTATGATTGATGATAGATAAACAAGAAAAGATGGTTTGCTCCTTGATGTGTGATTAAGAAATCCCCATGTATGTGTATATAGTAAAATAAATGACATTAAATTAGAATCTGTAAATAAAGTTCCACTCTTTGACGTAGCCCGTGTACTTCAGTTACTGCTGTTTTTCTAGGATTGCAACATGTTTCATTATTTGAAATTGCACGCTGATTGAGAACATGGCTTCGAAATCAGGAATGCAGGAATACTGTAATACAGATTATTTTAAAGTACACCTGGTAAGAGAATCGAGATAAAAGTCCAACTGAGCAGTCTGGATTTCTATTGCTTTCTATGTAAAACAAAGGTGTGCGCAGTGTTTAACCCTCCTAATGTTCAGTGTGTAATTAACACAGTCTGGAAGGAGTAGGACTTCCACCAGCTAAATCAACTTAAGCAGGGAGGTTGGATGCAGGTGGGGGTTCTGAAAGCAAATGGTGAGAATGTTTCAACTCTGCTTATTTACCGAAGGGCAGCGAGACACATTCCACATTTAAACATTGTTTTTTAAAGTGGCTCAGACATCAGATGTTTCTTTTTCACTGCCTGATCATTTTTATTTTTTTTTAATTGCATATGTTGTGTATTTTATATTTTTGTGCTGTTTCTTTTTAAATCTGTTCAGCAGATTTTTTTTTTGTTATTCTTCATTTAAATCTAATTTAGGATTAAGTGGCAATTGTAATTTCCTAGAATTTTTTTATATTCTGGGAAAAATATTTTCTTATGTTTTATGAAGTCTGAAAAATAAAAATAATTGTTGAAATACATTTTTGACAATCTTTATTTATTGAAAGAGTTTTTAATATTAACAGAATGTGAAAGAGCACACAATACGTAAGAGTAATATATCAGCAGCAATACTTAGGTACAGATAGCCAACAATCTAATTATATAAACGCTACATGCAAACAACATTGTAAGCACGGATTACATTGGTAGTGCGACATATTTTGACCAATTTACCTTACTCTCATTGAAGAACTTCAGGTATTCCCTTAGCTCTGTCAAGGGAGGAAGGACCAGGCCCGCGAAATACACTTTTGATTCCTGAAACTAGGTGCCTCCATCTTGGTTCCCTGTCAACCATTGTCATTATTATTATTACCATTTTAAAAATTGTTATCATATTCCACAATGGGGATAATTAACAACATGCAATTGACATGGAAACAATACTGATAGAGGAAAGAGGTGAAGAGGGCTCAGCTTACCCTTTTCTGTCCCATAAAATATTAAGTGGAACAGTGTTTTAGTTTTCTACCTTTTTTGCATGGTGTGCCCTGGCTGTGCCAGAACTGAACTGGATTGTGGTGTCACTTGCAAAATCTTTTATATACATTTGAAAACAAAATGGAAAAACAAAATTGGGGTGTTATCAGCCAGCCTGGCACTAGAGTTTTACATTTTAATTGCACGGAATATAATTTATTGGCTGCTAGTTGTCATTGAATATAATTCACTCAGCCAATGAATGCCAATGGCACTTAAGCTCTGCAGAAGCCAAATGTACTGACTACTGTACCTGTGATGTTCAGGCTAAGCTTACCATAATAAATAAAACATAACACCGGGTATAAGTGGCCACAGCCGATTTATTCAAATAATTGTAACTATAAATAAGTGCATTAACATGTATAATAATCCAAAACATATTAAAACCCGAACACATGATGTAACCAAAAAAAAAAAAACAGATTGCCAAGGTATGAAGGTGCCCGTCTGAAAACCAATTTGGGGAGAGCATATCCAGATGCCTGTCCCTTACCTAAAGGTTCCCAGTTCCACACCCCACCAGGACCCTCCCACCGATCATTGCCACCAATGATTAACCAGGCCTGAATCACCTAACTGCCTGGCAAGCTTCTGCCCTGACTGTGAAAGAAAAAACTGAAACCACAACCTAAAGGGAGGGAAGGGAGACCAAACTTCACAGGTCATTTAAAACTAAAATTGCCACTACTTATAACTAGTAACTGGCCACAACTTATAACCCCTTAACTCCTTCCCCCCATACCTTCTGCCTGACAACTGACAGTCAAGTCCTACTCGGTCCCCTGTGCGCTACAGTCAGCACATCAACTAGCAGGGAGTTTCAGAGCCAGGCGGAACCAAGGTAAGAGGGCAAACCGTTTGAAATTGGTTGGCGCTATTATTAGGGAATGGGACCATGTTACTCCTGGCATCATAACTACTACAGAGGATTATAGAGATTATGATGCTTGAAGTAAGTAACCTTTAAACATGGCATATACACCTTGTATCTTCAGGTAGGTCAGTAGAATTGTACAGCGCTACGGAATTTGCTGGCGCTATATAAATAAAATAATAATAATAATAATAATAATAATAATAATAGAAGAACAAATTCCTCTTCCCTACTCTTTGGAATGTTAGAAAGCAAATCAGAGGACCAAACGATAAATCCTCAGCTGTAGTAGGGCTACAGTACCTATGCAGCTTTGCCATTTATAAAGAGGAGAACAATTTGTAAAGGTGGAAAAGCATCATGGTAGCTGTAGTTCTACAACATCTGGAATTTTACTTCCTGATGACATGCTAAGCTCTTCGTCTGTATAATTTTTAAGGTTCTAATTGTCTGCTGAACATCACATGTTCATAGAAACTGTTTTAAACCAATAACGATTACTATTAAGGGTTTGATCAGTTGTGATGGAACAACAAGATAACCACTTCCACGGTAATTCTCAGATTTTTAAATAGTAACTATAACTAAACGTACTATTACTTTGGTGATAAAAATGATGTTAATATATGTGGTTTAAGCTACTTTACCTAAAGAATATTTCAGATGAAAGGTCCATCTAAATATACTATGTTAACCCTTTTTCCACACATTGCCTTTTTTCTTTGAAGGTTAATGGTGTTCTTTGGTGTGGTACTGGTGCAATTGGTGCAATTGGTCCTTGACAACGTACACCATGACTGGTAGGCAATCAAGATAGGGAGCCAAAGGTTATTCAATCCAATAGTAAAGCTCATGGATGTAGTGTATTGGCTCCTTTAGAAAATGTACAAAGGGCTGCAGGGAAGTGTACTGGAATGTGTGTGATTCATGAATGAAATCTACCCACAGAGAACATTCTATTATATTCAATATTTACTTATTAAAGTTATCATTGGAACAATCTCCTGCCAAGAAGTCATGGTTCATGCCTGATCTCTTTTGCATGTCTACAAATGTGCTTGATCGCCTCTTGCATGCCTGTGCTGTTCTAGAATTCCAAGCAAGAATACATCAGCTGAATCCTTCATATTAATCTTGCTACTTTTTTTTTTCTATTATTTTCTTGCATGGAAATTAACTTTCCAGCACTTGCTGTGGTTTTTATCTGGATGTTTCGTTCCTAATTACTTGGTTAGATTACAAGCCAAGAGCACATTCACTGTTCTCAAAGTCACTTGGCAAAAAAAAAACAGAATACAAGAGAAATCAAAGTTATCATTAATCTCGCAAGTAGTCTTTGTCTCAGCTGCCAATAGAATAATCCATCCCAGGGTGAACATCACCATAGTTCACATCTGCTGAAAAACTCACTGCTATCTGTCTTTCATTAAAGTGAATCATTGGAGAAAAGCCCCATGAGTGGTAGGGTTGTGCCAGGAATAATTATTGACATATTGTCAGTATGTCCAAACTACAACATTTGCAGTAGCCACAAACAATGTCTACAGACAGATGTTTCATACTTTCTTGTACCAGAAATTAGATAGGACAACAATCAGAGCATGAACAGTTGAATGGCAGTTTCCTGTCATCTTCTATTCCGTTCTTTTTGGATTTATTATTAAATGGAATTATTTTCCCAAGTGTCCTTATAGGTTTAAAAAACGTACAATAAACCACGGAGAGGTCACGTGCTGATTAAAACTAGTTACCGTTGAATGGACTTGGAATTAATCTGGAAACAATACAATGCTTGATGTTCTCATTAGAAAATCAGGAACTTGGATAGTCATGAAAAGATATCAATATCATGATGTAGACATCCACTTTCTGCAGCATGCTAAGCTATGAGTCCAGAGGTTTGGGGTTAAGATAAATTTCTAGTTTAAAAGCATCTGTATATAAACAAAAGAAACAGTTAAATGATTTCACTGGTGTCTGGAACTAATACTTCTGCATGCTCTAATAGTAAAATTATTGGCCTAACATTAAAGTTCCAGCATGATTTGAATCATTGGATAACTGAGCAATAAGCATCTAAACATCTCATTTGTGGACTTACAAAGCTGCTCAAAAGACGCTTCTTGCTGTTTCACGGAGTTAAACGTAGTGAAACCACGCTGGACGTCCTCACGCTTTGCATGAGGACATTCAGCGTCTTCTAAATCCCTATAGGAAAGCATTGATTCAATGCTTTCCTATTGGTAAAAGACTAATGTGCAAGCGATGTTTCCCGAGAGGGTGCGTTAGGTTCCCCTTTGCTATGACATCCGAGAAGGCAGAGACAGAGCCAGCACCAAAGGACCTTGGAGCTGGAATAAGGTAAGGGTTTAAAATGGTTATTTAACACTTTGAGTGCTATGGGGGGCGTTGAGGCAGAGGGACACTATAGTGTTAGGAATACAGCTTTGTGTTCCTTTAAATATGCAATTTGGTCACTTCTCACTTGATCTGTGAATAAAAAACTATTTAGTAACTGCTTCTTAGCCATCAGTCATCTTTTTTTCCATTAATCCTCTATTTTTTAGGCACTATGGATGAAAATCTGAATCACAAAACAAACTAAACTCTTTGCCGATTGTCCATTTAGTTTGTTTCATGATTCGTCCATATGACGCTTCGGAGTTGCAGGATTCAGACAACCCACCAAACACCCAAAATTCGGACAAATCACCAGCTGGCTGCCCCATCCCTGGTCATTAATTCACACCAGCCAGGTTGGAGAGGTATGATACACTGGATTATAACATTGTGCAACAAGTGTGATTATTACATATTCTAAATTGAAACTACTTCTGTTGGTCTGTTTACTTTAATGTATTTTCAAATCAGAATGTTTCCTATCTTATTTTCTATCTCCCCTTATTAATGCAAGAAACCTCCTCCAGTTCTAAGGGCTGGGATGTTATTTGTTATTGCACAGGCAAAAGGAAACCGGACTCCAACTAGTTCTAAAGCGGAACTGTCACATGTGGGTATTTTCCACAATGCAATACCTAAATAAATGTTAACTAAGAGTTGTGAGCTTCTTTTTTTTTAAATTGCAATAGTTGTTATTTTATACTTTACATTATGTCAGTGGTGTACATGCAGGCACATGCATGTAAGATGCTATGGGAGGAATCAGGGGTGTAACTAGGAATCACAGCGCCCCAGTGCAAGAATTGCATGATTCACATATACTGACATGCACTCACTGCAGGGCCAGATTTTCCTGGGGCCTCAAGATCAAGAGGGGCCTACATTCAAATTGTTATTAAAATTAAAATTACACTATTCTAAAAACAGTGAACACTAAAACACTGAACCGAAAATAAGGAGACATTCAACGCATATGATATGACCAGTGGCGTACTAAGGGGGGGTGGGGCGGCGGTCCGCCCCGGGTGCCACTTACTAGGGGGGTGCCCGGGGTAGACTGCAATGCCCCTCCTGCCGTGATCGCCGAGACTGGCGGTCTGCAGCTCCGCAATGTGCAGAGCTGCATAACATGGATCTTGCGTGCACTGCCCAATCAGAGCGTTGCCGTGGGTTACCACGGCAACGCTCTGATTGGGTCTCGCGAGATCCATGGTCTGCAGCTCTGCGGAGCTGCAGACCGGAAATGAGGGCCACCGGACCACCAGGGACCCCACCGGACCACCAGACAGCCCAACTGGACCACCAGGGATTTAAGGTAATTTTTTTAGTCACCCCCCTCTCCTCATCACCCCCTCCCTCTCACAATCACCCCCCTCCCCTCATCACCCCCCTCCCTCTCACGATCACCCCCCTCTCCTCATCACCCCCTCCCTCTCACAATCACCCCCCTCCCTCTCCTCATCTCGACTTTTTTTTTATTTATTATCCGTGCCACATTTTTTCTAAAGGTTAGTACCAATCACAACATGTTTCATTTAACATATTGATATATATCACAGTAATGATGTATTTTATTGTCTCTTATGTAATTTACAAACTTAAAAATGGGAGGTGAAAGGGCCTCATAAGTGGAATAGCCTAGGGCCTCTTTTCATCTAAATCCGGCCCTGACTCACTGACACACACTTTCAATGACAGACACACACAATATCACTAACATACAGTGACATACACTCACTGACACACACACTTACTGATAGACACACATTTTGAGAAAAAGTTACCCAATTCCATTTGCACAGATACCAAGCTCCCGCAATCCAAGATAAATTGTCAGGTTTACTAGGAGGTTAAATTGGCAGGTTTACCAGGAGGCTCTCTCTGTCGAGCATGGCTTCAGGCTATAACTTGCATGCAATGTCGGTTGATTTGATCTTGACTCATGTTCAGAATGTCCTGAAACATGCGACAAACAGCAGACTTCTATGTTCCAGTGGCCCAAGTGAGAAGACCTCCATGGGCCAGCGGACCATGTGAGTAACTGGTAACGCCAGTGCTCTGTAATCACACCCAGAAGGAAAAACAAAAAATTACAAATTAACAAATTAATGTTGCGGCTAGGTGCCACCAATAGGCCTAGTCTAAATAGCAATGTTCTCCCTTCTATTTTTCACTTTAACACTAACTTCTCTCATCACTAAAATATCCCTATCCTTTCACTCACCTGTCCCTAGCAACACCATAATTATTACTTCCACCTTACTCCCCTCCCCTCTCTATTCATCTCATGCACTCTACACATACCTTTCCAGCCTATCTCCACCAACTCCTCCCAAATCCTCTACATACATACCCTCCTACAAAACTTTCAAATCCTACTCCCACCTTCACTTCCTTTCTATCCTTCTGCTCCTAGCTGCTGGTGATGTCTCTCCTAACCCCGGCCCCCTCGCAACAAACTCAGCACATACTAACCCAAGGATCCACACTAATCTCATACCCATCGCATGTTCCTCTAAATCCTCCTTCAATACTGCCCTCTGGAACGCACGCTCTGTTTGCAATATAACTAAATCCACTGCTGTCCATGACTTCTTCATCTCTCGTTCTATAGATTTACTAGCCATAACAGAAACCTGGCTCTCCCCCTCTGACTGTCAGGGTACCTGTGGTCTCTACCTCCGAAAGAGGTAGAGACTTAGCTGTTCCTCCATCCAGATGGTCTGATGGCTCCCTTCCCCGCAGTCTATCCGGTCATGCTAGGCCGGCCGCGAGGGAGTGACTGCCTTTTACAGCATCTAGGCAGGAAGTAGTCATCAGGACACTCCCCCGGAACAACCTGTCAGTCAATGGCTGCAGGACCAATCAGGACGCCTTGGAGGCGTGGTTACTGCTCTGAACAGTATATTTAACAGAGCTTCTTTCATTAGCTCATTGCCCTGTCGTGGTTCTAGCTTGTTCTAGTCACTCAGTGCTTGTGTATTCTATTATCCCTTTTGGTTTTGACCCGGCTTGTTTACCTTACTCTGCTTATCTCTGTTACCCTTGATTCGGCTTGTCTCTCGCTTACCTGTCTTCTGTTACCCTCGACCTCGGCTTGTCTTTGACCATTCTATACTGTACTACTTACGTTAGTCCGGCCATTCTAAGGTCCGGTATACGTATCTGGCTACTGTTTGTACTCTGCGTGTTGGATCCCTGTCCCGATCCTGACATTACGACAGGGCCAATGGATCCTGCAAGTACAAACAGTCAGCTGGCTGCTCCTGATCCTAGGTTTGAAGCCATGGATCACAGAATGGATCAGATGGCGCTTGCGCTACAGGCTCTATTAGCTTGTGCCAATAACCCACCAGAGGAGATACGTGATACCCCTGTTTCTCCTGTCGGTTCAGGTCTAGAGGTAGCCACAGTGGGTGCTTCTTCTCACATTACCCCCCCAGTACGCTATGGTGGGGCTCCTGAGAAGTGTCGTGGTTTTTTAAACCAAATTAGTATCCACTTTGAATTGCAACCTCGCTCTTATCCTACAGATAGGGCAAAAGTAGGATTTATTATCACCCTACTCATTGAGAAAGCTCTGAGATGGGCCAACCCACTATGGGAGAACGATAATCCATTAGTTTATAACTATAACGCATTTGTAGCTGCTTTTAGAAGAACATTTGACCCTCCAGGTAGAAAGGTTAATGCAGCCAGATTACTGTTGCGCCTGAGACAGGAGAACCAAACACTGGTGCATTATGCACTAGAGTTCAGGTCTCTGGCGGCAGAAATCAAGTGGAATGAGCAGGCGTATATGGATGTATTTTTGAATGGCCTATCTGATGTAATCCTTGATGAGGTTGCTACCAGAGAACTCCCTGAGAATTTAGAGGATTTAATTTCGTTCATCTCTCGTATAGATGAACGTCTAAGAGAGAGACAGAACACTCAAGAGAGGAACCAGAGACCTTCTTTTAGGTTAGCTCCCGCTGTTCCAAGTCCTGACTCCACGATATCTTTGCTTACTGAACCTATGCAGAAAGGGTATACCCGCCTCTCTGAGGAGGAAAGACAGCACAGGAGAGGAGAGGGTTTGTGTATGTATTGTGGAGCCAAGGGTCATTTACTCTCGAACTGTTCTAACCGCCCGGGAAACGCTCGCACCTAAGTCTCTCTAGAGGACAGGCCTTGGGTGTTTCTATTTTGTCCTCTACTCCTGATTATAAAGATCACAGGCTTCTGCTACCAGTTTCCTTAACTTGGGGGAAGGAAGTAGTAAGGGCTATGGCATTGATAGATTCCGGTGCTGCTGAGAATTTTATCGACCAAGCCTTTGCTAGTAAGAACAATTTCCCATCCCAGCTAAGGGAGACACCTTTGGCCGTTGAGGCCATAGATGGTAGACCACTACTAGACCCTGTTATCTTTCGTGAGACCATACCCATTAATTTAAATGTGGGTATCCTACACGTGGAGAATTTATCTCTTCTGCTCATTTCGTCTCCTTCCGTTCCCATAGTTCTGGGGTACCCATGGTTGAAAAAACATAACCCTATTATCGATTGGGAGTTAGGAGAGATACTCTCGTGGGGCCAGGGCTGCCAGGATCGGTGTTTGTGCAAGGTTTCTCCATTAGCTAATATTAACATACCGGAGAATCCTACTCAGTCCACAGAAAGACAAATACCAGACCTTTACCTAGACTTAAGGGCAGTGTTTGACAAGAAGAATGCCGATTCTTTGCCTCCACACAGGTCATTTGACTGTAAGATTAAGCTTCTACCCGGCACTATGCCTCCGAGGGGCCATGTATATCCTTTGTCTGTTCAGGAAAACTCGGTTCTAGAGGAGTATATTCGGGAGAATTTAGAAAAGGGATTCATCAGAAGGTCTTCTTCTCCGGCCGGGGCTGGGTTCTTTTTCATTAAGAAGAAGGATGGCACGCTGAGACCTTGTATCGATTACCGAGGCTTGAATAAAATAACTGTCAGAAATGCCTATCCTATCCCACTGATTACCGAGTTATTTGATCGTCTTAAGGGCTCCAAAATCTTCACCAAGTTAGATCTCAGAGGGGCTTACAATTTGGTGAGAATCCAGCAAGGTCACGAGTGGATGACGGCATTCAATACCCGGTATGGCCATTACGAATATACTGTTATGCCATTTGGACTATGCAATGCTCCTGCAGTATTTCAAGATTTGATTAATGAGGTACTTAGGGAGTTTCAGCATGATTGTGTTATTGTTTACCTGGACGACATACTAATACACTCTAAGGAGATTGAGACTCACCATAGACAGGTCAGAAAGGTATTACACAAGCTGCTGCAACATGGTCTATATTGCAAATTGGAGAAGTGCAGTTTTGATCAGTCTCAGGTAGACTTTCTTGGATACGTGATTTCTGGGGAGGGTTTTAAAATGGATCCTGTAAAACTCCAATCTATTTTAGACTGGCCCTTGCCCAAAGGACTCAAGGCTATCCAAAGGTTTATTGGTTTTTCCAACTACTATAGGCGCTTCATTAAAGGATACTCCTCTATCATTGCGCCTATTACCAATATGACCAAACAAGGGGCTGATACTAAGTTCTGGTCTAAGGAAGCTCTGGGTGCTTTCAAGACTCTCAAGGAACTTTTTGCCTCGGCTCCCATTCTAGTCCATCCTGATACGACTCTGCCTTTCTTGCTCGAGGTCGATGCCTCTGAAACAGCAGTTGGGGCTGTTCTGTCTCAAAGGTTAGGGGTGGATAAACCGTTACACCCTTGTGGTTTCTTCTCTAAGAAATTTTCTGGGCCTGAGAGCAGATATGACATCGGGGAAAGGGAACTGTTAGCAGTCATTAAAGCCTTAAAGGAGTGGAGACATTTGTTGGAGGGGACCCTACACCCTATTACGATTTTGACGGACCACAAAAACTTGTCCTATATTGGGGAGGCTAAGCGCTTATCCTCTAGACAAGCTCGTTGGTCCTTATTCCTGACTCACTTCAATTATGTACTGACTTACAGACCTGGTTCTAAAAACTCTAAAGCCGATGCATTATCTCGCCAATATGAACCTTCTACTGTACCTGAACCAGTTCTTTCTTCTATAGTTCCGAAATGCAATATCATTGCTAATACGAATCTCAGGATTCATTCTCCATTACTGGCCGAGATCATTAAGTTGCAACATCTAGCACCTAAACAGACTCCTGCGGGCCGTCATTTCGTTCCTCCTGCTCTTCAACTGGAACTTTTACAGTGTTTACATAATAGCAAGATGGCGGGACATCCTGGTATTCGCAAAACTTACGCGTTGATCTCTAAGGACTTCTGGTGGCCTGCTTTACGGAGGGATATTGAGGAGTTCATCGCTGCATGTGAAGTTTGTACTAAAACCAAACAACCCCATACGCTTCCATGTGGATTCCTGCAACCCTTGGAGGTTCCAGAAAAACCATGGTCCTGTTTGGCCATGGACTTTATTGTCGATCTACCTATCTCTAAAAGACAGACTGTTATCCTCACCGTGGTTGACAGGTTTACTAAGATGGCACACTTCATTCCCCTGCCTAAACTCCCGTCTTCTCCCGAATTGGCAGAGATATTCGCTAAGGAGATTTTTCGCCTACATGGGATACCCTCTCAAATTGTATCGGACAGAGGCTCCCAATTTGTTTCCCGCTTTTGGAGGTCCTTCTGCTCTCAACTTGGTATTAAATTAAACTTTTCTTCTGCCTATCATCCTCAGTCTAACGGAGCTGCTGAACGTACCAACCAGAAAATTGAACAATATTTACGATGCTTTGTTTCTGAACACCAGGATGATTGGGTCGGTTTGATTCCTTGGGCGGAGTTTGCACACAACAATCTCGTTTGCGATTCTACTCATTCAAGCCCCTTCTTCATGAATTATGGTTTTCATCCGTCTATTCTTCCTTCGGATTCCCCTTCCCAGGGGGTGCCGTCGGTTGATGTTCATGTTGCCAATTTGAGGAAGTTGTGGGATCAAACTCGACAAATCCTTGTGCACAACTCTATGTTGGTCAAGAAACACGCTGATAAACGTAGAAGGGCGGCTCCGGTCTTTGTTCCAGGTGATAGGGTATGGCTGAGCACGAGGAACATCCGTTTAAAAGTGCCCTCCATGAAGTTCGCTCCTCGTTATATTGGACCCTACAGGGTGCTGACCCGTATCAATCCAGTTGCGTATCGTTTAGCTCTTCCTAATACCTTACGCATCCCGAACTCGTTTCACGTTTCATTGCTGAAACCACTCATATGTAACAGATTTTCCTCCACAATAGCCCCTCCTCGCTCCGTTCAGGTGGAGGGTCAGGAGGAGTATGAGGTTAACTCTATTATTGATTCTCGAATCTCCCGGGGGAGAGTACAATATCTGGTTGATTGGAAGGGATATGGTCCTGAGGAGAGGAGTTGGGTACCTCAGGAGGATGTTCATGCTCCCCGTCTCCGCAGGGCGTATCACTCTCGCTTCCCATCTCGTCCCGGTTCATTCCGCCCGGTGGGCGTATCTGAGAGGGGGGGTACTGTCAGGGTACCTGTGGTCTCTACCTCCGAAAGAGGTAGAGACTTAGCTGTTCCTCCATCCAGACGGTCTGATGGCTCCCTTCCCCGCAGTCTATCCGGTCATGCTAGGCCGGCCGCGAGGGAGTGACTGCCTTTTACAGCATCTAGGCAGGAAGTAGTCATCAGGACACTCCCCCGGAACAACCTGTCAGTCAATGGCTGCAGGACCAATCAGGACGCCTTGGAGGCGTGGTTACTGCTCTGAACAGGGTATTTAACAGAGCTTCTTTCATTAGCTCATTGCCCTGTCGTGGTTCTAGCTTGTTCTAGTCACTCAGTGCTTGTGTATTCTATTATCCCTTTTGGTTTTGACCCGGCTTGTTTACCTTACTCTGCTTATCTCTGTTACCCTTGATTCGGCTTGTCTCTCGCTTACCTGTCTTCTGTTACCCTCGACCTCGGCTTGTCTTTGACCATTCTATACTGTACTACTTACGTTAGTCCGGCCATTCTAAGGTCCGGTATACGTATCTGGCTACTGTTTGTACTCTGCGTGTTGGATCCCTGTCCCGATCCTGACACTGACACTGCCACCCCTGCATCTTTGTCCTTCGGTGGTCTCCAACTTACCCACAACCCAAGAAACTCTGAATGTAAAGGTGGTGGTGTTGGGTTTCTCCTCTCCCCTCACTGCTCTTTTAAACCTCTTCCCACCCCCCCTTCTCTCTCTTTCCCATCATTTGAAATACACTCAATTCGCCTTTTCAAACCCTTCTCTGCTAACATTGCTGTTATTTACCGCCCCCCTGGTTCCCCTCTTCTCTTCCTTGACCACTTTGCTGCCTGGCTACCCTATTTCCTCTCTTCTAACATTCCATCCCTAATTCTCGGGGACTTCAATATTCCTATAAACCCACCTTTGACCTCTGCAGCCACCAAACTACTTTCCATGACTTCCTCCCTCGGGCTATCGCAGTGGGCAGATTCTCCCACCCATGTAGCTGGCAATACCCTTGACCTAATCTTCACTTATGCATGTACAGTATCTAATATCTGCAACACTCCATATCCACTCTCTGATCACCACCTCTTATCATTTGCTCTCACATACCCCCTCACCCAAAAACCTCAGCCTAACCCCCCTCAACTCAGGAGGGACCTTAATTCTCTTGATCTCCAACAGTTGTCAGCTGACATTGATTCACAACTGCTGTCCATCCCTTCCCTCTCCTGTCCTTCACAGGCCATCTCCATATATAACTCTACTCTTACATCTGCCTTAAACACTGCAGCGCCACTCCAAACAAGCACCTCGAGGAGGACCCGCCCCCAACCATGGCATACTAAATCAACGCGCTACCTGCAAAGATGCTCCCGTTGTGCTGAACGCTCCTGGAGGAAGTCTCGTACACAATCAGACTTTCTCCATTATAGATTCATATTGTGTTCATACAGTGCAGCCCTTGCCCTTGCCAAACAGTCCTATTTTTCCACTCTCATTAGTTCATGTTCCCGCAACCCCAGGCGTCTCTTTCACACCTTTAATTCTCTTCTTCGCCCTGCTGTGGCCACCCCCAAAACTAACCTTACTGCTGATAACTTCGCATGTTACTTCACTGACAAGATTGAACAGCTAAGGAAAGAATTCTCCCCTCCTTTCCTTTCTGTTTCTCAATCACACATAGATCATGCCTTTCCTACCCTTCAGACATTCTCCCCAGCTACTGACCAAGAGGTGGCTGCTCTTCTTTGCTCCTCTCGCCCCACCACTTGCCCGCTCGATCCTGTCCCATCTCACCTTATTAGATCTCTCTCCACTTGTCTCGTGCCTTCTCTAACACACATCTTCAACTGCTCGCTCTCCTCTGGCATCGTCCCTGCTGACCTTAAACATGCCACTGTAGTACCTATACTAAAAAAACCATCCCTCGACCCATCCACCCCCTCTAACTACCGTCCCATATCCCTGCTCCCTTTTTCCTCAAAGCTTCTTGAAAGACTTGTCTTCACCCGTGTGTCTCATTTCCTCAATTCCAACTCTCTCCTTGACCCTCTTCAATCTGGCTTCCGCCCTCTCCACTCTACAGAGACTGCCCTTATCAAAGTTACTAACGACCTAATCGCAGCTAAATCCAAAGGCCACTACTCCATACTAATTCTTCTTGACCTCTCAGCGGCCTTTGACACCGTTGATCATGCTCTCCTTCTTCAAACTCTTCAATCGCTTGGTCTCTGTGACTCTGTCCTCTCATGGTTTTCCTCTTATCTCTCCCAACGCTCATTCAGTGTCTCCTTTTCTAATGATACCTCCTCCCCTTGCCCTGTCTCAGTTGGAGTTCCCCAAGGCTCCGTCCTTGGTCCCCTTCTATTTTCTCTTTATACTGCCTCTCTTGGCAAACTTATTACCTCTTTTGGATTTCACTACCACCTGTACGCTGATGACACCCAGCTATATCTCTCCTCCCCGGACCTCTCCCCTGCCGTCCTGCAACGTGTCACTGCTTGCCTTTCTTCCATCTCTGACTGGATGTCCTCCCGCTTTCTGAAACTCAATCTCTCAAAAACTGAGCTCCTTGTCTTTCCTCCTCCTAATACTGATCCTCCTCTTTCGCTCTCCCTCCAAGTTTGTGGTACCAACATCAGTCCATCCTTGCAAGCGCGCTGTCTTGGCGTCATACTTGACTCTGGTCTCACCTTTGAGCCTCACATCCAGCATGTTGCCAAATCCTGTAGATTCCATCTTAAAAACATAGCCCGCATCCGCCCCTTTCTTGCACCAGATACTACCAAGGAGCTTGTCCATGCTCTAGTAATTTCCCGCATGGATTATTGTAACCCTCTCCTGATTGGTCTCCCCAATAGCCGTACTGCACCCTTACAGTCCGTAATGAATGCTGCTGCTAGATTGATTTTCCTCTCTAGTCGTTTCTCTCACACCTCACCCCTCTGCCAGTCCTTACATTGGCTTCCTGTATGCTATAGGAGTCAATTCAAGGTACTAACTCACACCTATAAAGCACTGAACAACTCTAGCCCCTCTTATATCTCCTCACAGATCCATAGGTATGTCCCTTCTCGGTCTCTCCGTTCTGCCCGTGACCACCTCCTGTCCGTTGTCCGCACTCGTACGGCCAACTCGCGCTTGCAGGACTTCTCGCGGGTGGCTCCCTTCCTATGGAATAGCCTGCCTACCGCCATCAGACTCTCCCCTAGTCTTGCATCTTTTAAGAAGTGCCTTAAAACCCATCTCTTTAGGAAAGCTTATGGCCTCCAAGACTAACCCTTACCTCACATACCTGTCTCTTGCCCTCTCCGAAAGGGCAGCCCACCTTATTTGATTGTAAATTCCTGTCCTAATGTGTTTTACACCCCACCTCCTATAGAATGTAAGCTCGTTTGAGCAGGGTCCTCTTCAACCTATTGTTCCTGTAAGTTTATTTGTAACTGTCCTATTTATAGTTAAATCCCCCTCTCATAATATTGTAAAGCGCTACGGAATCTGTTGGCGCTATATAAATGGCAATAATAAATAAATAAATAAATAAATGCATCACTGCTTTGGCGGCACTACTCACTCCACTAAACGGTTCAATAACATTCACTAGGGTAAAGGAACAAGGAATGGTTATGACATGGTAAGTGACAATTCTGTTGTTTTTTTTGTTTTGTTTTTGGGAAGCATGCAAATACAAATTTAAAAAATAAACCCTGCATAAATTATAGCTACAATATTATTAAAGCTTGCAATCTGATACATTTTTCCTACCAAACATATGAAACTGTCCTAAGTCATATTGCACCTTAGTTCTTCCAGTACACAGGAAAGCAGCGTGTTTCTGCAAATTAAGCCAATATGTCTATTGATGAACCTCTTTGTAATCTGGCTCCCATCAAGCTGAAATGATGCCATTTGTGCTGCCTGTTGCTGATTAAACACAGAGCAAACCTAGATCTTACAGGAAGTTGTAACGATTCTCTGCAGAGCTGCTCCACCAGACACCTGCAGAAATCTGCTTCTCCTTTCAATGCATTAACTCAGTCAACACCAAGATAAGCAGGGACTTATAACTTCACCATTTAGACACTACTAACATCTAATTTTAAAGAAGTTATAAGCACACACGCAAGGGTTAACTGCTTTAACTATGCAATATATACTTAATTAAACCAAACTGGATTTAGTCTACAGCAGTTATGGTCCCCTCTGCTCCTCTGTCAGTGGTCTTCTCTGTTAGGCCCTTCTTCTGCTTACCTTGGTCTTATTCTGGTACCTCCACCCAGCAAGAAGTCGTCTTCAGAAAAATAGAGCTCTGTAGCTGAAGGTTTGTGGATCGTGGTGCTATCTAAGAATAAATAAAATAAATAACGGAGACAGCACAGTAATGGATTTTAGGCCTAGTGCCCCAGGACAAGGTGGAGAAAGCCAGTGAAGTATACTCAGGTACCCAAAATGTTGATAAGCTACAATTCCCATAATGCTTTGAAAGCAATGAAAATCTCCCTAGAAGAGAAGGACTGCACTCAACAACCCTCAATGAAATAGAGACACCATTGGTGCAACTCTGAACCCAAGGTGGAATACCTCTGCAGTATCCAACAAAATACAAAAAAGGGGGTCCGAACACTCCAGTTAGGTGTAACTGCAGACATTAATAGGTATACAGTGCAGGAGATAATGTTTTGGCCACATGATGTGACCTATGTCAATGCGATAAATGGCCAGAGAATCATGGAACTTGTAGTTCAGAAACTTGATGAAGGGGACAGAGTTTGAGTTACCTTGTGTAAAATGTTGTTATGCTTTAATAACAAAGCAACATCCCCTCAAGATTCTACCTCTTAGTAGATTATGGGGCATCCTCACAGTCAGAACCTAATCTAAAAGGTTAGCATTTTTTTCCAAAGATATCTTCTGCTTCTTCCTGCTGTAGTGCATGGAGTACACATCTGGCAGCAGAAGGGTTAAACTCCATATGTACATCATTTCAAAGTGAAACACTGCACATACAGACTCCAGGAACAATGACCATGTGAAATCACTGAAGTGGTCGTGGTGCTTGGAGTAATCATTTAAGTATAACATAGACAAGAGTTACACAAACAAAAGGTTTGTCTGCTAACATGTAAACGTAATGTGCCTGAAGTCAAGTTACAATTCACGTCTAAATGTCAGGTCAATTAGTCAATCCTGATGTATTGCAAGCAAAATAGGAGAATTGGAGAGGAAAGAATAACATGCTAACATATTTCTTTGTGTCTCATCAAGTTTCATAATTTCTGAGAGTTTGAAAATTTACATTTTTAACCATTTGATGAAACACTTTTGAGAGGATGGCTCATCCTTAATCTTCCCTTCACACACACACAAACTATTTTGCAATGGAAGTGATTGGTTTTTTCCAGTTAATTCTCCCACTGATGTAACTATTCTGAACACTTATTGTAGCAGAATTAAGCAATCTGATGACTCTTCTCCAGCTTTTGTTGCCCTGTAACTTAAATCAACATCAGTCAGTCGTAAGCTTGGTGTGGATCATAGGAATTCTTGTCCGCTACTTAGGAATGCCATTAGAGCTTTTGGGGCCCCTTTACAAAACCAATGGCCACTCCCCCCTCCTGCACTTTCTCCCTGATACATACACATACTCCCAGACCCATTCACAGATGCTTGCAGACAGAAATATGCTCCTATAAACACACATAAATATGCCCAGAATCATTCTTGGTTTTAAAGGGACATTCCGAGCACCAATACTACTTAACGTATTTGATAGGTTTTGGCAAGATTAATATGATGTATTTTTTTGCATAAAATAAATAAATGTTTTTGAGAATGCTGCACCATAAGCCGGCCTCTTTAGCCTCACCCCTCACTCCATGAAAATACTTCCTTTTGTATGTACACAGCTCAGCCATTGACAGCACTGAATGATCTGAACAACAAAACAACCTGCATTCGAAGGAGAGGACAAAAGTGAGGCATATAGTAAGGATATCACTACCTGTTTGTAGCCAGGTTGAGAATTAAAAGTAACTCACTAAGTACTGTTGGGGCTGAGTCCGTGTGCGTACATTTGATAAGGAAGTCTTCCTGGTTAAGGAATGGGTTGTGACTAAGGAGGCAGGCTTATGGTGCAGAATTCTGCAAAACATGTGTTTATTTTTTGTGCAAAAACTATATATGCAAAAAATACAGCATATTAATGAGGCCAAAATCTATCAAACACATAAAAGTTGCAGTGTTCCTTTAACCACCCTCCTGTTTGAATATTTTTTGCTAGAGGAGGGTGGCTTACCTAAGTTCTAGAGGGAAGCATGCTGATCCTGTGGGCACAATATATTCCTTTCACTTCAAAGCAGTTTCCCTTGTGTGCAGGGACAATGTAACATCACATCATCCTAGCTCTGCCCCGTACAAGTAAAGGGAGCCATCAGGTAATGACCCAGTATTTATATCTCCTAAACCAGACATTGTAGCGTTAATAAGCCCCAAGTAGGCAATACTGCATGACCAGGCCGTTTACTAGGATACTAAGCTCTATACTAACTATTTGAAATGGTCAACATATTATTGGAGCCATAGGAAGAGTTGTTCAATATCGATGCTTGCTACAGTGAGGATGCCAGTCCTTATTGTTTTATAGTAATAATTCACAGTCAGTGTGGTGTAGCCCAGAGTGATTAAATGCATTGCAGTAAATAGAAATAAGTAGTAACTGATGATCTCCCGTTTTCTTATTAACTTTCATTTCCCATTCAATATACACATAGCACCTTTGTGTTTTATATTTGTAAGCATTCTGACTTGGAATAGGTGTTATCAGGCTGTTCCGAAAATATTCTACATAATCCAAGCTGGAGTGTGGTTTTAAGAGAGGTTTCTCATGTGTAAGATGTGCAAAACCTGATAGCTAACGAAAAGGTAAATATGAGTCACGCTCGTATTTGTTTATTTATAATCTGACTTTATTTTAGAATTTACACTAATTGCGTGGCTACCTGTACAGACAGAGCATACCATTAATTGAATTTAATTCCTAGACAGATGCCCGAATAAGCATAAGTGTGCCTGCATCACAGAGTGATGACATCATCCTAGACACAAAAGTGCTGTGGAGGTAAGTGTGTTTTGGCTGTGTTCTAGCACTCACTCCAGTAACTGCTTTACTTGCATTTACTGGAGTGGAGGAATGAGGAACTGAGACGTGGCAGTTCTGCCTTAATGATACATAAAATACATAATCTAGACCTTTTGAACAAAGCAAACAAATATACAATAAACAGTGACCCGTATCAAGTTATTTTAAGTTTAAAAATATCCTGAGCTCTGCTCACATCACGGACTGAATAAAACATATATTCCAATTCACTCTGTGGATTTCAGAGCATGAATGAGCATTTAACTACCAGATGTGAGAAAGGCATTCAATGCAGTGGAAAATAAGGCGCAAATGATTATTTTTGCTCGTATATGAAACAACATCTGTGCTTTTCATTTTTTTTTTTTTTTTTTTTTTCGTTTATTTTCCCATTGCACGGTTGCTCTGATTGGCACTGAGCAACAAACAACTGACCTTGGCATGGAAAGGGTTTAAAGGATTTGCCTCGAATACGTACATTTAATATACATGGACGCAGGAGGAGACTAATGTAACCCGCGATGTAGAAAATAAGGTTTCACATGTGGGGTGGAAAAATTAATCTGTTTCTGGTTAAATCAAATGGGTGAACTGTGTTCAGGTCTGACTTAAGAACGCCTGAATTCAATTTCTGTCTGATTGAAAAATATTCTCTCGCTTTAAAAATGCATCAGGGGAAAGCTTCCCATCTTCTGTGCGCTATCCTGGAAAGGTTTAGATCCAAGAAATACACTAAGTGGAAGTGTCAAGTTTGTAACGGGCAAACATAAAACAAGTATTATATCATTAGGGTTAAAATAATAATGAAAAAACTTTTTTTGTGTTTAAGTAAGAATCTGGGTTGTTTGGGCAATCAGGAATCAAATCATATCTTAAAGGGACTTGGGTGTTATTCATGCATACCAAATGTTTCAATCTGTAGATACGATTTAATAAAAAATACCCCACATTCTATAGCGTGACAGAATATGTTTAAGTTGAAGTGTTTAAAGGGGAAGTTTCATAAAATCCCCTGCCTTAAAACAGGTTTTACACTTATGGTACTGATATACATAACTCTAAATTTGCTATCAAAGTATTCCTTTAAAATTTTAATTAAAGTGGCTCTGACGTGTATAACACAACAGAGTCAAGGTTTATTCTATTGATAATTTTTTCTGTATATTGACTGTGGCCAGAGCTGGGGCTTGAATAGTCAGGTAGAAACCATGGTTTACAATGTTTTTGGATAGGAAGCGACCAAAATTTGGGGTGAGTTGAATTAAAGAACTGTTTGGGGTGTGTACACAATCAGGACAGGCCTTAGGCCTTCAGGCTCCCTGTGCAAAAGTCCAAAGTAATGCTCTCCCCTTGTCAATATGTGCATATATCATTCAGACTGCCCCTAGAGGTGCTTCCTCTATTCATACACACTGGCACATACAAACCCAGATACACACCTTGTTACATAGACACATACAAACACAGATACACACACTTTGACACACAGATACACACAGATAGATACATACATACACACACTTAGATACACACTGTGTGTCAAGGTGTGTCAGTGTGTGTGTGTGTGTGTGTGTCTGTGTCTGTGTGTCAGATACATACACACACACACACACACACACAAAGATACACATTGACACACACTGGCACATACAAACACTGATACACACACCTTTTTCTGGGAGGTTCCAAGATGTTGATACACTATGTCAAAGGGTTCCATGGGAAAAATTAATTGGGAACCCCTGCAGTAGAAAGACATTAAACATTTAGTGTGGGCAGTTACCTTGGTTTAAAAAACTATGATGCACTTGTTCCAACCATTGAGATCTACTAAAACAGCATGAATATCCAATTTGTTGTCCCAACTCGGAGGTAGAAGAACCACTAGGTTAGAACAATGTAGATTTCCATGCTGCTGCCAAGAATAACTTTTGCAGTAATGGTACGAGCTGGCTCCCATTAGCTGTTGATATGACTAGATATATACGCAGAGACAACTTGCTTTCCTCCCAAGTTATCGCAGGTCTCACAATCTCCAAATATTTTTTTATTACTTTTTAAGTATGGTATGTCTATTTACTTCTGAATGGAGGAATTGTATCAAGTTTTAGTAATCATTCAGTAATATGCCCCATTTTAATCTGGCAATATGGTAATCATATGTTATAACTTAATGATAAACATTACATGGGATGATAAAAATAGATTTTATTCTTCCGTAATTCCTTTTAGACCCTTTGAAGTTCTTACATTTCACCACAAGACTTGTATACATTTTTTTGTAAATGAAAAACTCGATTTGTTTGGCGGAGAGACTTTTTCTGTAAGTATAAGGTAAATATTTCTATAAACTTAAAGACGAATTTCCCATCTTTAGTCAATATACTTCTTCAATGATGCAGTTTTGAGAATGTGTTTAACACAGATGCATAGAAAATAATTGATTCACTGACTAACTTTATGATTACACAATTCGTAAAGGGTTAGGAAGAGAGTAGATAAGCGAGCCACAAAACATGTATTTAATTTGATTAATTTTAATAAATGATGCTGATTCTATTTATTACACCATCAGGTCACATGTCTGTATGGTTTGACTGAAGGCATAACCATTTTCTTACCAACACTGCTATTGTCATGATAGCACCATGTCTTAACATATATTTAGGCCAGACCTAACTAAGTTAAAATAGAGAATGGATAGAGGCTTGTTACGGGCAGTTAGAGTGGCTGGGATAAACATTATAACAGAGAAGCAAACACCCTGAGGAACAGGCTAAAGAGTCAATAAACAGCCAGAAGTCAGTAAGATG
Source organism: Pelobates fuscus (assembly GCF_036172605.1). NCBI lineage: Eukaryota > Metazoa > Chordata > Amphibia > Anura > Pelobatidae > Pelobates > Pelobates fuscus. Next base: position 305,757,336 of record NC_086319.1, on the reverse strand, counting down.
AATACAATATAAGAGGCAGATGGAGCTGGGGGAGAGAGGTAGGCAGAGCTGGGGGAGAGATGGAAACTGAACTTTGGGGTAGAGATGGAGACAAAGCTGGGGAGGAGAGAGGGAGATGGAGCTATGGGGGAGAGAGGGAGATGAAACTGGTGGGGCAGAGATGGAGATGGAGCTGAGGGAGATGCTGCCAGCAAGCAGAGGCTTAAAGGGCAGCAGAGGATACAGCCCGTAATCTGTTGAGGGGACCAGCCATGGTTTGGGGTCCTGTAATGCTACCTGGTGCGGTTGAGCACTGGACTACATTGCGGAATCCAGTGATGGTTTGTGTGTGTCTCTGTCAGTTCCTGTGTATGTGTTGCCAAACAGAATACAGAGGATGCAGCTGATAATCTAAAAAAAAAGTAAAACATTACAATAGTGTAATACAGTCAGAATTCAGTTACTATGTGCCAAATTCAATTGCACTCACAAGATGAAGACTTTTAAAATCGCCATAGGGTGCCTCCCTTAGATGATTGGGGGGGCTGATCCAGGGCTCCCTCTCAGCTTCAGATGATGTCACCACAGTACTCAATAAGTAATGGAAAATGTAATCTGCGTTATTATATATATAAAAAGTAGAATAAAATCCAAAAGTGGTCCTAGGCGTTTCGTCTTGCAAGAGACTTCTTCAGGGTACCAGTGATAAAAATAATACAATATAAAAGCAATCCTAAGAATGGAAAGAAGCAGCATGTACCCATACCTGTGTTTGTGTGTCTGTTAGTGTGCATATGTGTTAGTATTTGTGTGCCTGTCAGTGGGTGGGTGTATATTTTCCTGTACATGGCTGTGAGGCATATGTGAAAATGTTTGTTAGTGTGTCTGGTATCGAGAAGCACTGTGTGAGTGTATGTCTGTCTGGCAGTTTCTATCTGGGTATGTGCGTGTATCTCCAGGGGGTTGTGTCTGGAATGTTTGTGGATGTGTGAGTGTGTATTTATTTGTCTGGAAGCATGTATGTGAGTATGTGTGGGTTGATGGGTGTTGTGTTATGATAGCAGTCCTGCAGGGTGGACTGAGAATCGAGGCTGCTAATGTGAAGCGCTAGCACTCATCTGCTGGAAACTCTGCCAAATGCAGAGGAGACACAAGAATTAGTCCCAACCACTAAACACCAGGCACCCTGGCCAATAATTTTATTATTGCTTGCATTTTATTTTTAGTTAAAGCTTCCCCTAAGGCCCTGCAAAGTCTAGACCTGCCACTGATTCTTTGGGAGTGTTTGTGGATGCAAAGTGTAGAGAGTCAGAGTGTGTGTACATTAAGTTTTATCTATGTGGACTGTCACTGTATGTATGTGAGTTTATGTGTACTCAGTGTTATAAGCTTACCCCAAAACCCATATCACATTCCAACTGCCTTTGCAATTTCAACCCCAAACATCTCATATACCCAACCATTGCCCTCCCCCTATAACTTCTACTCACTCCTCCCATTGTCACATATTCCTAGTTAATCCCTAGTGCTCAACGTGACACAAATACCCAGCCGTAGCCCAACCTTTGTCACAAATGTCCATTGCTTCAACTCCAAATATCAAACATCTCCTCACATCCTCACCTCCACCTGCATCCTTCCCATTTTTAATTTCTTCCATCTTTTTTATCTATCAAAGAGGACTTATTCCTATTGTCCAGTAACGGCAGCTGCGCATCACTGAGTACAATCAGTGCTGCTCATGGGTGGGTCATGCTCAAAGCATCATTACAAGTCATTAAACTCAAGCCTATGAGGAGCAGTGCTAATTAGTTCTTGCTGATGCTTAGCTCCCACCAGCTGTGCATGTTTCAGGCTGCAGAAGCTCTGGTCCTGGAGACTCCCAGTGCCAACATGTCCAGTGACAAATAGAGGGGCGGGAGAGATTTCTATCTAATTCCTTGAATTTCTTCTGTTTTGCCCTAATTTCTTTAGTAATTCAACTCAAATTGGTAGACCCGCTTGGTGTGAAAATATGAAAGTCTCATCAAGAAAATGCACCACTTCACATTTTATACATAAATATATTTTAAGCAATCCCAATTTATTCTCATGCTGTCCCGAGATTGGTTGATTGTGTTCATTAGGGCTAAAATGAGAATGTTGGATTCTGATGTTGTTGGATAAATGCAGGAATTCAATTTTACACATGGGTTGTGAAAAGTTTATTGCTAAGTCAGCCTGTTAGATAGCCATTTTAATGTATATGCTAAGGATCCTTTTACACTGTGATTATGTGAATCTAATTGTAATTACCATCTAAATTGAATAAAATTCCAAACTTCTAAAATAGCTGACAGAGCCCTTCACATTATCAGTTTGTAAAAGAATGCATGACCGCTGACATGGAAGGGGCATTACAATCTTGAACACAGTGAGATATCTCTGCTAAACAATATGTTTTGAGACTTAAAAAGACCTTACATTATTAAGGTGAAACTATCTGTGTTACAAAAAAAAATTATCTTAACAATTAGGATTTAACCAATTCTGTTATGTTGATCTAAACTGTGCAAGTTATCATAGCCCGCTGTTTAGCGAATAAACCTCAGTATCAGCATCAAAATATATTTATTTATCATATTTCTGAAAGTGACAGTTCCTCATTCTTTTGCCTCAATATACTCCAACCCGTGATGATGCTAAGATAAATCAACAATTGGAGATGATGTCACTTTAATTCTATCTGTGCGCTATTTTATAAAGGCAATTAAAGTGGCATAGTGAGTCATACAGCTTGTCAGAGGCATTCTCTGCTATAAAGGGTATAATATTATAATTGCTACTATCATCCAATTTAGATAGTGAAAGTGTACAAAAACTAAATTACAGAGTGCTGCAGGTGTATCTATTAGGCATCTCTCGCAGTTTCGTCCTGTAAAATAAAGTCTCTACTTAAGGGGGCAGCATGTGCTATTCACTTTACCTGGACAGCAAATACCTGATTTATATTTGGTAAATGACTACAGTTCCTTGGAACCTTTGCTATTTTGTAAATGTATTATTATTATAAATTATCATTAATTGCTTCCTATTTAAGTCATCACCTTATTGTATGAGAAAAAAAAGAGAAAAAATAAAATATTATTTTAACTCATACATGGCCAGATTATCCTGACAGTCCTGCTTAAACAGCAGAACATTTTAAATCAAGTTAAAATAGTTACAAGGCATGCTCTGGCTCCGTCAAGAGAGTCCAGCATTCAATGTAACTTCAAAAATCCATTCTGAATTAAAGAAAAAAAAAAATAGTACAACCCATTTGGTTGGAGTTGGCCCAAATCTCACATGTGACCGTTCCGCTTTAATTATTAAGCTAAACCATATCTTTATTAATATTTTTGCTCTTGTGCCAAGTGCCAAGTGCCAACACACAAAACAAAGAAATAAATTGTGATCAGAAAATACATTTAATCAAAAGCCAACATAATTTAAAAAACTTGCTATTACTAGGTAAGATTCTGTTCCATTCACAGAATGTATAGCTTAGCAGAACGTAGAGCTGGGCAGGTCACTCTCTGCAGAGTTTAATTGAAAATGGTCAATAGCTTCAAGTTCTTTATATGTTTAACCGATCCCGGCAGATATCCTATCTTTGTTGTGGGCACCAGACAATGTTACAGGATTCCAATTTCGGTTTACAAAAAAAAGTGTCCTTCAAAGAATCACTGTAGAGTGTTGAATCATTTAGAGCAGGGGTGATCCCCAGATGTTTTAAAACTACAGCTTACATGATGCTTTGTCATTCTAAAGGCATGCAAAGCATGATGGGAGTTGTAGTTCTGCAACATCTGGCACTCTACCGTTTGGGCACCCCTGATTTAAATTATATTGAATAGGATCACTATAACTCCTGCGGTAATCATGTGTCTTTGGGGCACAGGGTGAAGAATTTTACCTTTTAACACGCGTGTAAACTGAAGATGCTATGAGCGGTAACTAGTCTTGTTCTTGTTCGCGTAAAATATCGATTCAGTCAAATTATTTTTTACAAACTTTTAATTTGTTTGGGATGTCCGACGTTCATTCATGTGATGGTTCGACTTGTCCAAATATCGTCCATGGAAAAATATTTGGGGAAACATATCTTGTATTATGTATATTATGTATATATTTTGCAGTACACTGGTTTATAATTAATATAAATATTATGTACCGTATATACTCGAGTATAAGCCGACCCGAATATAAACCGAGGCCCCTAATTTTACCCCAAAAAACTGGGAAAACTTATTGATTCGAGTATAAGACTAGGGTGGGAAATGCAGCAGCTACTGGTAAATTTATAAATAAAATTAGATCCTAAAAAAAATATATTAATTGAATATTTATTTACAGTGTGTGTATAATGAATGCAGTGTGTGTGTATGAGTGCAGTGTGTGCGTATGAGTGCAGTGTGTGCGTATGAGTGCAGCGTGCGTATGAGTGCAGTGTGTGTATGAGTACAGTGTGTGTATGAGTACAGTGTGTGTGTATGAGTGCAGCGTGTGTATGAGTGCAGCGTGTGTAGGAGTGCAGCGTGTGTATGAGTGCAGCGTGTGTGTATGAATGCAGCGTGTGCTTATGAGTGCAGTGTGTGTATGAGTGCAGTGTGTGTATGAGTGCAGTGTGTGTATGTGTGCAGTGTGTGTATGAGTGCAGTGTGTGTATGTGTATGTGTGCAGTGTGTGTGTGTGTGTGTGTTGCAGAGCTTTGTTGGGGGTGGGCAATTTTATTATTATTTTTTTAATTATTTTCATATTTTTTATTATTATTCCTTATTATTATTTTTTTATTTAATTTAATTATTTTTTTATTTGATTATAATTATATATTTTTTTTTCGTCCCCCCTCCCTGCTTGATATATGGCAGGGAGGGGGGCTCTCCTTCCCTGGTCTTCCAGTGGCATTGGCAGTTTAGTGGGGTGGAGAGGGGGGCTGGCAGAGCTGTAACTTACCTTTCCTGCAGCTCCTGTCAGCTCTCTCCTCCTCCGCGCTGTCCATTCAGCTCTTCTGTCAGCTCACACTGTAAGTCTCGCGAGAGCCGCTCTCGCGAGATTTACACTGGGAGCTGACCGAGGTGCTGAATGGACGGCGCGGAGGAGGAGAGAGCTGACAGGAGCTGCAGGAAAGGTAAGTTACAGCTCTGACAGCCCCCCACAGCCCCAGTCTGTATTATGGCAATGCAAATTGCCATAATACAGACTATTGACTCGAGTATAAGCCGAGTTGGGGTTTTTCAGCACAAAAAATGTGCTGAAAAACTCGGCTTATACTCGAGTATATACGGTATGTATTTTGCAGTACAATGGTTTATATTTAATATAAATATTATGTATGTATTTTGCAGTACAATGGTTTATATTTAATATAAATATTATGTATGTATTTTGCAGCACACTGGTAGGGGCATATTTCTGCCATTAGGTTCACAGATCAAATGAGAAAATGAAACCAATAGAGGGAATAGGAGGAGAAAGAGTATAAACATACATTTAAATATAGATTTGATTTTATTTTCCAACGCTCCTCCTTTTTTCCCTGAATTGGTCACTTATCGCTTAGTCTGTGAATAAAATCAACATTTAGTGGCTGTCTCCTCACAATTAATCATTGTTTTTCCCATCAATTATCCATTTTTTTGGTGCAAGAGAATGTACAAGTCTACACGGTAACCCTCTCAGCTAGGAAAGGCCAAACTAAGGTTTATAGATATTACATCCATAATATGTTCAGTGCAAGAACCTCCTAACAAATGGTTATCTCCTAAGAATCCCCTCCCATTATAGTGCTACACAAATGATGCTCGATATTTTAAATGTGTAAATTTCTCAAATCCATTTTGAATGGATACCCAGAATTTTATTACCTATGACCATGCAGAGTCCTGGAGATTTACAGTGAAATTAATAACAGTGCATGCCCAATTTCTGTTTCTTTTCCAAAAAAAACATCCCTGTCTCAGTGAAGTAAACAGCACATTTCATGGCTTTGTGAATAGGACCATTGACTGGTACTTTGAAAAACAACAAATAAATAACTTCTTGATCAGCACCCAACAAAATAACTAATGTAAACCGCTGGAAATGAAGTACTGCAAGGTACACGGCATGCAAAGCATTCTCTTTGCCAAAAAAACTATCATGTGGCCTTCTGTGTCCACTTTTATTGCACAGAGGGGAACACAGTGGTCGGCTTAAAAAGATTGCTAAGTGGAGGCCAAATCAGCGGACATAGAGAAGGAAACTCTCTAATATTGCTAATAATCCATTTCCATTGCTTTCGATTTAGGTATATGCTACAAATATTCAAATAAAACAAAGTAGAAGATAAAAACTTAACATTCTAATTTGAATATATAAATGTATTTTTATAATTAGATGTGCTCCAATTGCGATTAGATTAGTGACGCCTCTTGTTTAAATATAAATAAATTATATCACTATTGAATTTACCTTCACTCCAGTGCTGGTAAAGTTTTGTTGCTGCAGCCCATGCTTCTCCACTGAAGTTCTCAATTCTGATTATGTTTGTCCATTCAGATGCTTCTCATAGTGAAGCACTGAGGACCCATGGTGCATTTCTCCTCCTGGGATAATTTTGCTATCCGGTAATCATTACGATTGCAAGTTAAAGCAGAACTGTTACTTCTCAGTAGGTAAACAGCAAACACTATTAAGGCATTTCCAAACAAACGATAATTCAGGCCTTTCACCCTCTCAGGGGTAGTGTGATGAGTAAAGATATCCTCCAACACGATATATGTAAATGTAAAAAAATGCAATATAGTGAAGTATGTTTAGAAATATACAAATTCACATTTATTCATTGCACTTACAAAATAGCAGCATAAAAAGGCATCTCTCCATAAACATATGGAACTCCTGGTGATGACAATCGAGTATCCACAGTCCAGAGTCAGGAAGAAGATACAGCATTCAAATAAATAAAAATAAATAAAAACAATATAAGTACATAAGAAGTTCGGTTATATCCAACGCGTTTCGTCCTATTGGGTATCGGACTTCTTCAGGGATAACCATGGGTCCATTTCTGGAAGTTTTTATACCGTTGTACATCATCTTCATAATCCGGTACACATGTAATCAAACATGCGTTTCACTTGTGAACCGCAGAAATCCGGCGCGAAATACATGGAGCTTCTCAAACAGTTCCGGGTAATAGTGCGCATGCGCGTAATGAACGCGCATGCGTCAGCTGGAGAGACCGCTGCCTGCAGGGAACAGAAAGCACAGAAAGGCGAAAAATACGCCTGAGAAGATAACCGTACACATTCTACTGATAAAAATCCTATATAGTGGCAAAATTGCCTATGCTATTGAAGTATAAAGCAAGGATATATCTGTAGATCTCAATATAAATATTGTATTACAAAAGTTAGTACAGAAATTAAATATACATAACCCATATGTAAATATAAGGTTATAAGTGGGGATGGATTGAAAAATCTAGCTAGTATAAACCATATTAAGAAGTCATATAAACCCATATGTAAGTGAATATCATAAGTTCCTTATGCACAAGGAAATATGTATGGTGGTTCAATAAATTGTGGGGGTTCCTATATGTGAATCAGAAAGTTAGACTATAATGAATTTATATTACATAAAAATTATATTCCATATATTTACATATAAAAATTATATATTTATATATACATACAAACAAAGAAAAACCATGACATCTTATTAAAGGAACATCGACATCAAGGAGAACACATGAGGAAAAATGATTAGATGAGACCTTGTAAATCTATTTCTTGATTGAGTCCCACATTTAAGGTTTTTAGATTGAAAATCCACCAAGCCTCCTTCCTAACTAACTCCTCTTGCTTATCTCCACCTCTCCACCCTAGTTGAACTGAGTCTATTCCATAAACTTGCAGAGTGTTCCAAGAGAATGAAGGACAAGAATTACAGTGTCTTGGTACACTGTGGTCAATTTTATTTTTGCGTATATTGTTGTGGTGTTCTAGTATTCTGATATGTAACTTTCTGGATGTGCGTCCGACATACGGTTATCTTCTCAGGCGTATTTTTCGCCTTTCTGTGCTTTCTGTTCCCTGCAGGCAGCGGTCTCTCCAGCTGACGCATGCGCGTTCATTACGCGCATGCGCACTATTACCCGGAACTGTTTGAGAAGCTCCATGTATTTCGCGCCGGATTTCTGCGGTTCACAAGTGAAACGCATGTTTGATTACATGTGTACCGGATTATGAAGATGATGTACAACGGTATAAAAACTTCCAGAAATGGACCCATGGTTATCCCTGAAGAAGTCCGATACCCAATAGGACGAAACGCGTTGGATATAACCGAACTTCCTATGTACTTATATTGTTTTTATTTATTTTTATTTATTTGAATGCTGTATCTTCTTCCTGACTCTGGACTGTGGATACTCGATTGTCATCACCAGGAGTTCCATATGTTTATGGAGAGATGCCTTTTTATGCTGCTATTTTGTAAGTGCAATGAATAAATGTGAATTTGTATATTTCTAAACATACTTCACTATATTGCATTTTTTTACATTTACATATATCGTGTTGGAGGATATCTTTACTCATCACACTACCCCTGAGAGGGTGAAAGGCCTGAATTATCGTTTGTTTGTGAGTGCATTTCTAATCTCACTTTAATCACTACTCATATTTACTTTTTTACGCTATGAAAGTTATTTCAATTTTCACACAGATTCCAATTAAGGAAATTTGACCTATATCAGGTTGTCCTTTTGTATTTTATCTATTATACGTATTCTGGGTGGTTTCCACTTTTTTCTGTTTGCTGTATATTTCCACAGGTGGTTGTGAAGTTCACCTGGAGCTATCACAGTATACGTGTATTTCTTTAGTGTATATACTTTGTTTTTTTGCTTCACTATTAAGGCATTTTCTGAGGTAAATAACACAGTAAAAGTAAATAAAACAATTACCTCTGCAGCACCTCCATATTATGGCTTCATTGGCCCACGATGCCCCATGATGCCCTATGATGCCCCATGATACCCACTCAGGCATCTATCGGAGAAATGCTGTCCATGTGGATGGCACTGAAATAGTTAAACCATTCACATACTTCTCTGGGCGTTGCCCGGCAAAGCATGTAAAGGAAAATAAAATTATGTTTTTTTAAAATAATTTTAGCAACCTATAGGTAACTCTTAGTTATTAGGTTTTGCTAAAACTAAGTATATGACAGGTTTATTTTTTAATATCATACTGTTGCAACACCTCACTGAATATGCATGACAAACATTAGTATATACACATTAGTCTATACACAAACTTGTTGTTTTGTTCATATTATGTTAGCTATTAATCATGTATTTAAAGGAAATGTTCCATTTGTCTTTACTTTAAATCACACCAAGATAGCCAGATTTCAGTATAGTGAGGGGAAGGGGTTTGTGCACATTTTGGCAAATTGCACTGTAGTAAATGGATTAAGTTTAGAGTAAAATATTATATATACACAACCTAACAAAACTGCAGATGGAACGTTCATTGTGGTGAATTGTTTTGTTGAGTGATTCTTACACACCAAACATTCCGGGTCGCTTCTAGTAACAGTATTAGTAATAGTATTGGGGTAGGAATGAACGACAAGTAGATCTGAGTCTCAACGATCCCCCCCCCAAAAACACAGACATGTGGGAGGTATGCAATCCCAGGCCAGTTTGTGTTCTGTCATGCAACTAATTTGTATCATGCATGGTAGTATTAAATAAATTACCTCTTTTTTGATTCCTGAGATATTACCGAAGTTGTTGATGGGTCAGCACTGTTATTTCAGGCAAAAGAAAATAAATCTGACTTAGTGAAACTCAGAAGTGAATTACCCTCCGGTGCTTTCATCATTCCATGGAAAAATCAAATACAGATGGCAAATTATATTTCTGCCCTTACTGTCAACTGCCTCTGATGCTTCATGCATTAATTAGTTAAATGCTCTGAAAATATACAATTGTTAGAATGTATATTATCCTAGGTGATTTTAGTTTCCTGATTACAAGCAGGTACAAGCTAAATTCCAATTCTGGTCATGACGTTAGGAAGTCAAACAGTGTTAACCAGAGAAATAATAAAGGCATGCAATTTTAACAAACTACACACTCAGCTGTAGCAAATAAATGGGGTGCAGCTGTCATAAAGCATAATACCCTATGGGATATTATTCTCTAAAACTGAGGTTTTAGATTACATGGCAGATGTCATGTCGCCATGACCTACTGTTAAGTCATTAGACACCTCAAGTGAAGAGAAGTCAATGAAATTACTTTCCTCCGACTTGTTTACAACTTTACCAAACTTTATTTCAGCTAGGTTTCTGAGTCTATAGTTTGGACCTTTAGGGGTCAGGCCACTATGGTAATGTAAACAAGCCAAAGCAGAATGTAAGAGAGCAGTGAAAAAAAAGTTTATTCTACAATGAACAAAATTACAAACACTACACTTTTTTTTTTGCCCCCATTTTTCATGAGTTGAACTCAAAGATCTAAGACTTTTTCTATGTACACAAAAGGCCTATTTCTCTCAAGTATTGTTCACAAATCTGTGTAAATCTGTGTTAGTGAGCACTTCTCCTTTGCCGAGATAATCCATCCACCCCACAGGTGTGGCATATCAAGATGCTGATTAGACAGCATGATTATTGCACAGGTGTGCCTTAGGCTGGCCACAATAAAAGGCCACTCTAAAATTTGCATGTGACGAACCATGAAGTGGTAGCTAGAGGTTTGTCGGTTTTTACCCGAACGGCTATGAGCAAAAGTGATTATAACTTGCTGTTCGGATCTCCATTCGTTTAATATTCCAGAGTAGATGAAGCGTTCAAGCAGAACTTCCCCAAAGCAGTAATCAGCTACCCAAACATCAGCCAAAACATGATGAAGGGTGTAACAGGAATTAAATTATATTGTGCCACACTGGCTTTTATGCGATTCTCCAGGCCAGAGGAACACCCCCTGGGACTGGTGGAAAACAGGGACACAACTTAGTACAACCAATAACAATACAGGGACAAACAGTGACACACCCAGTACAAACAGTTAATTCCCTTCTCTCTGCCTGGAGATAATTGGGTCAGATAAAGTAATAACTTAATTATCTCTGGGCAGAGGGAACACAATTTTCACAATATTTGGAAAACACCCCAAAACATACAGGACCCCCACAAAGGTCACATCCCCTGATAGCCCCGATCACCCATATCGAGAAAATCACCCAGATCGGTTCAGGGGTTTTCGAATTTCATGGAAGTCCTATTTGACCGACTGCACATGAGGCTCCTGCCCAGAACAGTACCATGTGTTTAGGTTGTGCGGTCGGTCTATTTTGTTAAGTCATAAAACCGAACAAATGCACAAATGGATCCCTCTGGCTCATAGCAGCGATTGTTCCCCTGGTTCGTGGGAACCAAACTACCGAACAGCGCTCTCCTAGCTGTTTCGGAAAAGGAAGCAGGTGTTCGTCAGTTTGACCGGTGTTTCGGGAAGTCGAGTGTCCAATTGTAGTTTCAGACACTCGACGACCAAGTCCCGCTGCCTCCTTTCATGCAAACAAGATGGCCGACGTTTTCTCTTCCACGTGGCGTTCGGCTATACTAACGGCGGCCACACATAGAGAGCACTTTATTGAAGGTTTCCTTTAGCAATAATGAGCCAGAGGAGTGGTCGGTCGACCGGTAGTTTGAAAACTACCGAACAAATAAACTAAATATAAACAAAAATCCAAAATATTCCACGAACAAAGTTAGAAAATGCTGATTTTCTCACATTGCAGTTTTACTGTATTGGGGGATTACCGAGATGGTCCGAAAACCAGTCAATATCTGGTGTGACCAACATTTGCCTCACACAGTGCAACATATCTCCTTCGCATAGAGTTGATCAGGTTATTGATTGTGTCCTGTGGAATGTTGGTCCACTCCTCTTCAATGGCTGTGCAAAGTTGCAGGATATTGGCAGGACCTGAAACACGCTGTCGTATACACCGATCCAGAGCATCCCAAACATTCTCAATGACATGTCCGGTGAGTATGCTGGCCATGCAAGAACTGGGATGTTTTCAGCTTCCAGGAATTGTGTACAAATCTTTGCAACTTGGGGCTGTGCATTATCATGCTGCAACATGAGGTGATGGTCGTGGATGAATGGCACAACAATGGGCCTCAGGATCTCATCACGGTATCTCTGTGCATTTAAAATGCCATCAATAAAATGCACCTGTGTTCGTTGTCCATACCATAGGCCTGCCCATACCATAACCACCATGGGCCACTCAAACCACAACATTGACATCAGCAAACCGCTCACCCACACGACGCCATACATGCTGTCTGCCTTCTGCCCTGTACAGTAAAAAACGGGATTCATCCGTGAAGAGAACATCTCTCCATCGAATGTGAGCATTTGCCCACTCAGGTCGGTTACAATGACGAACTGCAGTCAGGTCGAGACCCCGATGAGGATGACAAGCATGCAGCACCCAGAAAAGAACTGTCAGGTATACTATAACACCAAATGTTTGATATGGCTCTTATTAACCCATCTAGTCAAAGTTACAGTTTAAGATTATACATTTATATAAATATGAACACATATATATATATATATATATATATATATGTCCACCAAATGGAACCCAAAATGGAAATTAGCAAAGCCCTAAGGCTACAGTTCTTGGGTTGAAAAGACTCCTGTAGTATATATATATAAAGCTTTAGAATACATTGTTCCTTTTATGCAAACTTACAACTTAACAGTTTTGGTCCTGGACAAATCTTACATAGCTTGATACGCCTGTCTGTACAGGAAATAGACTCATAATCTACATCTAGATAATTCTCAGTGTTGCGGAGAGGGGCCTCTGGGTCTTCTTCTATGCACTTGCGCTTTCTGACTTTATCCCACTATTATGTGAAAATATCACACACTGAGTTTCCTGGCAGTTATGAACTTCAGCCTGTGGTCTAGATGTTGTTAACTAACTGAAGTGCACTCATTTTATCAACCTTGCTATTATTCCAAGCTTGGCTGAGTTGACCCTTCAGGGAATTGAACCTGCAACTCTGAGACATTGGAGAAGGAGCTCTACTTGCCAAAGTATCATACATTGTTGATATGCTTGCTTAGTATGGATGTCTTCAATACTCAATTGACAAGGCCTTTGATTAGCTGAAACAATTAACTTACGTCACTGTATCTTATGCATAGCAATGCATAACAGCTCTAGACTACCCATGTGGGACCAATCAGACTATCTAGTAGACATTCCTTCAATGCATGGCCCACGTAAGTTAAAACTCATTGGAGACCTCCTAAGTTTGTAGCTCCCATAGGACCTACTTTCATTCCAGTTTAGATTAAAAAATTTATCTAATTTCTTACTTTTTTGCTCAATGCCTATCACGCCATTCTATAAATTCTTTCTAAGTTCTTTGGCATCGAACATTTTAAATATCATGCTGCATAGCTTACCCTGTGGTTGCCATCAAGTAATTTAGAAAAATATAAAACCTTTGCCATAGAAACACATTAATACCGGTCAAAAATACTAAATCTATAAAATGTTACCTTTCACACATCACTATTACCGCTGTGTTGATCCATATATATTTTAAATTACATTATTATTCTCGTGTAACATATTTTTGTTAATTTGTTCCCAAGTCACATTACTAAATACGTCATTGTTAAACTGATGAAATATGCTTGGGATGGTATATTTTGAACTTAAGCATCAAAAGATTACAGTTCTGAATATAAATCCGCTTTCTGCAATGTAGGATTTTGTTTCTATGAATTTATTTATTTGCTTAAATATTTATTTCCTTGGCATATAGTGCTCTTCTCACCTTCAAATGACAGTGCCTCGTTTTCTTCTATCATTCCATATGGCTGTCACAGTGTGGGTATTGAAATGTACTTATAAAAATGAGATAAAAAGCTTTTTCTGGAATGTTTTTATTGTGTATACATAGAAGTACCAGATAGATAGCTCTGTCAGTTCATTGGGAGGACCGGTATACCGAAGGCCCTCTCGGCCAATGCTACTTGACCAATCAAATACAAACAACAAAGAGGAGGTAAAATAAAAGATAAAGTTCAAGGAAAAAAAAAAAAAAAAAGAAAACATACAAAAATCTTGTTTCATGAAAATCATAATTTTATGTTCAGTCTAAAAACAACCCCCAACCTATTCGTAAGTCAGACAAGAGGCTTAACTCTGCTATTGCTAAATATTTATGTCATGTTTAATTACCCTTGATATCTGGGGACATTGGCAAGAAAACAATGTTTTTATTAATGTCTTGAGGAGTACACTGTCAGCACGGTGTATAAGAAATGAGAGATGAGACCATTTAATGGAAGATGTTTCGGTTGCTTAGTTAACATACTAAGAAAGCAATTTATTTCATGGCACCCAGTAAAGGATGTTTAATTCTTCAGAACGTATCTCATGTTTGTTGACAATTGGCCATAAATAATATATGATTGCGGCTGTAATTTATATGACTGCATGTGTAAAGCTGGCAATCCCATTCAATTAACCACCGATATAAAAGAGCGAGAGGAAATCTTTCAATCAAGCTGAACATTAGGATTGCAGAAGAGGTAATGTGAGGAAATCCTGACATCTTGAAGATTTTTTACACATGCAACTACTCAACAGAAATTCATTACACCCATTATCATATTAACTGTGTTCTGCATTGTGACATCTCTCGTAGGCATCAAAGTGGCACACAAGACCAAGCGATGACAGAGTTCTAGGCTTTTACACATCTGCCTAATGCTAATGTTCTCCTGTACATCCTGTAAAGAGATATGAGTGAAGAGAGACACTTTAAACTGGGTTTATTTACTGAACAGAAAATTGCTGTGAATTGGAAACCCAAACTGCAAAATTTAGACCGAATCGATATAATAAGTAGAAATTGCAGCATTCTTAAAGCTCTGCTAATTTGGATTTCTTTTTTTTTTTAAGTTTTTTTTCCAATCACTACTATTGATTATTTAGTAAATTAAACCGATAATTATATGTGTAAAATTCTCCACATATAAACAAATGTTGTCAATATGTTGGATAATGAAGCTGCAATCCTTTCATTGTAATATATTCGCTATATTAATCTTTTCACTCTCAATAACATGTATACACGGGAGGCAGGTGTATGCATCCAACCCACATACCCTTCTATACATGTTTGTCACCATTTCGATAACATGGGAAAAACAACAACTTAGGACTGGCAAATAATTAAATGTTCTCATTATTCGTCAAAGAATAGTTTTGATTGTCTCATTAAATAATGTGCTACTATCCATTGTGACTAAAAAATAAATTTACAATTTTTTCACAGAATACAAAAAAAATGATTCTAGTGATCATTTTGTTTTGCAAATAACATTGTATTGGGGGTTTTATATTCTGCTATGAACATCAACATTTACCAACATTTTGAACGTCTAGATTTAGTTTCTGCTTACACACATAATAATATTACAACATGATAGGACACTCTGTGTATTTTATTTATTATTTTAAGGTATACTTTCTCCTGTGCTAGATAAATTCTAGCCCATTCTCGTCATATGATACATGGAGAGGACAGTGACTGAAGGGTGGATTTCCATAGCAGCAAGAATAAAAATCTTCTTTACATTTTCTGTTTTGTTTTTTTATATACTGAAAATCATCAGTGGAAAGAAAATGTCTGCCTGTTTTTCTTTGCTTATTATGCTAACCCGTTTATATTTTCAGGTACATAAACAATAACAGGAGGACTAATTTAGTGAATTGTAATTACAATATTTTTAAGGAGAATATTTGAGTCCTTATATTCTCGTGACCATTAATATTCTGTACCTCTAGTTATCTCCAAAAATCAGATAGTTGACCCCTTTTATAATATATTAAATGTAAACAAAATAAAAAGGATGAATACCCTTGAAGTTTCTAAATATCCTTCAGTTTTCCTATTTCCTGCTATTTGCCCTAACGAAACCAGGAAGTGGCTGAAAAATGCCACCATAACTCTCTATGGGAGCTTTTTGAATGTCCTTTAAACTCTTGGACCATTTTTAGTTCTGCTGTCAATTTTTACTGAAAGAGGCAGAGTCAACAATAAGGTTACAGATGTTAACTTTTTTTTTTTTTATGAATAAGGCAAATTAATGAAAATATTTGTAAAGTAGACTGTAAACTCATTTAAGCAGGCTCCTCCTCTACCTATTGGTCCTGTATAATTGTGTAATTGTCTCATTTATTGTCAAATTTCCCCCCTTTCATAATATTGTAAAGCGCTGCGGAACAAGCCGGAGCTATATAAATACCAATAATAATAATAATAATAATAATAATAATAATAATAATAAACAGTAGTTAAATGCTTGGCACATCTTGAATTACTTTTGTATTAGTTCACTTATTTTTATTTTGTGTATTACATCATTACAGTCACAAACCTGCTGTATAAACACTGTTACAGAAAGCTATGAGAGAGACCATGCCAACTTTCAGAAGTTCAGTTATATCAATTCACATCATGAAGTTTCACTAATGAATCTGAAAAGGAAAAGATGCAGTTTGGGAGAAGTTGAGCAATGTTTATTAAAATTATATTTATTTTTTCAACTAAAAGATTATTCGTGATTAAAAAAATTAAAATTAAAAAGTCAAACATAAGAGTATAAGTATGACTCACCATAAATATAAATGATATTGCAAATTCCGCTAGAGTTACGGAGATGGGAAAATATTGTGTAAGAGAGAACAACTATGATAAAGTTATAGAAAAGACAAAGATAGGGAAAGATTAAAGTTGCAAAACACAAAGAGAGAGAGCGACATGAGATGCAAAAGGGGTAGAGAACAGGAAAGTGCCAGGGATAAGGGAACTGACAAGAAAACATCTAGTTCCTCTGTTTAGGAAAGCAAAACTTGGTTCTGAAATGAGGGATGTTCTCAGAACTTTATTAATATATGGTTATTATTTGTAAATACTGGAAAAAATAAAATAAAAATCTCTGTATTTTTGGGAACTGTATTTTTGTGGTATGTTATTTGCGACGGTCCACTGGCAAAGGATAATGAATGTGACTTGACTTGCCGTGGTCAAACAAAGATGTACCGATGATCGCTTCTTCATAATCAGGTTTAGAGGAAAAAATGATAATATAGAACTCACATATCATAGAACTTACAAAATCTGATTTTTATGATTGAATATTTCAAATACAATTTTCATTTTCCTCAGAACATTTTGTTTAGGCCAGGGGGGTGCAAGCTACAGAACAAGTGTGATGTGAAATTTAAACAGTCAAGGGTACTAAGTTATGTAAATTACTAATTATGTCAACCAGGATTGATTTTCCATAAACCAGGCCAAAGAATACAAAAAAAGACAATTATTCATGTGCTTATATTTCCCCTTTCATTTCAACCTGCAACAATAGTGCTAATATTATAGCAAAAAGAAAAATATATATATGTACAAAACACTCTGACCATCCTCTCCACACTTGGAGTGTCTTTGTTTTCTGCTACATGAGTGCTTATTCTTGGGCACAAAAGACGTAACATGTAGAGAGTAGAACCGAGGGATTTTGTACATATATTTTATTTCTTTATATTTTTTATGTGTTTTCCTTGTGCCATGGATTGATATTACTCATTAAAGGAGAAGTATTATCTTTCAAGGGTCGGGATTGTTGTTGGTTAGAATGTTTCGTTAAGCACATGTTGCAGCAATGTTTGTATACCTTGGATTGATTTGCCTACATATGTTCCAGTAAAGAGCTTGGCAGGTGAGCACACCTAACCTTTTCTTATTTTTATTTCCTCTTTCATGCATGTACCTAACAATTTTCATGTATGCACCTAACATTTTGAGGATGAAAAACATGCCAGTTGTCATTTTACAATATTTCTGTTTTCTTTTATCTCTCTTTCCCTCCCTTCCTCTTCCTCTCAGTACCCATTTTTCTCTGGACAATTGGTCATCTGTCAGAGGCATGCTGAGTGGACCTTGAATATTCCATCCAAGGAAGCTGTAGTTTATTATGTGCTGGAAGATTACCCTTAAGAATTGCAGATAATTCCCTCAATATGCCCAGATAAGGGATCTTTTCCTCCCACTGCCAAGTGATGCACAGCCATGCAGATTTTATGGCATTGCTTCCAAGATGAGCTTGTAACCCAAGAAGACAACGAGACACCATTTAAAGGGTTACTTAGGCACCAGACCCGTTATCTCACTCAGAGAAACGGTAATATTTCTATTGCAGAGTTAAGACTGCTTCTAGTCTAGAGGTGCTTCTCGGTGCTTCACAGAGTTTAACTCCTTGAAACAAACTGGACATTCTCATGCTGTCCAGCTTCTTGAGAAACCTCATAGGTAAGCATTGAGTCAATGCTTTCCTATGGGGAAGGCCTAATGCACATGTGGCACCTGCCGCACAGTTTCTTTAGTTTCCCCCCATCAGTTGACGTTGGAGGAGAAGGAGGCCCACCCATCTCTGAAAGACCTAAGTGATGGAATCAAGTAAGTGCTTAAAGGGTTATTTAACCCTTTTATGGCTGAGTGGGACCAGGAGGGGCGTGAAGGTAGAGGGACACTTCAGTGTTATGTTCCTAACACTATAGTGTTCCTTTAAGACAACCACCTCACGGTTGGGTTTAAAAAGGCAAGCCAAGAATCCAGCTTAGGAGTATAAAAGTATGTCTCCAATACCACCACCTACTTGCATTGCCACCACATATGAAAGAAAGTAATTCAATTGCCACAGTCCTTACTGCAAAGAGGGGAATGTTCCAGACAAACATGGCTTAATCTCACTTGAAGTACCACCAGGAAAACACACTTGTAGCCATTTTCATACGTAGCCCATATAATAAGTTATAACAACTCTCACAATCTAATTCCCAAGATGTGTCATCTAGCTCTTGACCTATATCCCATTCCCAGAGCATTTCAAATACAGTTTTACCAGTGCTCAAGGTAACCTGAAGCATAACATTTAAAGCTTTTTACATATTGTTTTACATCCCTTAGGGTATAGGGCATTTGAGATTTAAATGCAACATTGTGCATAAATCTCACCAGTAAGTTTTATCATTATTATTATTTATAAGGCGCCAATAAATTCCACAGTGCTGTACAATCTATTAATATAATGTCTATAATCAGTCATTTAGCATACCTGATGATAACATCACTTCTCTGCAGACACCCCGGAATGTGTGATTAGGTTGTTAAACCTTCAGTCTAAAATGGGTAGTAACACTTTAAATACACCAAATTAACTTGCTTCTTCCTATCTTCTTCTTAGTCACAATATGTTATCCAACTTTGTATCCTTGGATAACAGCTGCTCAAGCTGTGTGACATCTCCAGGTCTGGGTGTGGCTACTGGACAGGTAAAGGGACTCCACTACCCATATAAAACATAAATAAATAAATAAAGCAGAAAGTAACTTTCTGGATCAATAGTCTGCTTGAAAGCCAGGAGGTGTACAAAGGTTAATTTAAAAAGGTGTCAGTTTCTATTGTAATCTGCCCATTTTGTAAAATGAAAGTGAGGACACATTCTTCACCCATAAAGCATTTCAGCAAGCTAAAGTGCTTTAGGTGTCCAGAGTGTCCCTTTGAGACTTACAGTTGACCTAGATCAGGGATAGGCAACCTTCAGCTCTCCAGATGTTTTGGACTACACCTCCCATGATGCTTTGCCAGCATTATGTGTGTAAGAGCATTATTGGGGATGTAGTCCACAACATCTGGAGAGCCGAAGGTTGCCTATCCCTGACCTAGATCAACAACAACTGACCAGGAATTGACTCAGAAGCCTCACATATACCTTTTTTTAAATTTAATATAGGCACATACTGTGACAGATCCATCTGCATAGACTAAGATTGCTGGTTTGTCTGTTTGCCTCTATTTAATTTAATTGCCTGTCCGTATGCCCCTGTTCGTGTGTTTCTCTAAGTACCGATTGAAACTACCGAACGGACGGCCACCCAGGAGAGGAGTGTGCTGCTGGTTAACCTCTTGGCCCCAATTAGAACATTGTGGTTAACCGCAGACACCTCTCTATTCTATCCGTATGGGTGGTCGTCGTTCGTATGCCGACCACGAGGCGGCGGCCATTTTGGAACACGCGACAGAACAGCGGTGTTCGGTGAGGATTCTATGGAACTAAAAACAGACACTTTATCCACCGAATACCGCTGAAGACTACCGACTGCCCGTCTATTTCGTCGAGGCATACGAACACCGGTCCGTTCGGGAGTTTGTAACATACGCATGGACTTAACCCAGATAGCCATCCCATGGAGTCAATCGTATACCGAAAGACTTGTGAAAGACTTTGACTCCATGGCGATTTAACTGTGGATCTGAGCGCTATTCGGTAGAAATATGCACTCAGATCCAGGCTATCTGGAGATACGTTACATGAAGCACCTACATTCGGTATTTCTATGATTATGTATTTTATGGTATTTTTATTGTAATAGTTAAAATGGCGATTTGCCTCTATCCCTGGAGATAATTGGGTTTCTTCCCAATTATCTCCCGGATAGAGAGGAGGGATTTATGTATGTATGGGGAGGGCTTACACCTAAGCCACATCGATTGGCTACTGTCCAATAAATGTCCCAGTCTTCCATCTGGTTCCCTAGGGGAGTGTCCATCAGGTGGGAGACCTCCATAAATACCGGGCAGGTAGCCCCCATTAAACAGAATCCTGTTTTACCCTCAAGACGGAGCTTGGTCTCGTTTGTGGGGGAATTGCTACTGGGAAAGTTTATTTTGTTTCTTCTAGCTGTGAAGGGAGTTCGGCTGATTGGATGTTCGTGAGATACCGCATTTTTCTACACTGCGTTCAGGAGTTTGGCGGTTGGCTGTGCAAAGCCTGCATTTCTAAAAAGGGGGATTATCGACTAAGCGGCGGCTTCACTTATTTCAGCGGTGAGTGTGGTAACACATACTATTACAACCAACATTTTACATAGATTTCATGAGGACTTTTGAGATTTCAGGAAGGCTTTTGACACTGCTGAACTTAGAAGGTTCATCAATAGCCTTCAATACAATTTTTAAGTTTTGATTCCAATATTTTTGAATGGGTACGGCAGTGGCTGAGTGTCAGGCAACAAAGGGTTGTAGTCAATGGAGTATATCTGAAGCAAGGTAAGCACGCTAGTTACCAGTGGGGTACCTCAGGGATCTGTACCTGGACCATTCTCTAATATTGTTATTAGTGATATTGCAGAAGGTCTTGATAGTATGATGTGTCTTTTTGCTGATGATACAAATATATGTTACAGGGTTGATGCTCCAGGAGGGATAAGCCAAAGGGCAAATGATTTAGGTAAACTAGAAAAATGGTCAGAGCTGTGGCAACTGACATTTAATGTGGATAAGTGAAAGATAATGCATCTTAGGTGTAAAAACACAAGGGCAGAGTATAGACTATTTGATAGAGTCCAACCTCAACATCTGAGGAAATGTATTTATGAGTAATTTTGTCAGATGACTTAAAGTTAGGAAGAAAATGTATTAGAGCAGCAGTAAATGCTAGCAGTAGGCATGTGCATGGGAAAAAAATTCGGTTCGGTTCGGGATTCCGAAATTCGGGATTTTCACAATTCGGGACTTCGGCAATTCGGCACTTCAAGACATCGGAACTTCGGCAACTTCGGAACTTCGGCACTTCAGCACTTCGGAACTTCGGCACTTCGACACTTCGGAAATTCGGCAACTTCGGAACTTCGGCACTTCAGCACTTCGGAACTTCGGCACTTCGGAACTTCGGCACTTCGGAACTTCGACACTTCGGAACTTCGGCAACTTCGGCACTTCGACACTTCAGAACTTCAGCATTTCAGAATTTCGGGACTTCGGCACCTCGGGACTTCTCTTGCAGCCGCTTGGTAGATGACTCCCTAATTCCCACGGTATCAGGGAGTTATCTACCAAAAGCCTGAAAGACCTAAATTGGACTTTCAACCAAATTTACTAATACTAAGTAAAAATTACTTAGTATTAGTAAATTTTGCCCCTACTCACTATACCGCGAGTAGGGGCATGTCTAGTAAACAGTGAGCAGCCTGTGACTGCTCACTGTTTAAAAAAAAAATAGTGCCCCCCCGTCCCCCACCCCTGAGCGGCGGGTGGGGGCACTAAATACTAATAAGGGGAGGGGCCTAATGTCCTCCCCCCTGGCCCCCACCCCTGAGCAGCGGGTGGGGGCCCTAAG
Source organism: Pelobates fuscus (assembly GCF_036172605.1). Lineage (NCBI taxonomy): Eukaryota > Metazoa > Chordata > Amphibia > Anura > Pelobatidae > Pelobates > Pelobates fuscus. The sequence goes on along the minus strand of NC_086319.1, from coordinate 305,735,045 downwards.
AACTAATAAGGGGGGACCTAATGTCCTCCCCCCTGGCCCCCACCCCTGAGCGGTGGGTGGGGGCCCTAAACAAGAATAAGGGGGTGGGACCTAGTGTCCTCCCCCCTGGCCCCACCCCTGAGCGGCGGGTGGGGGCCCTAAATTGTAATAAGGAGGGACCTAGTGTCCTCCCCCTGGCCCCCACCCCTCAGCGGTGGGTGGGGGCCCTAAATACAAATAAGGGGGGACCTAAGGTCCTCCTCCCTGGCCCCCACCCCTGAGCGGTGGGTGGGGGACCTAAATTGTAATAAGGGGGGACCTAGTGTCCTCCACCCTGGCCCACACCCCTCAGCGGCGGGTGGGGGCCCTAAATACAAATAAGGGGGGGTACCTAAGGTCCTCCCCCCTGGCCCCCACCCCTGAGCAGCGGGTGGGGGCCCTAAAAAAATATCCCCCCCAGGTGACTAGGGGTCCCCAAATCCCTAGTCACCCCCTCCCACCCAATAAAATGTATCCCCCTACCTACACCCCTCACCCTAAAAACTAATGAGTGGGGGACCTTTAACTAAGTACCTGTAAAAAAATAAATAAAACTTACCATTCAATGTTTTATTTCTTCTAAAATCTTCTTTTTTCAGTCCCAAAGAAGGCCAAATAAAAAAACCATAATAACCGACGCAATTATAAAAAAATTAAAAATAAAAACGAGCGCAAAAAATAATAATCCATCTTCACCCATGGAGGGCTCCACGCAGACTGAGCTCTGCAGGCGGGGCAAGGCTTATAAAGCCTTGCCCCACCCTGCAATTAGGCTCAGAGCACTCTGATTGGTGGGTTTAAGCCATCCAATCAGAGTGCTCTGACAGGTAAATCAAGAGACTGACAGGTAAGTTTCTACATTTACCTGTCACAGCACTCTGATTGGTTGGTTTGAAATCCACCAATCAAAGTGCTCTGTGTCATTTTACACAGCGTGGGAAAGTTCTTTAGAATTTTCCCACGCTGTGTAATTTGACTCATAACTCTCTGATTGGTTACTTATTTTTTATTTGGCCTTTTTTGGGGCTGAAAAAATAAGATTTTAGAAGAAAGAAAACATCGAATGGTAAGTGTTATTTTTTTTACAGGTTCTTAGTTAAAGGTCCCCCCCTCAATATTTTTAGGGTGAGGGGGGTAGGTAGGGGGATAATTTATATTGGGGGGTGGGGGTGACTAGGGGTTTGGGAACCCCTTGTCACCTGGGGGGGAGGGGACATTTTTTAGGGCCCCCACCCGCCGCTCAAGGGTGGGGGCCAGGGGGAGGACATTAGGTCCCCCCCTTTTCCAATTTAGGGCCCCCACCCGCCGTTCAGGGGTGGGGTCCAGGGGGGAGGACATTAGGTCCCCCCTTATTCTTGTTTAGGGCCCCCACCCACCGCTCAGGTGTGGGGGCCAGGGGGATGGACATTAGGTCCCCCCTTATTATAATTTAGGGCCCCCACCCACCGCTCAGGGGTGGGGGCCAGGGGGAGGACATTAGGTCCCCCCTTATTCTGATTTAGGGCCCCCACCCACCGCTCAGGGGTGGGGGCCAGGGGGGAGGACATTAGGTCCCCCCTTATTCTAGTTTAGGGCCCCCACCCACCGCTCAGGGGTGGGGGACAGGGGACAGGACAATAGGTTCCCCCCTTATTATAATTTAGAGCCCCCACCCACCGCTCAGGGGTGGGGGCCATGGGGGAGGACATTAGGTTCCCCCCCTTATTCTGATTTAGGGCCCCCACCCACCACTCAGGGGTGGGGGCCGGGGGAGGACAATAGGTCCCCCCCTTATTCTTATTTAGGGCCCCTATCCACTGCTCAGGGGTGGGGGCCAGGCGGGAAGAAAAGTTTGGCGGTCAGCTGTGCAAAGCCTGCATTTCTAAGAAGGGGGATTATCGACTAAGCGGCGGCTTCACTTATTTCAGCGGTGAGTGTGGTAACACATACTATTACAACCAACATTTTACATAGATTTTATGAGGACTTTTGAGATTTCAGGAAGGCTTTTGATACTGCTGAACTTAGAAGGTTCATCAATAGCCTTCAATACAATTTTTAAGTTTTGATTCCAATATTTTTGAATGGGTACGGCAGTGGCTGAGTGTCAGGCAACAAAGGGTTGTAGTCAATGGAGTATATCTGAAGCAAGGTAAGCACGCTAGTTACCAGTGGGGTACCTCAGGGATCTGTACCTGGACCATTCTCTAATATTTTTATTAGTGATATTGCAGAAGGTCTTGATTGTATGATGTGTCTTTTTGCTGATGATACAAATATATGTTACAGAGTTGATGCTCCAGGAGGGATAAGCCAAAGGGCAAATGATTTAGGTAAACTAGAAAAATGGTCAGAGCTGTGGCAACTGACATTTAATGTGGATAAGTGAAAGATAATGCATCTTAGGTGTAAAAACACAAGGGCAGAGTATAGACTATTTGATAGAGTCCAACCTCAACATCTGAGGAAATGTATTTATGAGTAATTTTGTCAGATGACTTAAAGGTAGGAAGAAAATGTATTAGAGCAGCAGTAAATGCTAGCAGTAGGCATGTGCATGGGAAAAAAATTTGGTTCGGTTCGGGATTCCGAAATTCGGGATTTTCACAATTCGGGACATCGGCAATTCGGCACTTCAAGACATCGGAACTTCGGCAACTTCGGAACTTCGGCACTTCAGCACTTCGGAACTTCGGCACTTCGACACTTCGGAAATTCGGCAACTTCGGAACTTCGGCACTTCAGCACTTCGGAACTTTGGCACTTCGGAACTTTGGCACTTCGGAACTTCGACACTTCGGAACTTCGGCAACTTCGGCACTTCGACACTTCAGAACTTCGGCATTTCAGAATTTCGGGACTTCGGCACCTCGGGACTTCTCTTGCAGCCGCTTGGTAGATAACTCCCTAATTCCCACGGTATCAGGGAGTTATCTACCAAAAGCCTGAAAGACCTAAATTGGTCTTTCAACCACATTTACTAATACTAAGTAAAAATTACTTAGTATTAGTAAATTTTGCCCCTACTCACTATACCGCGAGTAGGGGCGTGTCTAGTAAACAGTGAGCAGCCTGTGACTGCTCACTGTTTAAAAAAAAATAGTGCCCCCCCGTCCCCCACCCCTGAGCGGCGGGTGGGGGCACTAAATACTAATAAGGGGAGGGGCCTAATGTCCTCCCCCCTGGCCCCCACCCCTGAGCAGCGGGTGGGGGCCCTAAGAACTAATAAGGGGGGACCTAATGTCCTCCCCCCTGGCCCCCACCCCTGAGCGGTGGGTGGGGGCCCTAAACAAGAATAAGGGGGTGGGACCTAGTGTCCTCCCCCCTGGCCCCCACCCCTCAGCGGCGGGTGGGGGCCCTAAATACTAATAAGGGGGGACCTAATGTCCTCCCCCCTGGCCCCCACCCCTGAGCGGCGGGTGGGGGCCCTAAATTTTAATAAGGGGGGACCTAGTGTCCTCCCCCTGGCCCCCACCCCTCAGCGGTGGGTGGGGGCCCTAAATACAAATAAGGGGGGACCTAAGGTCCTCCTCCCTGGCCCCCACCCCTGAGCGGTGGGTGGGGGACCTAAATTGTAATAAGGGGGGACCTAGTGTCCTCCACTCTGGCCCCCACCCCTCAGCGGCGGGTGGGGGCCCTAAATACAAATAGGGGGGGTACCTAAGGTCCTCCCCCCTGGCCCGCACCCCTGAGCGGCGGGTGGGGGCCCTAAAAATATCCCCCCCAGGTGACTAGGGGTCCCCAAATCCCTAGTCACCCCCTCCCACCCAATAAAATGTATCCCCCTACCTACACCCCTCACCCTAAAAACTAATGAGTGGGGGACCTTTAACTAAGTACCTGTAAAAAAATAAATAAAACTTACCATTCAATGTTTTATTTCTTCTAAAATCTTCTTTTTTCAGTCCCAAAGAAGGCCAAATAAAAAAAACCATAATAACCGACGCAATTATAAAAAAATTAAAAATAAAAACGAGCGCAAAAAATAATAATCCATCTTCACCCATGGAGGGCTCCACGCAGACTGAGCTCTGCAGGCGGGGCAAGGCTTATAAAGCCTTGCCCCACCCTGCAATTAGGCTCAGAGCACTCTGATTGGTGGGTTTAAGCCATCCAATCAGAGTGCTCTGACAGGTAAATCAAGAGACTGACAGGTAAGTCTCTACATTTACCTGTCACAGCACTCTGATTGGTTGGTTTGAAATCCACCAATCAAAGTGCTCTGTGTCATTTTACACAGCGTGGGAAAGTTCTTTAGAATTTTCCCACGCTGTGTAATTTGACTCATAACTCTCTGATTGGTTACTTATTTTTTATTTGGCCTTTTTTGGGGCTGAAAAAATAAGATTTTAGAAGAAAGAAAACATCGAATGGTAAGTGTTATTTTTTTTACAGGTTCTTAGTTAAAGGTCCCCCCCTCAATATTTTTAGGGTGAGGGGGGTAGGTAAGGGGATAATTTATATTGGGGGGTGGGGGTGACTAGGGGTTTGGGAACCCCTTGTCACCTGGGGGGGAGGGGACATTTTTTAGGGCCCCCACCCGCCGCTCAAGGGTGGGGGCCAGGGGGAGGACATTAGGTCCCCCCCTATTCCAATTTAGGGCCCCCACCCGCCGTTCAGGGGTGGGGTCCAGGGGGGAGGACATTAGGTCCCCCCCTTATTCTTGTTTAGGGCCCCCACCCACCGCTCAGGTGTGGGGGCCAGGGGGAAGGACATTAGTTCCCCCTTATTATAATTTAGGGCCCCCACCCACCGCTCAGGGGTGGGGGCCAGGGGGGAGGACATTAGTTCCCCCCTTATTCTGATTTAGGGCCCCCACCCGCCGCTCAAGGGTGGGGGCCAGGGGGAGGACATTAGGTCCCCCCCTATTCCAATTTAGGGCCCCCACCCGCCGTTCAGGGGTGGGGTCCAGGGGGGAGGACATTAGGTCCCCCCCTTATTCTTGTTTAGGGCCCCCACCCACCGCTCAGGTGTGGGGGCCAGGGGGAAGGACATTAGTTCCCCCTTATTATAATTTAGGGCCCCCACCCACCGCTCAGGGGTGGGGGCCAGGGGGGAGGACATTAGTTCCCCCCTTATTCTGATTTAGGGCCCCCACCCACCGCTCAGGGGTGGGGGCCAGGGGGAGGACATTAGGCCCCCCTTATTCTTGTTTAGGGCCCCCACCCGCCGTTCAGGGGTGGGGGCCAGGGGGCAGGACAATAGGTCCCCCTTATTATAATTTAGGACCCCCACCCACTGCTCAGGGGTGGGGGCCAGGGGGGAGGACATTAGGTCCCCCCCCCTTATTCTGATTTAGGGCCCCCACCCACCGATCAGGGGTGGGGGCCAGGGGGGAGGACATTAGGTCCCCTTCTTATTCTGATTTAGGGCCCACACCCACCACTCAGGGGTGGGGGCCGGGGAGGACAATAGGTCCCCCCCCCCCCTTATTCTGATTTAGGGCCCCTACCCACTGCTCAGGGGTGGGGGCCCAGGGGAGGACAATATGTCCCCCCCATTATTTTACATTAGGTCCCCCCCCTTATTAGTATTTAGGGCCCCCACCCGCTATAGCGAGTAGGGGCATAATTTACTAATACTAAGTAATCTTTACTTAGTATTAGTAAATTTGGCTGAAAGACCAATTTAGGTCTTTTAGCCTTTTAGTAGATAGCTCGCTAATACCGTGGGAATTAGGGAGTTATCTACTTATTCAATCCTGTCATTAAACTGACTGGCCAAGTAACTTACATTTTATATGAATGTATGTTACTTGATTGTTGTAAGTGTTGCAAATGCTTACAGGTGAATCCTGGCTATGTCTGCATACTTTTTATTTAAAATTGTATACAATGTAACATTCTTCTTCTTTCACTGGGTAAGTATATTAGTACTTAGGCAATACTATGCTTCGGAACTTTGGCACTTCAGCACTTCGTAACTTCGGCAACTTCGGAACTTCGGCAATTCAGCACTTCAGAACTTCAGCACTTCGGCACTTCGACACTTCGGCACTTCGGTAATTTCGGAACTTTGGGACATCGGCAATTTGGCACTTCGGCACTTCGGACATTCGGGTACTTCGACCGACTTCGGGTACTTTCGGGTATTGTCCGAAATTCGACCGAAACGAATTGCACATGTCTAGCTAGCAGCATGCTTGGTTGTATAGGGAAAGGTGTTAGCAATAGAAAGAGAGAAGTGTTCATGCCATTGTACAGAACATTGGTGAGACCTCAACTGGAGTATTGTACGCAGTACTGGAGACTGTATCTCCAGAAGGATATTGATACTTTAGAGAGAGTTCAGAGAAGGGCTACTAAACTGGTTCATGGATTACAGGAAATGTTAAAGGATCTTAACATGTATAGCTTGGAGGACTGACAAGACAGGTTGGATATCATAGAAACATTTAACTACGTAAAAGAAATCAACACAGTAAAGGAGGAGACTATATTTAAAAGAAGAAAAACTACCACAACAAGAGGACATAGTCCTAAATAAGATGGGGAAAGGTTTAAAAATAATTTCAGGAAGTTTTACTTTACTGAGAGGGTAGTGGACGCATGGAATAGCCTTCCAGCTGAAGTGGTAGTTGTTAACACAGTGAGAGAGTTAAAGCATGCGTGGGATTTATAAGGCTGTCCCAAACTTAAGATAAGGCCAGAAAAAGAAAATTAGAAAATTGGGCAGACTAGATAGGTCGAATGGTTCTTATCTGCCATCACATTCTATGTTTCTATGTTTCTAGATAATAATCAGCTAGAAATTGGTGACAGTCTCCTATAGTCACAGGAACACACCAAATCCATAAATACAATAGGCAGTATAATCAAGGATCAAATGTGCCATTGTTCAATAGGACTTGGATCAGAACTGGATTACACAAAAGCAGGCATAAATGGCCTCCTAGAGTCTGAACTCTGTCTTTTAAAAGGTTTTCCCTGAGCTGGCATTGGAATCTAACTATCTCAATGCTCGGGCCTGCACCCAGGCTATGTGATCTAGTGTTTCTCCAGGTCAAACCTACAGATTCCCCCTTACTGTTGGTGCTATACTGCAGGGCAGTAACAAGCAATACTCCAGTCTGCAATTGCTTTGTCCGCAGTGTCCTCCTAGTTAGAGGAGCTTACAGTGCTTAAACTGTTTTAACGGATTATAAACATTAGGCAGGATTTTGTTTCCTTTCCACTTTTCAATTGATCTTGTATGATTATCCTGAGTCCCTTGCTGCTTATCAATGCCTGACCAATAATGGATATATGTGTATTTAAATATGAAGAGAGGAGCTTTTTGAAGAATCTGACCTTGGGGCAGCAGAGAAGGTCCTCTCACTACCTCCATGGAGTGTTGTGGCCTGCATTGGGTGCAGATCACTTTAAAAGGTCCCTCATGGTTCCGGCCGCTTTTCAATGACTCAGTGCGCCACAGGCAATGCCCTGAGTCATTGACTGAGTGCCAGGACCAAAAGGGAGCTCTTAAAGTGATCTGGAGTCCTGTCTAGGGCTGTGGGCAACCTTAATCTGGCTCTCACTTGGATGTTAATAAACGTGTTTTAGATGTATGCCATTGCATTTATTTGTGGGACAGTCCTTCAGTTATAAAATGTTCTAGTGTTTTGAAGTTCTATAGTGATGTTCATAGCACTGTAACGCTAGCTACAACCAGGTAAAGATTCATATAATATTGTGATATTGGCTGAGCAGACATTTGAGATATAAATCTGGCTTTGCACACATTTCCTATAGCTGTAAAAACTGTTCTATCAAACCTAATATAATTAATTAACCCCACCATTGCTATGAGTTAGAACAGAGAAGCACACTCTAACCTGTAGCACTAACAAGGCTACACTTTAATAATTACACAAAACAAACTATAGTATTGCGTGTCCCTAGGACCCATGATGACCAGATGCATCCCAAACAATTCAATCTCTTCCCCCACCCAATATTACTGGTTATTACTGAGACCCCTCTAATTTTCATGGTGGTTGGGGTTTCTTAAAGCTATTTTTAGATAAACTGTAATAATGTCATAGTAGTTTAGAGGGATGATGTTGCAAAAAGCAATACAATGGTTTATGCATTTCCCTTTTAAGTTAAGAGAACTGCAAGATAATCAATGGGTTTATAATTGGTGATGTGTCATTCATTCATCAAATGTTTTTGCACTTGGGCCTATTTTTTATTTTTTTTTATTTTAGGCTATCCACCATGAGAGCAATAACATTGCCTAAGTAACCAGGCCAGTCTATTGTGCAGATCAGCAACAAAAAGTAATAAAATGGCTAAGTTCTCTCAATTATCTGTGACATTTACCCAGCTGCACACAATTGTGACTTTCAACATACTTTTACTTATGTTACTTGCAGCCAGTTAAGCCACATAATAAATGTTAACTTTGTTCTGTTTTTGTGTATAAAGTTTTGCAAATTTGAACTTCCTCACGACCAGCACGAAAAGCGGAAATTCGCACCGATAAATAAACAAGCAAATTTCATTCCTTGTTTTATGTATAAAATCGATTAAACCCTTCACTAAATGGCTTACAAATTTGCATCTCAGATTTCTGTCACCCAGTGAAAAGATTACAGAAACTGCAAAGGCCCATGTTGTATACAATACCAAATTACAAAAGGTTGTAAAAACTAATGTTTTGTTTAATGTTTTGAACAAGACCATATGCCTTTAGTGACCTTGAGTAAGATATTTTAATTTAAAACATATCGAGCTTCTAAAGGTTCGAAAAGAAAACAAAGCCTTTGTGGATCAGAAAACCCTAACCCCAGTGTTTAGAACAGAGTAATGTGTTTTAATATCGTTTCCATTTTCTTTGCCTTCCCTGGCAAGGGGGTAGGTGTTAGCACATTGCACGTATAAAAATAAGGTTGAAAACACATCTTCTCTACTTCGCATATGAGAACTTTTTTATTTCTCTTTTTTTTGTTCACCTTAAACAAATCTCTATTCAGGGAACTGTTTAAGTAATCTACTAGGTATAAGTCATGTAAAGACCTGCAAAGCTCTCAGTTGTTCATTTGTCTATTATATGAATGGCTGTTGACCTTGCGATTCCATAGACATGTTTTACTCTGCATTCCATGCACCATTTAAAAAGAAGAATTGAGCAGTTTAAGTGGATACTGTCATCTAAGTCAACAAATATTAACACTTGAAACTAACACATGGGTAAATATCGCAAGGGAATAAAGCCTTATTTAAGTACAGGCAAATAAAAGGTAACGGCTTGGTGCAGAATGGCACAGAGTGTGCCAGGTAGTTCAAAAAACTATTTTGGAGTTTGGTCGGCAGGGGACTGGTTAGGACACCAGATGCAATAGGTTGACTGGAATATGAATGGTTGTAATTGTACATTTTTCTAATTCTAAATGTTGATGGGTTTCTGTTTGTGCTTTTTTTGTATTTGTATGTGATTTGTTATAAAAAAAACACGTTTTAAAAAGGACACATGGATCGCCTTTTATATGCTGCTTATGTCATTGATCTCTGAACTGAATTTTTTAGTTGTAAGCAAAACTGTCTTGGAGATTTTTGCCAGTTTGGTTAGTTGTGATTAAATGGACACTTGGGACCCCTAACGCACTTTAGTTTGCTGAAACTCAGTGTGTCCTCTTGGATCAGAACTCTTTTTTTCATTTTATAAAAAGTGCAGATTTCAGTAGCATTGAAAAGTCTTACCCCCGTCCTCCCCTCCACCACCTCCACTCCCTCCCCACCTCTACAGCTATCAATCAGACAACTAGTCCTGTAACTTTCTGTTTTGGTTAGCTCACTGGAGCTATCCTCAAGAGGCTGACAATTGTCCAGAGGGAAGGACTTGGCTTGTAAAGGCTGTAGATAATAGAACTGCTGCTTTTGCAAGCTGTTTTTAGATATATACCCAATGAAAAAATCACATAATTGAATGCATTTACAGTAATTTTTATTTATTTCCTATTATTCTTTTATTTGATTTTTTTTGTAATCGGGCAGTGGAGTGTCCCTTTAAATTTGAAATTCGATCTAAATTCACAAAAACTCTTGCTTCAGTAACTAACCCTGAAGAATGATCTCCATTTTTATGATAATATATATATATATGCTGGTGAAGCTGTTTTGTACGCTGTACAGCATGCATTTCTCGTGCAAAAGTCATGGACATTGTGAGTACAGACTCCTTAGAGTGCTCAAAGCAAAAATGAATTCCTCACAGTTTATAATATAAAAGGCACTTATATTTCACAGACATTGAACTTGTGTCTGCATTGCATGTAATTTACATGTATAAACTGCTTACAGATGTAAAGTCAGCCATACATCTGCACAAACATGAAAAAGCAAGCAAAACACAAAAATAGTGTTTGGTACAATAGGATATAAATCAGGCTACATATTCAGCCCTTTTGAAAGTTACCAGATATGAGACCACTACACTATTACAAAAAAAAAAAAATGCTCTTTTACAAACGACTTGTTCCTTCACACTAGGAATAGATAAAGAACTCTGGGCTAAAGGTTAAACAGGATCACTCCAGTTGTTACAAATCCATCCTTAATATACACATTATAATGTTTGGCACAGGGCTTGCTTGCAGTAAAAAAATAAATAAAATAAAACATTATACTTGGTTGTAAATTGTGGTTTTTAGCCAAATAAATTGTATCCATAAACTAATTGATTCGTCCGAATAAATGGCCTTTTAATCAACACTAGTGATGTCCCGAACGGTTCGCTGGCGAATAGTTCCTGGCAAACATAGCGTGTTCGCGTTCGCCACGGACGGCGAACATATGCGATGTTCGGTCCGCACCCTATTCGTCATCATTGAGTAAACTTTGACCCTGTACCTCACAGTCAGCAGACACATTCCAGCCAATCAGTAGCAGACCCTCCCTCCCTGACCCTCCCACCTCCTAGACAGCATACAATTTAAATTAATTCTGAAGCTGCATTCATTTTTTCTTTATTTATTTTTTTATTATTATTATTTTTTTGTGTGTGTTTGTGTTTATTATACATTATCCTCCATACCCAGTAACCTGTGTTTATTATACATTATCCCCCCATAGCCAGTAACCTGTGTTTATTATACATTATCCCCCCACAACCAGTAACCTGTGTTTATTATACATTATCCCCCATAGCCATTAACCTGTGTTTATTATACATTATCCCTCCATAGCCAGTAACCTGTGTTTATTATACATTATCCCCCCATATCCAGTAACCTGTGTTTATTATACATTATCCCCCATAGTCAGTAACCTGTGTTTATTATACATTATCCTCCCATAGCCAGTAACCTGTGTTTATTATACATTATCCTCCCCATAGCCAGTAACCTGTGTTTATTATACATTATCCCTCCCATAGCCAGTAACCTGTGTTTATTATACATTATCCCCCCCATAGCCAGTAACCTGTGTTTATTATACATTATCCCCCATAGTCATTTATCGTTGGACCTAGGCAGCATGATGTCTTATGCCGGCCCAGAAAGTGAGTGAGTGAATAATATAATATAATATACATGTTCAGAAACATATTAGTAATATATGTAAATCGGGTTCATGCAAAGAGGGTGAAAAAGAATTAAAGAAAAACACACTTATTGCATCAAATTTACAAAGCCAAACTTTTAAAAGCTTTCCTCATTTCTTTCTCGGGATGAGGAATATATCGGTTGTAGACTGAGGATTTCCATCTGCCCAATCTTTTAATAATATGCACTGGAGTGTCAGTGTTGAAGGAGACCGAAGCTGCCCCTATTCTAAATGAAAGACCCGAGACATGGATACAACCCAATCTTAGGAGTAGTGTTCTGATGTAGAAGATGAATTTAGCCGTAGTCAGAGGGATTCAGTGAGAGTAGTGGTGAAATGTGTGTGGCATGACTGAGTGTGGGTAAGTAAGAGTCAAGTATTTTAACTGGGCACTAGTTCTAGGTGGGATAAAGTGGTATAGCGGATGGATGAGTAGTTTGGTTCGTTTTAGAGGTTTGTAGAGAAAGTATATAGTGATTTTTAGCGATATCCAATATTTTTAAGGTGGTCCCAGTGCCACCACTCATATCTGGTGTCACAATAGCTTGCATTTTAAAAAAAAAAACGTTTTTGACTGTGATATAATAGCAGTCAGTTTCCTTCACACGTGTGCGTTTCAGGGCCTGCCAGAGCACAGTGTCATACCAGTGCAACTCATATCTGGTGTAACAGTAGTGTACATTTAAAAAAAAAATACGGGGGGCTTGTTGTCACCTTTCGGGGACCCTTGGTGTTGTACGTGGCTGGGTGGAGGAAGAGACCTTCAATGACATCAGTGAGGACAAGGAACGGGACATGGCTAGCTTGGTATCCAACCTTGTGCAAATGGGGAGTTTGCGGTTGTGCAAATGGACTGTTTGCCGTTGTTTGCGGTGCATTAAACGGGGAGTTTGGTCTGTCACTGTGAAGCGGGCATAACCCTTACACTACCTGATCGATACAACATCATACCTAATGTTTTAAAGCACATTATTCCAAACAATTTAGGAATGTTAGGTGATTTATGCCCTTTATGGATTAAAACCAGACTCTGCATCAACTATGTAATTTTCCATGGGAGTTTTGCCATGGATCCCCCTCTGGCATGCCACAGTCCAGGTGTTAGTCCCCTTGAAACAACATTTCCATCACTATTGTGGCCAGAAAGAGTCCCTGTGGGTTTTAAAATTCGCCTGCCTATTGAAGTCTATGGCGGTTCGCCCGGGTTCGCCCGTTCGCGAACATTTGCGGAAGTTCGCGTTCACCGTTCGCGAACGGAAAATGTTATGTTCGCGACATCACTAATCAACACTAAAGCAAATTGTTTCTTCCATTCATTTGCCAGGTGGATCAATCTGTTCAGGTGTGGATTGAAAGACTTTTGATGCGGACGAATTGTTTCATTTATGGACAAAACACATTTTTACACATCTAGTTTTTTCCCACAATACATTTATCACCTGGTTTGTATGGCTAAGAAACAGAATGAATTGTCTTACATCATATGCTTTGAATGACATACTCAAATTGCTTAATTGGCTGAAGATTGTCCTATTTAACAGTTCGAGATAAACAGGCAATTCCTGGAGAGTTAAACAGAAAGCTGCACCGACCAAGTCATACTAATAAAGTCCTAGTGAAAGTATCTGCTGAGTCCTGTAAGTGGAGTTGATTGGTTGCCTAAAGGCACTGTAAAAAACGAATTCAATGTTGCAAAGAGGGATCAATATCTATGCTGCTGTCAGCTTCAAAGACTTCTCTACGCCCCATACTTTCTTGTTCTTTGGTCTCATAAAGACTCAGAAACGCCTCCAACCCTCAGACTGACTGAATTAAGGAACGTTTACACTTACTAAGTGTAATTGTGTACATAGACTTCGCTATTTAGTGTCAAATGGGTTTTTTTTTTAAAAGCTTTCCATATGAGTACTCGTGTAATCTTTGAAAACTACGTAAGCTTCTGTGTCATGTTTGCACTGCTAAAACATATTTTAGATTTCACCTTTATTCGAGAGCCTTTATGTAAAAGGTTTACAAATGTAAATTACAATCAGGGCTATCCCTAAATTGTCTGGTGCCCTTTCAAAAAAGCTGTTGTCTCTGCGATAACAAAGTATGCATTCATAGATGTGTGAGCAGTGTGGGTTTGCAGGAGGTGGTTGGAAGTGGGTTTGTTCTGTGGTGTGGCAGAATGATGGGGACTTGAAGGTGGTTTAGCTTGATGAAGAGTGAGGCTGAGCAAGTGCGAAATGGTTATGATTGCCAGATCTCTTTGGTGATGTTTATGAATTCTGCACATCAGACAGGGATTGAAAGTGCTTCCCGGCAGAATGTAAAATTTGCGCTTTTCCATGAAATAAATGATTTAATCACATTCTTCCTTTGATGTAAGATTTGCCAGACCACCAAGTTTTGCAGGAATATTTCTACATCCTTCTCGGCAGGGCTCAAAAAGCACTACCTGGCTACACATGACATTAATAAGCACAAATATTGCTCTTTGTTTCAATTACTATAATACCATAGTTCTGGTGATCTTTGGCAGTTGTGACTAATAATTCACAACTGCTACTACCAGACTCCATCACAAGATAAAAAAAAAAGAATTAAACTTTGTGGGCAAATTGTGAGCCTGTTGAATGAGCCATATTGACACAATTTAATTGTCTCAGTGGGTGACTGTCAGACATGCAAAAATAAAAAGGCAAATATCCAGGTGAAATCCAAGGAATTCCCAGTTATTTGATTAATATTTATGACACATTTATATTAACGTATATATAGTTCAGTTGTTTTGATGTTTTGACTCAACCATGTTTATCCTCCGAGAACTAAAAGGAACGATACCATGTGTACAGGAAGGCATTGTGACATTCTCAGAACCATTTATTGTCCAGTGGTCATGCTCCTAACAGGGTTATACACCAAAGTAAGAATCCAAAGTATATTTCAAATGTAAAGACAAAGTAGCCAAAAAGGAACAAAATCTCTGAAACAGTTATGCTTAGTAGCTTTTTGCTACTTTGGTCTTAAAATTAAAATTCAATTTGAATTCTCCCTTTAGTGAATAACTCGAAAATGTAAAAGCTGCTTTAACCCCTTAAGGACACATGACATGTGTGAAATGTCATGATTCCCTTTTATTCCATAATTTTGGTCCTTAAGGGGTTAAAGCACTGATCATTTTGTTCCTTTAATCCACTGGGTAGTCAAAAGGTTAACCAGTTCAACGCTGCATGCAAATCAGGATCTGCATGTTTGTGTGTAAGCAAGTTTCTCGGTCAGTGTGACTGTCTTGGTTAACATTTAAATGCTGCGGTATTTTACGTGTATCCAGACATTTAACCCCTTAACGACCGCTGACGGTTCAGGACCGTCAGCGGTAAAACGTGCGTTTGGACCGCTGACGGTCCTGAACCGTCATAACGGTTTTGGGCTACTTACCTGATCGCCGTCGGTCCCACGGCGGCGATCAGTGCTCCACCCGGTCCAGGGGGGTTGCCTGTCTGCCCAGGCAGTCCCCCTTCGGCAGATCAGGACCCCACGGCCATGTGATCACTCGATCACATGACCGCAATAGGTGTCCATGTGTCTGCCTGCAGGGGGACTGTCTGTGCTGACAGGCAGTCTCCCTGCAAGTGAAAAATCCAAAATAAAGTGTAAAAAAAAATCTGTGTAAAAAAAAAAAAAATATGTGTATATATATGCTATATATACATGTATTATATCTATATATACCTATATATAATATATGTATATATATCATATATATAATGTCACACTAAGTGTATTTTTATATTTATATATACGTATATAATTATAAAAATACACTTATATTTAAATTACACACGAATATATACAATATATATAATAACTATATATATGGTATATATATATTATTATAAAATACAAATAATATGTTAATAAAAATAAATAACAAAAAATAAAAATAATTTTTAATAATTAAAAAAAAATTATATATATATATTCAGTTTTATTCTAACAGTATTTTGATATTGATATATATATATTTATATCAAAATATACTTAGAATGTAATGATATATATATCTATGTATAAATAAATAAAAATAAATAATACGAAATATACATATGTCCACATACATAATTACATAAATAATTTCATAAATATACACGTAGACGTCAAATATATAAATATGTATATATATTAAAATTCTACGTGCATATTTATGTAATATTTTTACCTAATTAAGTAATTTTAATGATTGCAATTTGAGGGACCTGCCTGCCAACCCAGGCCAAAAGTCCAGATAATTTAATTTGCTAGCACTGTGTTTAACCCTGTAACTTTCTATGACACCCTAAATCCTGTACATGGGGGTACTGTTTTACTCGGGAGACTTCGCTGAACACAAATATTAGTGTTTCAAAACAGTAAAACATATCACAGCGATGATATTGTCAGTGAAAGTGAAGTTTTTTGCATTTTTCACACACAAACAGCTCTTTCACTGAGGATATTATTGCTGTGATATATTTTACTGTTCTGATACACTAATATTTGTGTTCAGCGAAGTCTCCTGAGTATAACAGTACCCCACATGTAGAGGTTTTATAGTGTTTGTGAAAGTTACAGGGTCAAATATAAGGCTTGATTTTACTTTTTTTTTTTTTATTGAAATTTGTCAGATTGGTTAGGTTGCCTTTGAGAGCGTATGGTAGCCAAGGAATGAGAATTAGCCCCATGATGGCATACCATTTGCGAAAGAAGACAACCCAAGGTATTGCAAATGGGGTATGTTCAGCTTTTTTTAGTAGCCACTTAGTCACAAACACCGGCCAAAGTTAGCGTTTTTTGCATTTTTAACACACAAACAAATATAAATGCTAACTTTGGCCAGTGTTTGTGACTAGGTGGCTACTAAAAAAACTGGACATACCCCATTTTGAATACCCTGGGTTGTCTACTTTAAAAAATATGTACATGTTAGGTGTGTTTCGGGGATTTATGGCAGATAACGGTGTAACAATGTCACTATTGATACATTTAAAATATATATATATTGAAACAGCAATTTCCTACTTGTATTTATAGGCCTATAACTTGCAAAAAAAAGCAATAAAGCATGTAAACACTGGGTGTTTTTAAACTCGGGACAAAATTTTGAATCTATTTAGCAGTTTTTTTCATTAGCTTTTGTAGATAAGTAAAAGATTTTTCAAGTAAAAGTCCAAAAACATGTTTTTTTTTTTATTTTTCACCATATTTTATTATTTTTTTTAAATACAATATATGACATAATATATATACTGGTATGTAAAGAAAGCCCTTCTTGTCGTGAAAAAAACAGTATATAACTTGTATGGGAACCGTAAATGAGAGAGCGGAAAATTACAGCTAAACACAAACACCACAAAAGTGTTAAAACTGCTCTGGTCCTTAACGTACAAACATCGCAAAAACAGGCCGGTCCTGAAGGGGTTAAGGATTCAATAGCAATGACTGTCATAGCAGGTACCGTGTTCAAAGAGCGTCTAGGATCAAGACATGTGCATTCCTAGTCCCAATAACTTGTCCAGTAATTGGTATATTGATTGCTAATGTCATCATGTTTTAGAATGTATAAACCCTTCACTATATCACACAGCCGCCAACAGTCCAAGAAGTCATTGTTTATTCATTGGAGTTCCCATACTGGCCTGGGTAGGATTGAGCTTGAGGGCTTGCTGATAAAGATCAGCAGATGATTGGGTGAACACATTCTTAACATGTCTGACCCATGACATCCCAAGGGCAGCAGCCAGCCTGTCATTACAGGCACAATGCACCTCTTTCTTTCCACTTATCTAAACCCAGATGACTTTGAAATTTTTATTAACTCATTAATGACTGAACATGTCATTAGAGGCACCAGGGAAAGAAATAAATTTGAGTGGATGATGTATCACAGCTATAAATGCATAAGTCATATATATTGTTTGGTAGTGTGGGGGGGGAGGGGGTTGTTGTTGTTTTTCGTTGTTTATTTTTTGCATTTTGCAGTTCTTACTTTTAACTTTTTTTTTATTTATTGTATACAAACCAGCACTGCTGGAAAAGATTTCAAGTGCAAGGAAAAGTACACATTTTTACAACAATCATTTTCCTATTCCTTAAAGGGACACTATAGGCACCAAAACAACTTTAGCTTAATGAAGCAAATTTAGTGTACAGATCGTGCTACTGCAGTCTCACTGCTCAATTCTCTGTCATTTAGGAGTTAAATCACTTTTGTTTCTTTTTATGCAGCCCTAGTTACTCCTCCCCCGGCTGTAACTAACACAGCCTGCATGAAGAAAAAATGGTCCATTTTCAATCGGATATTAACTTGCTTTAGAAGTTTTATTTCCTGTTCTGTAAATTGAACTTTAATTGCACACAAAGGGCTCCTGCATGATCTAACAGGCTATGGAGCAGGAGATAAGAAATTCTAAATTAAACAGAATGTGCAATAAAAAAGTTTAAACAATAGATGTCTCTGTACAGGAAGTGTTTAGGAAGGCTGTGCAAGTCATATACAGCTAGGTGTGGCTATGGCTGCATAAGAAAAGTGATTTAACTCCTGGCAGAGAATTGAGCAGTGAGACTGCAGGGGCATGATCTATACACTAAAACTGCTTAATTAAGATAAAGTTGTTTTAGTGCCTATAGTGTCCCTTTAATTAACCCCATGTAACCTCATGCTTACATACTACTAGAACAAGGTAAATTAACTTTAATGAGAATGTATTAACATAATATTGGGGCTGCCATAGAGACAATTTTTGCACTGTTTGCACAAAATGAGATAGTGCTCTATAAAAGTGGAAACAAGTTCCTGAGCATTAGACATCCAATTTACAGAAGCCCTATATGCATCATTATTATTATTTATCATTATTTTATTATTTATATAGTGCCAGCAAATTCCGTAGTGCTGTCCAATGGAATAGCATAGAGATGTTGAACTGTGACACCCTAAGGCATGATCTGGCAGATATTTGATATTTGAGATGTTCGAGTGGTTAAAGTCTTGCCCTTATAATAAAATCTGTAGAAATAGGTATGGATAGGATATCACAAAGTGTCAGTTTTTTTAAGAAACAGAAAATTCTCATACAAAATAAAATATAGGTGGCAGAAAGCACATAAATAAAATATAGTATAACATTAAAATATAGTAGACATTCACTGACAGAGGCAAAGCGCAATACCAAACTGCACTTTTGCCCCAAGGGCGAGAAGCCTCCAGATAGTCCCCCAACAGAATCCGGTCTCCTAAGTCCTCAATGAAGAAGAAACTGTAAAACCTAATTGGAGTTCCAGGCAGCACCACTGAAAGAGCTACTTGTGACCAGTAGTGGAGTGTACTGGAGGACTATCATGAGGCTTCTGGCCCTATGGCAAAAACACAGTTTGTAACAATTTGGTATTGTGCTTTACCTTTGTGAGTGAATGTGTATTATATTTTAATGTAATTTTATATTATTAAAATAGTACACTATATGTGCTTTCTGTATATAACAGTACCCTAACATTTTATGCACTGACACTTTATGGTGATTGTATTACTCATATTAATTGCACAACTTGGCAGAACATTTGTATATTTATGTACTTTACTCAAGATTGCACTTAATATATATTTATTTAAATCTAAAGCAAAGATAGCGTATGCGCTCACTGTAGCATACAATGAGTGGCAGCGGCAAATCGACAAGTTTTGGTTAAATAATGTCAATAAAAATTCCTTTACAGTACATATTTATTTAAATGTATTCAAATTCAACTTTTATTATGTGGATAAAATGTTTAATACATGCATTTGCTATATTTATTTTCACACCAATTTTCATCAAATTAACATTCTGGACCATTTTATGTGATAAGTAATTCTGATGTAAGAGCAAACAGTAAATTGTAAAACTTAAAATTCTCTTTGCAGCCTAACACATAGAATCATATGGATAGTGTTAATTGCTTTCCAAATACCCAGGTTAGACTTAGAGTATGACTTACTTTATTTCCACAGGCATTCAAAAATCTAATCGAAAGCCCATTATTTGTATGTTCCCATATTCTACCACATATATTCACTGTTAAAGAAAATATGTGCCATTCCGGACTCCACCACTTTGCCGGACTCCACCACAATGTATCTCCAACTTTCACCTAGACTGCTTAGGGTTATGTTGTTATTAAAGGATTCCTTTCTGTAACTAATTAGATTTTACACTAGTCTTCAATTATTTAAGATATATTCAACAACCCATTTCTTTGAGGTGACATATCAACTAACCACCAGTTGACTCCTCTTCATGACGCATTTCCCCTTTGTCTTCAGAAAGCACAAATTATTTTTCTCCTCTTTAATGTAAACAAATTGATTATAAATATACAGTTAATATATTCAATTTTTATTTTGATTTGATTATAAGTTACCTTTAATGTGGTTTTCAAATTTGTCCTACTTATCATTTCTTGATTGTGTAAGTCCATCTTGTCTTGTTGGAATTATTCGTATGTCTATTACACCCATTTAGGAATACATTGGCAATGGCACACTATAAATTATGATGATGATGATGATGATGATAATATGTTCTTTTATGTCAAAATGTTAATCTTCTTATCCTTTTCTTCACCTTGTTGAAGATTTTGGGTTCAACATTCTTTGTTTGCTTCCATATATTTGTCCCCGTTTCTATTCTTTCATTGATCTTTCCTTCTTTTCTCCTTTGTTTTCCCTCTTCTTTAATTAGGTTTTCTTGTTATCCATTTTATTTTTCCATACGTTTTGTTTCTCTACCTTCAAACTTTCTTTCACCCTTTATAATTTTCCTTTGCTCTCTATCCCCTCCTGTTCTTCTACTCTTACATTGTAAGTGACTTTCCTCTTTCTTCTTTCCTACTGTCCCACTACCCTTCCTCTATACCTCTCTTTTGTTGCTTCACCTTCACACAGAAACTCTTCGTTTCTTCACCCTCATTCATTTTTTCTTCTTGGCCTTCAAATTGAATCCTTCCATCTCACTCTCATTTTTCCTTTCCTACTTACTTCTATCTTTGTTTCACCTTATCTTATGTTATTTCTCCCCTGTCCAACCACTCAATCAGTCCAGTCTCTACGAAGCCATGAAATATACCACATGTCACTTACTTCATTTCTCCTTATTCTATTTCTTTCTTTTTTTTCTTTCCTCTTCAAACATTTTCTTCCTTGTTCAAATGTGGGTATCTATTTGACATAGATACTTAATTACAAAATCCTCTGTGGAGCATTAAATAAATAAAATAATTTTTACAAAATGTTAAATATTTTTAAAAAAAATGCAAACATGCTCTAATAAATATTGTCTCATAGTCCTTTAAAAACATCTCAGAAAAGGCATTTTTCTATTTAAAATTACTACTATAATGTAAAATGTTTTAAATATTCCCCCCCCCCCCACCCCCCATGTCCCATGATGCTGCTTAAGACCTTGTTGCCATTTTTCATCTTAATGACCAGTAGATGAAGTACTCTCAAATCCCCTATAGATTCTGTTGACAAGACTTGACATGGGTCATTATAAATTACATGTTTATAGGTACCAGTCATAGGATAATGGCACTCATCTCACATACAGC
Source organism: Pelobates fuscus (assembly GCF_036172605.1). Taxonomy (NCBI): domain Eukaryota; kingdom Metazoa; phylum Chordata; class Amphibia; order Anura; family Pelobatidae; genus Pelobates; species Pelobates fuscus. The sequence goes on along the minus strand of NC_086319.1, from coordinate 305,713,911 downwards.
AAGCACTAGGTCCCTAATAAGCCTTCATTGCATATTCATTGCCGAAGTGTCACTACTCTATTCATGCATTTTAGCAGCGGTTGGGGCATCTTCCCTACTCATCTCAAGCCAGGTAAGCATTTTTGTGTCATGTTGCTGCAATTAAAGTGTAACGTAAGATGGATTGTTTGAGCAGAGTTTCATATACAAATGAGATTGTAACTCTCTCTCTGGGGAATCATAGCCCTTGTTTTTGGTCCTGAGTTAAAATCAACTGTGAAAAGAAGTCTACTTGTGGAACAATTATCAGTATTTTCTCCATTTAATTTGTGGGTTTACCTTACCAAATTACCTTTTGCTTTGGGTACCCACCTAAAATTAACAGAGAAGGTGAAATGAGTACCTAGCTTAAACTGGAGGTTGTGCATAAAGAATAAATCTGGATTCATTAACTAAAATTGACCAATCGCTATGGAATCCAATATGTTGCAATGATAGCTTCAATTTTACTTTTTTATTTACTTGTGTTTGGCTTTGTGCGTTATTATTGAGTCCATAACTTATCCATGTGTAGCATGTTTAGTCTGCAACGTGGCTCAAGCAAAAACCCTGCTCGGTAATAAGGAGGGCACACAATAATTTTTAAATGGCGCTAGAGTGTTGTGTAATTTTAGTTTTACCCTGCTGATGCTCAAATTGGAAATATACCATCCTTTAGTTCTTCAACATAGCATGAAACCTATACATAATTAGCAATAGCATAGTAGTTACATCCCCAGACTGTTCATACAATATTCACGCACACCATTATTTCTAAGTGACTTTGGTTCTGCTTTACTGGTCTTTATATGATTGCTGTTGACTGTAATCATTTGTATTTGGGGTTCTGGATGTGATTATTATTCTTTCTGGTTCCCTAACAGTTTCTCATCTAATGGATTAGATTTCCACTCTGCCTTGATCTTGGATTTGTAATACAGTTGGGCTTGAACTCTGTCAGATTTGTCCCAATTCTGCCTGATTACATTTTCTTTATTTTTAGATATAAAAAATACACGACCCACAAGCCTCGGAACTTCGGTGACAAGTGGCTGTATTGCACTAATTTTTTAATAATTCCTGTATAACAGACTACTACCAGTTAAGGTCTTACATTAGCCTATGACTGGATGCTATAATCTCCACTTAAAACTGCTTATACACAGTACATACCCAAACCAGTACAAGAGATACGAAATGCATTTAAGCAAATGTCTGGTTAATTGTATGTATTTGTTGACTGTATTAAATCTCTTTATTTACAGGCCTATCGCATCGTCGGTTCCGGCACACAACCGACTTGCTCTTTTATACTATCCTACGCTTATACTGGATCGTTACTCCTTATACAGCTATGTGCCCCTAACACAAATATATAGTTGGTTTGTCTTTTTTACTCATAATCTAGCCCTTTAAAATCATCAAAATGCATAATTTTACTCACCCACAATCAGCCTTTTCTATGTCCAATCTGTATCTTGCATTACTTTGGTAGTTACAAATCAAAATGGCAGCAACTCTTGGTATTCACTAGTAAGAGGCAGTTTTATGTCTATGAATATTCTCAGTACTATATAATCTTCCATGTGTCTCATGGTTACATTCGGTGAAACATTAACAAGTATTGCTGAACTGTCTTACAATTATAAATCACTTCCCCATCAACACTATGTATACTGCTGTTGAGATCTATTTTGCAATGCACAATGAGACGTAGTCCATAAGTAAGTATACTAAATATACTCCATGAATTCTTGCAGTACTTATTGCGTGTGGACAATGTGCACACACAAAAATATTTTTACATTCTTGCAGCATTTATGGAACTTACATTCCCAGAAATGCAAATAGGGTCTTTACAAGTACTCATTAACATGAAATTTGGGCAGTGTTACTTATTTGTTTTTGTCACATCTACTGTATGTGACACAAATCGGATTACTGGGGATACCACACAATTTTTATAATTGTATTCCTTTAAATTTCTTTATAATGTGAAAGAATAACTAAAAAAAATTAAAGTGCATTCCCCCTGAATAGCAATCTGTACATAACAAGAAATTGCTGTAATATGCACTCTTTATATGCTAGTTATGTTTAAAATATAATTTTAATAAACATAGAGAGTTTTTTTTTAAAAGAGGTATACTGTGTTTTTAAGGCAAAGAGGTGTAATAATACATTCATTAATACATTAACCCCTTAAGGACACATGACATGTGTGAAATGTCATGATTCCCTTTTATTCCAGAAGTTTGGTCCTAGGGATACTTTAGTAACCAGAACAACTACAGCTTATTGAATTTGTTCTGGTAAGTAGAATTATTACCTTCAGGTTTTTTGCTGTAAACACGGTCTTTTCAGAGAAAAAACTGTGTTTACATTACAACCTAGTGATAACTTCACTGGCCACTCCTTAGATGACTGTTAGAGATCCTTACTGGGTCATGGCTGCCTAAAATGCATCCAAACATTCAGTGTCTCCTCCCTCGGCATGCAGACACTGAATTTTCCTCATAGAGATTCAATTAATCTCTATGAGGAGATGCTGATTGGCCAGGGCTGTGTTTGAATTGTGTTGGCTCTGTCCCTGATCTGCCTCTTTGTCAGTCTTAGCCAATCCTATGGGGAAGCATTGTGATTGGATCAGGCCACCACTTCTGATGATGTCAGCAGACTGCTTGTTTTTCTAAGTCAAACAGCATGCAGGGCTACAGCTTCAGGCTTGAATACAGTAAGATTTTGCTATATTTATGGAGGCATGAGGGACCCAGGGGGGCTAGATGGTGGTTTTAACCCTATCAGGTCAGGAATACATGTTTGTGTTCCTGACCCTATAGTAAATTAAGTAAAAATCTGACTTAGAAAGTTGGCTACATTTCATAAAATTTAACCCCTTCCCTCGCAACACTGTATATACTCAACTAAATTTTATTTTTATTTGCAAAGTAATGTTAAATAACATTTATCCCATAAAGACCCATTCTCTTTGCACCAGCAATGGCTTTCACTCTGCAAAGTTGCATTAAGCAAACTGTTGCTGACCATTTTCTAGATAATTATACACAGTAATTATACTTAGCAATTTATGATTTTCTGCAGATCAGCTTGCTGTATAACCTATCAGAATTTATAAGGTTCAGGTTAACATGTAACTAATTGTCAGGTTGTAAATCTCCCAGTATATAGTCATTTATAGTCATTTGTCCAGTTCTGTTGGAAGAATAAAGACAAGGATTTGACATTGTTGAAAAATACATACTTAAATATGGCATTGCCAAGAATGAAAATTACACATTTTATTAAAAAAAAAAGAAACACTACTCTTTTTAATATTTAGGCGATACAGTCACCCTAAAAGTAAAATAAAAAAAATATATATATATATATATATATATATAATATAATTTAACAGTAAACAGAGAATTGACATGGGATGTTTGTTGGCAAATTCTTGTTAGGTATTTTTTCTCCCAGGTTCAGGTGTTTTAAAGGGAATTTACAGTATTAGGAATAAAAAATATGTATTCCTTACACTATAGAGCCCTCTGCCGCCCCTCCTTCGCGTCTTGTCCCCTCACCCGTGATCAATAAAGGGTTATAAAACCACTAAACACTTACCTGATTCCAACTCCGATGTCCCAACAACATCCAATAGGGGGGCAAATGCGTATACGTGGAGAGCAATGTGAAAGCACTGGATCAATGCTTTCCTATGGGGATTTGACTGATGCTGGACGTCCTCATGCAGAGCGTGAGGATATCCAGCCTCATTTAGAAGACCTAGAGTCCAGCAAACTCTAGGAAGCACCTCTAGTGGCTGTCTAGTGAGTAGAGGATGTCTTAGTGCTGCATTGCAAACGTTGCAGTTTCTCTAAATGAGCAATGTTTTACATTGCAAGAATAAGGGGAACAGGGGCAGTGCACCCAGACCACTTAAATCAGCTTAAGTGATCTGGGTGTCTAAAGTGTCACTTTAAATAAAAAGGGTCTCAGCAAGGGACAACGTGGGAGCACTCTGGAATTCACCTTAGTACTACCCAATATCAAACAAGTTTTAGCCACCGGCAACAATAGCCAAAACATTGTTTGAAAATTACAAATCACCAGATCCATCAATTTACAAAGCCATCAGAGTTTACAAACAATCTAAGTATTTTCAACCTATGTATTTACTTTATGGAACTGCGATGAAAGATGTCAGATCACCTCGTCAGGATTTGCCGTCTATTATGAGTTCTAGGTTTATCTTTACATTTACAGCTTGTTCAGCATAATAGTTTGCTGCTGACTGCACTTAAACCAGTGAGATAAACAGGCAAGCTGCTCAAGAGAACTTGGATTCCACTACATTCCAACAGCAATGCTTGAGTAAAGCTGATTTATGGCCAAATTGCTGGAGTTTTTTTTTTTGTTTGTTTTTTGTTTTTTATTTTAATGTTAGCTCAAACATGAGGTTTGCTGAGTAACTCTCCACACAGGAGGGAAAATTTAAACTCAATTGATAATATTAGGATATAGTTTTTACAAGGTTTCGTCCCGAGGCAAGCTATAAACTTAATCTTATCAAGACTTACAAAATAACCTAATCACCAGCATTTAAAAACCATTAAAAAAAAAAATCTTAAATGCTCTATATGATTTACATAGCCCATCTGTGAATCGTTAGAGACATTCACCCAGTTTAGATGTTGAAAAAGCATATTGAATTCAGATAAAAAGATAGAAATAAAGTACCTACAAAGGAGACTAATGTATATTCACCACCAATAAACATATTACACTTAGTATGTTTTACAACAATGGAAGTATTAAGAATGAATGCGCCATCTTACCTTATGAAGTTATACAATCTGCTGTCGCTTTAAATCTTCATTTCACAGTGAGACATTCTTTCTATATGTCGCTAGAAAATAAATAAGTACAAAAGATTTTTTTTTGTAAGGAACTGAAATGGAGCATAAAATACACATTTTAGAGGAACACACACATAAAACCGACTTATTACAAGACATGAGGCTGTTACATGGAAGAAATTAGAAGTTTCGCAGAGGAAGCTACAGAATCCCAAATCTGGAAACAATTAGAGCAAATTCATGACTTGTTAGCAAACATTCCACAATGTGTTTTCTTTTTTTTCTTTTTCATTCGTAGGTTGCCGTCAGTGTGGAGTTGTTCCAGTGTCTCAACATAATGTAATGTTTGAATCGCTTGTAAACTGTAAATTGCGCTACGGGGTAGGTTGCAAAACAATTAGCATTGATGCTTTATCAGCTACTGTTGAAAAAATGTTTTACTGCGAAGACAGTTATGCTAAATATTTTATGTCTCTTTAAACAGAAGTCTGCTGCCAATTTATCGTAACCCTGCAATCAGAAGGAGTGTGTGATCAAATGACATAGTTTGTGATTTTATTATCAGCAAAGTTTTGTTTCATTGCCTCTCATTAAGAATTCTTATTTGGCATTAAATCTGGTATAATTTGGTCTTATTATATTTGATAGTTTGTCATTAAAGGGACACTTTAAATACCATAACCACTACAGCTAGGAACACTAGCTTTACAAGAAGACAAGGCCTTTGAAAGAAGAAAAAAGATCTTCTGAAGTTGGCTTGAAGTGAGACTACTTATATATCACTTAGGAACTTAACGTATTAGTGGGAAAATTGTCACATTTGTTCATGGGAAGAAAATGTTTGGACCAATACATAATATGTACAGGAATGCTGGACTGTGTCATCTTGGAAGATGCAAAATAATAAAGAATTGGAGTTTTTACAATTTTTACCATTTTTATTAGACTAACAAACTCCACAAAAACAGAAGCGGCCCTGTTAGCATATTTTTCCTTTTCTTCACTCCATGGCTATGGTGCGGAGAGTGAATATTGTCCAGGCGATGCCCAGTCTATGGGGCCCTATTATAAAAATACATGTGACCCTGCAATAAGGGTCCAGAAGATGCTTATTACCCTGGACCCTGTAATAAAATATGCATAGCTTCTGCTAAAGGCCCAGGGGATGCTTAGTTTTCTGGCTTTACACCAAAAAAAAACATATGATTCCCGATAAGCATCCAGGAGATGCCTAGTATCCTGAGCCCACACAGTGACCAACCCCTCAAGTGGCTATGGGTCCTCAACTCCCTAGCCGCCAACCAAAATATGTCCCTACCTATTCCCCCTCAGTCTTCTTATTTAATTTTCTTGTATTGCCCCTAAAATATAACAATACCCCCCAAAAAACAATAAAATAGACCCAAATTGAAAGAGCAGGATTATACTAGGGGTTGAACTAAATATCCCATAATCCCGTTTATGGGTAAGGTGTTTATGGGACAAAAAATATTTTTTTATTTTAATTTTCTTGTATTTATTTCTGTTTTGTATTTTTAACTGATTATCAATAGAATTAAAAAGGAGGGGTGTTATCTCTAGCCTGGAGTGTATTATTATTTGAGTTCATTTTAGACTGGAATTGTACATTCTTATAGTGAGTGAGTGTAAAAGGGCTTTAATGTACAATAACATACTAAAGCTGCTAGTTCAATTTATGGATTTTTCACACTATTCCTAAAGGAATTAAATATATTTCTGAAATATAACGTATCGTGCAGTATTATAAGAATGCCACAGTTCTGACAATCAGCAGATACATTCCATTCATTTCTGCGCTAATTGTTCCACTATGGCCAACATTAGCTAAAGTTTAGCCTTGTTTTATGCCATTTAATTACACATATTCTTCTTCAGACAGTCAAGGTCTAAAATTACATAAACCGAAGGTGAAAAAAACAGGAATGGACCATTGTATTAAAGGATTGAAAATGAAATAGAAATGTTCTAAACTGACTTCATGAACCATGGCCAAGCAAATTCTGAGTTCTCTGCCAAAGGGTTAGTTCGGGCAGCATACATGGAACTACTGCCAGTGCCGTACAATCAAATTGGAGCTGGCCGTGTATCCAGACAAATGCATGATACACACAAAACCAGAACAGTAAAGAATATTTTTCACTGAATAGTGAGTTGTGATAAGGACAGGTAACGTGTAAATCATTTCACCCAAGCTTCATTTTTCTAGCTCAGCTAATTTGGCCAGTGGGTTAGAGAAATTAAGCTTAGTAAGTAAGTTCTAAAACTTCCGAAATAAATGTACCTTGAAAAAATGTCCAGTTGTCTTCCTCTTCTACGTTGTGTTTTTCATCTCAGAAAGTGCTCATCTGAACATTCTATGAAAGAATGGAAAAGTTGTCAGCAAGTGTGTAACAATTCTAGAACAGTATGTGGGCCAAATAAAAAGAAAATAATAGTCACAGACAATGAAGATGCCTGTAAGGAACATGGATTGCTTGTACACTCTATGAGATTGCATTGTAAGTAACTTGTGTCAATTCTGTAGTGTGGAAAGGGTCAATGATGATACAATCACACTAGCAGACCTGTAGTGACTTGTTACAGCCAAATCTTAAAGGGACATTATAGCCACTATGAGAATTGCATCTCGTTGATTTGGCTAGAGTGTCTGAAGTTCCCAAGTGTAGTCCTTTCATTGAGTAATAAACCATTTCCAAGCAGCTTCATGCCTAATATGTCTGCCCACAGCTCGGACCTTGCTCTCGGTATCTCTAAGGAAGTGATTACACACTTCATTAGCCATGCCAATTCATACCAGCAATGGTTGTCTGTGATTGTCTGAAAGTGGTCAGCTGACATTCTCAACCAATCACAGCTACCCACTGTGGCTCAGATGAATGCTTCCACATTAGCCTAAGCAGCAGAGAGGAGATGCATTGCTGGGAACTCTAGTTTAGCAATAAAACTAATAGAAACGGTTTATAACCGATTGAAAGGTCAGTGCCAGGGGACTCCAGACACTGCAACTACTTAAGTAAGATATAGCAGTTATAGTACTACAGTGTCCCTTTTGCTTAACCAAACAGGGTGCCTATGCTATAGCTCCCAAATGTCACTATTTAGGAGGCCAAATCCATATTTTAGCCCCTATATCCCTTTTTACTATCCTTATGTCCAGTGGTGTATCCTGGTTTTGTGCTTCCCTAGGCAGGTCTTAATAAGGGTCAACTATTATTGAAAATGTTGCTTTTTAATTGAAATCTGTTTAGTTTGGAAAAACGGCGCCTGAGAGGGGATATGATAACATTATACAAATATATTCATATATTGCTTATGTATTTGGGCTGATGACAATAGCTGATGCTGCTGTCCAGGAGTAGTAGGTATTTGAATGCAGGGCTAATTTCTCCAAGCATTTTTAAACAAGACTATAGATTCATATATATATATACATAATGCACATCTGTCAATTTATTGCTGTAAATATCCAGGATTTCTGTATTGTTAGATAAGATGTTATTGGAAAGAGGAAAGTCATAAGAAAATGTATACACAAGAAAAAAAAAAAACCAACAATAAATAGTAAAAAGCATCATTAACTATGACAACTTTATTGGCAGGAAGACTGGTTTACAAGAACTTAGATTATGTTTAAAGTTAAGCTAATTAAACCTTTTCGTGGTAATGTTTATCAGCATTCTTTACTACTCTTTAAATGCAGAATTATAACACAGTAGCCATATACTGCATGACAGAGTTGTGATTATTAATCCAGTGTGTACCTGTTAGCTAAAAGCATAGCTCCGCTGAGCCGGTGCCCATAGGGAACAGTTTCATACACACACTGTACATATATCCAGATGTTACTATATAGATCCATGTTTGTTTTTTTTTGTTTTTTTGTGTGACATTGTAGTTAGAAAATATTTGAATAGGAGTCTTTAGCAGGGAAAATCAATAAGATGCGAACTTTAAAAAATCACAGCTCCCTCCTCTCTCTCAGGGACACGGAGGCCAAACACAAGCGAGGGCCCACCCCTGAACTGACAAACCAGATCAAACTACACCAACAAGCTATTAAATCATACATGACCAAAGACTCTCAGAAAGCTCTTCAGTGGTCAAGGCAACTATTTTATGAAAAGTCCAATAGAGCAGATACCCTCCTCTCCCGTAAGCTTTGACACAGGACACAAGCCAGACATATAGACAAAATCGCCTCACTCAACAGAACACATCTTTGACACACCTGATTGAATCGCCTCGATCTTTTCAAAATATTTCTCATCCCTATATGACCATAACCCAGACTCACGCCAGTACCAAACACAATTCCAATCCGCAATTGAGTCATAACCCCCGAAAGATCCCTCTCTCTTCATTAAAAGATGAGAGAGGCTTTCTACCCGAATCACAGAAGAAGTAGCTAACGCAATGAAGACCCTGAAACCCAATAAATGCCCGGGTCCAGATGGCTTCTCCAGTCTCTACTACAAAACATTCTCCACCACCCTAATCCCCCAACTCACCACACTCTGCAATTCAATCTTGAAGGCAAACCCCCTCCCCTCGGAAATGTTCAGGGCAAATATATGCCTTATCCCGAAACCAAACAAAACACACCTACATCCAGGACACTTCCGACCCATGTCGCTTCTGAATGTTGACACTAAACTATTCACAAAATTCTTAGCCGACCAAATCCACCCCTTCCTCCCAAAACTCATACACCCCGATCAGGTAGGCTTCATCCCTACACGCCAAGAGTGTGACAATACCAGATGAACACTTGACCTCATATGGGTAGCCCAACACAGAAAGATACCAGCACTCCATCTATCAATTGACGCCGAAAAGGCACTTGATCGCCTGCTCTGGCCTTTTCTCTTCACTATCATTAGAAAATGCCGCTTCCCAGAACCCTTTATTACTGCTCTAAAAACTCTCTATGATCACCCAACAGCTACCCTTCTCATACCAAACACAAAAGCACAAGAAATCACCATCCGAAATGTGACACTCTAGGGCTTCCCACTGTCCCCCTTCTATTTGTCTTATCCCTGTAACCCCTACTCCAGAGCATTTGAACCACCCCAACAATCAAAAGACTCAAAGTCAGGAACAATGAATATAAACCCGCAGCTTATGCTGACGATATTCTTCTAACCATCACAGATCCATGCCACTGCCTGCACCTTCTATACACCCCTTAGAAGTGTACGCCACCCTCCCAAAACAGCCCCTAAATCACCTCTACCAAACCTACCCCTTCAAATACAACACACAGAGTATCCAATATCTTGGAACATATCTCCCAACCGACCTCATTAACACATATAATCTAAACTACACACCATTGCTCCAGCAAGCGCACGCGGACCTACAGAGATGCACCCAATGTCCATATCCTGGATGGATATAATAGCCACTGTAAAGATGAATCTCCTCTCCCGGTTCCTCTACCTATTCCAAGCCCCTCCTATCTCTATCTCAAAGCAAGATTTTAAACTGCTTAGGATGAAAATAGACAACTTTATCTGGGCAGGTAAAAAAATGAGAGTTAAAAGGTCCACTATGTACATAACCACTAGAGTAGGAGGTTTAGGCCTTCCGAATTTTTACCACTACTTACAAGATGCCCAACTGGCGCATATCCAGAACCTCCATGCACAAGTAAGCATGAAACTATGGGTAGACTGAAAACATGATCTCTTGGGCAGAGACCTCCCCTCACTCCTCCTCTGGCTCCCTAAAAATACAGGCCACACACTCCTTTAATAACCCCAGCCCTAACCACATCCTTCCAAACATGGAACAAGATAATCTCACAATACCCTCTAGTAAATGTACCATCACCACTCACACCAGTCCTGAGAAATAAACAATTCCTCCCAGACATGACACCCAAAAACTTTTTGAAGATACGCATTTTGAAGATAACGGGCTGCTACGACTCTTCCACTTCTTTCGTATCCAACAACTCTTACCATTCGCCGATCTACCAAGAAAAGTAGCACTTATCAATTTCGACCAGTTCTGATATCTACAATTGCGCAGCTTATTAAACGAACCAAGCATTACGACTAAGGCTAAGGCAACGCTCACACACTTTGAAAAGGCATGTCTACAAGGCCCTGTTCAAAAAGTACAGATTTCATCGATATACTCCCTCCTTAACTCAACTTCCCTGGAAGATGTCTGCTCTTATACAGCGGCTTGGGAAACGGACATAGGCCCACCAGATGACCCCTCCGACTGGACGGACGTCTGGGAAGTCACAGTTTCCCTCACTATATGCGTAAACCACAACAAGCATATAAGACGATGTTCCGGTGGTACCTCACACCTCTCAGGTTGAAGCAAATGGGGCGTTCGGACACAGACGTCTGATGAAAAGGTTGCGGAACCAAGGGAACATATATTCACCTGTGGTGCAAATGCCCTTCGATTGCCCAGCTTTGGTTCAGTCTCTCTGACCTTGCTTCAAACATCCTCCATACAGACCTGCCCATGGACCCTTGGATCTGGTTACTCTCCAAACCCCATGCCACTCTTACCAGAGCACAGAACAAACTGGTGGCGTGGATTGCACTCATCACCAGATGTACAATTGCTGAACAATGGGGTAACAACAACAAACCTTCCCTCGCAGTGGTAGTCTGTAAGACTGATGAGACTATAGAACTGCATAAGCTATCAGCCATGTTTCACAAAACAACAAAACGTTTCCACAAAATCTGGGATGCCTGGATCCTGGAGTGCTAAAGTGATCTATCTCCTCTCTTTCCCCTCCCTCCTTCATACCCGTCCCTTCTCCCACACAGCGAATGCCGTAGCATAACCCAACGCTACACAACACACACAGGGAGTCTGCCCAACAACGGCAACAACCACATATATATATATATATATATATATATATATAGTAAGTAATAAATGTAGGCTGGCACTCACGGTCTGTAGATAGGTAAAATTTCTTGTTTATTTCAATTCATTAAAATATAGTTGCTGCCATCATCATCAACGTTTCAGCCACTCCTGTGGCTTTCATCAGGACCAATCCAGCATATAAAACATTTCATATACAAATTACTGCTTATATACAGCTAACCTGATTTAAAAACAATGCTTACCACCTGTGTTCTCGAATACCCGGCGTCTATCCCGATCCTGTGCGCATGTGCGAGCACGTCAAACCGGAAGTGGCGTGCTCGCGTCACCGCCCCGTTGCCGTGGTAACCCGAAACATAAACAGACACCACGGCAACGATGTCCTGCTGCACAGCGCCAGGGTATTCATACGGTGGGAAAGTTTCAACATAAAAACATACGATCACTACACATTTTATCACTACATGAGGCAACATTACTTACATAACTCACTAGCTCTCAACCATTATGAATTATATAATAGGGAGGGCATATCGATCGTAATGATCCACTGTCTTTAGACATCACAATACATCTCACACTTCATATAGACTTTACTATGAAATCTATTCCCTCTATGTGTCAAATGCTTTTTACATAATTTCTATTATATTAGGGGAGATATATATCACATAACCTAATTCCTATATATATGAACAGTACAAATTACTGTTCTTACTTGTATCAATTTAAACACCAAAATTACATGTCATAAAATGTACACCAATAACTTCATTATACTAAACAGTGCTTCCTAGAGACAACTCAGTATTATTACATATACTGAAGAGTCTTCCAGTGTATTGTATTAAAGTGCTCACAACCTATCCCAACTCTATCAAGTACAATACTCATCCATATTATTTAAAGTGATACTTGTTGCATTTATATACATCAAAGTGAAACTAATTGCATTTATATACATTAAAGTGATACTAATTGCATTTATATACATTAAAGTGCTCACCGTAGTTAATAAAGTGAAACTCAGTGTTGTTTGTGAGCAATCATATGCTATCTGCCAATCTCTTATTAAAGTGATACTTATTGCTTTTATATACATGAAAGTGTTACTCATTGCATTTATATACACTAAAGTGCTCTTTATACTCAATAAAGTGAAACTCCGTGTTATTTTGTGCAATAAAGTGCTTGCTGCCAACATATCGTGGTTATCCACCACTATCTATCTACCAACCTCTCGCATTAAAGTGATACTTATTGCTTTTATGTACATTAAAGTGATACTCATTGCATTTATATACACTAAAGTGCTCTCTGTAATCAGTAAAGTGAGACTCCGTGTTTATATGTGCCCAACCATGTGCCTATACTATGTTGCCATCAAGGATAAACATTTATATATTAAAACATAGCTTTACTCAAGAAGATTGTAAGCATCTATAGCCTTATTTAGATAAAGGGGGCATATGATAACTGCTCATTTAAGCCCCTTGGTGCAACCGTATCCAGTTCATAAATCCAGAAGGCTTCCTTGCGTACCAACATGTTACCCCTGTTGCCGCCTCTTGTTGGTAAGGGAACGTGGTCGATTGCCACGAATTTTAAGGTGGTTAAGGCATGTCCATTGTCCAAAAAATGTTTGGCAACCGGTTTATCTGTGGTTCCATCTCTGAAAGCCGTCCTGATGTTGGACCTATGTCCCCTAATTCGCTCACAAAGTTGGGTTTCCGTCTTCCCAATATAGCACAGTCCGCAGGGGCATGATAGTTTATATACAATAAACGTGGATCTACAGGTAATAGTATACCTTATCTTGTACGTCTTATTACTGTGTGGATGCGTGAATGTGCGTGCCGGTACCATATGGCCACACGTCACGCATCCAAGACAGCGCACACTCCCTCGTATCTGCACCTTCTGAGATATAGTGTAACTTTGTACCGGGTCTGTTCGTATCAACATATCTTTCAGGTTATATATATATATATCTACCAGACATCAGATTCTTCCTGACACACTATACATATACAAATATTGTCAACTATAGTTAGAAATACCAACTAAAGTGCCACCTCTTACGACATGAGGCAATAAGAGGATAACTACAGCCACGGAAATGGAACGTTGAACCGTACAATGCTGACAACTATCTGAGTTATGATGTCAAAGACCATAATTCTCCCCTCCATCTATCGGCAACTTCTACTCTAAGCAAACCTTTTACTTTATTTACTCCTTAATGTCAAGGGACTCACCGAAGCCACGTTGACTTGTAGAGGCATCCAGTGCATCTATATGTACATGACTTAAATTATACCCTCGATAAGCACTACTGTTTGTACTGTCCACACGTATGTTATGAGATATATTCACAAATGATAGGCAATGCATGTTGGATACCACTGTGACTGTATTTTCCCTGATATGTGCCCATTTCCATTTCTTTCTTCTGTAATCCCTGATTCCAGTGCAACAATTACCTAAAAAAACTATAAATAAAGAATTTATAAAAAAATTATAAAAAATAAGTATATTTGAACTTATCTCAAAGTTCAATAAACAGTCACACTTGAAATCATTTATGTAGAAATTTTACACCCACTTCCAAGCTAAAAGCATTGCAGCTTCTCCATACTTTAAGTCAGAAAACCACAAAAATTGTGATAAAACAGGGAAGTTAAACATAAAATAAAATCACAGCTCAGCAATTTTTTGAAATTATATATTTTTTTATTCATTAAAAATATAATTCAAATGGTGTGTTTCAAATGTCCCAGTTAAATATTGTGATGCTCTAATGATGGTATGTTCGTATGGCTAACGTAATTAAATCTCAGCACAAAAAAAGAATCCCAGTTATAAAAAGTGCTCCTAAAACAAGGTTAGGTTTAGGGGGGTTAGGATTAGAGTCGAAATAAGTTATTGATGCGAGTGCTTAAAGGGACAGTGTAGACTGTAATCATTTACTTTGAGATAAAACTTTCCTATCTATTATCCCATTTCCCAGCTTTGCGAATACATTCCTGCTTTCCTTACAAGCTATGGCTCAAAGTTCCATGAGCAGCTCTATTCTTTACCAAGGCAGGAAGGTATTCATGCCACTTTGACATTTTAAAGTGTCATGATTTGTAATGATCTGCTGCTTACAGATAAACAGGGAGTGTAACACCAAGGCTATCAGCATCAATGAAAGTTATCCATTAATTAACATCCCACTTGTGTTTACTTCATGCTAATTTCAACACGAGTAAATCATTTACTACAATCTATTACTGATTAAGGTAGTATTTTCCTAAATTCCATTTTGCAGGACTGATGGGAGCCCTTACTAATCTCTAAGTGATTGATGACTGCACTGTAGGCAAGATGTGGTAGCTCTTTTAGAACGTTTAATTTATAAATTAAACCACCCATTCCTTTACATCATATAGCACAGCTGTGGAACTATTTTCAGAGCAACATCTGCTAAAACAAAAGTAAGGCGAACACAGAAGTATGGCTGAATAGGGTCAATAACTGGTAAAAAGCCTTATCTTATCTTATCCCAAATATCAGCCTCAATTCCTGGAATATAGTTTGGATATAAATTGTCTATTCTCAGCACAAATTACATGATCAGCAAACCTCTAAGTTAGGGATAGGCAACCTTTGGCACTCCAGATGTTGTGGACTACATCCCCCATAATGCTCTTACACCCATAATGCTGGCAAAGCATCATGGGAAGTGTAGTCCAAAACATCTGGAGTGCCGAAGGTTGCCTGCTCTAAGTGATATTTAATATTGGCATGTTACAGCTTAAGGGGTTATTCCAACCATTATAACCATTACAGCCTGCTGTAGTCATCTTACCTGGTCCTGCTGGGCACTGGGTTTCCTCTACAGACAGGTTTCGGATATCTGGACTTATAGAGCTGCGAAGTCTAAACACTCTCAGCCAATCAATGAGTGAATGTGCATTGGAATTTGCATAGCCTGTTATTCGCAAGCCTGGAACTTTTGATGCTGCCAGAGGTGGAGTTACTTAGTCAGTCTCAGGCCCCAATTTAGATTGAGGACTAGAGATGGTGCGAACATAAAATTTTCCGTTCGCGAACGGCGAACGCGAATTTCCGCAAATGTTCTTGAAAAGTTGTTTCAAGGGGACTAACACCTGGACTGTGGCATGCCGGAGGGGGATCCATGGCAAAACTTCCATGGAAAATTACATAGTTGATGCAGAGTCTGGTTTTAATCCATAAAGGGCATAAATCACCTAACATTCCTAAATTGTTGGGAATAATGTGCTTTAAAACATCAGGTATGATGTTGTATCGATCAGGTAGTGTAAGGGTTACGCCCGCTTCACAGTGACAGACAAAACTTCCCGTTAAACGCACCGCAAACAACCGCAAACAGTCCATTTGCACAACCGCAAACTCCCCATTTGAACAAGGTTGGATACCAAGCTAGCCATGTCCCGTTCCTTGTCCTCACTGATGTCATTGAAGGTCTCTTCCTCCACCCAGCCATGTGCAACACCAAGGGTCCCCGAAAGGTGACAACAAGCCCCTTGTATTTTTTTTTTAAATGTACACTACTGTTACACCAGATATGAGTTGCACTGGTGTGACACTGTGCCCTGACAGGCCCTGAAAGACAAACCTGTGAAGTAAACTTTCTGCTATTATGTCACAGTCAAATTTCTAGTTTTTTTTTTTTTATGTACACTACTGTTACACCAGATATGAGTTGCACTGGTTTGACACTGTTCCCTGGCAGGCCCTGAAACGCACACGTGTGAAGGAAACTGACTGCTATTATTTCACAGTCAAATTTCTAGTTTTTTTTTATGTACACTACTGTTACACCAGATATGAGTTGCACTGGTGTGACACTGTGCCCTGGCAGGCCCTGAAACGCACAAGCATGAAGGAAACTGACTGCTATTATTTCACAGTCAAAAAAGTTTTGTTTTTTTTAAATGTACACTACTAATACACCAGATATGAGTTGCACTCGTGTGACACTGTGCCCTGGCAGGCCCTGAAACGCACACGTGTGAAGGAAACTGACTGCTATTATTTCACAGTAAAATTTCTAGTTTTTTTTAAATGTACACTACTGTTACACCAGATATGAGTTGCACTGGTGTGATACTGTGCCCTGGCAGGCCCTGAAACGCACACGCGTGAAGGAAACTGACTGCTATTATTTCACAGTCAAAAAAGTGTTGTTTTTTTTAAATGTACACTACTGTTACACCAGATCTGAGTTGCACTGGTTGTTACACTGTGCCCTGGCAGGCCCTGAAACGCACACGTGTGAAGGAAATTGACTGCTATTATTTCACAGTCAAATTTCTAATTTTTTTAATGTACACTACTGTTACACCAGATATGAGTTGCACTGGTGTGACACTGTGCCCTGGCAGGCCCTGAAACACACACGTGTGAAGGAAACTGACTGCTATTATATTACAGTCAAAAAAGTTTTGGTTTTTTTTAAATGCAAGCTATTGTGACACCAGATATGAGTGGTGGCACTGGGCAAGTGGGCAAAGTATACACTGTGAGCCTGACACACACACTGGCAGGCAGGCAACTGCAATTAGATTACACAGGAAAAAAAAAGCAGACTGATGTTCTAGCCCTAAAAAGGGCTACAGCAGAGATCAGAGGAGTCCTTCAGGAATGTAGTGGACACTGAATACACTAGCCGAGCTATCGATTTCCCTATTAAATCAGCAGCAGCACACTGTCCCTCCTCTCACTAAGAATGCAGCTTCAGAATGAATCTAAAATGGATGATGTCCAGGAGGTCGGAGGGTCTGGGAGGGAGGGTCTGCTGCTGATTGGCTGGAATGTGTCTGCTGACTGTGAGGTACAGGGTCAAAGGTTACTCAATGATGACAAATAGGGGGCGGACCGAACATCGCATATGTTCGCCATCCGTGGCGAACGCGAACAAGCTATGTTCGCCAGGAACTATTCGCCAGCAAACTGTTCGGGACATCTCTATTGAGGACTTCTTTTTTTGCTATTTCTGTAAAATGACAAAATTACCTATCTTTCTGATGCTTTTAATTCCTGTTACATTTATTTTTAGTCCTCTCTCTTCTGAGGATTTTAACATTGATTCTTCACCCAATAGCTTATTATTTCGTTTACTAATTCAGCTCATTATTTAGTTTATTAGTTAAGCCTTTGCCTTGCTTAATCAACTCATATTCATGAAACAGATTGTCCTGGCACTATAATCGAACCAAAGAGTCTAGAGTGTCTGCTAATATCCAAAAGGGGGGCCTCCTAGGGGGAATAAACAACTGTTCAGTCTTGCTACTCTGCTTTTTACTATCGTTCCTCTCTAGTCTAGATAATTGTTTCTATGATTAAGCGTAGACTCAAGTCTAAGTCTAGACAAGCCTGCCTACTCATAATCATTCATTATTTAATTTTATCACCAACTGCCTGAACATATACCTCTTTATTTTACATGCCTCATGCGAGCATTATCTACCTACCCTAAACGCAGTTGGTTCGACCCCAGGAGTCAATACAATAATCTTGTTTACCTCGCATGTAATCAACTAACTAACACTTAAACAAGGCCAACTGCGTGATACATACTCCTGATTGTTATAAATGTTTTGAAAAAGCATATTGATTTCTATTTAAAACAGCAAAAAAGAGCCAAACGATTAAACTGTTGGAAAGAGCACAAATAGGAAAAATGTGGCGCTAATGAAGGAAAATATTGGTGCAAGCAAAAATGCAACTAAATATTGGTGTGAACACACCTGGGCCACCTTTTATATAGAACCATCAAAGCTGTTATAGAGGTGAGAATGTTCCTTTAAAGAGAAGGCACGTTCTCACCTCTCACCTCCAAAGAAGGAAAACAAGCCCAGAGATGCGCTGACAACATGTACACGTTACTAAATTAGGCCTCCAGTGGCTATAACCCTTATAGGAAAGAATATATTCATATATATTCATATTCAGTTCTGTACACCTTCCTCTTATTGAAGTTTAAGCCCCACCCAATGTGCATAGGAAGGTCAAGGTCCACCAAGTATTTTTCATGGACACGGGGCCTTTACTAGTGACTGGGCAGTAATAGCTACCAGATTCTAGTTGTTGATCACAGTGAGCAGGCGCTGGCTGTAAGATGGCAGGTTGGGTAATAAGGGAGGTTCTATACTTCCTTTATTCTAATATAGGGGTCTTATTGAACCCCTATAGGCATGTATTTCTTTATTTTTTTGAGAGTTTAATCTAGCCAGCTCGGGCCAGCCACCACATAATTAATGTTTGCCCTGCCAAAGAATTTTGTCACATGGACAAAAACCAAAAACATTTTGTCAAAACCAAAATGTTATATTGGACGGATCGATTCAGGCAATCTGATTTTTTTTGCACAAATCTATTAATAAAGTGCAAAAGTATAACAGACAGCTATTTTTGTTATTAGATCTTGTAGCAAAGCAAATTGTACAACTACACAGATATATTTACACTTACAATTATTTAACATATTGGCTGACCACAATAATTGCACAGAAACATTTTCTAACACACTGATATGTGAAAGCAATTTCTGTGTGTTTATACTCACTATCTATAAAAATGACAATTGGTATTTAGTATGTTAGTTGTTCGTGGTTAATTCACAAATAAAAAAACTTAGATCAATTGTCCATTTGTGATATTTGTAAAAAAATATTTTTTTTGTGGCTGTTTAGTTCATGTCATTCTTATGATCTTTTATTTTAATTAATAATAAGATCTTGTTCAAGTGGAACTGTAGCTTCTCTGGAAATTACAACTCTGGAAAATTGTATATTATAACTTGTGTTAGGTTTTTTTATTAATGTAATGCTCCATTTTTTAAAATGCATATTAGACTTAGCAAGGGATATCACAATCCCGTTCAGTTCAGGCACTGCCAAGGCACACAATGCAAATGAGGAGAAACGTTGTTTTGATTTTTCCTTTTCCACGATGATCAATGGAGAAAAATTACAACATTTATGAAGCTGAAAGCACCTAGCTCTAAGATTATTGATAACACTGGAGAGTGACAGTTCCCTTTTAAGTCGAAATGATATATATTATTTTTTAAGTAATAGTACCCTTAGTTTTAGTTCACAGTGGCTACAAAATCAACTGTTTCTGTAGTTCTGTTTATTTTCCTGTTGGCTTTGATAATCCCACCTGTGTCTATTGTACTGGGAAATTCTAACTGACAGTCTAACTGATAACTGTTGAATTTACTGAGTTTAGTTCAGACTGAAATGAGTGTATGTTTATAAGATCTCATCTTGATAAATAGTGCTAACGAAACAAGTAAAGAACATTCAAGGTGGGAAAACAGATATTTTCATAATAAGCTTTTGATAAATGTAGTCCTGGGGAAATTCACTTTTAGGCAGCTGTGAGCTCAGTTTATCTAATCATTCACAGATAATAACGGACACTATATAGAGATACAGATACAGACCTGGAGATCTTATTTGATCTGAAAATGGAAATTCTAACCTTTTAAGTATCTTTGAACTGTTCTTGTTTTCTCACTATCTGAAACACAGATCAATATGAACTTCTTGTGCTCAAGAATTCATTTCACAGATTAAAAATAGGAACGGGTAAAATAAAGGTCTTCTAAAAGTAGTAAGACTGTGGCCGACAAAATATAAACCAGTTAAAGGAAAATTGCGTTTAAAACTACACTGGCCACAATTCTTAGCATAACTTAATAATAAAAAAAATGCATTATTGTTTTTATGTTTTTTTATTTCTTTATGT
This sequence comes from Pelobates fuscus, assembly GCF_036172605.1. Classification (NCBI taxonomy): domain Eukaryota; kingdom Metazoa; phylum Chordata; class Amphibia; order Anura; family Pelobatidae; genus Pelobates; species Pelobates fuscus. Next base: position 305,693,359 of record NC_086319.1, on the reverse strand, counting down.
AATCAGCTGTGTTATACTGCTGCTTTTAAATGGGTTGGGACAATGCCCATAATTTTAATATTATGTTTACTTACACTGTATTTCACAAAACATGTATTAGTGAGGTGTACAAAATAAAATTAAATGTAGACATCCACGTCTTTATTCTGCAACTGAGCACCTCCAAATAGTCACTGCTATAAACTAGCCTTGTGTACAGAGAAATAATTAGGTTCGGCCAAATCGATTCCTCCAAATAAAAAACCTTGTTTGGGTGGTCTGAAATTCGTGCATGTGATGATTCGATTCATACGAATATTGTCCAAGAAATCAATTTGGAAAACCTATTGGGATGAACCCAAAGGGCACTAAAATTGGCCAGTTAGTGTATTGTAAAATATAAATATTAAAGCTTAATGAAGTGGTCTGGGTGCCTGGTCCAGCTAGGGTTAACCCTTTTTTCGATAAACATAGCAGTTTCAGAGAAACTGCTATGTTTATAAATGGGTTAATCCAGCCTCTAGTGGCTGTCTCATTGACAGCCGCTAGAGGCGTTTCCGCGCTTCTTCCTGTGATTTTCACAGTGAGAAGACGCCAGCATCCATAGGAAAGCATTGAGAATGCTTTCCTATGGACTGGCTGAATGCCCGCGCGGCTCTTGCCGAGCATGCGCATTCAGCTGGTGACGGAAGAAGAGGGAGGAGAGGAGGAGGAGAGCTCCCTGCCCGGCGCTGGAGAAAGAGGTAAGTTTAACCCTTTCCTCCCCCCAGAGCCCGGCGGGAGGGGGTCCATGAGGGTGGGGGCACCCTCAGGGCACTATAGTGCCAGGAAAACGAGTATGTTTTCCTGGCACTATAGTGGTCCTTTAAGTATTAATTAATGGCAGTAGAGGGAAAAACAGGAGGAGCAGTAAAAATCTAAATTTATATATTATATGTTTATTAAATTTATAATATATGTTTATAAATATTTTTTTATTGCATGTATAGCCCCTCTTTATGAAGGCTGCCCTTATACATGTAAAGTACTACTCTGGACTGAATGGAAGGGCAGACATGACTGCTGCCCAGAAGTAAGAGGGTTGGCACAAAGAGACAGCATTGTTGCAAGTTGGAGGGGAATAAAAAGGAGGAACAAGGAAGGGGACTCACCAGTCATTCCAAAAGAGTGTAGGGGACCCTGACTCTTTCCCGCCCACCCTCCCTGTTTTTTTTTGTTAAAGTGTTGTTGGTTTTCTGGTGTCTGTTCGTGGTTATGTTTTTGTTTTCTCATTGTCGCAGCTCCGGTGGTGCTCCTGGCCAGCGAAATGGATAGTGAAGTGAAACGATGGACTGATAGCGGTAGGCATGCTAATACATACTCTGGACAAGGAAAAGGGATCTGTCTGTTGAGGGAAGTTACCCAACAGTTGACAGTTGGATGGAATGCTGGTCTGTTAAAAGTTGTAAACTTATTAAAGCTGTGGCCATTGCCCTTACCCATATTTCTGGTATCATGTGTTTCTGTTGGGGGAAACGGGGGGGGGAAGGGAATTGGTTAGCAGTCATGTGAGTCCACAGGCGATGGCACCAAGTGCCCGGCATTTACCCAAGTCCATAAAGTACTTTGCTTAGAGCCTGCTTTGCCCCTTCTCGTAGGAAAACAATGGATCAAATGCTTTCCTACGAGTTGCAACATCATATGACCATGTTTTACTCAGTTGTTGCCATGGAAGCGCCTCTAGTGGTTGTCAGTATGACAGTCACTAAAGGCATGTTTAACCCTTCAAGATAAACATTACCACTTCTGCAAAACAGCAATGTTTTTCCTTATGGGGTTTAACCTACTGAACCACTGCAAACAGACCACTTCACTGATATGAATTAGACTCTGTGACTTTAGTTGTCCTTGAAATTGTGGAGAGTATTATACATGTATATTATAATAGTATTATATTAATATTTATATGTTCTATATACATATATAAGCATAATATAATTGAGTGTGTGGTTTGTGTGATGAGTGTCACGCCATGAGCGGAATGTACGGTGTGTAGTTTGTGTAATGTCACACCATGAGTGGAGGGATGTCACACCATGAGAGGAGTGTACGGTGTGTGATTTGTGTGATGTCACACCATGAGTGGATTGTACGGTGTGTAATTTGTGTGATGTCATGCCATGAACGGAGTGTACAGTGTGTGGTTTGTATGATGTCACACCATGAGCAGAGTGTACAGTGTGTGGTTTGTGTGATGTCACTCCACGAGTGAAGTGTACGGTGTGTGGTTTGTGAGATATTACACAATGAGTGAAGTGTATAGGCTGCAAAAAAAAAATCTTTTTAAATCATAAAACCTCTTTCCACCTGGCAGTTAGCATAGAAAAAGCATATAGAGAAAAGGAGTATTGAAGCAATGTTATTATTTATCCTCTTCTGAGCAATATTTACCAAGGCAGATTTCCCCCTTTAAACTCGCACTTCATGGAGAGGGGATATAGAGAATATATATATATATTCAACTCATATTCCACTATCCAGGCTAAAAAGTTAGTCACCACTGCAAGCCTGGAGAGTCCATGGCACACTAACCAATGAATGAATTTCTGCTCACCAGGGCTGAATTGTAAATCACCAATGATTAGTAGTGAGTGGAAATTTCTACCCTCGGTTTTGATTATACTTATGCTAAGAGACCTGGGAACTACCTTGGCACGCAACCTGACAGCTTAGCATTATAAATTCCAGTGGACTGGGGAACTCTGGCATACTACCAGGATGCCAACACTGGTTTTGGTAGATGATCCCTGATACAATACTCCTATTTTAACTTTCTCCGACAAAGGTCATTATGTTGCTACATGTTGAAACATGGTAATAACTTATATATATTTATAAGCATTAGAAAAGTCCATCAAGTGATTAAAGACATACTGGATACTGACCTCCCTTTCCAGCCTCTCCCGATGCTCCTTCATCACATTACAATACATCTCTCGATGTGTAAGATGCCACTCACCAAACATATTCTAAATGCTGGCAAACTATTAATCCCGGCTATATGGTGTTACGCTGATGTGCCCACTCTCCAACAGTGGATGGCAAAAGTAGAATAGATCCATAAAATATAAATACTCACAGCCTCCTTGAGGGGTAGTTCAGAGCGCTGCCTCCATTTTCTCCTTCTTGTTTCTTTTTTCTCGTTTTTCCTTCTTTTCCTCGTTTTTTCCTACTCTCTATCTTCTTCCTCCTACATAGTCTCCCACCTCTGTTCTTCCTACTTCTGTTAATGTTGGGATTTCTCACTCTTACATTAGGGACGGGAATGCCCGCTCAATGCCGGTTACTATCAAAGGTCTGGTTGGACGATGGGCACAAGAGGCATAGCCGGAATAGTGACTGAAATGCGACCGTAATGCTAACTGACACAATTTGCTCGTTTTAAAGTCTTAAAAACTGGATATGCACCAGATGATGTCTTTAGCAGTTTTCACCCCTTTTATTGTATAGGCTGCCCTATGAGATCCCCCACCTTCCCCTCTCCCCACCTCCTAGTACGGAACAGAACCAACGTAAGCCACAAAGAGGTTCTGGAGGTGTATATATATATGTAGGTTTGCTATATGGCTTGTTGCCCTGAGCACACTAGGTGATCCGCATTGCGTTACAGCAGGACGATAGGCTCATTTTTATAATACGAAGCCACCACAATATTAATGTCGGAGTTTCCCTTAGACAGGTTAAAATCAGTTATACTCTTATTTTGTACTTACTGGCCAGCCTAGAGTAACCCATGATCACGTGCACCACAGACAGTCCCAAATTCACCTAATGAGCAACATCACTGGTACACAGCTAGACCCTTCACAGCCAAGTTTCAAGGGGATACACCTGAATTGATCCCTAGCAATAAATAAAGCCCTCAGCTCCTGGGCTAAGTTATATTGAGATGCAATGTATGCATACCAGTTAACACTAATAGATGTTTTGTCTGATATCTTTATTGCTATTTGCCCGTGTGACCTCTCATGCTTGAGAGCTGAGCATAAACAAAGAATAAAAAAAAATAAAACTGGATATGAAGTCTAATTTACCACCATCAGTTTTTTAAAACATGTGTATTTATTAAGGATTTCGACTAGTGTCTCTTTTGCCTAAATCTTTCATTGAGAGCTACAATGACCCCCAAATGTTTTCCACTAATGCAATTTGATGCTAGAGTTTACACCTTGTCCTTTATTTAATGAAACACATAGTGTGCCCTTTATTACAAAGACTGTATTGAACGTGTTTATTTAACAATATTATTATCTGTAAATATATTTGTTCTCTGTGCAGCGTTGGTTTGATTTGTACAGTACAAAGGTTAACCTTTTATCTGCCAAAGGAGCGTACTATATGCTATTGCACAGTAACGTGGTGGCCTTCTCAGCTCCTTAGAATCCTTGCAGTGCTCCCAACACAAGCTTAGATAGTTTAATTATACCTTGTCCGTATTACACATTTCTCCAGTTTACAATTGTCACAACTTAGCATCTTAGACTTTTGAAAGCAGAACTAAGTCCTATAATTTCAAGCTGTCTTATATGCATCATATGTGCATTATTTGGCAATGTCTTAGACAGCTGTTAGCCATTAAACGCTGTGTCCTCTAGTTAAATGCTCATTGTAAATAATAAATTCCTGTTTTCCAGGGCCTGCGTGATGTTACTTGGCATATGTTTTCCAGTTTAGCATTTGTTTCCTTTTTCCATGTAAAGATACGACGCTTTGTGATTTTTATGGAGGATCAGACTTAATCTTCAAAGATAAGCGAATGAAATAACTTGCTGAGAAATGTTAACTATAATTTATAGCATATACCTTAATGAATTATTGTGAGTTAATAAACAGATTCTCACATATCAAAACCATATATCTGGGATTTACTGCAATCCTCCTTTAGTTGGGGGAGGGAGGTTGCACATATTGCTTTGGACCGATCAAGGTTTACGGTAACTCTAACCATAGAAAGCTCTTCAATTACAATATCAGCCTTTGAACCTCTAAATATTTTCAAATATAAACAGATCCTAATATAAAATAGTTTAGGAATTAGAACTTTGCCAGGTTCTGTAGGGTAGTATTTGAATTTAAAAATTTCACCAGACCCCATAGAATGGCTTAGGTATTAAATGGTTGTTTTTTTCAATCTACATAGTTTTCCCCATGTATATTTTTATTTATTTATTTATGCATTTATAATGCACCAACAAATTCCACAGCTCTGTACAATTTGTAAAAAGACAATACAATAAAAACAGACCAATACAGAAGGTACAGGCCCTTCCGTGAGCTTAAAATCTAAAGGTGATTAATCCTAGGTCACTGGGACCTAACCTCCGGTAGGTATAGAATTATTGGTAATTAAGTTACAGCAAGTGTTTACTCAGATTACAAGGGGGTCAAAAAAGTCCTACTTCTTTTGGTAACAAGAAGGGTTGTCAATAGGTGCCTTGGTGACCAGGCTTTGTCACCTGAGATGGAAAATAAACTAATGGAGGGTGGTTTGTGGTGATCTTGTGTTACTGTAGTTTGGGGGGGTATGGAGTTGCTCTGTTTGTTTGTAATTGTGACCTTTGTCATCGACATACTACTACATAAAATAATAAATTGATTGAAAGTTCAATAGGTCTACTGAATGGAAATGAAGCCAATAACGTAAATGATTAAACATAATTAAACGATAACTAAAGCAAATAAAAAAAAGTTATTTTATTCCCAATGAAGAGTGGGGGTGTGAGGATTAATTTAACATGCCCTCCCACCTATTCACTTCTTTTTACTAAGTCTCATAACTACCATAGTACAAAGAAATGTCAACAGCAAATCTCCAAATTCTGTTCCTAAAGTACCAATTGTGGGTCAAGGACAAATACTTTGTATTCTGGTACCAAATTTCCACGAATAAAAAATCCTTCCAAATTTCCCTTGGTAACTACAAAATTGACTATTGCAGGTCAAGTTCATGAATATTCCCTAAACTTTGCTATTCTTAAGAATATTAGCACCATACCGACCAACAAATGTTTGCTAAACTGAAATATATTGGCCTGACCAGCTGATTTCAAATTTTAATTAAAGACACATAGGTGGTGTAGGACAGGGTGTACAGAATATTCAAAAAACCTAATGCTAAATTACTTTCTATAAGGTAAGAAGGGGTTTTACTGAAACAATGCCTTAATATTTTATTATTCATGTCTCCAAAAAGACAAATAGAGTGTAAGCTCCTTGAATAATTGAAACAAGTGCTAGAGAGGACACTATCCATAGTGCTTTACGAATTAAGCAATAGCAATACAGGTAAGAAGGCAGACAGATGGATATTTAATTAAACTCATTGATACAAAATGAATAACATGGTCAGTAACAAGCCAGTAAACTATGTAATACCTTTTCTGTTGATTTTTTTTGAGAAGGGTTGGGTTTTTTTTGTTTGTTTTAGTTTTTTTAAAGATAAATGTGTTGGGGCCATGGTTTAACTATAATATTTTATTTTATTTTTGTCAAGAGATAATTTGAGTAAATTAGGCCCTGTACATTAAAATGCATCTATTACAGTTCATGCTGCAATTGAACATTATTTTTGACAAACTGAAAATCAGACAAGCTGTTTTCAACTTCTAGATAAAAACCTAGAAGGTTTGCATCATTGGTGTAGGGCTGACAGTTATTTTTTTTTTAAAGTATCAGAGTTAGTATGCTAGAATACTTTCGACAAGGTAATATGGGTTTTACGGATACTATGCCTTCGTTTTTGATTGAGCATAGCTTAAAAAATGCATATGGGGGTCGGAGCTTGACCGCCAAGCGGAGTAGACGTGGGGCGAGTGAGCTCCTGCCCGGTGGGCACAAATCTGCCGATATAGAAGAGATTACCCAACCTGCAGACATCTTAGGGTGCACAACCCATGCTGGGGGTGCACCATAGAAGCGACTACCGCAAAGCCGGCATCTGTCGGAGGAGGGAGCGTTAAACGCTGATCGCGGCCTACAGTACTCAGAGCCGGGGCGAGACGGCCGCTCTCCCCGGCCCAGGAACGACCTGGCGAACACCCTTCCCCCCCCCCTTGGACCAGCGGGGGTCATCCCGGTCCTCCCCAGCCACGCTAAGCACACCCAAGGATGGCCTGCAGGGCCACAGGGCCTTCAAGGGTTTGGCACCATTACAGCACAGCCAAGGTGGCGGCCCAACGCAGGCCCCAGCTAAAGGGAACAAGCATCCAGCCGCAGCCGCAGCCTCAGCCCACAGCAACCATGGACCAAGTTTGTGAACGCTTCTGGGCAATACTCCGCAACCGAGGAGCAACACAACATCAAGCGATGAAAGCGGTGGCCGCGTGGATCCGCCCTGCCACCAGGCGCCGCCATTACGGAACGCTACCGCGGACTCCCAAAACAGCTACTTGGCGGGGAAAGGGAAAACGACCTGCAAAGCGGGAAGCAACTACCGGGCACGCAGGCACTAACACCTGTTCCCACACAAGCGGAAAAAGGAGCGCCACGCTGGCCCCACACATAAGCACCTCGCCTGACCCAAGACAGGGAGCATTACACGACAGGCGGCTACCCTCTACGGATTCAACCGCATACCAGCAAACTGTGAGTAGACACATGCCACGGCCCACAGAGGGGATCGTGCTCATACCTGGAAGTGACAAGGAATACATCGGCTCCCACTGACAGTGCACACAACACCAATGCCCAGAAAGCCCCACCGTGCACGCATGCATGGCCTCCAGGGCGGGCATCGGCTGAGCTACCACACTGCCACGTCCATGTTACCAAGGAGGACCCTGCCACACATCTCCTGAGTCACTTAAGTTACCTGCTAGCCTAGGCTCAAGAATTAACTTGGACACACTCCTTAAGCTAAAGATTGCATCACATTTACACGTCTATAGGTTATTGAAGCTTACACTGCATGCTGTTATCACCCTACATAACTCACTCTAAAGTGCACATGTGTCTCCACAGTTTTATAGAAATGTTACCCATGCTAACCATATTTAGCTTGACTTTATTCTGTTGCACAGCCTAAACATGTATGCATCTATCCAGGCATTAACTAGCCTTTACATATCTGGCGAATCCACACAGTTAGACACATACTCATTAGCTACAGTCAGGCAAGTGGATTATGTTCATTGATTGTTATTAAGCATGTTTTACACTTTGCGTGTCCAGTGTACACCAGCTGACTTACAGGTTTACCTTACCTTTAATGTTATATTCACCTCATAATTTGCCTAGCCTGTACTAAAAGTTATGTTGAAGTTTGATTCATGACCCAATTAAGCGAAAACGGAATCAACTACACTAGTTTGCTGGTATAGTTACCATTACGCTGAACACTGCATCTTACTTTTATTCCATGAGCAGAAAGTTAAGCGACGTCATATTAGTTTATTATAGTTTATTTTATGTTATGAATATGCCTAAGTAATGACAATAGATACCGGATACCGCACAACTCAACCTTATAAAACTGTGCAAGATCAATCTTGTATAGTGATGTCCCGAACAGTTCGCTGGTGAATAGTTACTGGCGAACATAGCTTGTTCGCATTCGCCACAGATGGCGAACATATGCGATGTTCGGTCCACCCCCTATTCGTCATCATTGAGTAAACATTGACCCGGTACCTCACAGTCAGCAAACACATTCCAGCCAATCAGCAGCAGACCCTCCCTCCCAGATCCTGAAGCTGCATTATTTTTTTTTTGTATTTTTGTATTTTTTTTTTTAGCCAGAAGTGTGTTATATTTGAGCATGCTAGACTGAACGTGCGTATATCATGGCTAGTTGCACTGAGGGTATGAGTATATAGCAGTACATTGTTGTGAAAGATGGCTGTCATGTTTAGGGTGTAGCTTGCACGTTATCAACTATGTATTTATATCAGCAGCTCCACCACTAGTTAAAAATCAAGTGTGAGTCGCCCCATGAGATGAGACTAGTGAATAACTTAATACATGAATGGTTAAGGTAAAGGCATGTAAGGAACTATGGCAATAAACTCTTTAGGAGGTGAAATAATGACATGTTTAAATGCTTGCTACCTTACGATTAGTTAATGTGCAGAGAGCAGTTCATGTGATCAAAGGCATGGTGTGGAGGATCGGCTAAAGTGGGACATGCTTGGCAGGCTGCTGTTTACTGCTTGTGCTTATCTGATCCCTTCTGAGCACCAGGTGCAGACCCTGGGAGTCCCTGATACCTGGAACAACAAAGGCAAGTCTCTGGCTGAGTGCCGGGTTCGCGGCTTGAGGTGGTGGAAGCTTGTTTTGTCGGGTGGTCGGATCTGTCCCGGTGGTGCTTCACGTCCGGTGCGGGATTGTGGTGGCTTAAGGTGGAGGTGAGTGCTTGACGTGGGGCAGGCTCTGCATTTCTGTTTGTGCCTCCGGTCCCATCTTCAACGCCTTTTGCGTTGGTGGATTTTTATGGGGACTGCTTCGCTTAGCTGTGGTGGAGCTTGTTGGGGCTGTGGTGGAGCTTGTTGGGGCTTCCTGCTTGTTATTTGCTTTCAAAATTGATTAAAGAGTCTGTCCAGCTTAGACTCAATATCCTGCATGTACCAGGAGGACACGCGGCTGCCGCCATATTGGGAGAGTCGCAGATGAGTATGTCAGCCAGGGCGGCTGTGCTCTGTGCGTCCATTAGCTCCAGACAGCCTCTCAGGGGTGGACCGTGATAACCCCCACAAGGTCTGAGGGGGGGGTAACAGAGCTCCTGCCGGGAAGAAGCTGCTCCTGGGCATCCCAGGATCGGGAGATCGGCCGCCTCTCCTGCCCGGTGAGCACCAGGCCACACTTGCCACGCGGAGGTAAGTAAGACTCTGTCGAGTTGCTGACCGCTATTAAGCATGTCGGGTCGGTCAGGTAGGAGTAACATTGCTGGGTCATCCCCTTCTGGGGTGAAATTCGCTTGTTGATAGTTGCTATTGAGATATTGAGGGAGCTCACACGAAGTGCATCTTTCCTCCATGACAGCTAGGCTCCGCCCCCCAGAAGCTGCATTCTTAGTGAGAGGAGGGACAGTGTAGCTGCTGCTGATTTAATAGGGAAATTGATAGCTAGGCTAGTGTATTCAGTGTCCACTACAGTCCTGAAGGACTCATCTGATCTCTGCTGTAAGGACAGCACCCCAAAAAGCCCTTTTTAGGGCTAGAACATCAGTCTGCTTTTTTTTTTTTTGTGTAATCTAATTGCAGTTGCCTGCCTGCCAGCGTGTGTGTCAGGCTCACAGCGTATACTGTGCCCACTTGCCCAGTGCCACCACTCATATCTGGTGTCACAATAGCTTGCATTTAAAAAAAAAAAAACTTTTTTGACTGTAATATAATAGCAGTCAGTTTCCTTCACACGTGTGCGTTTCAGGGCCTGCCAGGACACAGTGTCACACCAGTGCAACTCATATCTGGTGTAACAGTAGTGTACATTAAAAAAAACTAGAAATTTGACTGTGAAATAATAGCAGTCAGTTTCCTTCACACGTGTGCGTTTCAGGGCCTGCCAGGGCACAGTGTCACACCAGTGCAACTCATATCTGTTGTAACAGTAGTGTACATTTTAAAAAAAAATACAGGGGGCTTGTTGTCACCTTTCGGGGACCCTTGGTGTTGTACGTGGCTGGGTGGAGGAAGAGACCTTCAATGACATCAGTGAGGACAAGGAACGGGACATGGCTAGCTTGGTATCCAATCTTGGACTATTGCGGTTGTTTGCGGTGCGTTAAACGGGGAGTTTGGTCTGTCACTGTGAAGCGGGCGTAACCCTTACACTACCTGATCGATACAACATCATACCTGATGTTTTAAAGCACGTTATTCCAAACAATTTAGGAATTTTAGGTGATTTATGCCCTTTATGGATTAAAACCAGACTCTGCATCAACTATGTAATTTTCCATGGGAGTTTTGCCATGGATCCCACTCCGGCATGCCACAGTCCAGGTGTTAGTCCCCTTGAAACAATTTTTCCATCACTATTGTGGCCAGAAGGAGTCCCTCTGGGTTTTAAAATTCGCCTGCCTATTGAAGTCTATGGCGGTTCGCCCGTTCGCGAACATTTGCGGAAGTTCGCGTTCGCCGTTCGCGACCGGTAAATTTTATGTTCGCGACATCACTAATCCTGTACCTCTATGTTTAAATGTTTTATAATGTGCTAGAGTATTGCCTTTGGGGTACCTCACAAGCGATTGTTCGAAGCTTCTGCACTACAAAAATAAAGAATTTTAAAAAAATGCATATAGAGTGTAAGCTCCATGTATTATAGAAACAAGTGCTGTAGGGAGGGAACACTATCCAATGTGCTTTGCAAATTAAGCAAAAAGAGCATACATGGATTTACAGGCAGAGGAACATATTAAACACACTAGTAGGCTCAGGAACAAGGCAGTCATGTCCGTAAGCCCAGCATGTTAGATTAACTCAACTTTCTATGTATATATTTCTCAAGGCTTACCTATATAGTAAAGGAAACATTTAGTCCCAAAAATAATCATCGTTAATTCAGGACTACATGTTCCCTTATATCTTTGTGATCACCGTCCAACCCCCATTGCTCAGTAAAATAAAGATTTCTTACCTCATTTCCAATGCTGTGACTCGTCTAAGCTGACATCATCCACGATCTCCTCCAATCTTTATTTTTTTTTTAAACTAGGCATGGGTGGACAAACCCCGCGCTCTGCCAATCAAATGCAGCTGCATTTGATGCCCAGGCCAAGTTTCACTCGGTTCTGGAGAAGGAAGCGCCCCTAGTAGCAGTCTGGAAGAAAGCTACTAGAGGAGTATTTAACATTGTAATGTAAAGCAGTTTCTATGAAACTGCAATGGTTTACATTGCAGGGTTAAAATTACAGGCCAACACTGAATTAAGTGGTCTGGGTGACTTTAGTGGTCCGGTAATGTTTTTGAAGTAAAAAAGAAAACAAAATAAATAATCTTCTTTTCTGAAAAATATGTAAATGATTGAAATTCTCTGATATCTTCAGACAGACAGATGTTTAATTCATCTATTGCAAAGATGCTTATAATGACAGAAACTGAATAGAAAGACGCTAATGTAGTGCCACTTCTACTGTACAGTTTAAAAGGACAGTAGGACCAAGCACTTCTACAATGATGTATGCATGAATCACAAAATCCAACCCATCACTTTAGGGCCATATGTCTAACATTAGGTTTTTGTACAAAATAAAAGGATACATAGGTTCGCAGCTGAATCTAACTGTTATAGGGGCTGTCATAAAGTATGAGCATCAAGATAATTTTTTTCTAGGAGGCAGTTCATTCACTAAACTTATAAGATCACTAAACGTAGAATAGTGAGTACTTGAGAAGTTCTTTGGGGTAAAATGCTTCTCGAAACTTAAAATCACTGTGCAGTTAAGTTGATCATAACTTGCTTCACTGCTCCCGGTGATGAACTTTTTTCGGACTTTCCAAATAGTGCCTTCGGAGGCCTATCAGTAAGTCATTCCACTTCGGCAGAAGTCCTCGTCATGCTAAAAAGAGAGGGCCAACAATCTATGCTTGCATCTTTCAAAAATGATATCCCTATAGCAGTAATACTCTTAAGAAAGCAGTAGTTTACAAAATAAGTAACATATTAAACTGTTATTACACTATACTTACCATGTTCTATCTTACTGTATATAGAGACAAATTCACAGACTTTTCAGTCCTGAAATACTTATAGATACTAATTTAACTTTTATCACCAGTATATGTTAATTTTGCTGCTCTCACTATAGATATTGTAGTGCATGGATATACAAAAAGGTTACTTTTGATAGAACTGTATTTTTTTTTTGTATTAGGTACTAGGATCAGGCATAGGCAACCTTCGACACTCCAGATGTTTTGGACTACACCTCCCATGATGCCAGCATTATGGTGTAAGAACATTATGGAGGATGTAGTCCACAACATCCGGAGTGACGAAGGTTGCCTGTGCTTCTACTAGGTTAATGTTTCCATAATGATTGACAAATTAACAGGTTCTGCATTTTTCTGGATTTACTTACAGTTGATTTAACTTCGTAGTGTATGTAGCGTATCAGGGTAGTTCTTCATCGCATGCTTTAATCCATTCAGTGATGGATTCAGACAACATACTCAGCAATAAAACTATATAAAGAATGTTAGTACACACAAATATTAGTACACACAAATTGTAAAGGAGCACAAATACATATATAGTTATATATGTTGTTCGGTTTCTATAAGCGCATACACACACAAACAGACACATTTAGTGTAAAAAGACATAGCTAAGAAGGATCTTCTATAAATATGTTTTGAAAAAGTTACTCTGTGATTGTAATTAAATGTTTATTCTTTTTCGTATTCCTTCCTTTCTCTTTCCGCTCTACATCTTATTCTATAAGTATAGATTATCCAATTTCATGTTTTAATACTCATATTGAGTCCATGAAAAAAGTTCTGCATGCCAATCATATCAAGCATTTATTTTACTTTAGGCTAATTTTCTCTGAATATTTTAAGTTTCTCTCTGAAAGAAAAATATAATTTAATTCACTAATGAGCTAGATCATGGCAGGAGATATTTAGGACTCTCAAATGATATATAATAAAATAAACATTTTCCCACCACTCCAGGAAGTAATTGATGCCTATTGTACATTTTAGAGCAACTGGTTCCTATAAGTAGTGAATTATGAACACAGCAAGGATTTCTGAGAATTTTATATCCTAAAATCTAAAAGCTGAACACCTCACAGAGACCTAAGTTGTGACATCAGTACAAAAATGAATCACTGCTGGAGAAAAGGGTAATAGTATCCTTACAGGGCAAGGCTAAGTAATACTAATTATTTATTAAGACAATAAAATAATAAATTAATTAATTAATTTAAAAAACTGAGAAAAAAAATGGCATAATTAGCTGTAAGTGTAAACTAACCTAAATATTGCACCACATGTGTTGCTGCCTAAAGTAACCCTTTAAGGTTGTGGAATACCTGCAGACAGTCTACAGTAGTTCAAGAGTCCTTGCGGGTCTAGGGGTAGAATTACTTTGCTCCCTCATTTTTGAAAGGTTGCAAAGCAGCTCCATCTTATTAAAGTGCTTATAGTGTCTGGAGTCCCCTGGCACATCCTTCCATTCAGCATTAAGCCGGTTTTAATGTTTTAATGCTGAATGAGAGTCCCCTGTAGCTCATACCCCCTCTGCTGCTTGCACTAATGAGGAAGAATTAGCCTAAGCAGCAATGGGTGACCGTGATTGACAGAGAGTGTCAGTGGACTGCATTTAGCCTGTCACGGTGCCCCCATTGCTGGTATGAACTGGTATAGCTAGAAGGAAGTGTGTAATCTCTGCCATAGCGATATCTCAATGGGAGCCAGGCTACGTGTGCTCTGGGACCCTTATTTAATGTTAATCTGCTCAAAAATGGGTTGACACTGAATGATAGAACAATGCCAGGGGACTACAGGCACTATAACTCATTCAATGAGATAAAATGTTTATTTATCACGACCCTGCAGGCATTTCAGACACTATAGTCTCATGTTTGTATTTCTGATGCTATAGTGTTCCTTTAAAGATATTTTTTAGAAATATATCTCAAACCACTTGCCATTTAACTTGTGCTATTAAAATGCCCAAATCATATACAAACACACCCCTGCATTCACACACAGACATTGCTTAGAAATGGCAAGGTACATACAAATACACCTCTACATGCACACACACATACTTCATACAAAAACTAAATTACATTGAAACGCACAAACACTGCTCAGAAATACAAGACTGAAAGGATAGGCAAATGGTAGAACCCCAGTTGGCATTGCATTGTGGGAGTTGTACGATAGATGGGGATCTACCTTTTAGTCACCCTTGCAGTATAGGGGGCCCAAAATCGTTTCTTGCACCAGGACTCTCACTACATTAGTTCCACCACTGTGTTATGGATACACCTAGTCCACTTCCAAGCATTATGTTTCTATTATAAATTACAAAATGTTTTACTAAGATATTTGAGAATTTACAATTAGCTATAAAGCAAATGTCAGATGTGTTGGGGAGACTTTAACCCCTTAAGGACACATGACATGTGTGACATGTCATGATTCCATTTTATTCCAGAGGTTTGGTCCTTAAGGGGTTAAACTACATTTGAAGAGCTTGGCAGATAAACAGAGGGTTAATTACCGCTAACAGGAATGGAGGGGGTATTTTAGGGAAACAGTTGAGAGAGTGCAGAAAACAGAATTGTCTATATTAAAGGAAGGTGGCTCTCTTAAAAGAAACACTATAGCATTAGGAACACAAACATGTATTCCTAACTTCATAGTGTTCCCGTACCTATTTAGGTATGTCCAATGCCGAAAGGTATGTTTTAATTACCTTTCTAACCTTGCCAGGCTGGTCTCCCTGTGGCCACTCCACATTCCTAGCTGAGAACATCAAGACTCATGATCTCAGTCAATTCAATGTTTTTTTACATAGCTGGATTTTTCTACATTACAGGGTTCAAACTAAAAAGATACTGTACCCAGACCACTACATTGAGATGCTGTTGTCTAGGTGCCTTTAGTTGTCCTTTAAATATCCTCTACTATTTTAGCAAAAACAGTTGAATGTATTGGTAAATATTATACTATATATGCCTTGCGATCAACTCGATACAGAAACACGATTACATGACATTATTGTTGTAGCTACTATTTTATTGAATTATAAAAAGTTATACTTACCATAGGTGCGTCCTCACATCTGGCTTAACGGAAAGCATCCGTTTGTAACGTTTCCACTTACACTGTCAAACACTGTAAAACAGAAAGTGAACAAAAGTTTTTCAGAGGCAAATATAAAAATATAATCTGCAAATCGATCAAGACTTTTCGGTAAATAATAAAAAAAAAAATAGGTTGAAGTTCAGGATCAAAAGTGATCACTCACAGGATTATTCACTAGAAAAAAGTGAGAATTGTGGGGAATTCCAAGAGAATTTTAAATATAAGGACAAAGTAGCTGAACTGAAAGCATAGCTGGCTAGGAGAATTATTCCGATTTGGCTATTTTGACCTTAAATTTCAAATTCACTTTGAGTTTACTTTGAATTTCCTGCAGTTCTTACTTTAGTCAATAACCCTGTATATGTACAAAACACCCACTGGTAAAACGGTGCAGCATAGCAAAACAACTGAAAAATATTTTATATATTTACAATACATAAAATTATAAATCAAGCATATATATGAAATTACAGATGCCTACATAGAAAATAGCTTTTACTGGAATATTTCCATCTGGGGCCTATAGGTCCTAGATTTCAAGTGGTCCTCTGACAGGCTCACCTAAATCAGCTGTTGGGTCCATCTGAAGGCAAAAAGGTATGGAAAAAATAAAAATGTCTTCCTACCTGTCGGCTTGCAAGTGTGCCTAAAATATAAAGAAAATAAGATAAAATCAGTAAGTATACAGAGTATTCAGTGGGAAAATACAGCATAGTGAGATATGTACAGAAAACATGAACATCAATATTTAACTCCTACTGCAGTGTATACATATTGTATTGTAACTTATCGTATGTTGTCTGTGAGCATTCTCTGAGGATGTTAATAAAGCAACAACCACAGAGGACAACAGAGAGGCACTTTTTAAATGTGTACTTTATTTAAAATAAACATAACTGAATGATAAGAGCCTTTAAATGCATCCCATTCTACTAGTAGGTAGACTGTATCCTAGAGGTATGTTTCATAATTACTTTGTGAAGGACACCGAGTTGCATGGTGAGTTCTTACCAACCAGGTCACAGCTTCACTTTTTTATTTATTTATTTATTTATTTATTTGCGTCATACGGTTATTCTCCTATATGTTTATATGGACCGTTTTGCTTTGTTTTCTAACGTATTCTTTTTTCACGTTTTTATTTCCTATAGAGTCACAGTTTAAAATCCTGGGCTTATCTTCCTGGATGCAAAATATACTATTAATTTGACTGCCGATGCTCTGTGACTAAACCAGTAGCTCTGGTCAACTAAATGCCTACCAAGAATGATGTTACATGTAGTGAATTGAGGGGAAAAGAATGATGGTTTCTCCATCGGAATCTAATTAACACTTTGTGGACTAGTGCTGGTCACGGTCATCATAACAAACGGCAGGGTTATCCACTAAAGAGATCACATTGCCAATTCAAAGTGAATTTCAATTTTTTAGGCCAAAAATGTTCTTCCCATCAGATATGTTTTTATAAAGGCTATTTTGGCCTAACCGTGTTCTAATCAGTAATGCTCTACCCTTTTAACAATAAACAGGGTCTGTAAAGCAAGCTGACAGTAAGTGTGCTATGTTGGTAATTTTAACCCCTTAAGGACCGGACTGTTTTTGCGATGTTGTACATTTGCGACCAGGCATCTTTTTGACACTTTTGTGGTGGTTGTGTTTAGCTGTAATTTTCCGCTCTCTCATTTACTGTTCCCATACAAATTATATATTGTTTTTTTAAGGACAAAAGGGGCTTTCTTTACATACCATTATTTATATAATCTCATCTAATTTATTTTTTTAAAAATGAAAAAATATGATGAAAAATTGAAAAAAATACATGTTTTTTGACTTTTATGTAAAAAATATTTTACTCATCTACAAAAGCGAATGAAAAAAACTGCTAAATAGATTCAAAATTTTGTCCTGAGTTTAAAAATACCCAGTGTTTACATGCTTTTTGCTATTTTTTTGCATGTTATAGGGCTATAGGTACAAGTAGGATATTGCGGTTTCAAAACCTATATTTTTAAAATGTATCAATAGTGACATTGTAACACTATTATCTGTCATAAATCGCTAAATAACACCCCACATGTAAATATTTTTTTTAAAGTAGACAACCCAGGGTATTCAATATGGGGTATGTCCAGACTTTTTTAGTAGCCACTTAGTCGCAAACACTGGCCAAAGTAAGCGTTCATATTTGTTTGTGTGTGAAAAAAGTAAAAAACTAAATTGAACGCTAATTTTGGCCAGTGTTTGTGACTAAGTGGTTACTAAAAAAGACTGGACATAACCCATTTGCAATACCTTGGGTTGTCTACTTTTGCAAATGGTATGCCATCATGGGGGTAATTCTCATTCCTGGGCTACCATACGCTCTCAAAGGCAACGTAACCAACCTGGCCATTTTCAATGTAAAAATATTTGACCCATATATTTGACCCTGTAACTTTCAAAAACGCTATAAAACCTGTACATGGGGGGTCCTGTTCTACTCAGGAGACTTTGCTGAACACAAATATTAGTGTTTCAAAACTGGAAAATGTATCACAACAATTATATCATCAGTAAAAGTGCTGTTTGTGTGTGAAAAATGCAAAAAAAGTCACTTTCACTGACAATATCATCGCTGTGATATGTTTTACTGTTTTGAATCACTAATATTTGTGTTCAGCGAAGTCTCCCGAGTAAAACAGTACCCCCCATGTACAGGTTTTAGGGTGTCGTAGAACGTTACAGGGTAAAATACAGTTATAGCAAATTAAATTCTCTGGACTTTCGGCCTGGGTTGGCAGGCAGGTCCCTTAAATTGCAATCAATAAAATAACTTAATTATGTAAAAATATTACATAAATACGCACGTAGAATTTAAATATATATGCATATTTATATATTTGAAGTCTACGTGTATATTTATATAATTATTTATGTAATTTTGTATATGGACATATGAATAGTTCGTATTCTTTTTATTTATTTATATATACATAGATATATATATACAATTTCATTCTAAGTGTATTTTGATATAAATATATATATATTAATATCAAAATACAGTTAGAATAAAATTTCGTATAGATATATAATTTTTTTTTAAATTTTTATTATTATTTTTAATTTTTTTAGTTTAATTTAAATTACTTATTATTTGTAGTTTATAATAATATATATACAATATATATAGTTATTATATATATTATATATATACACGTGTGTAATTTAATTATAAGTGTATTTTTATATTAATATATGTACATATTAATATAAAAATACACTTAGTATGACATTATATATGTGATATTTAGACGTATATTATATATATATAATATACGTCTATATATCATATATATATATATACACATATATAATTATTATTTTTATTTATTAACTTTAAACTTTTTTTTTTTATGATTTTACACTAAGCAGGGAGACTGCCTGTCAGCACAGACAGTCCCCCTGCAGGCAGAGACTAGGACACCTATTGTGACCATGTGGTCGTCCTGTTGGGCGATCACATGGCCACAGGGGTCCTAATCCGCCATGGGGAGACTGTCTGGGCTGCAGGCAGTCTCCCCACAACGGGAGCACCGCCGATCGCCGCCGGGGGAACGACGGCGATCGGGTAAGTACATTGGACCGTTAGGACGGTTCAGGACCGTCCTCGGTCGGCAATGCAAAAATGCCGATGACGGTCCTGAACCGTCCTCCGTCCTTAAGGGGTTAAAGGAACACTATAGAGTCAGGAATGCAAACATGTCTTCCTGACACTAAAGTCCTGAAGTAAAAATGTGATTGTACTCACCTTTTCTCCCATGCTGTGCTGGCCTCACAAGGGATTGACCAAGTTTTGCAAATCATGTCAAGTTGAGTTGGTCTGAATAAATAGTAACAATTACCGAAATTGTTAATGTTATAGAATATAAATATTACCACTTTAACCCCTTAAGGACACATGACGTGTCTGACACGTCATGATGCCCTTTTATTCCAGAAGTTTGGTCCTTAAGGGGTTAAATACATCCTTTACATTGTTACAGAGTAACATAGCTGAAAAAATACTTGCGTCCATCAAGTTCAGCCTTCCTTACATATGTTTTTGCTGTTGATCCAAAAGAAGGCAAAACATATTACATCCATGAGGTTTATGCACTACATATTAAATTGCAATTTGAAATATAAAAATAAAATTGCAAAATCTAAGCTAATATTGCCAAGCCATTAGGAAAAATACCCAGTTTGTTTTCGCTTATATTTCTCAAGTCAATCTGGGACATTATTCACTGTCTAACCTGTATTATAATGATTCTTTTTTTTTTTTTTTAATAGTCCATTTTATGCTTGTTCTGCTTTAGTGGTGTAAGGGAAACCCCTTTTCAGAGTCTGCTTGTATACTAACATTGATTTGTGTACAGTATGGTGGATGTAAACTATCGGGTGAAATATTTGTGTCTTACAGTAGCTATCTAACCATACACATCTTAACAATTTGATAAATATAGTGCAAATCTTGGTTCATTTAATATTAAGAAAAAAAAAGGTAAACAAGTACCTAATGTCCTAAAATATCCTATTGCGTATGCAGTCTTCATTTTCAGATATTGTATACTATAAATAGCTAAAGTGCAGCTTCGAAAACAGAATAATAAGGCCTCAATTATATATATATATATGCTATATTTAGATTATATTGTGTATACCTTTAAATTGTTTCTAACCCCTTGGCTGCTGGAAAGATACATTATGTGATTTTTTTTTAGTTACACAGATTATCACTATTTTAAATGTGACTTGCACAATTGAGGGGAAATTCTGTTTGCAAGGTCATTTTACACAAACTATAGGTAACATTAATCTTTTCTGGCACTGAGCTGTAGGTTTGACTTAAAGCATCTGTCCATACTCAGATCTTAACCCTTTGTGTTTGCTCTGCTTGAAGAGCAATCATTTTTCACTTCAAACCAAAGTTACAGTTTAATCCGTCACACTGAGATAACTCTGAGACAAATGACATTAGTCTGAAAGATCTCTGCATGTTAAACCAAACAGCACTGAACTGTAGCATTTTTTGGTTGAGATTCTAATTTTCATTCCATTTGCTGAGGGTTTAAACTTTATCTCAAGCCCAATCTGGAGGTAAAAAAGGGAGGGGGGGTGTAGTGGGATTAAAGACTTTCCCATAATTCATTGTAGCTCCTCCCTTATTATCAGCTGGGTCAGAATATTATCTATTGTGATAAGGAATGATGTATTGAAGTATAAGCAGTGTCACAAAGCCTGCAGACAAACAATCCATCATTCGTTTACAGTCATTTTACCCATTCATAGACATGAGTCTTTGGAATACTTTGTAAGAACACAGTACAGAAAGAGGTTCCTCCTGCCTTATACAATAGTGCTAGTGGGACATTGAAACAAAGGAGCATATTTATGAAGTGGTGGGAAAGGTTGTCTAAACATCCCCCTGAAGCAGACCTCATGTTTGATGTTGCCACGTGGAGTCCATGTGTCCAAGAAATGGTTCTACTAAATTATATATCTTTAGTTGGATTTTTGCAGAATTGTGAATTTTTGTTTGTTTGTTTGTTTACGTTGTTTCGAGGTTAAATTTTTTTTCTAAACTGGAGAATTGTTCCAAAGTGGTTAATTTGATTAGCATTACTTTTGCATCTGTTTGTTAAGTGAATACATGTTAGTGCACACATTGCAGTTTAGTTTATTTGTTTTGTAGCCTTTAAACTTCACGATTCCTGGAAATACAATGTCATTTGTGTCTGTCTATTTCAGACGATTTGACAGACTGTGTATTTTAACATGGAAAGTGGTTTTGAATACACCTGAGAGATACATTTTTTTAATAACTCGCTTTAACTTTTTCTAAGCTTTGGGCAAAGTCCATCGAGAGGTTTTGCACATTATTAAATATACATGATCTTGTACAATTAAACATTTTTATGTCTGCTTAGGGTGCAAATTCCGCATTACGGGGTCACATTTTTCAGACATACATTATTGTTCTAATTGGCATTTATAGAGCGCCAACTTATTTTGCAACGCTTTACAATATTATAAAGGGGGAATTTAACAATAAATGAGACAATCACAAAATGTTACAGGAACAATAGGCTGATGAGGACCCTGCTCAAACGAGCTTACAATACATCACTTACTAGTCTTTCAAACAGCGGAACACGATATTCAGACCTGTTCCCTGCATTGTTTTTATTTGCCCTTTACTAAATGTTCTGTAATTTTGCAAACTACTTGAAAGTGTGTATACAAAGAACTGAAAAATTATTTTTAAAAATTTAATATTTTCTCATGTGAATCATTAACACCTTCACTACAACACTTGTTTAAGTTAGAATATTAAAATAGAACTTAAAAAGGCAGGAAAAGTAAATAGAGCGTAAATGGAGGATTGAACCGCAGTTGTGTGCATAGATTACTGTTCTGTACATAATTTTACATTTTTATTTAATTGTTGATCGTTTACAGACATATTGGAGGAACAACATATTTTACAAACTATATGGCAGGCCTCTTTTTCCTTGCAATATTTCAGGGTCTGAAATTCCTTTTTCTGTCACAAAGAGCCCACTCGTCTGTACTCACCTCCTGATTCTTCAATGGCATAAATAAAGTTTCTAATTCACACGTGCTTATTGTATTGGCGTAGCGGAGGGCCCTGCCATATCTATTTATTTTGCAGATACTTACTGAGAAACATTGACATTAAGTGAATTTTTATGGGGTAAACTTCATTTTGATTTTTAAAAATAAAAATAAAACTTGTGCATTCAATTTTTGTTAGTGAACTGGTTGAAGCGAATGTGTCTAATCATTTTGGAGTGTGACTTGTGCTGCTTAACTGCTCTCCATCATAAACATGATTTAAAAAAATTAAAAAAGAGTCTCTAACACTTCAAAAATTGCATGCAATACCTCACTTATAGATCAATTCATTAGATATATAGTTTTGGCAAATCAACGACCAACTTGCAAAATGTAGCCCATGCTAACAAATTTGGAAAAACGTTCCCCACTCTGCCTAGCTTTAGATATTTTCCATTTGAACCTTTTTTTGGCTAACATTTTGCAGTAAAGATTTGCACGTTATATCAATGGCCATTGTTCTTGAGTGTCATGGAGTTTATTAACTCACTGAAGTTGCTGATTGAAGGCACAGGTTATGTGAATGTGGGAATGTGAATCACAGGGGGAACTTATTAAATTGACTTTCAAACCAACATAACAACTACAGTATGTTGTAGCGATTAAGGTACCAGGAGTCCCCAATCACTTTCTGGCAGTAAGTGGCAAATTATTTAGAAATACTGGCTATAACGAGTACCGGTCTTATATGAGGACATTCATATGTCAACATAATCATACCAACTCAGTATTCATACTTAAGTTAGGACACTATTCATTGACTGAAACCTGTAAGCAACTTGACAATTTGCCACCAGTAATGCTAGTGGTCTCCTGCAGTGAGCTGTAGTGGTTATGGTGCTTAGAGTATTCTTTTAAGTACAGTGAACGTAAAGTGTGGAGTAGTACTGGCCACTTGCACTAAAGGTTAAAAAAAAGCATAACATGGAACCTAATGTGATGCACCAAGATCCATACAAATTTTAAATTTTTCGCATAAATGGCATGTTCTGGGGCAGGCATAGGCAACCTTTGGCACTCCAGATATTTTGGACTACACCTCCCATGATGCTTTGTCAGCATTATGGGTGTAAGAGCATTATGGAGGATGTAGTCCACAACATCTGGAGTGCCAAAGGTTTCCTACTCTGGTTCTAGGGAATCTGTGTAAATGACTTTTGTTGAAAAATTGAATTGCCATGTAGAGTATATTCTCAATTATTTATTTCTTATATAAAATCAGAAATCTATAATTTCCTATGCAGCTGTGTAATTAGAATACTAGCTTGACTATTGCTTACATTTCAATGTAGGTTTTGAAACCAATCGCCTAACAAAAAAGTGTTATCCAAAGGTAAAAACACAGTGGGATGAATTTTGTATTAGTTGGAGAAGATAGATTTATAGCATAGAGTTACATACTTTAGAGGTGTACTTTAGACACATATTTTACTCTATTCATAAGAATCATACAAAAGCTTTGGATTTGGAGATGTTAAGATGCTCGGAATAGTCCCCATTGATGTAAAACAGAGAATTGACATGCTGCAAATTTGGCAAAATCAGAGGTTTGTGATTTGATATAATCATCCTTGAGCCGTGTGAGCTATTTAGAAGGTATAACGAAGCAGTAGTATGGACATCTTATGAGAAACACAACAAACCTAAAGATAACCATCTCCACAATGTAAAATAGCCTTATTTTCAAAAGGTAATTAGAACCAGCACATATTGTGTAGCTTGATTTAATTAAAATAGAATGCTTCGCTTCTGTCTGTCAAATTAAGTTTCCTAAACCCCATAAGTGAATGCAACTAGTGTCGCTGAATGTGTCTGAGCCATATAAGTAAGAATGTACATAAATAATTCTATACGGCAACGTTCTTTAACCATATTATTCTCAAAAGCAATTGCAAAGCAACATCTTTCAAAGCATATGCCATGAGCAAGTACACCGCAAGCACCATCACAGATTGTGTCCATAGCGTCATTTATCATGTCAGGGAGTCTCCTGTGTCACACACAGTTCTTTCTAATTGCATTAATTTGCAATAAATAAATAAATACTGCAGCGATAAGCCTTCTACTTTGAATTCACAGGTCAGAGAAATGAGATGCCGTGTGCCACACATTCGCCATTCACACTAACTAACTCTGTGACATTCTGGACCATGGCTGTGCACAAGGGGGGTTTTACATGTCCTCCTACTGTACAGCTCCATTCATGGAACTGTGACCAGAGCAGTATTCAGCAATTCCATTCATTTTATCTAATAAATGGGACTGCTGCCAGGGACTGAACATACATATTCCTTTATCCTTCGCTGGACTGGACAGCGGATTTATTGACATATTTCAGACCCATGGACAAGAATAAAAGGCTACTGGTCTGGTCTGGGCAGAACCTGCTGCTGATCAAGAACCTTGAAGGTGAGCATTTTTTTTTATTTTATTTTTTTGTAATCTTGGGTCTCAGTTTTAAAGATCCTCACTATGCTCACTCCCCACTCTGGAGAATTCTTAGAAACAAACCGCCTCTTCATGGATGGTTTCTGTATAAGTGATCCCATCCTCCTTTGTCTAAGAATTCCCTTTCCTGTTCCAGAGGGAATAGTGGGAGATCTACTTGGATAGGGGGAGTGAAAAGTTACTCATGTTATAGGTATACAAGTTACTCATGTCATATGTGTACCTGCAATTTTGGACATGCTCTCCAGGCATGTAACATTAATGTATTCTTCAAAGTCAAACAAATAATATGATACATTAATATATTTTATATAGCTTATTCACAAACAAGCTAGAACACCATATAAAATGTTGTCAAAGGTTTTATCTTATTTTATTTTACTCATATTTTAAGTGTCACTGTGCATTTGTCACAAAATATTAATTGATGCTAGATTATAGGGAATAACATGTCATTTAATCAAAATATTGTGATGGCCAAATTGGTAGGACATGTTTAGGGGAGATGTTACTTTTATGTTTCCTCATCCTGTAAAACATTAACAGTTAGGAAAAGCAATGAAAGATCACAAATTAAATAAATAGCGATATTCACACAGCCACCGCATCCATTATTATGTTTGACCATCTTGGTTAAGGAGGGAGGTATTTTAAGGAAAGTATATATTTTAAACTATTATTTTAATAATGCATAGAATGAATCTTATTGAAGGTAAATATGCCATCTGCACAGTTTGTGTCTGTACGTTCCTTTTAATATATGTGCCCTAAAGGGACACTTAAGCACCAGATCAGCTTTAGCTTAAAGGGATACTAGAGTTACCAAAACAACTGTAGCCTAATGAAACAGTTTCTGTGTATAGATTATGCCTCTGATGTTTCACTGTTCAATTCACTGCCATGGTTTCCTTTTCAATCAGATGTAACTTACTTTAAAAGTTTGTATCCCCTGCTCTGTAAATTGGACTTTAATTACACAGTGGAGGCTCCTGCAGGGTCTAGCAAGCTATTAACAGAGCAGGAAATGACTCTTTACAGGAAGTGTTTAGGATGGCTGTGTAAGTCACATGCAGGAAGGTGTGAATAGGACTGCATAAAGAAAGTGATTTAACTTCTAAATGGCAGAGAATTGAGCAGTGAGACTGCAGGGGCAAGAACTATACACCAAAACTGCTTCATTAAGCTAAAGTTGTCTTTGTGCCTGCAGTGTCCCTTTAATAAACTGGTTTTGGAGTACATATCATGCTACTGCATTCTCGTTGCTCAAGTATCTGCTATTTAGGAGTTAAATCACTTGTGTTTATGTTTATGCAGCACTAGCCACACCTCCCTTGGCCATGACTCACAAAGCCTCGTGTAGTAAATGGTTTCACTTTCAATCAGCACGGTATGTTTACATTAGAAGTTCTTATCTTCTCTTCTGTTAATTGAACTTTAATCCAGTGGCGTACTAAGGGGGGGGCGGGGGGGGCGGTCCGCCCCGGGTGCCATCCAGTAGGGGGGTGCCACACTCTGTACCTCCTGCTGGTCGTCCTCTCCCTCGCGGCTCCGGCGCTCAGTGAGTGAGTCAGAGCACAGGGAGGGGATTCCCAGCCTGTGTTCTGAGTCATCACTGAGCACCAGGGATGCTGTTATGGAGTGTGCCAGCAGGGGGCGCAGAGCGTGTATTCTGACAGGATTCTCCCCTGCGGCCACTCTGCCTGCACCTCCTGCACTGCCTGGGCTGGGATGGAGAGAGACAGCCCCTGAATCATGGTAAGAAACATTATTGTAAATTCACCCTCACCCCCTCCCTCAGTCACCCTCTCACCCCCTCCCTCAGTCACCCTCTCACCCCCTCCCTCAGTCACCCTCTCACCCCCTCCCTCAGTCACCCTGTCACCCCCTCCCTCAGTCACCCTGTCACCCCCCCTCAGTCACCCTGTCACCCCCTCAATCACCCTGTCACCCCCTCCCTCAGTCACCCTGTCACCCCCCCTCAGTCACCCTGTCACCCCCTCCCTCAGTCACCCTCTCACCCCCTCCCTCAGTCACCCTGTCACCCCCCCTCAGTCACCCTGTCACCAATCACCCCCTCAGTCACCCTGTCACCCCCCTCAGTCACCCTGTCACCCCCCTCAGTCACCCTGTCACCCCCCCTCAGTCACCCTGTCATCAGTCACCCCCCCCAGTCACCCTGTCACCCCCCTCAGTCACCCTGTCACCAATCACCCCCTCAATCACCCTGTCACCCCCTCACCCTCCTCAATCACCCTGTCACCCCCTCCCTCAGTCACCCTGTCACCCCCCCTCAGTCACCCTGTCACCCCCCTCAGTCACCCTGTCACCCCCTCCCTCAGTCACCCTGTCACCCCCCCTCAGTCACCCTGTCACCCCCCTCAGTCACCCTGTCACCCCCTCCCTCAGTCACCCTGTCACCCCCTCCCTCAATCACCCTGTCACCCCCTCCCTCAGTCACCAGTCACCCCCCCCACTCAGTCACCAGTCACCCCCCCACTCAGTCACCCTGTCACCCCCCCTCACCCTGTCACCCCCCTCAGTCACCATGTCACCAGTCACCCTGTCACCCCCTCAGTCACCCTGTCACCCCCCTCAGTCACCCTGTCACCAATCACCCCCTCAGTCACCCTGTCACCCCCTCCCTCAGTCACCCTGTCACCCCCTCCCTCAGTCACCAGTCACCCCCCCACTCAGTCACCCTGTCACCCCCCCTCACCCTGTCACCCCCTCCCTCAGTCACTCTGTCACCCCCTCACCCTGTCACCCCCCTCAGTCACCCTGTCACCCCCCTCAGTCACCCTGTCACCAGTCACCCTGTCACCAGTCACCCTGTCACCCCCCTCAGTCACTCTGTCACCAGTCACCCTGTCACCCCCTCCCTCAGTCACCCTGTCATCCCCCCATAGCCACTCAGTCACCCTGTCACACCCTCAGTCACCCTGTCACCCCCTCAGTCACTCTGTCACCAGTCACCCCCTCCCCAGTCACCCTGTCACCAGTCACCCCCTCCCTCAGTCACCCTGTCACCCCGTCACTCTGTCACCAGTCACCCCCTCCCCAGTCACCCTGTCACCAGTCACCCCCTCCCTCAGTCACTCTGTCACCAGTCACCCCCTCCCTCAGTCACCCTGTCACCCCCTCCCTCAGTCACCAGTCAACCCCTCCCTCAGTCACCCTGTCACCCCCTTCCTCAGGCACCAGTCAACCCCTCCCTCAGTCACCAGTCAACCCCTCCCTCAGTCACCCTGTCACCCCCTCCCTCAGTCACCAGTCACCCCCTCCCTCAGTCACCAGTCAACCCCTCCTTCAGTCACCCTGTCACCCCCTTCCTCAGTCACTCTGTCACCCCCTCCCTCAGTCACCCTGTCACCCAGTCACCCCCTCCCTCAGTCACTCTGTTACCCCCTCACTCTGCCACCAGTCACCCCCTCCCTCAGTCACCAGTCACCCCCTCCCTCAGTCTCCCTGTCACCCCCTCCCTCAGTCTCCCTGTCACCCCCTCCCTCAGTCACTCTGTCACACCCTCTTTCAACACCCCTGCCCTCTCTGCCATATACACCACCGCCATATACACCCCTGCCTTGTCATAATATCCTCCCTGCTATAAACCCACTACCTGGTCATAATTCCCACCCTGGCATATACCCCTTTAACATGTCATATAATACCCACACTGCCATAATCCCCTCCCTGCTATATACCTCCACCGTATCATAATACACACCCTGCCATACACCCTGGCCCTGCCTTGACATAATATCCTCTCTTCCATATAACACCCAATCCCATTGTTCCCACCCGTGACATAAAACACCATATACTCACCACCTCGCCTGCAGTCACCTCCTTCAATCCACTGTGTGCAATGGCACACACTGACATAGTATCCACCACACTGTCCCACCCTGCCATATACCTTTCTCCTGATCGTAATACTCACCCACTTACATATACATCCACGTTGTCACATTCCCCCAGACAGATAGGACAGATATATACTGGAAGGCAGTGAGATTAAACATTTTTATGGACCATATAGGAGCTTGTGTACGCCCTGCAGTAAGCCGGCAGCCGGGGTATGACGTCATCCTGGCATCGGCATCACTACTGGTCGTGCAAGTGAGCTGTGAAGGAAGAGCACAGAGATCCCAGCAGCAACCGCTTGTCACTCCCAGAGTAAGGTAGGGAGGTTGGTTGGACCTCTTAATAACTAAATGCGTTTGTATATCTGTGGTTGTGTATATGTTTAGTAGATAGCTCCCTAATTTGGTGTCCTTAAATATGTCAATCCCACATAAGGATAACAAATAAGTGAGTTATCTACTAAACAACCTAAATATTAAAATTAAGAAAAAGGCTTTTAAAATGTAGATCTTTTAGCTATTTAGTAGAGAATTCCCTAAATTGGTGCCCTTATGTGAGATTCCATATGTAAAGATACCAAATTAGGGTGCTGTTTAGCAGATAGCTCCCTTATTTGGTGTCCTTAAATATGGCAATCCCACATCTCAGCATCTTGCCAACACTACACACAAACACATCCCTGCATTCCAGTGCAAACACTACATACAAACACACCTCTGTATTAAAACATCACCATTATATATAACCACACCACTGCATCTCGCCAACACTACACACAAAAGCATGCCTGCATTAAAATGCCAACACTACATACAAACACACCCATTCATTTACTCACACTTACTCCATACAAGAGCATGCTTACATTGAAACATGGAAGCACTGCTCAATGCTACATACATTAAAAAAAATTGTGGGTGTTTTGGACATTTTAAAGTGCGGGGGGGGGGGGGGGGGGGGTGCCAAAACTAGGACCGGCCCCGGGTGCCATATGCTCTAGGTACGCCCCTGCTTTAATCACACACGAGGCTGTTGAGGGCTCTAGCATTCTATTAGCACAGCAGGAGACAAGAAATTCTAAATTAAAACAGCTCTGTAACCTTCTGGGGTCTTTCAAAGACCCCCAATGATGACATCGCTGTATGGTGTGGGTGGCCTGGGGGTGCAAGGGAAGGTAGGTTTTACTTACCTGAAGCTGTTTTTACGGCCACTGCCATTTCCATCCAGGGGAGCCTCTTTATATCCTCGTGCTTTATCTCCCAGGAGCCCAGTGCTGCACTCTCACACATGCAGACAGAGACATTTTAATCAAACAATGCACTTAAGGAAATTTTAAAAATGTAGATTTTTTTTTTCAGGAAGTGTAAAGTGTGAGTGTCGTCAGTAGTGGTGTGGCGAGAGATGCATAAACAAATCAATTTACCTCCAAAATGGCAGAGAATTGAGCAGAGAAACTGCAAAGGCATGATTTGTGAACCAAAATTACTCACTTAACCCCTTAAGGACCAAACTTCTGGAATAAAAGGGAATCATGACATGTCACACACGTCATGTGTCCTTAAGGGGTTAAAGGACCACTCTAGGCACCCAGACCACTTCAGCTTAATGAAGTGGTCTGGGTGCCAGGTCCTTCTAGGGTTAACCCATTTTTTCAGAAACATAGCAGTTTCAGAGAAACTGTGGCTGCGCCCCGTCGGCTGCGCATTCAGCCGACGGGGAGGAGAAGAGGAGGATCGGAGGAGGAGAACAGGAGGAGATCTCTCCGCCCAGCGCTGGAAAAAGGTAAGTTTTTACCCCTTTCCCCTTTCCAGAGCCGGGCGGGAGGGGGGCCCTGAGGGTGGGGGCACCCTCAGGGCACTCTAGTGCCAGGAAAACGAGTATGCTTTCCTGGCACTAGAGTGGTCCTTTAAGCTAATGTTTTGGTGCTTAGAATGTACCTTTAACATATTAACACAGCAAACTTGAAAAAATGTAAAAGCATATGGCACTAGTTTTATCTTGTCTAAAAAATACAGGTAATAAGAATTTGATTGAATTAACAACTTTGACTTTAAAGCTATGTTTTGTTTTCAGCCAATCAGAGCATGTGTAGACTTTAAATCATGGTCAGTGACTAACATTTTCACTGGAAATAGTCCACTTTCATGACTTTCTGTCAGCACTACAAAGAACCATAACAAATAAAATTGTACACTTTGCATAACTTTTATATACACTAGTTACGCTTCTCTAAATCTGATATTAAATAAACTCATTTTACAAATGTCCGCGTGTCTCCCTCTTCAAATACTGAATAGGTATACATTTTAAATTAGCGTGATTTAGAATGTAATGGCACTATAAGCTTGTTTTGAAACACAGACAGTTAATAATAATCTTCTAACCATCTTGATATCATATGTTTCGATCCATATTTCAATACTCTCCATGTAATGTTGCTTAATCTGCCAATTGGTTACACAGTCCCCAGTGGCCTCCTTCTGTACAAATCCAGAGCTGTGTAGTAGAGTTAGCACTTCTCAAGTTCCCAAATCTTGGCTAATATGCAATATAGGCATGCCCATCTTAAAAATAATGTGTGTTCAACAAAGTGATAACTCATGTAGAATGTCCTGGCATTGCATATTCCAGAACTTGGAGAGTTAAAATACCAAGCTGTCAAATTAAGCATTTCAGCAAAGATGCTGAAAAATATTAATACCAGAATTAATGGTATTAATATGGGCATGTCAAATTAAGGTTGACCCTGTTATCTTGAGATTTTGTCTAAATATACTTACTTTATGAAACTTACCATACTTTTGGTATACATTTTTTAAACACTGTGGAATAATTTAATTCCAGATAATAGCGGGCTTTTAAAATACAGGCCTTAACAGGGATTACCCTGGCAAAATTATTGAGTAACTGTTTCAGCCTCATCTACCTTCTTCACCTTCCTCCTTCAGAAATTGCCAGGACTAGTATTACAGGGTAAAATGGGATTAGATTCTATCAAGTTTAACTTTTTATTCGTTTTACAACTTTTAATGATCCAAAAGAAAGTAATAATTAACTCATTTTGAAGAAAGTTAAACATGTGTGCAGGTTTTAAAAGTATTGTTAGTGTGCTCTTCAGCTCAATTTACTGTTAGTGCTGTTGGTGAAATCTCATTTTTGCTATTCGGATTAGATGACCTCTTGTCCTTTGTACATTCCTACTAAGGAATTCCAGAGATCAGTTTGTATTGACCCTATATTTATTTCTCCCAGAACATATCTGTTTCCACGATAGAGAGAACTAAATTAATGGGGAACAATACTGCCTGAATTGGCATCACAGCAACAAAACAATATGAATGACTTGTATATTGCCCCAGTCAAAACAATTAATGGAGCAATGAATTGGGAGACCTGTACTCCAAAAATAGCAGAAGTTTTGTCATTCTGTAGTCTATTCACTAGCCAGTGAGTGGTGGTGAGGTGATAGGAAACTTCCCAAATTTAGACCAAATATCTGTATTTGGGTGAACTAGGTGGGACATGCTCCCACTACTCACTGTTTAAACCTTTTGCAATGTATAAGTTGATTTATAAATTTGAAGTTATTGCCTGACAAATCACAAATATGTTACTTGAGTAGGTAGAAGCTATGTGTGGGACATTTACAAAATAATGACACGTGCTAAGTGAGTCAAAATGGTCCCCTATATGCACAGACACATGGAACACAACAAGAAGAATTAATGATACGAGTCTTTGCCTGACAACACAGGCTATTGTATGTGTAACAAAACAAAAATCGTCACTATTTTACCTTATTTTAAATAATACCTATTGTGTTAAATTTACATCTAACAATTACTGCACTTAAGAAAACTAGTAAAAAAAATGTCCTCCTCATCCCCTACTACATTTTGAACAAATTATTTATCAAACCAATATTGTTTTCTTAAGCCATGTGGAATTTTAGATTGCAGATAAGTGCTGGGACTTGATGTAGTGTCTAATGATAGGAAAAGGGGAGGATAACTGAATGTTCATCAGTAATTCATCTGGTGCTGTGAGGAATGTAGAGCAAAGAGCTTTAGCCAACTCTGACACCTCCTATTAATCTTCTTCAGACACTTTTCAGTAGGTGTCTGCATCTGCTTCTAGCATCTACATCATGACACCACCACCATCCCAAGACACCTTCATTCCATCGGACCATTGGTATATCTTAGTGGGAACCATTTTCTCCTTGAATAATCAATATAATTTAAATTATGTTTTCTTTATTGTGTCCTGCATCTGATTATCCTATCTCTTTGTATTTACTTGTATTTACTTCTAACTATTTTTTTTCTCTTTTTCTCTTTAAAAGTTAAGTTAGGGGTAATTTATTTGTATGTTTTTAATTGGCTGATGAATTTGTTTCAATCTTATCATTTATCATTTTTATTTTAATTTTTTTTTTTGTTTATTTTTGTTTGTTTTTAATTTATAAGGTCTGTATTGTTACAATGTTTTGATTTTTTTTTCTTAAGTGGCTGTTTTCTACATAAACTGCTTTAAAAGCTGGTTTAAATATTAATGCTTGTGTTATTTATTTTACGTCTTTTGCCTTATATATTTATTTATTTTTATGACATTAGAAACTTAGATTAAATATTTTTTTTAATATTTAATAAGGCTGATTTCCTTAACAAATTTCCATGTCTGAAGTTTGTTACAGGCCTATTTTACACAGTCAGACATCAACTCTCCTAGAGTAACCTCTACCTCACATACCTGTCTCTTGCTCTCTCCTAAAGGGCAGCACTCTACTCTATCCTCCAGCTCTGCTTCACTCCCACCTTATTTGATTGCTATTTTTTTCTGTCCTAATGTGTTTTATACCTCACCTCCTATAGACTGTAAGATCGTTTGAGCTACGTTTTTTTGTAATTGTCCTATTTATAGTTAAATCCCCCCCTCTCATAATATTGTAAAGCGCTACGGAATCTGTTGGCGCTATATAAATGGCAATAATAATAATAATAATAATAGTATTACCTGGTTACTGGGTTAAGCAAACTTATTTTCCACCTTTAAATGTCCCAAAAATCTCAGTGCCTCTGCATGGATGCATTTACAGCCTTGACACCAAAAACAGAGAATCAAATCCTTACAAACAACAATGGCTGTGTTTCCTGTGTGTTCAAATCTGTTTCCAGAAGCCATACATCAATTGCTGGTTTAGTTTAGTGTTAAATGTCACAGCTTTCCCTTATTCTATGTAGCACATGCCAAACCTACAAATCCTCTGTAGCCACTCCTGGGCAGAGAACATAGCACCCACCCCATGAAAGTATTGATCCCAGTCTATGGAGTTTTAATTTTTATGGAACTTACTTCCAATTCATTATGTCACTTGTAGCCCTAGCAAGGTTATGAATGTCCTTTTTAGGCAGAATACTTAAACTTGAAATGTAATGCCCAAGACAAATGAAGACCTTATATGCCAGAAGTAATCTCTGCTGAATGACTTACTCTACATGTCTTTATTGAATACGTGCTGGATTTAATATCATTTTTATTTGGTGGGAAGAAAACACAAAAGTGCAATCACTCTGCTACATTACACATAACTTGTCTGTTGCTGTTATCGTCTGACCAAAGTGCTGGGGTAGAAAAGATAGGGTTTAGTTTTTTTTTTTCCAGGGTAGTAAAGAGATAGAAAAAAAAAAAAGAACTGGCATTCATCCTAAAGAGAAATCATTGAAACAAATTAATCCTATGCCGTTTAAATTGACATGGTAATCCATCATGAGAAGACAAACTCTGAAAGCAATCTCGGATCTGTAGCATTCTTTCACTGGCCCTGGGGCACCCAGACAGATAGTGAGAGGCAGGCAGAATATCTCCATGCAAACTTACCACCACTTGGAAACATTGTAACAGCTGACATTGCTTTTATAAACACACACTGTCATCTTACTGACTGGGGAACTGAAAGTGTAAAACACACCACACATACACAAATATACTGTACTGTATCAACACATACATCACATGCATATCCATTATTCTAACATATATCAAGTCTAATTAGAGAAACATATTCGCATATATGTACATTTTAAGAATGGGTGAAGGAATGGTTGTAAATAACTGAATTACTGTGACTGTGTTTGTGTTTCTGATTGTTTGTGTAAGAATGCGTATATGGTGTGTGTGTGCACAAATGATGTGTATATATATATGTGTGTGTGTAAATATCTATCTATCTCTCTGTCTGTCCGTGTCTGTCTGTCTGTCGATCAATATTGCAAGTGCATCCTTACATAGACGTATTTTATTTGCAAAGATGTGTACACATAAAAGACAAGACATGTATAAGAGACCTGTGAATTGATGTATTATTTGAATTCATCTTATTTTGTGGCCCTGGCTTTTAGCCCGGCTAGAGGATATTAGATCGCACGGTTGGTGCCTTTCAGGGCTAGTGGGATACAATAACATAATGGGTTAACCTGACTGCCTGGTAATAGCGACTTTACCAAGTTTACACACCAAGTGGATTTTATAGAACATTAAATCATAAAATCGTAATACAAGTCACAGTTTGTTACACGGCATCTATTTGAATAACACCAGCTTCCTCATGAGTAACTTTAAGTTCCCCCCTTTACCTTGGTTGATATTATTAAATCAAAATCCGTGCTACGATATTAACCCCTTCGGAACCAGAGACATATAAGAAACGTCTGGGTAACAAAGGATTTCCCTGATCCTGGGCTTGAATCGGTTAATGGAAAAATAGAGGAATTATTTTTTACAACAAATAAATCTGTTTAATTCCCGAGTACATTTAGTGGTCAAATGAAGATTATTCATATTATCTAATATATAAAGGAAACCACTGTAAATGAATCTGAATATGGGTTGTAAATCTCTGAACTAATCCACCTGTGCCCACCTATCAGACACTACAGATTCTGCAAAAACAGAGAATACACGCGATTAACCCTTTAACTGCTGCCTTTTTTTTATCAGAAATGTTGTTATAGATTGGAGCACACATCATGTGTGAGAAATACACTCCTACCAGGAATCTCAAACGCATGAATGTGGGTTTATGTGGGGGAAAAAGTGTAAATAGTCAATAACACATTCTAGAAAATTGATCAATATCACTGATGAGATGTTTGAAGTGTTTGCGAAAATTGCACATTTACTGGTTATGATTTAACAATAAGATGCCAGATCTGTTTAAATATATGTCCTGCGTGTGTGTGTTTTGCTATTACACGTTTATAACAGAAAAAAAAAAAACAATTTCATAAAGACATGAAACTATTGTATTGTAGGCCATTCCCTCTGCACTGTCCTGTATTGTATTGTATTTCCATATAGGAAGAGAGAGAGAGAGAGAGAGAGAGAGTGTGTGTGTGTGTGTGTGTGTGTGTTTTCCTTTACATAAACCCAGTCAAATACTCTGTGACATGAGCTAGGCCCTCACAGGTTAATAATACAGATCATCTTGACGCTATACTCATCGTTTGTTAATGATTGCACTAATTTTGGTGGTCTGGGGACTGACTGAATGCCCATGAGGGGTTATGGTACATCAATTAACATTTGGCCTTATAGGGTTAGTCTTGCATATCTTAACATATATCAGATGGTTTATTGTTTCGAAAGTAAGAACATTCTTTATATTGCTCTTTATATTGCTATTTGTGTGTATATATATATATATATATATATATATATATATATATATATATCATAACATGACTATGATAAACAGACAGACAGAAAGACAGAAAGACAGACAGACAGATAGATCAATCGATAGATAGATAGATAGATAGATAGATCAATAGATAGATAGATAGATAGATAGATAGATAGATAGATAGATAGATAGATGGATGGATGGATGGATGTATAGACAGACAGACAGACAGACAGACAGACAGACAGACAGACAGACAGACAGACAGACAGACAGACAGACAGACAGACAGACAGACAGACAGACAGACAGACAGACAGACAGACAGATAGATAGATAGATAGATAGATAGATAGATAGATAGATATCCTTTGCTTATAATTCTATAACCCCATGTCCTATGTTACATAAATAAGATGGGGCTTTATAAGTGAATTGAAAAGCAATGTTCTCAATGGAAGGAGGGAATATGGAGATTATTTGCAGATGTTTGTAACCCCAAAGTTTGTTTTCAGTATTATAAGGACCGCTTTGCTGCTCTGTCCCCTAACCTGCATCAGGTGTTTCCCCACCCATCCACAGAGTGACACAGGTTACATGAACTGATCACTTACTCTGTCCTGTTATATGATACCTGCCTCACTTAAACCTAGGGCTGATAAGTATATCGCTAAGCTAAGACATCTTTCTTTTGTAACAACATGCACCCACCAGCCTTTCTCTACGCTGGAGTTTACATATAAGCCTCATCATGAAGGGTTAATGCAAATAAAATAAGATTTCTGAATGCCAAACTATTGTAATGGCTACATAGAACAGGAAAAAGAAGAGCTTTGCCCTCACTGTTGGAATGTGAGCGATTGACACATATTCTCAATGCAGGATCAGGTGTAGGAAGCATTGTGCAGGTTAATTAACCCTTCTGCTCCCAGGGCGGTCCATTCTCCTGCAGCAGGGGAAGATTATAGCCCAAGAGCTTGTCACTGCCTGCACCTTCTTTTTACTATAAAAGATTAAAATGATTGCGTGCATTTCATTACGGTTTACAGGGATCTGGCAAACCGTTTAATTCAGCAAGTTAACCCCTTAGGTTTAAGCAGACTGGGAGGCAAAGCAAAAGAAGGGGTTAATCGGTCTCAATAGCTGTGAGAAAGACAATAGCGATTGGAAAACCTATCTAAATGGTGGGCTGAGGGGGGGCGGGGGGGGGGTTATACATATATTTATCCCACCTATTAAAATGTGATCACCCATATGCTGAACCGACCTGATGATTAATTGTGTTAAGCTGTAGTTAACCCTTTAATGACTTGGTCGCTTCTCCACTTTCCAAAGGGTTAAGTCTTTTCTGTAGATCAATATGTTATGTTTATTGTTTGGGAGTCGAAGGCTGATTTTTTTTGCTTGTTTTTTGATATATTTTTATTTAAGTGACATACTATAGGACATGTGTAAAATATGTTCAAGATGTCCAGTATGTTTAAAATTCCGAGGAAAATATTGTTTAAAACATTGATCTGGTTTCTGGGTCCATTTGTTTCTATCTATTTTTAAAAAAAAATTAAATAAAGCTTTTTCTGCATTTCTTTTGCTTTTCTTTGGCTTTCAAACTAAATCCATGAAGGCTGTGTCTCTTCTTCTAGAAGCACAGTAACTGCTGGCTCTCCTAATCACTGACTATCGATTTCCCTAACTCTTCTCATCCAACTAAAGACACATTTTAAAACACTCCAACCCAGAGTGTGTTTTGTGCTTTATATACACTAATAAAATGATTTACCCTTCTCTCTCTGCTTTCTACACAGGGGAAGATCGTTCACGTCCAGCTATTTGTGTGATCAGTAAATATTTAGTGTTAGGGACAACTCAAGCTTCTCATCTGATCAATACATTTCCCAACAGGAGGTGTATTGTCAGGGACACAGTTTACTGATGGACCTATGATCTCTCTGTCTCCCAGTGTCTGTCTCTCACACATTACTGCATATACCTGTGTATTTCACTTACCCTAAATCACCCTCATTAAACACATATGTTCCAGACCTTTATTATAAATAATTCGCCTGAATATTTTTCCATAAAATTATTTTCTATCACACTGTTCTAATTATCTATCCCCTTGTCCTAGTTTGTATCAGCATTCTATAATCTGTATTATATTTCTTTTTACATAAATACTTTTAAGATTCTACTTTTATATATAAAGTAATCCTTCCTATTTTGCAACAAATCTACACATATATTCATTTTATTTTTATTTTCATGTATTAATTCAAATTAGAAAAATGCATGTACTAACATAGATGAACCTAAAAATAAAAAAAGGTTCTCTGCAGAAACAATATATATACTGATGGTTCCAAATTAAAAATGCCTATACACTAACACATTCATATATGTCTTTATGAGAGCCTGTATAAACATTGAAACACATATTCATATATGTTTGAATTGTTACAATTATGAATTGATGGAATAATATTTTTATTTAAAAAAAAAATTTTCTTTAAAGTTTTAGAGAAAAAAAAATGTATAAGCCAGGTAATGTGTCAAAGAAAAGACAATTTGAAAACAGTTTAGAAATAATATATTAAACCCAACATATTGCTACAAGCACCTGGTCATCTCCCTGATTCTATCTAATTGTTTTTCCTCATTCATGTCTAGAATGGAATGCAAACGCTCAGGCTAATTATCAGCATCATTCCTGCCACTCTTAGTGAAGAATCTCCCTTTATAGGTGTATGGACTTAATTGCCTCCTTCGTCTGTCTTTATGATGGGTGCTGGCTCATTGGCCAAAAAAAAAAAAAAAAAGAAAATTGAACAAAAAAAAAAGCCTGAATTTATTGTATTTAGCAAGAATACAGACAGAAAATGTTGCACAAGTTTTTTGGTTGAAAGAGCACATATAAGGCCATTGAGAGGCATTGATCCGAGAAGACACAGAGAACAAGCGAAATCGATTTGAAGCGACCCTCTCGGTCCCTTTTCATACCATTCAGAGACCCCTATTCCTTATAAGACAAAAGGAGTGCTTTGGGAATGCCAAGACAGGGAATCCAGTCTCTCAAGCAAAATCCATTGCTAATCTAGATATGAAAACTAGTTTTATCACTCTCCCTCCCACCCCCCACCCCCCAAAAAATAAACACTCTTTGCTGGAGCTTGTTGGAAGAAGAGATTGGTAATTGTGGAGTTATGCTTAGACAGACTGCCTTCAATCTTCCAATAGTCAGGCTCTATGGGGCTAAACCAAGGCTCACCCTTGACCCCCAGGTTCAGAGTAAAAGTTATCAATACAATGTGGGCCAAAGTTTAAAAAATCTCAGCTAGTCAACGCCCCTCTGGTATAAATGAAAGCCCATGTGCTTGTGGGAGGAAACACAGGGCACTTTTTTAAGGGAATCTTAAAAAAAAAAAACATCTCTATCAGATCTTCAAACATCACATAATTATCTGGCATTACAGCTCTGAATTACCTTGGAGTTTTTCATAAGCTGGCTCTAGGTTCTGCTTTTACATCGTACAGTAAGGAATCCTTTATCTTGTCTGTATGTTTATTGTGATCAGTTTTGATTCAATAACAACAGCCTGTAGATTTTTAAAACTGCAGCATCTGTCTGTCACTAATACCCTCCCCTAATTAATATAAACCCAGTTCTAGCAGTTTAAAAATAACACAGGATACTCAGCTCTTATTGGGCTTTCCCAGCAGTGAGGTTTTTAATACAATATTCTGCATGGTCTGATTAGACTGCCATCAATGGGAACTTTAGAATTTAGCATTTTTGTGGTATTAGCAGTTAGTTAAAAGAGCTATGGCTTGTGTTCCTTGCTCACAGCTATTTCCCTTATAGTCTATAATTACAGTGTCTTCCTACTTGTAGTCTTGTTTGAGGTAAGAAACCATTTGTAATTTCCATTAGCCAGTAAATATGTAATTAGTATGCAGTGCTGTGTTTAACTTAATTCCTGTTAAACCAATGACAAGTGACAGTGAAGGAGTATTTGTTTCATTCGTCAATTCTGACACACATCTTACCATAACAATTTTTTAAAAAGAAGGAATCTGTGTTCCATTATCTTTTTTTTTTTTTTTTTTTTTTTTTTAAATCAAGTATTTTAAACTGTCTTAGACTGCCAGGCTTTTATTATCCATTACATTTCTCATATGATAATTTCCCCATTCATTTATTTTGTGTGTGGGGGGAGGCGGGGGGAGGTATAAAATTAATATTACATGTGTCAAATGAAAATGTACGGTGCTTGAAATGTATTAGCAGAAAAAAAAAAGCCTAGCAATTATTTATAAAAAAAAAAAAAAAAAAAAAGGTAGAAGCAAATTGATCAGTTAGATGGATCAGGTTTTTTTTTTTTTTAAATGAGGTTTTAGGTATGTATGTGAAGAAGGCTATTTGAATTTCCCAGTGTTCTAAATAAATATTTATTAAACTAAACAATAACAAAAGTAAGTATTTATTTGTTTAAGTTTCTCTGTTCCAAAAACACTTTGAAAGGCCATTTAGCAAGGTATGGTTTGTTTGTTTTTAAAGTATGTTTGTGATAAAGCCCTGATCTAGTGTCAGATGATGTGTAGTAAAAATACTTTCTTAGATCTCAAAACCCCACTAAGTTAGAGGGTTAGTATTGTTAACTGGGCGAGAGTTTTAAGATCCCTGTTTCCCTGCCCCAAATCTAGAAGGTGTAGCAATAAACACTCTCTCTTCCTTCTAAGGAATGAGATGAGAGGATATCACTGTAGGCTGTTTTTACCTTGGGTACTGGGTATTCTTTAAGGCGAGGCTCACTCACATTCCTGACAAGCTGTGCTGTAGCTCCCTGAGTCCCACTATATTTAAAGTTATAGTGTCAAGTTTTCGCAAGGGCTGATAGCCAAATAGTACTCTCTCTCCCTTCAAGCAGAGGATACCCCATTCACCTTTCTCCCTTTCACCCCTCCAGGCTTTTTGCTTACTTTCAATCAGTTTTTTTCCAGTCGCTTAAAATAAACACAGAAAAGGGACACATTCTGTTCTCTGTGCAAGGAAATCTCCCATAACGTCTAAAAAGGAGTCCTTTCACCTGCCACTCTGAAAAGGGGATTTGCACTTTTATAGAGAAGATGCAAGCCATCTGGGACGCAGAACAAGGAAAATACGTATTTGGTATGTGTATTTTAATAATACAATGTATCTTGCTATATTCCCTTCGCTTAGATTGCCTCTTTAACCAGCTCCTAGCCTGATGTATTCACTCACACACTGACTGTGCTTTTTTAAAGCTGCCTTGAGTTCTATTGCGTTGTTTGTATATACAATTTTCTTAATCACATTTGCAACTAGGCATAGAAATAGGCTGCTGTTATTAGGACTGCTGTTATTAGGACTGGCAGTCTGGTTATAAAGTCCCTGTGCTGCATCGTACCCACGGTAGAATTGGCAGCCTCTC
Source organism: Pelobates fuscus (assembly GCF_036172605.1). Lineage (NCBI taxonomy): Eukaryota > Metazoa > Chordata > Amphibia > Anura > Pelobatidae > Pelobates > Pelobates fuscus. Next base: position 305,651,477 of record NC_086319.1, on the reverse strand, counting down.
TGCTAATGCCAAAAACATTGCAGTTTGGTCAATTTGGTGGCTATTCGGTCAGATACATAGAAATATATACAAGGTGCTGCAGCCTCTTGGCTGGATCTGGGTCAGAATTCGAAGCCAGGGTCCTGCAGCCTAGGAGACATGCATTATAGGCAGTGAATTGCAATGTACTTACCGCTGACTTGTCCTGTTATGGGGTCTCTGAGCTCAGATGGATGGCTAGTATCTGTTCTATAGTGCAGAGAAATGATCTCCTCAGCCCCTCACTGCTCTGCACTGAATGACTCCACAGCAGCAGCCTCTGTATATCAGCTCAGTGCTGGCTCTGTTGATGCACATAGCACAAAGTTTAGGTGCACTCCGGTGATGTCCAAACCAATTAATTTTAAATCCTTTGGAGTTAATCTGATTAATATGTACATAAGTTTCTTTCTTGCGTGCATACGTGAGCCAGAAGTCGTTTCCCTTTAAGATCCCATATTTTCATCGTAGGTTCAGTTTTTAGGCAGATGAAAGGCATACACTAGGGGGCAGACAGATACTGTACTTGCTCCAATCTTAAGCATTTTTTCCCCTCACAGCATATGCTCTGATTTTGCACTGTAAATTTTTCAGAGGACCCAACTCTGACAGCCCCTGGTGATTTTCAAAGTACCACAAGCCAGTGGTTAAAAATTGCATTGACTTGGAAGTTCAGAGGAACACAATAGGAGCCACTTTCACTATTCACAGGGCTTTAGTGTGGGAGAAGATGTGCACACAGATACAAACACACAGAGAGATATACACACTCAGACACAGATAAACATGAATACACACATAGACACAAAAAGTTACCTACACACACCAACACAAGGACACACACAATACAACACTTTTAAACACACATGTATACATGTAAATACACAAAAACACATTCAAATAAATGAAACACACATACAAAGAAATATACACAAATGCACTGCAGCACAAAGGAACAAAACGTACACACACATTGCAGCAGACATATTTAAATGCAAATACACATATGCACAATTACTTACAACAAAAAATACCAACACAAAATACGCAAAGACATATTTAAAGAAAATTCCAAGTGCAAAAAAAGCTTTAGACAGTCAAATACGTATAGAAAGATACAAAGTATTACGCTATAACACAAAAGCACAACAGCATACAAACAAAGACTCATGCAAACACACAGATAAAAACTTTCACACACGCAGACACACACTTTCACAGACACACTATACACTCTTCCTTCCCCCACACACATAAATAACCCATCCATCCCCACCTGCCATCCTCCCATCCACGTGCACACTCACATTCACTTACACACACACACAAACAAACACACACTGTTTTATGTGAATAGATCTTTTTTTTTTTTTTTGTATATTTGAATTCACTGTTCGCTAGTTGATTTCCCAAGAGTGAATTATCCTGCAAACAATTAATATGGTTAATATTATCATCATATTGAAATTCACATTACGCATAATTTGAAATGTTGTTTCACCTGATTTCAAGGTAGATATTCATTGATATATAGTATTGTACTACAGTAGTGAGTATATCGCAATGTATTGTACCCTCACGCTGACAATCTGATATTAGTGCGGGGGATATGCAATATTTGATACACTGTTGAGAGTGTTTTGTAAGGCTCAGGACAATGATATATATCTGATAAGATTCTGTCATTTACTGTCTGGCCTTTTTTACATGATTTCATCTAGAATAAAGTGCCAATCTTTTGAATATGTCATTTTCAGCTGTAGGTTTCCTTCACAAAAATTCTAAGAATTCGCCTAAGGACAGTGACCTATAATGTGACCAGCAAGGCCAATAATATGATATTAAAGGAATTCTAGCTGGCGTAATTTGATTTCACTACCTGACAGTGAAGTCGACATGTATCTCAAGTACTTAGAGTTATACACAACACATAATATAATATAATATGATATAATGTGGGTATAACATAATATAATATAAAATAATTTGTGTGTGTGTGTGTGTATAATATAATATAATATTATATATAGATAATATTATATCTGTCCATGTTTTCACTAGAGCCCTTGCCAGAAAATCAGATACATATTTATTGCCTTTCCAGAGGTATAAAGGAAATTGTAACACATACTTTTAGTATAATCTGAGTCAACAGAAAAAAAAAATATGTTATTTTACTTGTATCCAAAAATGTGATTTGTACAATACAGTTGGGATTGCTGCAAAGGGACAAGCCGTATGGCTATTTCACTATTACATTTCAGCAAAAAAATAAATGTATGGATACACATGCACTTGCATTAGTAACAATCATGTCTGTTTATACAAAGTGGATGTATATATTATGTGGCATGTGTTAATGTATGTGCATGCATGCTATGAGATATTCTTGTGTGCGTATAATTGAGGTCTTGGTGGTGTTTAATCACCCACAAAAGCATATCAGAGGTAATATTTTTTTTTAACATAAATGAATATGGGATATAGTTGAAATAACCCGTGTGTAGGCAATGATATTCCACCCATGAAATTCTTAACATACACACATGTATACCTTATGCGAGGTCATGTTACACCATGATACATTTTATGTTAGTTTTTTGTGCCAATCTCAACATTCTATAAGGTACCTGAACATTCTATTAGCTTTTCCAACTGCATTTACCCCCAATACACAGACATAATACATAGAAACTTGTGTACCATGATGATGACCTAGTTAAGAGTTAGTCACATTACAGGATGTGCTTTGAAAGAAAAATAGCTTACATTTTGAAACATTATATCCATTCCGCAGATCCTGAGCTGCAAGTCTGTTATAGAAGGAAATCCGCTTAATAGCTGTAAAATTATAGATATAGCAGGATGATAATGTCACTGTGCCTTGCCTGTGCAATTAGCCTTAAACCAACAACCATCTGCAACCTTTACTGACATGGAGTGCTTCCCCTGAAGTAAATAATAGCCCCAGCCATTGGGTTTCTGATGGTCAAGTGATCAAACAGCACCGACCCTCATTCTTCAAGAGAGGGATATTGTCCATAGGAGCCTCTATCACCTCGCCTGCAAAAGCCATGTCTGGTACTTCACGTAGCCTTTCCCTCACCTCAGCAGAGCAACCTCTGTTTTTATTCGTGCTATCCTCCTATGAACCATAGCCCTGAGTGTATCTGGGTGTCTGAACCTGAAATGTCTGTATGCTTGCGCACATGGATAAAGATAGGTAGATGGATGGATAGATAGATAGATAGATAGATAGATAGATAGATAGATAGATAGATAGATAGATAGATAGATAGATAGATAGATAGATGGACAGTGTTATAAAAGTAAATGTAATGAAACATGAGTATTCTACCTTTTGCCTATAAGTAACATTTTAAGTTTTAATGTATATATGACAACTCAGATAGCTGTCCCCATGTTTCATATTCCATAAAAATATTAGTTTCCTAGGCTCATGTCAGAAGATATAGATATATATATAAATATCACATCTCTCTATGTTTCTCTCCCTCTCTTTCTCAAGATTTCTACAAGTTAGGGTATGTGGTGTTATACAGAGATAGGACAAAACGTCAGACCCTCTAGAAGGCATTTAGTGAAATATTTCTCATTGTGACATGTAATATTAAGCTTGTAATAATTCTTATTTGTAATGCCCTTCACACGTGCTGGGAAAGTAATATCCATCAGGGCTTATTAACTAATTGCAATTTGTTTTAGAGTGCAAAACAGCTACCTGTCAGCAGCCACGGTCACATAATTTCCCCCCCTTTATTTTATTTTTTTTATTATTTGTACTACTTTTATTATTATTTATTATTATTATTATTATTATTATTATTATTATTATCATTTACTCTTACTTTCCCTTTTCAGTACTATTGAAATGTGCTTCATATATATATATATATATATATATATATATATTTTATCATCCATTTTTTTTAACTTGACACACCATTACTACCACAGGCTTATTGTGTCTGGTCTATAAGCAGCAGTGCTGATATGTGAGTGTATAGAGAGATGACAGTCTCTAGGACCGGGCAATGAAGAGTCGCAGGCACTCTGTACCACTAGGCTGGCCTGACCAATGGGGTGCAAGGGGAGGGCTGGGAGCCCTGACCAGTTAAACACAATCTCTTGCCTTATAAGGAGCAGCGTCGCCATGGTAACGTGTGCTAAGTTGCAGCAGTGGTGTCAAAGTTCACTATATAGAGAGCTCACTGAGCTGATCGGAGAGACACCACTCTGCCAGCCCTTTCCTACAAATCGCAATCACTTCCTACACCCCCCTCCTCTTTAGCATATTTGATCACTTTGATTCCCAGCTCCTGCCTTTTATTTGAGGGGTTTTTATTCTGCATGAAGGATATGTCCAGCAGTCTGTGATCTGCTTTCCCTGTTTTGTTGTTTTGTTTTTTTAATTGTTATTATATTTTTTTGTTATTATTATTATTTGCTGCTGCTTCTTGCTGCTGGAGAGAGAGAGAGGAGCCTTTATTTTTATTTTTCCATGCACAGAGGAAGAAGGGATCTGAACAAGTTCTGCTGGAGCCTACCCTCCCCTCCTGACTGCCAGCGCTGGGAAAAGAAGAGCAGGTCTCCCCCCTGATAATCCTTAACCCTTCCCCTGACTCTGCCTGTCCATGGCTTTCCTGAATGGCTGACTGTGATCTTCCCAGGACCTGGCCCCCAGCACTAGACCTGCACCCCAGCTTCACAGAGACAACCCCAAGTCATCTCATACACCAGACCAGCTCTCCAAGCTTTTTCCTGATCTGATTGTATTTGCCTTATTTTTTCCTCTCTTTTTTTTTCTTTTTTTCCCCAACTAAAAATTCCTTGAGAACTACCTACCTACCTCTCCCCCCTCCCCCACCTACTCCTTCCCTTTTTTTTTTTTTTTTTTCTTCTTCTTCTTTTATCTTTATTAAAACTGCCTGGTCTGGTCCCATATACCACCATAAGAAGAGAAAGGGGGACGAAGCAGCTTGAAAACGGTTTCCAATAGATATGGCAATGGTAGTGGGTGCGTGGCGAGACCCCCAGGACGATGTGCCAGGAACTCAACCTTCCCAAGCACCACCAGGGCAAGGACCCACAGGGGCACCACACACCCCACAGACTCCAGGGCAAGGGTTGCCCTCCTCTGCCCCAGCTCAATCCAACCCATCAAGCCAATCCAGCCAGAGCCAGGGAGACAAACAGCAACAGCAGCAGCACATTGAGTGTGTGGTGTGTGGGGACAAGTCTAGTGGAAAACACTATGGACAATTCACTTGTGAAGGCTGCAAAAGCTTCTTTAAGAGAAGTGTCAGGAGAAATCTGAGTTACACTTGTCGTGCCAACAGGAACTGCCCTATAGACCAGCACCACCGCAATCAGTGCCAGTACTGTCGCCTCAAAAAATGCCTCAAAGTTGGCATGAGACGGGAAGGTATTGGGATTTCATTAGTTTTTACACTCTTGCCTTTTGTTCATGTTTCCCAACGTTCTGTAAGAGAATGGTGTGTAACTTTCTCCTGCATGGACTGGATGGGGGCTGTGAGTTTGTATGTGTCTTTTTTTTTTTTTTTTTTTTTTTATCATTGCTTACAAACTGTATAGAACAATAATAATCAGATACTCCATTGTTTATTTAAAAGAATGTATGTGCATGTTATTTATATACATATATATATATTTACAGATCGATAAATAGATAGCACTAATACAGCTATGTCTAAAAAGAGAATAAATAGAGATAATCAGCAGTCCCTGCCTGTCAGAAAGGGTTAATGCTGAATTCAGGGTTTTTTCCCCTTCCCTCTCTCCTAACAACCTCTCTCTCGCTGGAATAATCTCTCTGGCCTTTATGACCTAGAATGTCATCCTGCACAGGAGTTAAAACTGATTAAGATCAGAGGTCTGTATGGTATTGGCTCTCCAAACACCCACCCTCCATTAAAAACACAATTTAACTTCTAGGTTTACTTTAAAAATAAATAGACCTTAGGTCTGCTTGTGTAATTTTTGTGTTTGTGTGTGTATGTGTTTTCAAGGCTACACTTTGTATGTGTGTGTGTATGTGTGTGTGTGTGTGCGTGTATCTGTGTTTGTGTTTGCCTGTCCCCTTGTGAAAGTCAAAACCTTTGTGATATAAAATTGGACAAGGGCAGTGTGTTGTTAGTGAGCAAAGCAGCCCAGCCTGCTGTGTTATGTAGAGGAGAGGTTAGTACACTGCCTGGCTTTCTTTGTGTCCTCGCTTGGCTGTCTGTCCCTAGCAGTGTGTAAACTCTAAGGCTCAGATCTTCTAAAATACATTGTAACCCCACACACAGCACCCCTTACACCTCACCCCCCTCAGCCCCTTTAACATTATCCGTGCTTTGTGCATCGTTTGCTAAATGCAAATCTATCCAAACAACAGCTAAGGCCTTGGAAGCTGCAAGCAGTTAGAGAGATCTCCCATACACAATATATCTTCTTTGTTGTTTTTTTTTTATTCTTCCCCGCTTTTCATTTAACCATTCTGTGGAGCGTGTGACTGCCCTTTGTATTTTGTTTTTGTTACAGTTGTTATTTTAAAGGCTAAGGCATTATGTTAAAAATATATATATATATAATTAAAATGGATCTGCAATATTATATGTGTAGATGGGGAAACAAGGCAGCATACGGCAATGCATGCACATATGGAGGAATAATTGAATCTGTTCGTGTTGAGAAAGTCAGCAGATTTTTTTTTTATTAAGCAAGCATCTCAGTGATATTTAAGCAGTTGTACAATGAGTACTTTAGATTATGTGTTGTTTTAATTTAATCATAAAAAAGTCAGATCAGCTTCAGAAATGAAATGTATCTCTCTGTGTCTCAGTGACTTACAAAAAGAAAATAATTAAAAAAAAGAAATAAAAATGAATGTGTGTGTGTGTGTGTGTGTGTGTGTGTGTGTGTGAGTGTGTGTTGTAGCTTCTCATAGATACAATGTATCTCTCAGCCATTGCCAATTCAGATATTAATTGCTGTAGTTTCTTCTCTTTTTACTGCAGCCGTACAGAGGGGTAGAATGCCACCCACACAGCCTACACATGGTCAGTTTGCCTTGACAAATGGAGATCCCCTTAACTGTCATTCCTACCTATCCGGATATATATCCCTTCTTCTGAGAGCAGAACCTTACCCAACCTCTAGATTCGGCAGTCAATGTATGCAGCCCAACAATATCATGGGTATTGAGAACATTTGTGAACTGGCAGCAAGAATGCTCTTCAGTGCTGTGGAATGGGCAAGGAATATACCTTTCTTCCCAGATCTCCAAATCACAGACCAGGTGGCACTGCTCAGGCTGACCTGGAGTGAATTGTTTGTCCTCAACGCTGCCCAGTGTTCCATGCCCCTTCATGTGGCCCCTCTCTTGGCAGCGGCTGGGCTCCACGCATCCCCCATGTCTGCAGACAGAGTGGTAGCCTTCATGGACCACATACGAATCTTTCAAGAGCAAGTAGAGAAACTGAAGGCGTTACACGTTGACTCAGCAGAATACAGCTGTTTAAAAGCTATAGTACTCTTCACATCAGGTAAGAGGCATGAGGATGTGGTATTTTTATTTTTTTTATTTTTTTTAAATATATTTATTTATTTGGTTGATTTTTTGTTCATTAGAATATACCCCCTTCCTCATATGGAAAGTCTAAACTATTCCCTTTGCTTCATGTTATGTATTATGTATAACATGCATGCATATACATATGTGTATAGGCATATACTTGTGTGTGAGTGTGAAGGCCCTCATTGCATATAAAAGTGAATGAAGCTAACATCATAAATAATTAAAATTTGCCCTGGAAACCCTAGCCTGCTAGAATGTGTGAGAGCAATTCTAAAGGACAAAAGACAAGTTACCATGTGTAACCTTAATTTGAAAAATGTAGAATAATAAGAATATTAACACTAATAAAAAAATAATTATTATTATAATGTCCTATAAAATTGCATTATTTTTTATAGTCTGTCATTTATTTTCCTTGTAGGATAGAAGGGCTGATAATTTACTGTTTCCTTAGTTTAAGTGTATAGCTGAAGGCAGACAGTTTGTTTACTTAACTCTATGGGCCCAAACCATTTAGATTCCAAATGTATTTGTGAATCGGACGAGTTCAGACAAGCAGTTTTGGATTTCACTGCTGAACTGGTGTAACTTTAGACAGAATACAACGTTTAAGTGTAGAAATACCGAGACAATCCTAGCTTTAGCTTAGCCACTGCTGCTTGGAGACTCTAAAAGCAGAAAAGGAAAATAAAAGAGAAAAATAATAAAAATTAAATTAAATAAAAAAAATAATAAAAAAAACAATGATCAATTCCTGTACAGGAAATAAAAATGAAAGTAATATTCCTCAACTCGTGTGTAGTGTGGCAGTTATCAACTAATAATGAATGTATTCTGAAATCTAATTAGGATGTATTGCAGGTTAATCTGTGTGAATAATATATCTGACAATAATTAACTCTTCAGGCTAAACTATGTAAAACAAATTATACTTTGTAATGCATGTAGAATATCTGTACTGCGTGTTACACTCATACCACCCATTGGGTGTAATCCTTACTTTACCCACAATATTTAGAATCGCCTTTTTGTTATGTGTGTGTGCATTTTTGTGTGTTTATTTTCAAACATTTTTTTTTTTTTTTTAACTTTAGCGACGCAGTGGCTGCAGCTTTAACTGCAAATAATAATATTAAATTTTTTTTTTAGAGTTATTGTATTGTTTTTATTTTCTATTGTAAAATCATTTAAAACTATACTTGGAGGAGGAATAAATATATATATATTTTTTTTTATCACACCCTCTCACACTGAATTAAATATCGACCAACACTAATTCGTTTTATGGCATTTCCCAATAATAAACAATTTAAAGTTTGACGTAAAGTATAGCCAGTTAAAGAATGATGCCCACGTCTAAAAGTGACTCCATTATTTTGTATCAATATATTAATTGCTGCCATTAAAATAAAATATAAAAATTACAAGATATAGCTGTAAGCCACACGTACTAATACGTCAGGACTAGACATGTCCATGTGATAGAATTACTTTACGTGTTTGCAATGTATTACTGTTATTATTCCCTGTTGATTTATTCGCTTCCTTCTTAACCCTTCCCATGCCATGGTGCCTAACCTCATTTGGTAGATTTTGTTTTACATTTTTTTGAAAGCTATTCTGGCAGTGCAGAGGTTAAGAGACTCCATGTAGACAAACACATAAAATGAGTTAAACAGAGGTGTTTTTTTTTTTTTTCCCTCCACATGATTCAAATAATCTGCATGCCTTTTTTAATGGCGTGTCTAACAATTTGCATGTGTTGCACAGCTAAGACCCTTTCCAATCAGTCAATGGCGGTTTGGGTGACAATCTTGCAACCTCAGCTCTCAGGGCAAAGGGAGTTTCTGATTTAAACCCCATGCATTCTAGTATTTTTTTTTGGGGGGGGAGGGGGGTATTAAATTGTGCAGACCTTCTCTGGGTTCCCTGTGTATAGGGGCCTTCTTCAAATCTGCTTGAGTGCAGAGAGGGGCTAGAGTGAGAGAGGCAGATCACAGTTTGCTTGGCTGATTCTGAACAGCCTATACTGACAAGATGATCTTTTAAAGAGCCACTTAAAACAGTTTCACAGACCAAAGAAAAAAAAAACATAGTCCTCTAGCAAGAATATATTAGAGTCTTGTAGGCCATTTCTGTTGACTGGACTTCAGTGCTTTTAGGATGGACAAATGCTGAGCAATACAGGCCTCTGATTATTCCTTCCCACGTTGAACCATAGCTAACTCTCAGTTCATTCCCCAAACTGCAGATCTATAGGCCCTGGCTTCTGTAGTTTAGGGACGTTCCATTATTAGAATCCAGAGAATGGGAAGACTGTCTTCAGCTACAGTTGTATATTTTTACGTTTCTTTTTGTTGTTGATTTTTTTTTGCAAGATAGAACCCTTCCTCCCCCTCCCCTCCCCCAAAATAAAATTCCTGATCAGTTATTGATATTGTTTTTCACACTTTCTTGCAGATGCCTGTGGTCTTTCTGATGTTGCCCATGTTGAAAGTCTGCAGGAAAAGTCACAATGTGCTTTGGAAGAATATGTTAGAAGCCAGTACCCTAATCAACCAACAAGATTTGGAAAATTGTTACTCCGTCTGCCCTCTCTCCGCACAGTGTCCTCCTCTGTAATAGAGCAATTGTTTTTCGTCCGTTTGGTAGGTAAAACCCCAATAGAAACCCTAATTAGGGATATGTTGCTATCCGGGAGCAGTTTCAATTGGCCCTACATGTCTATACAATAAAATATATTTAAAAAAAAAAAAATATTGAAAGGGAAAGCAAGAATTGCAAAAATTAAATAATAAAAAAATAAACAACTAAAAATAAATAAATAAAGACTTTGGGGTCTGGTTGCTATAATTCCTTCTGCTGAGGAGGGTTTAACTTGCTGTTACAAGTTTACTTAAAGAAGAGAGGGGAGATCTATTGGACTGTGAATTTAAAAGACTATCATCGAACTCTTTCAGAATGCATTTAAACGTGTCGTTAAGAACAACTTGCTACTTATCATTTTTTTTTTTGTAAAAAAAAAAAATTCCGAAAAAACAGGAAATTAGTCTTTTTTTGTAACCTTTTAAAATATCGCTAAAAGTGCATTTAAGGAGATGTGGAGAAAATTAGCAGAAAGAAGAAAGTAAGTTTCTTTTTTTTCCCAAAATTATTAATTGTCCTGTGTCTATGTATCTATAGCTCTTTCATTTTTTATTTTATTTTTTATTTTATTTTATTTTATTTTTTTTTTTTTGTATTTTTCTGGTTCCAAACCAGTTTATTTGTGGTTCTATAATATTTTTTATATATTCTTGGCTTAAAAAAAAAAACTGTGTATCCTTTAAAAAATATATATGTTCTGCAAGAATTAAAACAGTTTCCACCACGTATCATAGGAAAAAATGGAACTTAAAATATATATATTTAACTTGGAAACGCACTTATAAGTGATGACCCTAAATTAATTATTGAACTTGAGACCTCTAATTATTTACCCATTTGAACCACATAAGTTTCTTCAATACACAAAACAGATTTTTATTTCTTGTAATATTCACAAATTAAATAAACTGTGGGTTGAAGTGAAAAGGGTGTCAGTGTCATAGACACTGCTGTTTAGATAAATTCATTTTTTGGCCATTTTTTTTTCCATGCAGTATTCTCAAAATGTTCTGAAGCTCCTCTACCTGTTTGTATATTTGAAATCCCTTTGTATGATAATTGTTGATATTTCCCTTTTTTAAAGAAAAAAAAATACAATTCAAATCAGCATGACACAGTTGGCACTTATAGATAATGTGATTGATTCCGTATCTAGAGTTTACAGTTTTGTGTTAAAACTGAAGGTTTTTGGTTATTTTTTAAGTGCAACTTTTTTTTTTCTGTATACTGTAAAAGTTACAATAACTGAACTGTTTGGTCAAGTCTTTGTGTGTAATATTCCAAGAAAATTGAAAGTATTCAGAAATTAAAATATTATTTGATATCTGAAATTTGTTTGGCTGTGACAAGTGTCTTTCACCCCCTTCCCCAACCCAATAATAATGAGTATGATCATAATAGTACTCTTAATGTATGGATTAAAAACATATACCAGTACAGCAACAGCAGCAAATGAATAACCCATTCGATTCCAGAGATGTTATTTGTAATTTTAATTTCTGGAATGTAAAGGGTTAACTCAATTATTTACCTATTTACCTTTTTTCATTATGTTTGTTCAAAGGTGAAGCAGTGTATCTGAATGCTTGATTCGGCTCAGAATGCTTAAATACCTGGTTAGATTCTCGGTTTAAAAGGTGCTGTACAATATTGCTCACCATTCATAATCCCCTTTTTTTAATTAAAAATGGATTTCCAAGAAAAGGCCAGAACTCAGATGATCTGTATAACTATTTTAGCGAAATATATTGCTGTAAAACTTTAAATATTTGCAGCATCTATTTTCTGATCGTATATTTAAAAAAATATCTATCTATATATATATAAAATACATGCACACTATTTTTTGACATTTCAAGTAAATACACACAGGCTATTTTTGGCAAGCCACTAATAGATTTCTAGTTTACAGATCATTTTTTTTTTAATTGAGTTTTCTGAAATGGACAATATTATTTTGTTGGTCCCTTTATAATATTGTTTAGGAGAGGTGTTTAAATGGGGATAGTATGCTACAGAACCCTGCATCTGTTTCAACTACACGATTGAATATCAATTTTGATTTTACCATCAGATTGTACAAGAATCATAACAAGCCATCAACACATATACCATTTGGCTTGTATTTGTGTTCTAATGTTATTACTGAAATTTTACCTATCCCTGTACACATGGGTATAATATTTTGCAAGTGTGTCCTGGACACTGATTACACACAGCAGGTCTTTCAAAATGAAGTCGTATAGAATATATCTAAATATATATTTTCCTTTGGATTGGTCAGATATATATATTTGATTCCTTTCGTGAATTTAGGCATATCCCAGATGTTGGGTGTATGAAGCTTGTAATTGGTTTAAGACTTATCCCTTAGTCACACATTATTGTGGCTTTTACCAAAACGGGCAACATTTTAAGTCAATTAAACGCTCATTTTAATTTACTCTAAATGCATGTCTGGATTAGAAAGTGAGGAATGAAAGGGATATAAAACAATTATGCACTTGTGTGTATGAATATATATATATAAATATATATGCATGGGCATATATATATATATATATATATATACATATGTACGTACACACACAAATAACAAATTATTCTACAAAATCCTGATGCCCACACAAACACACACATCACACACACATATTTATATCCCCCCATTTATATATAAATAAAACACTTAAAGACTTCCATGCATTCATACAGGAATAGGAACTAGATGTGTGTGGGATAGTACAAATGCAGAGTATTGCTGACCTCTACATTCTGATTTTTCTATTGCAAGTCATTTGTGAGTATATGAAGTTTGTATTAAAAGAAAAAAAACACACAGGATCTCTTCTTTGTTTTGTGTTAGCTTGATGTAAACATGTGTTGTAAATTGTCATTGGTATTAAATTATAATTTATGATTTTGAAAATCAAAAAGCCAGTCCCTGTCTCATTATGTGTGCAGAGTGTAACAGTATCTTTGATTGGAATTTTGCTACAAACCTTTTTTTTTTTTTTGTACTCCCAGAGTAACTTCAATGTGTATGGTCGTTAAACAAAACCTGTGTATGCGTGTATGCTGCTCAGAGGAGGATTTGTTTAAGGAGCAGAGCTAGATTTAACTATATCACGTTTAAAGTAAGTTTTCCTTTTCCTGCTGAGTTAGAACAAAAGCTCTAGTAAGCATTTGAAAGAAGGACAAAAAAAAGAGGGGGATGTGATTTAGGAGCAAGTTCTGTGAGATCTTAAACAACTGCTTGTCACAAGCAGCTAAACTGTGCTTGCATGGGGAAAGCTCTGAATGTCCACTCGGACACGCAAGGGTTAACTCGTACTAGTGGAAGTGGCAACACTCTTAAACGTGTTCAGTCCAGGCTGCTCTAATGCTGCTTAGTGTCTTAGTGCAAAATAAACAGGTTTTTTTTTTTTGTTTGCTTGTTTAACATTAAAACCCCCAGTTGAGATCAAACAAGGATCATCAACAGAATGACGTTTGTGAAATAAAAATGAGACGATGTAATATATTCTAAAATAAACCATATGTAGCAACTAGCAGTGAGTTTCTGCTATTCACAGTGCAGATCTGAATTATCATGCAATCTGCAGATCATCCCTTCTCAGTGATCCCACACAGTGTAGCTTCCTTAATGTTATTTGGTCTTAGGGCTTCTGTTTACGTTAAGTGGAATTTTCAGGGGGTGTTTTAGTGGGAACCCAAGCGTGTGAAAGTATGCCTTTAAGCTTGCTGGTGACTCTGTGCCCTCTAAGCTGAGCAAACATGGCGTCTCTCATTGCAATGTTAGGCTGCTCTAAAAGGCAGAGCTTCAGTAATACAAAACACATTGACAGAAGACAGGCAGGGGGACCTCTCCTCTAGGAGAATCAGCAGCAGACAGAGAAAGGTTCCATTCTGGAACTAGGCAGCAATAATATACTTACTGTATGTAATATTACACATATTATATAGTCATACTATGTGGGACGCCTAGCTGAACCTATCTATCAGTTCCTAATGCATGAAAACTCACAGAATAAGCTGTCATTGCAATTCTTACGAGGCTGACTTTTGAAAGCAATTTGTAATATAGCAAAATCCAATGAGAAGACTGACTTTGGGGTCTATGTACTAAATGACGCGTCGTGTTGACGTGAGAATGAAAATAAATCCCTAACTTTATATGAATTGAGGCCCCGTCACTATTTAGAAAATTAACCCCCTTAAAATGGGATCAGGGTACAAATAGTAAAGAGGAAAGTCAGAATTAAGAAGGTGCAAGGGTTAGACTGCATAATATGCATATTATCAGAATGTTTGCAAAAATGTAACCCATTCGCTGCCTGCCGTACACAAAGTTAATGAGGTAGGCCCATTTAGACTTGTTGTACTGTCATTTTCAGTTTTTGGGAGTTTCATTATTTACTAACTAAACTATACTATGTAAGTGTGGTCAGAAAAGTAAAACATTTGAAAAAAATACTATCACCCCACAGCGCTTTTTTTACCCAAACCTAATAATATAATAATTGTAACCTAGTAAATTAAACAGGGTAGGTTGCTCAACGTTAAAATGATTTCTAGGCCTTTATAGACTTTTCTCAAATCCACAGTCATAAGGTTAAATTAATTAGGGATGTATCCACTAAACAGTAATTTGTGGTGAGCTGACAACGTGCAAAATAAAGGTTAAAAAAAACCCTAAGATAAATAAAATATTATTATCAGCACTGCTTGCTTTCTTCCTCCCCCCTCCCCCCCCCCTCCCAGCATAAACTATTGGGACCTAAATTGTGGAAGTCTGTTGTTATCTCCCCATTTAGTCAATAATTCCCTTAGCAGTCCTATCATTTATCATAACTTCTAAATGTAAGTAGGTAATGAGATGTGCTTTAACTTAAATATAGTTGTTTTACAAGTGTTATTCTGAACAACCTCTTAAGAAGATGACGAATGAGCAGTAGAGGTATGTGCACATCCACAGCAAGGGTTAAAAAGTGCAAATCTATTGAACGTGTTGAGGGATATTTTGCTGCAGATAAGTGTAAACATGAATGGACTGCAGGTCTAAGTGATTGGGATCATTGTATATCTGGATTACAGGCAGTCAGACAGGGTACTAAGTTATTCACTAGACTCTCTGTTCTGTGAAAAGGTTTCTGCTTACATTATGTAGAACAGGCTCCTCTTTTTTAACACTTATGCTCACCTGTTAAAGAAGTTATAAATCTTATCTTGCCTCTGATAATGCAATGATAATAGTCCTTGCAGTCTTTTAAATTGAACTGTAAAATGTGACTGGGGCAGTATTGCTTTGGTGCCATAAAAAAGGCATATACTCTCCCTATCTGCTAAACTGATCTATGTTGACAAAGTGATATACTACAGCCAGTCACACCACATGACACAGAGAAAAGCATGGGCTTTACAACTTTTTTTTTTTTTAAACATAATTTATTGAGATAAATTTCTTTTTGAGAGGTAAGAAAAAAAAAATCAAAGGAATTTCTAAGTGAGAGAAGTTTCTCAGAAAATAAACATGCCAATGATTAGCTAAGCAAACACATCTGCTTTCTTAGTTTTTCCTTAGTTAATTACCAAAACAGGGAACCTTCCCTCCCCCCCCCCCCCCTCACCCCCTTCCCCTCCTGCAGAATATTGTTATTTCAAGAGGATTCTGCTTTACCCTTGCAATATTAATTTTATTGGGATTACCAATGGGAAATGAGCCTTGATATTCTTCCTAATGTAAAGCTTAATCGCCACCCCTTAAGAACAATATTTTTCCACCAAACATCTTTCAGAGAAAGGAGGGGGGAAGGAGTTGCAGAGGAACTAAGCAGCAATTTGAATCAAGGCTGCATTGGGCTGATTTTACTTGACAGAGCGTGTGTTTCAGCAGGACTGTATAATTTGCACTTCTGTTCCCTTATTATGGAAGGACAGCGAACTAATGAGCTTTTCTCCAGCACAATGTCAATTATATTTATTTTCTTCCACAAACTTTTCATTTTCCTATAGTTCCAAGTTATTCCTTAAAACAATCTGTTCCCCTCCACTCAAGTTCCATGGCTGATACAGAGTTAAGCCATGTGTGCATTATATGACCATGAAATGTGTTTTTGGAACTCAGTACAGATAGATATTTTGTTTTAGGAAGTCGCTGAAAGAAGTGCTTAGTTTACAAACGAGTGATTTTATTTTTTGGATTTTTTTTTTTTTTTTCTGTTTTATGAAACCAAGTCAGAGTGCATTGCAGGCCAAGCGCCCATAGTACATAACCACCATACGACAATAAATAGAAAACTAATAAGTAGCAAAACAGTACTTTTATTTCAACTGCAGGCTTATAGAAAAAAAAAACAATAGTGCATTGTAAGATTATTTAAAGATAAAACAGAGAGAGAGCGCGAGAACACACATAGACAGATTTATAATGATTGTGTTCATAACAGAAAAATAATATCATAGTGCAGTGTTTGTCTTTAGGTGTAAAAGATTGATAGGAAATATAATTTGTAATGGATTATTAGCTATAGACTCACTGATGAGGATACATGTGATGATGTGGTTGTATTGTATACTGATTACATGTGTCTGTGTTTTTTTTTTTTTTTTTTGTCTTTCTGTATATGTATGATAGGAAACATATTGGTTATGATAGATTCGTTATACATGCCGAAGAAGATATGTGGGATGAGGTTTTATTATATATAAAGACAAAATAAATTTTGTGTGTGTGTGTGTGTGTGTGTGTGTGTCTGTTGCATTGTGAACATCATGCATGCTGCCAAGCAGTTGCTGTATTGTGAACTGCAGAGACAGTTGCTAAGCATCCAGAAACAGAGGGGTTACATTGCAGCCACTTTAACTCTTTCAGTGCCATAGAGGCCTACATCATCAACCTTCTCCCCACACCCCATTTCCCCCTCCTCTGCTGTCAATCGGTTAATAGATCTGAAACTAGCTTTCTGGTAAACAAAACATATGTCAATATAAATCAGGGAAAAACAAAAACAGGGTATGCCAAAAAACAAAACAAAAAAAAACACACACCACCCCAGTAGATTAGGATAGGGGGGACAGGCACATCAGAGGGTCTCTCTGTGTATTCCTGGCCAGCTGTAGTCAAACACAATGCTTTGTTTCAAACTCTCTCTCTCTCTCTCCTTATCATCCATTTTCCCCTTTCGCCCATCTCCTTTTTTTCCATGCTATTTTTCTCTCTCTCTCTTCCCTTCCAGTAAATTGGTCGTAACGTGTGCCTTTATGTTCTGCCTATAACTAGGATGTAATCAGGCGCCGCATGTCTCTCTCTAAAAGCATTTAATAAATGTCTATTAAAGGTCTACACATGTAAGATAAATTTAGTAGCGCTGCTTCCTCTGTGTATCCGAACGGTAATGATGGATATACCAACAGGGATTCTCCTTCCGCACAGCCAGAGATTCACTCTACAAATAAGGCAAGCAAAGTACCCACCCAAATACAATTATTTACACTGAACCCCAAATCGTCACTCTGTGCCCTGTGTGCTACAGTGGGTTTCAAATCCAGTGGCTCCTTTTACATTTTTCAATCTCCATCTAAACCTAATAAAAAGGAGAAAGAGTGCATATTTTTACTGGCCTTCTGGGTGTATTTTGATCAGACTGTTATTTTACACAAGCTGTTTCAACATTTTCTCCCCCTAAATCTATCTCCATAAAACCTTTAATTTTTTCCAGTAGATTTTTATAGACTTAAAATAACAGTCATCTCTCTCACACACACACACACTCTCTCTCTCTCTCTCTCTCTCTCTCTCTCTCTCTCTCTCTCTCTCTCTCACACACACTCACTCATTCAATCTTTCTCTTCTTCAACTCTCTTTCACAATCCATCCATCTCTCTCCCTCAATCTATCCTCCCATTCCATTGCCTTTTATATCTCTTTCTCTCCCTCCTATTGGCAAATGCCTTATTAAAATATCTTATAGACAGCATATGATTGTTACTCCTTACTGTATATTAAAAAATAAAAACTATAAAATACTGACAACCATCAATTATCTTGCAAACACTCATTTTCCCATTGATATCAATCTGTATCATCAAAATCCCAATGATTGCTCCCCTTTTCAATATCATAGACTGATACAGACACTGCAAGGCTTCAGATTCCCATTCAATAAGTATGAGAATACTGCCATGGTTATTTGATTTCTCTTGTTTCATCCTTCCTAAATAAATAAAGGCTTTTTATAGCTGATATAGATAATTCGGCCTCCCATTGTCAGACAAGAGGAATACCTTTTTCTAGATGATTTTCTAAGCAAATAATAGAATATTTAAACTCTCTGCCAGGGTTGACAGACACCTGCGATAATGTAAAGAATTGTAGCCAACTTTAGTAACAGTATGCTATTCAATATTTAATGTTTAATTCAAGGAATAATGCTGTTTATTTTCTTTATAAATAAATATACCCCAAATGCTCCCATATTGATTTCACAACGAAAGCCTCTTAAAAGCCTCGGGTTGCCCATGTAATAAAAATCTAAAAATTAAAATTACATACTAGATACACACACATAAATGAGCTGTACAATATTGTCCTCATAAAAACACTTGTCAAATACTCGTATATTTATTGTGCATAAAATATATCCTTGTTAATTACATAGAGTGTACACAGAATTAGGTTTCACACAGTCACACCATATAGGTGAAGTCAATACAGCCCTATAAAAATATACCCTTAACACTTATATTAATTAAATCTCATTTACACACTCAAACACTACACACACCGACAAGTAAAACCACTAAAGACATACACATGCAATAGATACATGTAATACATTTAGAGTGGGATTTTTTTTTTATATACTATAAATTATTTTGTCCCCTTGTGTAGTTCTTTGTGGACATTTATAGATTTCATTGAGACTTCTTCTCACTTTTACTGTCAGTTATCTTTGTCCCTTTTTAAATGAAGGGCTTTTAACAGGAATCAGTGCTCTCGGCGTGAGTCCCTCTCTCTAAATGTTAGAAAATTGTGCCATCTACCAGCAATGCTAAGTACTGACACATTCACAGACCTCTAAGGACCTTCAGTCCAACTTCAATGCAACTATGTCAAAGGGTGGGCTTCTGGGGGGGCTGAGAGATGGCAGGCTTGGGTTCAGAGGGGATTTCTAAGCCTTAAGGAGTAGTGCAGAAAGGGTCGTGAGCAGAGGGTGGTTGATGTATTCTCTTACAAACAGGCATTGAATGATAGAAAGCATAATATAATAATTTAGATTACCTCCAGTATCCCATCTAAATGCCTTTTTTTTTTCTTTTTTTTTTTTAACAAAAGTTAAAAATGGAAGGTTCTTGCGTTAACTGAATATGTGCTGGGTCCCTCCCCCCCAAAAAACATGTTCTTAGAGGGAACACTATCATTCTTTTTCCAGCATTGGTACAAATAAACAAATATGGTTGATTTAAACCAAATTAATAACAAGTGCTTGTTGAATTTTCCAAGGTGATATTTTTTGGTACGTGCATTATTTACTGCAATACCCACATGTATGTAAAGTACATGTATGTGCAGGCACACATACATATCTGTGCATATGCTGAATGTACCATATGCTATAGGTATGTGTGTATATTTGTGAGCATTTGTAACTTTGCAATATATATTACATATATATATGTGTGTGTGTGTGTGGGGGGGTGTTTATATGATATATAGCATTTATATATACATATTTGGATATAGATATACAGTCTCGTTAAAAATTGCGAAATATCTTAACAGTATTTAATGACATAGTGCAAATTAAAAAAGTTCACTTGGCGGCCAAGCGGAAAGATAACGGTGTATTTAAATTATATTTTATCCCAAGTACTTATTATACAGTTAAAAACATAACCTAAATATTTAAGATATATAGTCAGATATTTTTTTCCTTAATTAACGTTTTAATCATTTTATTTGAGAGGATCATTCCACAGAATGCCATATAGTAATGGCAATGTTCTTTAAATTAAATGAAATCCGTAACGTGAGCGATTCTTTATTCTGACCGTTCTATATGTGAGGGATAGCACAGACAACGGTGCGAAGGGTGGCTTTCTCCATCATGTCCCAAGTCACTTAAGCTTCCTGATATGGCCTGAGGTGTAGCGCCTTGATTTAATGCCCAATATAGCAGAAAGTTAATGAATAGGAAAATGATTTTGCAATAACGTGCATTTGTTTTTCTTACAAGTAATATGTGCAGCTTTTAAGGTTTCATATTAAATTGCGTGCTGAATTATTAATCAGTATTAATTTGATAGAAATGGTTATGTTTTAATTTTTGTATTATTGTTTTACTCTGTATTCATATAGGGAAACTGAGTTTTCTAAACTCAATTAATCACATGTCCCTTGTATCCTTCAAAACAATGTCAGGTTTGAGGGAGGGACATTTTTGACAATATGAAGTATTAAAGCCCATAGTATTTAAGGTCATTTCAGTCCTGGTGGTTGGTGATCTTCCATGCTGGATACTGAATATGGTGAACACAATAAATGATACACTGAAGGCAATGTAACCTGTGGGTTAACTCTCTTACTGCCTCACTAGGATCGCCGCTGATTTAGGCAGCAGCAGTAAAGGGGTTAACCGCTACATACCTCCTCTTTGGTATCCTTGATGCACCAGTGTTTATTTAATGTATTACTATAGAACTGGTTTGTTTCAACCGATTATCTCGTATCTGTGCAGCAGAAGTAAGATATCTCAGTAGCCTCTGGGTCAGTCATTGATCTCTGTGAAATGCTGCAAAGGGATGGGTTAATACTTCCTGATTAGCATGTTCACAGCACAGGGCTGACTGAACCTTCTCCCTCTCCTCTCTCTCTCCCCCCATCCTTATTCTCTCACAGCCCCCCCCCCCCCCATCCAGATCTTTTTCTATCTCTCCCCTGTGCTCTATTACCCTATCTCTCTTCCTCTCTACCACTTTCCCTCTAAGTCTTTCTTTATCCCTTTTTCTTTATTTCCCTCTCTCCCTCGCCCAGTCTCCCTCTCTCCTCTCCCCCATCTGCACAGGTTCTTAGTAACTCGATTCAGTAAACCCAAAGCCTTTTTGGTGTGTGTGTGTGTGTGTGTGTGTGTGTGTGTGTGTGTGTGTGTGTGTGTGTGTGTGTGTGTGTGTGTGTGTGTGTGTGTGTGTGTGTGTGTGTGTGTGTGTGTGTGTGTGTGTGTGTGTGTGTGTGTGTGTGTGTGTTTTGTTGTGTATCACGCTCTATTCAGTGCACCTTAATACACCGTTACAACTGTCCCCCCAAATTATTTCCGTTGCATTTCTCTGTTTCAATGTTTCTGGCTTTCTGTGGATTGTGTAGTCACCCTCTGGCGATTTTCTTCCAGTCTCTTTACTTAATCTGTTCTTTGGGGTGTTTTTAATTCATGTGGGTGCTATAGAAGTATAGCTCAGAAATAAAAACAAAAAAAACAACAACACAAAAAAAAAAACCTCTACTACCTACAAAGAGACTAGGGCTTTGTAAGGATAGAAAGAATCAAAAATGAAAAGAGAATTGCAGTCCTGACTAACTTGTGAAAGTGTGTTTGTGTGTATGTATATGTGTGTTTTTTTAAAGATGTCTTTGAACCGCCTTTGTACTGAATAGGCACAAGCAATTGGCAATGCAAGTCACGGTTAGAGACATTCTGATTTAACCTCTTATACCGAATGAACCTTTTCATTTGCAAACCGATAAATCTCCATCTCCGGCTACCTTTTGTAGGAGCTGGCTGGGGCTTACCAAAAGCAATCTTTTTTTTTTTCTTTTTTTTTTTCTTTTTTATTCTTTTTTTTTAATTATTATTCTGTTCTTAATGAAATCTGTATTTTTGAAAGTTTTTCTCACTTGTAAAAAAAGTTTTGGAGATTGCATTTTTTGGAATAAAACAATAATCTTCAACGACTGTGGATGTGGCAAAGTAAGATCATTCACTTTATTATATTCTCGTTGGAATGTTAGATTTATTTTATTTATAGTTTTTTGGGCTTTGTATTGTGTCTGTGTATGTATAAGAGTGCTATTGGGGGTCTATTCTCTAAACAGCGAGTTAGGAAGTGATTTGCAAAATGTACAACAAAATAATCTGTTTGAAATAATAAAACTCAAATTTGGAAGAGTTAAAGATGAATTTGAAATACAGCTAATTTGACTCTCAATTTTGCAGATCAACACAACTCTGTATTTAGCAAATAACCCCCTACGTGTGTACGTGTTTATGTATGTCAGTAAGCCTGAGTTATATCAAGTTACTAATAAGACAAGGGGTGTAGTAATAAATTAGTGTTAGCGGGCTGTATGAACACTCCAAATTAACCCCTTGTTTGGCAAAGGAAGTGTCCTGTGACTTAAACAGGCCTAGAACAAAAAGAATATACAATTAGACCTAAATACATTATTGGATTGATATTTAATAATAATTAGTAATACCTGATTAATAACAGAATTTACATTTCTACTTATGTGTTTCTTTATTTTTATGTGTTTGCGAAATACTAAGATTTAAGAATAATTGGCACTACTACTGCTTTTTTCCTGTAATTCCTGTAGAATTTCACATACTTTTTTCCCCAAAACATATATATATATCCGTTCAAAAAGTTACCTACACTTGGTATGCTGTTTTTATAGTCGGTGCAATGTAAATATTATAGTACAAAATATAACTTACTAATCTGTCTATAAATAGTATTTTTGGCAAATAGATATGTTTTACTGTTAACCATTTGAGTATAAGTACAACCCCCAAATAAGTTGCACTCAAAGGGTTAAGTTGGTGTATGTTTAAAAGAGTGTGAAATATATCTACAGCAATTTATAAACACTTTCACTCAAAAGAAATATGTTCAATAATCATTGAAGGGTAATGCTGAGATCAACTGTCCCCCAAAAATATATAATTATTGCTATTAATTTTTATTTGGATGTACAGATTGGTTTATATATTAAGCAGTTGGATGCTAAGTTCGGTTCCTTAGTTTCTTCTAAAAGGATAAAACAGCTCTCATCCAATTCACTTTAACCATTTGAGTGTCAGAACTTATTAAGAAACTCAGTTAAACCAGAATGCCAGACAGCATGTTTGTTTACAAAATATATGACAATTATAAATAATAATAATAATAATAATAATAATAATAAATACCAAAGCCCATACTTAGTTTATTGTTACACATTAGTTCTGAGCAATTTGTGAAATTCCCATCTTGCTATTTTCAAATGGGCGAAACCGCAACTGAACACATTTTCTATAATAATTAAATAAATAAAATACAATAAAAAAAAAACCCTACAAATGATTGGATATTAGTGAAAATGTGTACATATATAATAAATAAATAAATAACAATTTAGGTGTTTTTTTTTTTTTTTTTGCAGTATTTTAATGCTATCTAATACCATGACTAGTTTCATTGGGGAAAATGTATTCCTTCAGCTATGTATTCTGCGTGTGCTCCCCATCCCCACGCGTGGGTAAGAAGGTAGCGATGCCTTTTATTGATTCAAGCAATATAAATATTAATTACACAATAACATCAGATAAATGATGCAGCTGCCATTTCTCCACAGTGTTATAGAAAAGTATCTTTCAACAGTTTTACGTTATACAAAATACATGAATGATATATTAAGCTTATTTAACCTTTTATGTACCAGAGTGAAGACTAAACGACAAGATTATAAAATTGGCAAATATGTAAACACACAAACAATGTACATATTAGTACGGTGTCCGAGTTTAAAGCATTATACTGCATAATTATCTGTATTATTATTATTATTATTATTATAAAAAAAAAAAACTAATGCAAAATAATGCATTTCTGTATTGGACTGAGAGTTTGTATCACGTTTGTCTAATAAATTATTGATGCGAAAATCTTTAGTATCCAGTTAAACAATATTGGAAACTCCTCATCTTAGCAGTTATAACAAAATGAACGCACAGGAAAGAGATTGCACATGCAGGGGTGTACAATCAGGATAACAGCATCGACACATGTTTCTGTCTAATGGCAAAAATAATCCTCTAAAAAAAACACTATTTTAGAACATGACATATTTGGTAAAAAAAAATAAAAAATAAAAATGTGAGAAGAGGCTCGATGGATTAAAATGCATTCCGAATGCAAAATAATCTTTAAACAAGCTTATAAATGTGTCAGTGTGACACAAAATTGGTCCAAATGTCTTTTCACCTTGAAAGGATAATCGCCTAGCCATCAAAGGGTTAAACCTACTGATTTGAAGTAAATGTGTGTTGTGTATGTGTATATATATCAACTTAAATTTGACATTTGTTTATTATTAATATATATATATATACACACATGTTGCAACTGAAATATTGGGGTATATTTGGCTATGTGTGAATTTTCAAATAGAAAACATCCAATTGCTATTATTAGTATTTATAAAGCGCCATCATTTCAAAATTGGATACAAAGAAGCATTCTGTCATTCTGATATAGAACCTCTGCTGCTGGTATAAAAACCCTTCACCTTTCCCAGGCCTCACTGTTGTAAGACTACTTACATGTCTCAAGCTCAGTGCTCTCAAGCATCTGGGGCATATGGTGATGAAAAGATCATTCTTGGTACACAATTGTCACATAGGGGCTTACTCACCACCCAGTGAATTGTACTTGATTGCCAAATTTAGGCCACCTAGCTAAGTTGGAAAAATCCACCAGTTCTTGCGATGCATACCGCTTGACTGCTTTAGCCTGAATTGTGCAATGCAGTTTTAAGTTCACTTTGGCGAATAAACCCCTACACGTGTCACTCATGTACTTCCCATATCAAGGACAACCAGAAGAAAAGGCTGGTTAAGATATCACAAGTAGTAACTGTTTGGTCACTGACTGGCTCAGGCATTTCTCTTGTCCTTGGGAATTAGAGTGTTAACCCTAAGAAGAATCCACCTGCTTTGCACTAACCTGGTAGCTTGGAAACTGCCAGGGGCGTATTCACTAAACAATGAACATCGATGTGTGAATCCAGGCAAGGGTAGCTGAGTGTGACATCAATAAAATCTAGTGCAACTGACATGAATACATATTTCCCACCGGTTTGGCCTTAAAATTACCATGAGATCTCAACTCAGTGATTAGTAAATAGACCCAATGTGTGCATTTTATTGTCTAATATACACCGTGCCATTTAATTGCAACTGACAACTTGTGACCCAGTCCTTAAACCTGTTAACTCCAATTTTAAAGGATACAAAAGTAGGGCCAGTTTGTGAACAAGGATAGATAGATAGATAGATAGATAGATAGATAGATAGATAGATAGATCGGGTTACAAGATTGATCGGATTGATTAATTTGAGTCTTGGTTCTCGCTGTTACCATTTAATTAGCCATTTAACTAGTAATAATATTAATAAACTAAACGCAACACTATGTTAACGGTGAAGAAATGTCAGATCAATAAACACTGATTGGTATCATTTCAGAGTGCTTGGAACACGCTGATATGTCTCTTGGCATGCATTCGTTATTATTGCACACGTTAATAAATGAAAGCTAATATTCTCTGTCTATACAGCGGTCTAATGGGGAACTCTCATATTAAGCTCACAGGTTGCAATGCAGCACTGAAGCCTCCTCCCCAGTCTCCCTCTAATGTCGATTTCTGTAAATACATTCTCACTTCGCGTATTTTCTCTCCTGCAATTTCTTTCCTCCACAATTTTCTCCAGGCATACATAGTTGTTTTTATCAATTAAATATAATTTAAATTAAAAAAGAAAATATTGTGCACTAATGTGAATTCGAGAAACGCACGACTTGCTCTCAATTAATGCTAAGTGGGTCTATACTCTCAGTGTCCAGGATAATGTTTTTATAAGCAGGGAAGACAGTGGTTCTTGTGGTAACATTCTGATGTATTAGACAGGCAGGTCCAGTTCACCAGTGATCCATCCCTCTGGTTAGCCTCTCCTGGCTCTCAATGTGTGAATCACCAAACAATTCAATTTGGCAGGAATTTTAAAGTCAGTAAATAGCCAGGGCTGATATTTTCACCGAATGTTTGTGAATATTTATAACATGTTCAGCCGGTTTGAAAACCGAAAAAAAGAAAATAAAGTCTGTCTGTGCATGTTGAGATTTATAGTTTACAAACATCTTAGGTCCCATGGAAAGATATTGCCTGTAGACTACGTAGCGTGCAGGTTAGCAGAACTGGGTTTCTCTGGTTCTGGTTAAGGATTGTTATAGTTACATTGTGGCAATTGAAGTGTGACGTCACAAAGTGGTTGATAGAATGTTCTCCTGAGATTCAAACGAAGCTCTAAATAAATTCAGATCAGTGACGTAGGTGTTCACAGACATCAGAGGCACGGAGACCTCTCTGCTGTCTCCTTGATACAATTTGTAAGGCTTGCAATCCTACATTTCTTGTCCAATCCAGAAAATGTATCTCATCTGGAGCTCTAAATCAGCCTCTTTCTAAGAGGATAAAACCATGATTTTGTGTGTTGTGTCAAATCCATGTAATATACACTTTGCTCATCCAACTCATCACTTGCACACACCGTGCACACACACATGCACACACGCACACGCGCACACGCGCACACTGACATACGCACGCACACACACACACACACACACACACACACAAACACACATGCACACACATATACAACATGAAAATAACTTTTGTTTACACTTAAGTTAATATTGTTATTATCCACGAATTATGGGCCAATCAAGTGTGCAAAAACAATGACATTCCCTATACAATTCTATAAAATAAATTTTTAACCCCTTAAGGACCAAACTTCTGGAATAAAAGGGAATCATGACATGTAACGTGTCCTTAAGGGGTTAAAAAAAACTGAAGCAGTGGGTTGGGGTGGGGGTGTCGACCTTAATCTATTATTGATTTTACTTTGAAATATTTGAAAGTGCAATACTGTATTGTTGTGAATAAATATAATAAAATTCTTAAAACACACCCGAGTTCTTTTTTTTATTCATTTTATTTCTCTATTTTATTCAGTCTGGTATCTATCTGTGTGTGTGTGTGTGAGTGTGTACAGAGAGAAAGGGAAGAGGTGTGATTGTGTAGAATGTGTAACATCTCCAGTCTTGTTCTCTCTGTCTTCAAACCTACGAATCATTAGCAATACCCTCTGGCTACATGTTTTGCACAAGTGAAACATTAAGCCATAGTTTGTAATACAAACCCTGATTATTTGCTTTACATTTGTCTTGAAGAACTGCAGCAAGGATCCAACCCTTTCCCTCCTCCCACCACGAAACTTCTTACAAAATAACAAAACCCCAAGCCTTGAAAAATCTGACTTTATTGGTAAATTGCAAAACCCTAGACGGTCTGGCACTCTTAATTAAATAGCTTTATTTAAATTTATAACAACTTCGAAATCTGTCATTTTTCTGTGTATATGGTTTCTTACTATATAAAAAAATAATCAATAAAATTCACCAGGACTGCTATAAAAATGGAATATGATCCATAGGGGACCTATTCACTAAACGGCGTTTTGGAACGATTTAAAAAATAAAATAAAAAAAATGTACATGTAAAAATGTAATTTAGGCCAGGATTGCAGAGTTGAAAAAAAAAAAAACAAGTCTCAAACTTGTATTAGATTTTTTTATTTCTATACTAAGCTTTGTGTTTTTTACCCTGTATTTTGCTAGTTGGTTCTGAGTCCCCATAAACTGAACTTACTGTTCAGTGAATAAGCCCCTTAGGAGGCAGACTCTCTTAACACGATATATTCCGTCTGCCTATTTTATAAAGCCAGCGCTGGATATTGTCGATCTTTCACTTTGTAAAGCGCCAACATATTCCATAGGGTTGCACAAATAAAAAAAAGTAATTGGCAAGAAGTTACATAGTTAATTGTGCCCATCCCCCTACAGAGCCAGAAAAGCTCCAAATCGTGTTTGAAATGAATACCACGTATTGGCTAAATTCTAATTTCTGAAATATTATTGCTTTTTGCCAGTTACATTTCAACTAAATGTAACTTTATCAGGGCTGATATTTAATACACATTACACCATTACAAATAATTGTATCCATTGTCCCAGATCGCTCCAATGTAACAAAACTGAACCGAACAGCTATCACTATAATTACACAACAACTTACAGGTGTAACAGCAAACACGATTGATTTCATGTCTTGAAAAATTATCCAGACAAAAAAAAAGAAGGAAACAGAATATACAGAGAAATGATTTTCGCTAATTATCTGCTTCTAGGCGACGATAAGACTTGCTGTCTCAATTCACCTCCATAGAAAGTGATTTATTAAATAAAAAATGGAAAGATATGCTTGCAATTTCTATGACAAAGTACAATTGCTCCATAACATTCTTCATTTTCAGCAGACTCTCTGTAATGCCCTTTTTATTCTCATCGATCCTTGCCTGTAATATCATTTGGATATTAGCTCAAGAAATGTAATCCCAGAGTCTATATTGCAAGAAATATTGACACCCAATGACTCCATATCACCACATACTGAGTTATTAGTAGATCACATGATTCACTTTCATTTCTCTATTTCTAGGTGCTGTCCCTGTGTGTAAGGCTGTCAGAGAGAGAATGTTTTCTAAAGTGCCTGGTTAAGGGCTACTTCTAAGTGTCCAGACCTATTAGTTGTTTGATTTTTGAAAAGTAAGCGTATTGAAATTTCACAAGTGTTTTTATAAATTGATCATGTTTTTTTCTGTTGCAATCCCGCCTGCTGCAGCAAGGTGGCGCTGTAATGTATGAATGCGTATCCTTCAGCACAGCTTTTGCAGTAAGCGCAGTTCTATACATGTGTGTATATTCTGTCCTTTTTAAAAAATGTAATGTGTGTATTTTTATATTGCTGTTTCATTGCATATAATAATTGGTAACACCATCATTTATTTTATTGCGCATTATATTGGATATTAAATAATTTAAATGAATTTCTGTCACTTGGTGAATTTAATATGAAAATGAAAATACTAACTGTGGAATGCTTAGAATATAGCTATTATAGTCTGATCTGCAGCTTTAAATATAATACTCGATTTACAGCATTGGGTACCTGAGTAATGTAAAAACAATATTAATTATTGTGAGGTTTTAAGAATAAAATATTTAAACATTTCATTGCAATAAAAACAAATGTATTGCAAATTGCTGTTTAAGTGTTTGAAATTCACATCCATGGGAAATACAAAACCAAATATTCTAAAAATAAATTGAGAAAAAACGTGAAACGATTTTTAAAATAAAATAAAAAAAACAAGTATCCATGATTTTTTATAGCTACATTTTATTATTTTTCATCGATTAACATACACCTTGTGGATTTTCTTTTTTTTACACATGAAACAAAAAAAAGCAAAACAATAAAAAAAGCGAAATGAATTATGGTATTAAATATTTTACAAAAACATTAAAAAATGATAATATAAGCATGAATACAATTAAAGAAAAATACAAAAGAGGTAACTAAAAAAAGAACAAAGAAGAATTTATATCAAAAGCAATAGAATATTCTTTTATCTTACCAATGTATCAATTTTATTTTGTTAATAGATTCTAACTGTCCCCGAACCCAGTTATATAGAAGGGTGATATAAGATGTTTAACATTTCACTCAAAGAAATGCTAGTGTCTGGCTGTAAACGTGGTGTTTGATATATAATTGAATTTAGGCGTTTTTTGTGTCTTTAATATATTTTACATTACTTCAGGCTAAAATGTTGACAGTGTGGATAATTATTTCCAACAAGGATTTATTATGAATATATTGGTTTATATGTTTTATTATATGATTTTTTTTTCCCCAGAGGAGAAGTGATGTATGAACCATGGTAACTTCAGTATAGAACAATAAACAGATGTTTATAAAAAAAAAAAAAAAAGAACTGACTGATTTCAGATGTGGGGGATTTATCCATACACCACACTGACCTGTGATACCTATTATAGGAGGATATAGTGAGGGGCATGATCTAAAAGTTTACATCAATTTCGTTCTTTATTATTTATATTAGTGTGGCTATGAGGAACGACAGCACAGATAAGGGGACAGTTTAAAAATCCAGCGAGACATTAACCTGCAGATTGTTTTAAATTATGATGGATATATGAAAAATGAGCTTTGCTTTCAAGCTAATGCAAAATAAAGTTTCTCAATTTTCTGAATCAATGTGTCCTTATTTTGCGAAAGTAGATGGCTTAAAATCTGTTTAGAGAGAGAGAAAAAAAAAAAACAATCTTGCAAAATTGTTAAGGGGGGGGGGGGGGAGGAACTAAAGCTAAGAAAATGGCTATTATTTCTTGAAATTAGCTCTCCCCCCCCCCCCCCCCCATACAGGTGTTTGTTACAGAAACAGCTGTGGTTATAAGGCGTAATGTGTTGATATGGAAACACTCCATATAAACATTATTTCTTTATTTTTTTATATTATCCATCTTGAAATGTATTTGAGTTTTAAATGTTGATATTGTCTTTAATCCATTAGATATCACCATGTTAAGCATCTTTGTAACCCAGATATTAGTAAACTGGCAAAGGCTGGCTGTGCATCATGAGAGGTTTAATTCCCAGGTATAAGGGCTGCTGGGGCACTGTATACTGACCCAGAACCAGACTAAATTGTTGACAAACAGATCCACTTGCATTTGATGTCATTTTGAATTGTGCTCAGTGCATTAAGACACATATCTCCAATAGCAATGTCAGCCAGAAACAGACACCCGCAGAACAAAATCTAATATTAAACGAATAGAATAAGATGTCTTATCTGGAAATTGGCGAACATATTATTCCGAGTTAGGGAAGTAGAAATCTCTGCAGCTTTGTGTTAGCACCAATTTCCCATTGTCATTTCATACATGGTATCAGTCCCTCTCTTGGCGTCTTCTTTTTCCCTCATCTATTATAGTTAAAATTATATTCTACAGATAAGGAGCCGACAGAGCCAGAACAATGCATTGGGAACCAGAGAAATACACTCATCATAATCTGTTACCTAATGAAACCAGGACGGGGAGGATGGGGGTTTAACCCCTCACTGGAGGCACCACAACAAATCACACACACACACACCACAACAAATCACACACACACACACACACACACACACACACACACACACACACACACACACACACACACACACACACACTGTGAGTTTATGTCTCTTTACAGGTGTAGCAGATGCATACATGTGTTTGTATTTACATTTAAACATGTATGTGTTTGTTACTCTGTGTATGTTTATGTGTCTGAGACTATATCATGTATATGCATATAAAGATTGTGTGTATGTATGTGATATGAATAGGGAAGTGACTTTAGAAGACAGACAGATAGACAGATAGATAGATAGATAGATAGATAGATAGATAGATAGATAGATAGATAGATGTTAGTATCTGGTCAGTTGGATTGGAGATATTAAGACAAACAGATCCACACATATTAAACACACCATCTTCTCATTACTATCCCAGTGCAGGGAATTCCTTTTCCGAAGTTCGCATTAAATGTAATAAACGACACTATATGTAAAATCTATTGCAGCCTCTTGATACTTGTCTGTAATTAGTTTTACAACTCACACACTGGAAGTGAAATAATTATTTTATTCACAGCAATCAATAAAAAGTGAGGCACGTGACTGTACTGCTCGACTTATAAATACATTGTTTCAAGGCATTAACCCTTTGAGCGGTGTGTGCTGGCTGTGGAGTGGAGGGTGGCAGTGCCAGCCAGGCTCAGTGTAGTGAGACTGGCACAGACCCTTCCCGTGCCCTCTCTGTGTCTGTGTGAGTGTGAGCATCCTATCCCTCAGTCCTCACACAATCCGCTGGTGTGAAGGAGCTGTCAGCATTCATTACACAGCCTGTCTAACAGCACATCTCAATCTCTGCCTGCTGTAAGATAGCCATCTAAACCACCTCACTCACTGCCTCCATGTGTCTAAACCCGGCACGGGCTGGGCAGCCATGGCACATACACACACACACACACATACACACAGCACATACACACACACACACACACACACACACACACACTACATGCACATACACAAAGTACATACACACACAGCTATCGCATACACGCAGTACATATACACACAGCTATCGCATACACACACATGCTCACAACTATCATATATACAAAAACGCACACACAAAACTATATCATATATACACATACACAAAGCTGTCAGAAACACACAAATGCATACACATAACTATATCCTAGACACACAAATACAGACACACAACAATATAAAAGACACACAAATAGACACACAGAAGAAAAGTGTGCATATATTTCTCTTTTTACACCTTCACACAGAAGCAATATTTTATTGCATACATACATACAGAGATATACACAATCAATATAATTATATCTATCTATCTATCTATCTATCTATCTGTCTGTCTGTCTGTCTGTCTGTCTGTCTGTCTGTCTGTCTGTCTGTCTGTCTGTCTATCCATCTATCCATCTATCCATATTTATTATGTCTCTGTTTAAATATATTTTTGCTGGTGTATATTTGTGTTTTTATATGTGTGTGTTTAAATATGTATGTGTGTTTTTGTGTTTGTGTTGAATGCGTTGCACGTGTCTGTATATTTGGAGATTCCATGCCTAGCTCTCTGCGGAGGGATGGATTCTGTATCCTCTCTATCATTAGCAGTGATACTGCAAGACGAACATTTTATAAAAAGAATAGTCTGTGTCTCTCGGATAAATCGATAATTGGGGATGATGCCACTTTAATTCTATCAGTGCGCTCCTTAATAGCGGTATATGAAGCGGCACAGCTCTACAATGAGGGGTGTAATAGTGTAATTGTAATATAGATAGGTGAGTGTGTATTCCTTGGGCATCTCTTTCAGTTTAACCATATAAAGCAAGGATTCTAATTAAAGGGACAGCATGCACTATTCAATTTACCTGGACATTTACATTTAAGGACCATTAACTGTTTAACTGTGGTCTACAGCTGCCTGGAACGGTCGATATTTTATACGATTATTTACTATTTATTTTTAGATCACATTTCTTCTTTAGGTCATCCACTTATTGTGAATAGCAGTACTTTAACCCCAATTCGTGGCCAGAGCTGAGTGATTCATGTCTTATGGTGATTGTGCCAACACGTGGCTGGTTCTGAAGGGTTTTAAAGGCAACAAATAAAGTATTACAAAATAAGTAAATAAATAATAAATAAACCTTATCACTTGCATTCATTTTAAACAAGAATCCATGACAGTTAATAATGCTTCATATCGTTTCTATCAATACTGGATTCGCTTAATTCATCACACAGACAACAATCCGGTAATGCAAAGTTTCAAATGACTTCCAGGAAACCAGCTATGCTATAATATAACTGATATATTGTATAGTACAATATTCGGACACTTTACCGAGACAAGAACACTTTTCTTTTCAGTCACATTTAACCATTTTATTGCCACATGTGAACAAAAAATGTTCATTGAGTTGCTGAAAACGTACAAAAAAAATCCAGAAAAACAAAAGAAATAATAGGAAAAAAAAACCAATACAAGTAAAGGAAATAATGCAATGATTAATATAAAAATATTACACGTCACGTTTAACCCTTACATTGATATGTCACTATCTTAATAGTTGACAGAGGAATATAGTTGTTGATCAGTGAACATCTTGTTCTGGAGGGGTCTGAGTTCTAAGCAGCAAATTGTGATGCATTGAAGAAGTCTGATGTAGGTTAAAGGAGATGAATTTGAAAAAGAAAATCTCCTGTTTGCCAAAATAGGAACGTTTTTGAGATTTCTTTTTCTCCCCAATCTGAGAGCTGTGATGTTTTAGCGTTCAGTTTGCCATACCGTTGTCATTTGACTAGAACTCTGCTAAAAGGACAGACTGCTCCTAATAAGTTAATAGGACTATGGGTTACAGGACAAGGGGCAACTGAGTTTGCCCAATATTCCATCGAAACTAGTCGCCCAGGTTTAATGCTGAGCACATGAACGTAATAATAATATTAATAATAATAATAATAATAATTTCACAATACCTGGATAAGACAACACCTGTTTTTAAAATGTTTAGAAAAAAAAATTAAATCTGTGGAATGGTGAGCTAGGGGCATTTTCCTAAAACAATTAGAGAATTGTCACCTCACTATGTAAACTGGGGTCCTCTTGTCGCATTCACCTCAATGCATCTGCACTGCACTCCATGAGCTGTGTTGAAGAACTTTTAAGGTGAGGAAATAGGTCCCAGGAGCTGACAATCTAACCTGATAAATAAATACTGAGTACCACAGCTAAGCCTGCAGAACTAGCAGAACAAGGATTGGAAACCCTGGCACTGAAGGTGCTGTCATCTTCAGCTGCATTTACAGCCATCATGCCCAGCCAGTCTCTAAGCTGGCTGAGCACAGTAAGAGTGGTTTATAAACACCTGCAATGCTAAGATTAGAATTAACATCTATCAGATGCCTGTGGTGGCAATATTCGACCTATTTCTGCACCAGTGAGCTTATTTACCAGACAGGAGACCTGGACTACCCCTATAAATATACCACATATTCTGAAATACCTATCATAGTGCTGGTCAGTCAAAACACAACATATTGCAAATAAACTACTCCTTTATATAGAACACTTTTTTTTAAACAAATCTCTAGTTCCCATGACCCTCAGTAATTGTTATAAAACATTTACAGTATATAAATGTAACCACACACCATGCTGAGTTAGACATTGCTGGGGTATATCACTTTAAAATAACCTCATATACTTTCAATGGGATACTAAACTTGCTTCGAGCCTTCTGGCACCGAAAAGGTTAAATACGTTTGTTCCACAATTGTCCAGTACCAATCTCTAAATGTTTACAGCTCAGATGGGAACTCCATGTATGTAGACTGCCAAATAGCTCATCTAATGTTTAGATAGTATCTTAATGACTAAATCAAAACGATAGATGAGGAATACTGATACTGATACTGATGAAAGAGGTGAAGTGGGATTAGGGGGTGTTGATGGTCCAAATCCATTTTTTTTTTTTTTTTTTACAATTAACCATTTTTATGAAAGTGTCCATGCATCCTTGTATTGAGCTATTTCTCCTTGTCAGTCCTGAGAGCACTTTAACTTTTAACTCAAAGGTAAATATGATCACATTTGAAATCATCTATATTTCATTTTTATTTTATTAGAAAAAAAAAAAATCTTAATTCCCAGATTAGACAGTCTATTTTTTTTTCTTTCCCTTCTATCAAGTGAAGGGGATGAGGTTCTCTGGAATATAATGTGCCAATTGTAGTCAGCATGTGATCCATGAAATGAGGAGGTGACTATTGTGGCTTTGGTATGTAATTATGCAAAACACTTCCCATAAAGACTTGCCATCTGATCTAATGACAGTCCCCAAGGTCTGTTTCAAAAGGGAGGGCCCGAACAGAAACATACAAAAAAGAAAGTTACAATTGTTTTAATACATTTTTTTAAAGGCGAAATGAGAGGTATAAACACCAAGAAAGTATTCATTACAACTTTGGAAGTTTTCAAACAAAAATGTGATATTAAAAACAAATAATAATTTATATGACAAGCCTTTATTAATAACAAAAATTGTATGTTTAATTCTAGGACATAAATAACACATGTATACATTCATAAATGGACCTAATTTATTGAAAAACGTCTATAATTCCATTTAGATTTTATGTAAGGAAGTGACAATAACAGATATACACCACGTGAATACAATGACACGACCACAAACACACACATACATGCGCAAAGGCATGCAAACAGTTAACTGATACCCACACACATACATTTATCCCACATGCTCACACTGAGAGACACAAAATCACACACGCATACCACAAGTTCAGAAATGCATATACACACATTTACCACATGCATAAGCTGAACGATACACACATTGACACAGATGCAAACAAATACAAACCACACAGATACATTGTTACACACACACAAACCAAATGCATACGTTGATATAAGCACACATGCAGACAGAAAGCACTGATCATAGACAGTTGCATATATCAATTGGCACCAACAGAAAGTCACAAACATATGTATGCACGTGTGTATGTTTCTGTGTGTCTCTCTGTCTATGGTTTATATATATATACAATATAATGAGCAAAGACTTAATCCTCATATAGATATTCGCAGACACATAGACAAAGACAGACAAACATCAAACACACACGTCCATATATATGTATGCACACAATACAGTGTATTAGAAAACACATTAATCATCTTTAAATGTGAATTATGCTTTCCATAAAGAAAGGGAGAGCAGACTGGCTTATTTATAGCACGGTGGATGGGAGGTCAGGGTGTGATTTTAGGGTTTCATATCGAGTATTATAATGGAAAACATATGTTTTAGCCTTGGACCATAGAACACTTGTAACATACAAGCAGAATGCAGGCTGGGCTCTGCTGACCTTATTAAAAAAAATCCAACAGCATTTCAGAAAAAGTCTTCCCTTTACTCCTGTAATTTGCTTTAAGTAGATAACGTCTCTCCGTATATCTATTGATCGAGGAGCCCTATTTTTTTTCTCTCCATTTTCGTTTCTTTATTAAATCGTTTTCAACGTAATAAACGTCATTAATCAAGCAGAGAACATGCTCCACACACACACACACACACACACACACACGCACACACACGCACACACACACACACACACACACACACACACACACACACGCACACACACACCCAGTGGTGTCTGCAAGTGGTAAATTTACCTGCTGACAATAACAGAGAATTTAAAAATATCCCAAAAAAGAAAATGCACTTAACGGAGATCAAACAGGAATAAATGAGTTATTTGTGAAGCAGAGTATACAGTCAAAATTCAAACTGAACACTTTCCTTTGTACATATCACAATGAAGGCACAGACTGGGGGTTAGGAATTTGCTGAATTAGAGAAACTGACATCATGGCTGTAGATCTTATTCTAGAGACCAGATCTTCAAAGCAGTTTTTTTCCTCTTTTTTTTTTTTTTGTTCATTAGAGATAAAAGCACCATCATTGGAAATAATTAAAACATTAATATATATATAAAAAAAGAGGCACAATACTTATATGTCCCCCCTCCCCCCATTTATTTATACATTTTGGGGGTTTATAAATACGATCTGTAACTTTTTAATTTTTTTTTTGTAGGTTGGAAGAAGATGCTTTTTTCTTGGAACACAGACTGCAAAAATACATATTTGCATTGCAATTCAGCCCTGCTTATCCCCTTGTATGCTCAGTAACAAACACAAGCATTATGATCTAGAGGTGCAAATCTGAGGGAGAAAAAGGGATATTTCAACAAATGAAGTACTGGCAGAGGGAGAAATAGACGGATCTGCTCTTGTCAAGGGTCAGGATGCCTCAGATTGCCTCTGTAGATCTTTTGAAAAATTCACACCATTGTGATCCTACTGATGTGCGCTTCAAATACTCAACAGAAAAAGCCAACACGCTTCAATCAGAAATAGAGGTCTGGAAAATTTTGATGCAAAGTTGGTCTGAGACAGCAGTGATTTTTTCTTCTTCTTGTACTGCCATAGTTCTGATCCCTTAGATGAGAAGTCTTGAAAAAAAAGAGAGAAAATTGCATCTTTTCTTGTTGCTACTTTCCAATCAAAGGGGCTTTAGACTTATCTGTCAATGAAAAAAAAAAAGAGAGAAGAGGCAAAATGAATTTTGTGTTTCATAATTAAACATTCCCACCCAAACCTTTCTAGCTAGCTGATTTTTCCCCCCATTTTATTTTATGCATATTCCCATCACAAGGAATGCCTTTATTATCCTGCTGCGTGCTGTGATCTCTTTTAGATCGTTTTTTTGTAAGTCGATTTAATGCAGCTATTAGAATAAAAAAAAGTATTTTGATTATATTAAAATCAATGAATGTATTTTATTTTTTTAAATGGTACATTTCTAAAACGATAATTTTTTTATTTGCTCTGTAACATGTGCTTTTTAACTAAGAGTATTGGTTAATTTGAACATTTTTGAAGACAAATAGTTGAGTTTGCTTTGTTTCCCATGGATAAATATAAGGCAGAAAATAGGACTGTAATTGAGTATGATTTGCGTCAAAGATAACGCAATTCGTTAGACGCAAAGGAGCTAAGTCTGTGTTATTGTTTTACGTTTGTGGTTTGTTTGTGGGATTTTAAATAGACAGCGAGCATTTTAATGAGTTCACATTAGTTTAGTTAGCAAGATGAGTATATTAAGATAAATTGATTTATATTTTATGCGTCTTTTTAACGCAGGGATCTATGAAAAACGAAAAAAGGTGAAATGGTCACTAATCATCAGAAAGATAATATTCTTTAATTAGCTCAGTGTCAAAGGTTTAGGGAGTCCGATTAAGTAGAAGTTACCTTAATTACGCATTAAACTCTGCCGAGTATTGTATAAGCATACAATTACTCAAAATGACTTAAAACGTAAAATATTTCACGAGGGGTCCTTATTTAATTAAAATAGTAATTAATTCAAGAGGTGCACATTCTCAGGTAGTGTTAAATATACTGTAATCGAAATATATCCATTACTTTTTAACCAGTTACATTTCCTAGAATTTTAATTTATAGGAAAAGTAACTTATGGAAACTGAAACATTAATTAGACTTGTATTTCCACCAAACTAAAGGGAACTAAATATAAAGAGGAGTTAAAATAAAAAGACAAATTATTGAATCTCTCTCTCTCTCTCTCTCTCTCTCTCTCTCTCTCTCTCTCTCTCTCTCTCTCTCTCTCTCTCTCTCTCTCTCTCTCTCTCTCTCTCTCTCTCTCTCTCTCTCTCTCTCTCTCTCTCTCTCTCTCTCTCTCTCTCCCTGTCTCCCTCACTCACATATTACTTATATGTTATTATGATGCAATCTACAATATCGAATTTAAAGTGTATATCTAAATACCATATGGATAGATACAACTGGACATAAACTAAATAACTACTAAATATGTTATGGCTAATCAACAGCAAAGCATATAGTATAAAGTAGATCAGAGTTAATAATAACATTAGGTGGTGACATATCCTGGCAGATTATTTTCTTTTTTCAAAAGTACATTTTCCAAATTGAGAAAAAAACAAAACCAATAACATTTTAATATGCATATTCAAATTGGTGACAATTAACCTGTGTTGCCAATAAAAACAAATTCGCAACATTTTTATATTGTTTTTTGAGACTCTCTAAAATTGTGAGGAGCAAAAAAAAAGTTTTTTCTGCACACCTGGTCTGTAATAAACATAGAAAATATAATAATCAGATTATATATTTATTATCAATAATATTGGATTTTCCCTAGTGAAAAATGAGACATCTATCAGACATCTATCTATCTATCTATCTATCTATCTGTCTGTCTGTCTGTCTGTCTGTCCCATACACAGGAGTGCGCACACGCACACACACACACACACACACACACACACACACACACACACACACACCACACACACACACACACACACACACACACACGCACACACACACACACCATGATGCCACTCAAGAGGAGGTTTGATAAATGGGCCCTCAATGTCTAGGTAAGAGACTGTGTCTTTGATTTCCATGCAAATATCAGATGCTGCTTAAGACTGGGCTCCTTAAAATTCAACTCAATAAAATGACTGGGGAATTCATTCATTTATCATTTTCAGAGGTATTAATTTAAGATGCATTGCCTGCTGGCTCTCACTGAATATGATCTGAGAAAAGGCCAGGTCACTTGTATGAACTATTGATTTCAAGTCATATCTCCCCATGTAGGGAGAAACAGAATTTGCTTTTTTGACAAAATGAAGATATTTTCAGTCAGCCTATCCTCTGTAAAAGGGTGATTGCTTTTCTTTGGACCTCAAAGACTTTGCCCCTGTGAGAATGTATCTTTAAAGTTCTGGCACATCTAATTCAAGCCATTTCCAGAAGTCCTATATTCTAAGGCTGCAAGCACCTCTTCATCAACTGGAACAGTATACTTTCACTAGAATGTGGAACAGATAGGATTCAAGGCATTGAACAACATACCTTGAAAAGAACCAATTTCTTCTGGCTCAGGGATATATTCATTAACAAGTTATTACAGGGGAGATATTCCATCTAATTGTGTGCCAACTCTGAAATACATTTCTGAAATGGAAAGCGCTTCCCAAACGATCATAGTTTAGTTCATCTTTCTCTAATCTTTTCTCTAACTCTTTAGTCAACTTTAGCAGTGACTTTCATACTCCATTTATTACTGTTGTTCTCTCTGATGTGCTTCTGTTTTTTTTTTTTGCCAAATAAACTTTCAGATCCAAGTTCCTCCCTCTCTTAGATTCAGAAAATATCTCTTCTTCATATAGAGTTCAATAGGATCTACACACTTTGAAGCTCATCACTACCCAATGCATAACAACAGGCAGATTTTTTTTTAAAGTTTGCTATAAAAATATAAATACTCAAAAGTGCTTTCTATATCTATACTGTTGTTTATTAATTCTATATTTAGTTATTTTTTTTAAGTATTGCTTTCTTTGTATGTTGATGTATTACATACAAGAGTAGAGGACAAGACAAAGGGTTTTCTCATAATTTCATTGATTTTGGAGCATCCCATGCAGGGCTAAAGATCAAGAGTCTTGATCAATAAAATCAACCTCGACGACATCTTAAGCCTTGGTAGCTATTATTTTAATGGAATTCCCTGGCACTCAGCACAATACAAACTTCTTACATTCTAATATTGCCCCTGACTACAAAAGGCATGATCTATCCTCTGCCATTAATCCCTTTTCTATAAGCACCAAGTGTTATGGAGAGAAGACCCATAGATTATCTTCTCAAAATGCATTGCTGCTATAGTACTTGTTTCAAGTGATAAATATCACATCACTGATTTGTAAAGGCCACCATTTGGTAGAACTGTGTGAGACACTGTGGATTTAATACACATTAGTTTATGCCAAATGTTACAGTTAATTTATTCTTCATTATACAGCCAACTCATATGAAGAGGAAATAATTTAGAATGACATCTTATCTGGAAAGAGGTTCTGTAGCATTAGAGTTTTAGTGAACCAGTTACATTAGTGTGGATTGATGATACATATATATTACTCATATATAAGGGACACATGCTAAAATCATATATGAGACACTTTTATTATAAATACCATTTTACATTCTACTGTCTTGTACAATTGGTATGCAATGATCACAGTTGGCGTATTTTTTGTTAAACACATTTAAAATATAATTTTTTTAAAATTTGTTATTAAATAAATACTTTGAAATGATAATCTCATAGAAGGAATTGGTGTTACAATTGCCTTACAGTGTTAATATTATTTACATAGTAATCTAGCCATAGATCCATCCACCCATCGAATATCTATCTACCACTAAATTTATTTCTAAAAGAAATACAATATAAGGATAAGTCGAGATAAAAAGGCAAATGATTGACTATCTATCTATCTATCTATCTATCTATCTATCTATCTATCTATCTATCTATCTATCTATCTATCTATCTATTTTCAATGATCTACACAGAGCATTGAAGGTCTCTTTCAAAAGAAAAGCCTTAATCCCCAAAGAAGGCATAGAAAAAATTCCAGTATGGACCAGTCCAGATGAAAAAAGTCAATTTCTATGCTCTTTGAGGTTTGTTGTCATGGTCGCAAACATTTGTGCCAAGAACCACACAATATCTTTATTATAACAGGTACAACAGGTAGACACCATTTGTCTGTGATTTGGTAGAGTTAACAAGGCAATGCACATACCAAGATCCAGATGAGTCTAATCCTGCTTTGAAAACACTAAAATAGCTAAAGATTACTATATAAGATACTAAAATTACAATAAAACATTGCTGATTATATAACATATGAAACTACATTACTTTCTTTTTTAAAAGCATCTTGTTTTGCAAAGATATGCTATATAATAGGGATGCACAAAGAATTTACATAAAATTACCATACCCATAGATAGATAATGGTATAAGATTACTAAAGTCCCTATTTTCCAATTTTTGGGGTAAAAGGATTTATACAGACAGAAGATGAGGGGACTGTATGGAACAAGATCAGATTGTGAAGAAATATTCATTGGGGGAGAATTAATGGCTAAGATTAGAACCAGTAACCTATATGGTTGGAGAAACAGTTATTTTTGTCATTGTACTGAACTCTAAATTCTTAATTCCTATATTTTTCCATTCTTGACTATAGTAGGATACATTAATGTGTACTAAAAATGCCCCTCAAGTAATGTTATGATATACAGCCCTATTAACTCAAGCATTGAGCAAAAGCATTAAACACATCTTTATCATTGATTCGCCCCACTGGATATGTTTTACTACTGCAAGGCTAATAAGTGATTTTACATTCTTCATGGAAAAACCAAGATTAAATTGAGATTTAGTGAGAATAAGATATACTATAAAATAAAAAAACAAACAATTTTTTAAGATCAACAGTCAAAAGCATATAACTGAAAGAAACATGACACCAGTGTGGAAAATAAAATTACAAATATGCAACTAAACTAGGCTTAATGGTAAATAGGCTAATATTTTATTTCTATTTTGTTTTACCTAATGCCTAATGGGATTTAGGGAGTAGATGCTGCTCATTCATTCATTGAAAATACTTCATTAAAACTGTAAATCCTTTTCAGAAGGAGAATAGTTCATTGCATAGGTAACAAGCTGACCTTTTCTAGGAAGAGGTTAGTGTAGCATTTCGGTCTGGCAAGAGAAGGGTTAAGCAATAAAAAGTAATATAGGATAGGAGTGACAGAACTGAAATAAAGAGTCGCCACTGGAGATTACACATGTTATTTTGTTCCCTGGCTTAAATGGACAAACATCTTTTTTTCCAGTTCCTTTGAATCCCTTCTTTTGAACTTTCTCAGATAGTGTCTAATAAAAGCCCATATAGGCTTTAGCTAAAGGTGTGTCTTGCATTCGCAAAGATCCCCTAAGAATATAGACTTGTACGGAGTATAATTCCATTCTGGCTGGGATTTGATATGAATGTGTAGCCTTTTTTATGAGCAATATGTTGTGATTAAGGCTGTATGAAAACAGAAAGTTATTATCAGACAATTTTGAAAATATAGAACATAAGTTGTCTAAATATAGATGCACCTCATGTTTATGAACCTTCCTATTGGTTGAGTATTATATAACTGTATAAATCTCATGGGAACATGCAATACATTTAGTGTATTCCACTAAGGTTTATATAAATGTATCAGGTTTTACATCAGATATCCCAGATGAAACAATTACAGAACTCTAAGGAGCTCTTGCAGCTGTTTTGGTCATGTGGGTAAGAGTTGGTAGCTCATTGCAAAACTAGAATCCTGTTCTAAATAAAGTCTACAGTGCTAGCTATATTGATGGCTAGATTAAAGAATATTAGGGTCCAGGGTCTCTGGACTAATGATGAGGTGCATTTATTTACGGCTGCAAAAAGTCAGTCATCCATTGATGTCATGGGTGGGTGAAAGTGTTTTGGACCTCATTTTGGGTAAATGCTTGGGCCCTTCTCAGCTCCCAGCTATCAAGTGCCATATTCTCTGTCATGGGGGATGTATGTGTGTGCTATTTTGGTGAAGGTTGGAAGTTGTGTCTGTGTGGCCTATTGGGATCACTACCACCAAAGGGCAGATCTGCATTCGACATTGTAGACATGTGCAGGTCTGCTCCTCTGTTGCTTCGTGATGTATGGTGTGCAGATATATAATCACATACTCTGCATCAAAATAAAAATATTCATCACAAATGCCACATGGTTT
Source organism: Pelobates fuscus (assembly GCF_036172605.1). Lineage (NCBI taxonomy): Eukaryota > Metazoa > Chordata > Amphibia > Anura > Pelobatidae > Pelobates > Pelobates fuscus. The sequence goes on along the minus strand of NC_086319.1, from coordinate 305,607,307 downwards.
AGGAAGTATGGTCATAGCATAAATGTTCAGGAATAAAGAATATATGCCTGATATGTCTGATATGCCCAAGAAGTATTCATCAATACAAATACAAACACAAAATACATACACAAAGTACAAACTAATGGTGACATGCACAGAACTATGCAAACTGACCATCTTGTGGAATCAAAGTAGGGTACTTACAATGCATGATAGCTTTTATTTATTATTGTGTCTTACTGTGGGACATACAGGTGGATTGTGATGACTTGACTACTCCTTTACCATAGGTCTACATACTTGTGGTCACTGATTTGGTACATTTATTTCCTCAACCACTGTTTGATATCTTCTATACAAGCCTTATTTTTTGTTTACCATATTCCAATTATTCCAGCTGCCCAATTCCAATCATAGTCTCCATCCTACTCATTTCACAAATGTGTGTTTTCCCTAAAATCATCTCCTCCCTTGCACATTAGCTCCCCTCAGTCCAACTGCTCCCTCTTATTACATCCTTCCCCTACTCATTCACACTTACTTCATAACTTTGTCTTTCTCTCTTAATTCACTATTTTCTGCTCTTCCCCACTTCTTCCCATAAACATTTTCTTTTACTGATAGTAAAGCCTCATGAAATTTTACCTTCTTGCCTACTCATCATTCACCCTCTTTCGTGTCATGTTACCAGATTCTTCTTCTAAGCTTGAAACTTGACTTCACTACAACTCAACTAATCATATTTGTTTGTTCCTTTTTATTTCCATTATTGTTTTTTTTCCTAATGTATCATTACTTTAAGGAACCAAACTTGTTCTCTCTGTATTCAAAATCATGTCTGGCAATGAAGCCTCTAACTAAATAAGCCATGCATATCTAAACCAAGAAAACCCCAAACTCAAATTCAATACCTCATCATCAACTGTCTATTACTTGCATCTTATTCTCATCATTTTTTTTCCAACAACAAATTAAACTCTGGTTACATTTATGTAAAATGATGTATCGGTCATCTTTCTCACCCACATGGGCATCCAACCTAGGTCATGAAGGGTCCTCTGGATTAAAATGCTTTTCCTTCATTTAAATGGTGCCCAAGGGAGACAGGGTCTATGGCTTTGCACCAGCGAGGAAAAAAATGTAAACACAAATTCCTGCTTACTATTTTTTTTCCTTCTACTTCTCTACCCTACAAAGCCCTTCACTAGCTTGCCATCCAATCAAAAATGAAAAATACAACAACAACGTTATCGTGTTTTCTAACTCTACACAGTCCTTTTCCATTTGATATCCATGCCCTTATTAAGTTCTTACTCTTCTTCCTTCAAAGCAGCCAAGATACCCCATCTCTCAACAAATTGTTCTTGACTCACTTACTTGATTCTTCCAGGCTGCTCTTTATCTTTAGAACACACTATCAAGTAGTCTCCAAATGTCTCCCTCCCAACCTGCCTCAAAATGTATCTACTTAAAGGGGCTTACTTATCATTACACCAAGTCCATCTTCCATATTTCCGTAGTATTTACATTTAGCTAAGATTTTTCTTGGCGTGTGCAATTTCTCTTTTACACATTCTTACCAGTATGAGCTGTAGCTACGTGAATGTTTACTTACTGGGAAATATGGAAACTCTTTTATTCTGCTGGTCTTTGAAGCTCCCATTATTCCAAACAGACAAGTCAACTACATTCTGGAATGTTAGTGCTTAGCCACCATCACAACTAAAACAGGCAGACTGCTGTGTAGATTGCATGAACATTTAAATGTCACAGGTTTCCTTTAAAATATCAGATGCGGTCTTAATAGCAGATCAAGGGCACTTGCATATATGTTAGTACAAAGGTGTGTCATTATTGCCTTTAATGTAGTAAAAGTAAAATGTAATAAATGACACTTGTCACAAGAGTTTACTGTCCCTATAAGTCAACAGATAGGCGCTAACATCTTAGTGCTATAGTTCCCTGTCTATTGTTTTTCTTTTTGCATCATATCAATATATTGTATTGCCTGATCTTTAAATAAGTGTGTCAATTAATGCCATGCTACAACAAATACAGTTGTAATTGTAATTAAGACTGTTTTGTTTGTGTATAAATTAATTTACTATAAATGAATGAATAGCAAACATAATTCTTCTAAGATTTTAATATATTGAAAATATTTTTTTCTTTGGGGGTTAAACGGCTTGCGGGCACCCCACAAACAAACATTTCAGGCTATAGCTTTGGATGCTATTTTACTGACAAGATTAACCAGTTAAGGAAAGAATTCTCCCCCTTTCCCTTTTCTCGTTTTCAACCACACTTTGATAGTACTTTTCCTTCCTCAAAAACATTGCTTTTTCTTAAGCCAGATGATGCAAGGAGCTTATTCATGCTCTGGTAATTCCTCTCATTGATTACTGCAATTCTCCCCTGATTGGACTCCCCAGAAACTGTACTGCCTTGCTTGAGTCGTCAATGAATGCTGCCACCTTCTCTCCTGTCGCTCCTCTCACGTCTCACCCCTTGGTTAGTCCCTATATTGGCTTCCTGTACCATATAGGATTCAATTCAAAATACTAATCCTTTCCTATAAAGCTCTAAACAACTCCTGTTACATTTCTTCACTACTTCTCGGTCTCTCCACTAAGACGGTGAACTTCTCCTGTCTGCTGCTTGCGCCCTTCCTTCTAACTCACACTTGCAGGACTTTTCACAGGCTGCTCCTTTCCTTTGGAACAGCCTGTCAACCCCCATTAGAGCCATCCCCTAGTCTTCAATCGTTTAAGAAATCCCTCAAAACCCATCTTTTCAGAAAAGCTTATGACCTCCCAGTTTAACTTCTATTTCACAGACCTGTCTCTTGTTCTCTGTTAAATAGCCACACTCCACTGTCAACATCCAGTTCCACCACTTTCCCACCATGTTGCTCAGTTGCTATCCCCTTCGATGCCCTTCTTGTTATGTTTTTATACCCCTCCCCCTCTAGATTGTAAACTTGCTTAAGCAGGGTCCTTATCAGCCTATTGTTTCATTTTGTAATCGTCTCATTTATTGTTAAATTTCTCCCTTAATAATATTGTAATGGGCTGCGGAATAAGTTGGCGCCATATAAATGCCAATAATAATAATAATAATAATAAAATGTATATACATTTTCTAGATCTACATAATAAATGCAGTCATATCACATTGAGTTCTGCCTGTGACCGATTTCGCCCTCATCTGTAAAACTATAAAATGAGAATCAGAACACACCACGGCCTCGATTTCAGGTATTTATTCCCAAAATTAAAAGTGACAGCTGTTAACCTTAACACTGAACTGGTCTTCATATGATTAACTCTGCTTACAGTTCCTATTTACTGCGGCAATAACACTTTCTCCATCAATTTCTCAGTCTTCATTTTTAAAACGTGTTATCAACTGTCTAGTTCCGTTAAAAAAGAACACTTATTAAGTGACACACTAATTGTATTTTAATGCCACAAGTAGTGAATTGGCACCTCCTTAGAAATGGTTCACACATAAAATCAATAGGTCTCTGTACAGTGCTGTGATTGTCCCATTTACATTTAATTCAGTAAACATCATTTGATTTTATATATTTAGATTAAGAATGGTAAACACGAAAATAACTTCATGACATGATATGGTTTAATGCAATGTAGCACTGAAGGGGTAAAATAATGAAACTAAGTTGGAATTATTTAATAACCTGTAACACTTGTACTTACAAACAGTTTAAAGAATTGAAAATGAAGGCACCAAAATATTACATTTTTTAAGCATTTTAATTTTATTTTAATTTTTTTTAATGACTGTATCCCTTCCCCCGGCCCCCATAGGTTTAATTGTTCGGGGTTTAGTTCAAGTAATACATAGATTTATGTTCTTCAAGCATAAAATAAGCAGGGCCCGCAGAGTTACTGGGGAAAGAGACCAAAAAATTAGACCAAAACTCTAAATTTACTGTTTAGTCAATAACCAGCTTTGAACTGGAAGCAGTGAGTGTTCTAAACAAATTCGAAGACATCAGTGATTATCAAATGCTAAACTAAAATATTATTGAGAAAATCCTTATGCAGTATGAAATTCATTTTGCCACTCAAAAAAGAAACAAGAAACAATTAAAGAAAGTAATAAGCAAATATAACAAATAAGAAAACTACATAGCTTATACCTACATTAGAGGATATTTACTTACATATTTTTATCGTTTTTTCTCGAATCTAGATAAAAAACAAACTTGACAGAAATTCATGGAAAATGTGAGACACAATTCTCAGTGATATTCACAATTGCAGATATTCACTAAATGTACAAGCTTCCAAATTCTGGAAACCCACCTTCTATTAATCAAGTCAGACAAGATAGCACACCATGAATGTAAGTGACTTAGTTACTGCCTGTGTATAACCTTGTTGCACTATACACCGATCAGCTACAACATTAAAACCGCCGTAGGCCAATAACATTGCTTCAGTGGTTTTAATTGAGTGGTATATATTAGGCAGCAAGTGATCACTCAATTCTTGAATATCATGTGTTAGAAGCAGGGAAAATGGGCAAGTGAAAAGATCTGAGTGACTTTGACAAGGTCCACATAGTGATGGTTAGGTGACTAAGTCAGAGCAACTCCAAAATGGGACAGTGTTGTACAAAACCTCCTCAAATTTATACTTTCCTGTGGTAGCCTCTAAAGGGGCATCTGAAGAAGATTTGGATTGATAGTTGGCATATGTTGTTGCCCTCATTTGGTAATATGGTAATGTTGGCGGTAAGAGTGGAATGCTTCCACCCTCATGGAGTTAAAAGCCTTCACAAAGCAGACGTACAGTATTTGGGCAAATGTTTTAAATATTGAAATGGAAGGCCATCCGGGCCAGGACTCTTGCCTACTTTAGTAACCTTAGTTGCAAGAGCCAGCGTCTCCTCCTAGATGGGCTTGTCCAGACTTTTGGCTTCTCCCACCATCAGCCGCTAATGTATATGCTTGGGCAAGTAACCATGGATCCCAAAGATGAATGCATCAGGCTCAGGCAAGGAGCTAGCCCGTGTATGTTATAGGAGCTAGCCCGTGTATGTAATAGAGTTCTGACTAGTATGGTCGCCCCTCCTCCACTATTTTGTCGGGAAGGTAATGAAACTTGTCCTGTCTGTCTTGGGTTTTGCCAATTTAGTGGAAGATTGCTTCTTTATTAATCATTGTGTCAGTAAGGCACCATATTTGTTGCTGATGGCTTTTATATTTTTAGTAACTCTGAGTATTTGCATCAATAAATATATGTTCCAAAGACAAGTATTCATAAGCACTTATTTCATTTTGGTGATACAAAAATACAAACCATTATGAACCTTTCAACTTGGACATTTCTCACTTTTTTCCCTGAAATTTCAAAATAAAAATGTTGTGAAAACTGCTTTGGCTTTGACCAAACTATAAACTATAAATCTAATTTTCCAGCTGTAGCCTGAAATGTCATGTATAGTATAGCACATATGCATGGAGTAATGTTTCAGATATAACGCATACATCTACATTTAATGTTTGCATTCTTCCATCATTTTTTCTATAAATGTACCTAATGCATATGGCAAATATGTATGCCTTCTTATATATTGCCTGGGCTGTGAGTGTATGCTCGGACTCACAGCCCAAGCGTCCCCATAACACAACTTTTGTATATTCCTGCTTTATCTGAACATATCCAGTTATTACGTTTCAGAATAATTATTTTGCTATTAATTCGGCACATTCATCAAATGACTTATGCTGAAAAGTGGGAAATACAATTCTAAAATACGCCCAATGAATTATACATGGAACAGTATACATTACACAAATGGCCAATTATCAAGGTAAATACCAAATGTAAATTAATGCTTTAGTTTACCACTGTAAACATACTGTGGGATGAGTATACTCTCTGGCAAATTAAGATATACAGCCGTGCAATTGTTTATTGCAGCCAGATATTTTTGCAAGCCGGCAATCATAATTGTATATAATATCAGTGTTAATGTAGTTGTATTGCAGGTACTGCTCTTTTTATGCTTAGGTTTTCAGCAGGTCTTGTGGATGCAGAGTAGATGGACTAAGAGCCAAAGGTTAATATAGATGGATATAGATGGATCTTATTTACGGCTGTGTGCCTCACATATAATTAACGTAGTTAATTTATTTGTATGTAACAGTATATGTACATTGCACCAAGATCATTAAGCAGCACTGGAGCGTAGTGTTAACCAATCAGGTATTTGTGTATTTCTGCTTTCCGTTTACCTAGATTGTACAGTTTGAGGTTACAACTTGTACTATCTGTTTTGAAACCTCAGAGAGGTGGCTGAGGTTTGGCTGAGGTTTTGCAGAGCTCACAAGCCTTATGTCCTTTAACGTAATATCTTTAGTTTCAGTATTTCTTCCTGGAAGGTAGGTTGATTCAGGCATTTTGTGGTTTAGCGTAATACTGCAAGCTTTTGAGTTTGTTTTATTTATCCATCAGCAACCAAACACACAAAAGCTTTGTTTTATTCCCAAGTATATAACTACTGTTGCAGTCAGTTTATCTCACTGCTACCTGTCTCTATTATGGTAGTGGTTGGTGAACACTGGGGTGATTTTCTAAATTCCAGCAGAGACCTGGTGGACTGGTTATGGCAAATTATGTCTCACTTGTCTTCAAGGCAGAGAAAATGCCATAGGTACATGGAGTCTGGAAATGTTTTTTTTTTAATTCATTATTTCCAATTTATTTTACAATGGAATAAACAAAGCATCAACGAAAAAAAAAAAATCTAACAACAAATATATAAAAAAAGTTTAATAAACCACACAGTGGCTCAGGAAGCAAATAAGTAATTCAAATTGAGGATAGAAAAACAAAGTAACCTTAGGAAAGGTTGGGGTCACTAGGAGAAAAATAAGCTTGCATCCCTAAAGTGGAGATTAAGAAGGTGCCAAGACAATGACAGGTAAAGTGTGAGGTCCATCTGAAATGCGGAATTGGCATCAGGATTCTGTTGGAGATTTTTTTTTCTAAATTGGATTAAATGCAAAAATATGAAACTTCTGACGATTCACACTAAGAACGCAGCCTCCCAAATGTAATTCTGCACACTCACTCGCATGGCTATAAATGTTTCACGATAGTACAGTTTTTTTGTTATTTTTATTACTGTGTACATAATTTGATTAATATACATTACAGTATAACATTCCTATAGCTTTTGTACAGTAATATGCATTTTTAAAATTAATTGCACAGGGTATGTTTGTGTAATAAATACGGGACGCATTGCATTTTCTTTATTTTTCTTTACTCTACTGTTTCTGTAATGTTCTATTGCATCCCCTGATTGAAAGTCACCGAAAGAGTATCTTAACCTATTTCTTGTAACTGATTGCTTTAAGGAACAACATGTCTGCCATGACTGGGCAAGAATCTCTCAACGCTCTGCCACTGAATCTCAAGAGCTGTGGCTCACTTGGAGTTGCTTAAAAGTGGTCTCTTTTCAGTAGGCTAGTTTTAAAAAGGAGTTCAAGAACAAGAGTTTAAACAAACTATATAAACAAACAACTATTGTATTACTGTCCTGGGGAAATGTATTTTAGCAAGATTGCAGGTTTACCTCAATGCACATCTTGCTACATACATGCATGCTTGGATGAACCATCCTCTGTGGCAAGTGTGATCGAGTGTCTTCTCTAGAAGTTCATATTGCAGATCAAGAGAGGTAAACTGCAACATTGAGACAGAATGACAATCTTGAAAGAGGTCTGTTGCTCACTGAGCAGAGATTAGCGGAGGTCTCTAGTGGAGTGTTAGGAGATCTGTGGAACAGATATGTAGCTGGGTTACAGTTACATGTGGTAGCATGGGCGATGGAAGAGGAAAGATTTAGCTAGTCTTCATTTAGTGCAGCCTAACAGTTTCTAGTTTGAGTTAAGAAATGTTTCAGCTAAATTTCAGCTCAGGAGTAGCTCTACTAGAGAAAACTGTTTGTTCCAATCTGATGAAACAGACCCTCGAGTTTGGATTGGTCTGAGAATGTAAGAAAGGCTAGACAGGTTGTGGTGGTAGTGGACTCTATTATTAAGAGAATAGATAGGTTAATTTGCCCCTCTTCTCATCTCAACCAGACAGTTAGCTGTCTCCCGGGTGTTCAGATCCGACATGTTGCTGACAGAATGGATGGATTATTAGGAGGGGCTTGGGATGACAGAGGTGTTGTAAGAAATTATGACCCTCTTACAAGGATATTCTTTTAGGGAATGTGTGACAAATAAGTCATAACCACAAGTGTATAATAAAATGTATTGTTAATATTGATTTAGGATACTGTTACAGATTATAGAAGGATATACACAATACACATTATAACCAATACAGTCCAAAACCAAAAGATACACAGAAAAGGGTAATACTTAAACATTTAAATGAAGATCTTCATCCTTGCACCTCCATCTTGGTAGTATGGGACAGGCACCTGTGCTTGCTGCGCTGTCCTCTCCAAAAGAGACAGAGAGGAAGAGAGCAGAAGAGAGGAGCCCAACCTCCTTGGCTGTTGTTCTTTTAAAGACTGATTCTTGGAGTCATTAACTACAAGTCCCAGAATCCCCTTTCCCTCCCAAAAGTGGTTTATCCTGCCCTCTTTTTCCAGAGAGTTCTGTCTTCATACAAGTCTTTCCATTTGATCTCTTCCCTCCAGCTATACTGTAAAATTGTAAGAAGTGACCAGTTAGGTTAGGTTTTTGGGTAAGTTGGGAGCAGGCCTGGACTTCTTTTAGAGACAGGATAGCTTGGGAAAACACATACTTCCATGGTTACACCTAGATTTTCCTTACTCTGATCTTCTGATAACATGCATGGAAAACTGGTTGGCAGGAGAACTGCTAGAGGGATTAAGGTTTTGTTTTAGCTGGCTGGTGTAAAATGCAACTGAAATTTTTCATCATGATCACACTGTTATCAAGTAAATGACCCCAACTTGTGCAACCAGTCACATACACAGAAAGTTATATACAATATTGCAGTTTTGCATTTCGGTTTCTTACAGTGTCATGATCCATATAGGTACCAATGACAAAGTCAGAGAAAAATGAAAAATCCTAAAGAATGAGTTCAGGGAATTAGGAAGCAAACGGAAGAAACTGACCTCCAAGGAAGGATTTTCAGAGATATTACCTGTGTCACGCGCTACAGTAGAAAGGCAGCAGGAGATTAGGGTTGTTAATGAGTGGATAAAGTCATGGTGTAGGAATGAGGGCTTTGGCTTTTTAGAACACTCAGCGGATTTTGTGCTTGGGTACAATATTTATAGGATTGATGGATTGGTGGGGGGACAGAATGACAAGAAGATTGGAGTAAATTTAAACAGAAAATGGTCTGCTGTGCAGGGGGTCAGGGTGGCTAGAAGGCTGCAGAAGATTTTTAAAAGAAGAGGGTCTGCTGTGCTGGGGAACAGGGTGGCTAGAAGGTTGGTGTAGATTTTAACCTTGTGTCAGGGGGAGGGACACAGAACTCTACATAATGGAGATTGGACAAAGAAAGGAGATTGGCTTTAGCTTAGCATAATGGGGTGGAGATGAGGGGAGGAGCAAAATCAGAACAGAGGAGGTATGTAATAGTGCTAAAAAAAATCACAAACTACAAGTGACTCAAAATTACATTAAATGCATGCTTACTAATTCAAGAAGTCTAAATAACACATGGGGTGAACCATAGGCAATAGCATACGCTAAGCAATATGACATAAAAGGCATAACAGAAACCATGGTGGGATGAGACACATGACTGGGCAGTTAAATAATATAGTTACACATTATTTAGGAAGGATAGTAAAACAGGAAATGTGTCAACCATGAATTAAAGCCAAATCTTAAGCAAGTGGGAATGTAGTGAGGAAAATGTGGAAACTTTATGGGAAAATATCTGCTTAAAGCAAAAGAAGTGCAATCAATTATTGGTTGGGAAATGTAAAAAAACAACTAATGCTGATATTGACGAGGAAGATCATGTGTTAGATCAAACTGGGAAAGCTGCACATCTGGGTAAAACTTTAATTATTGAGATTTTAATTACCCGGACATACATTGGGATTGGGACTAGTAGTCTAGCTAGGGGAATCAGGTTTTTGATCCTGTTAAATTATTATTATTATTATTATTGCCCATTATTATTATTTATATAGCGCCAACAGATTCCGAAGCACTTTGCAATATTATGAGAGGGGGGATTTAACTATAAATAGGACAATTACAAGAAAACTTACAGGAATGATAGGATGAAGAGGACCCTGCTCAAACAAGCTTACAGTCTATAGGAGGTGGGGTATAAAACACATTAGGACAGGAAATAGCAATCAAATAAGGTGGGAGTGAAGCAGAGCTGGAGGAGAGAGTAGAGTGCTGCCCTTTAGGAGCGAGCAAGAGACAGGTATGTGAGGTAGAGGTTACTCTGGGATGCCATAAACTTTCCTAAAGAGATGGGTTTTAAGGCCCTTCTGATTGAAGACTAGGGGAGAGTGTGATGGTGGTAGGCAAACTATTCCATAGAAAAGGGGCCGCCCGCAAGAAGTCCTGCAAGTGTGAGTTGGAGAAGGTCATGGGCAGAGCAGAGAGACCGAGAAGGGGCATGCCTATGGATCTGTGAAGAGACATAAGAGGGGCTAGAATTGTTTAGTGCTTTATGGGTATGGGGTAGCACTTTGAATTGACTCCTATAGGATACATGAAGTCAATGTAAGGACTGACAGAGGGGTGAGGTGTGAGAGGACCGACTAGAGAGGAAAATCAGTCGGAGGCAGCATTCATTACAGACTGTAGCGGGGCAATATGGCTTTTGGGAAGACCAATTAGGAGAAGGTTACAATAATCCATGCGGGAAATTGCTAGAGCATGGACAAGCTCCTTGGTAGCATCTTGCGTAAGAAAGGGACGGATGCGGTCTATGCTTTTAAGATGGAATCTACACGATTTGGCAACATACTGGATGTGAGGCTCAAAAGTGAGGCCAGAATCAAGTATGACGCCAAGACAGCGCACTTGCAAGGATGGACTTATGTGGATACCACTAACTTGAAGGGAGAGTGAAAGAGGAGGATCAGTATTAGGAGGAGGAAAGACAAGGAGATCAAATTTAGAGAGATTGAGTTTCAGAAAGCGGGAGGACATCCAGTCAGAGATGGAAGAAAGGCAAGCAGTGACACGTTGCAGCACAGCAGGGGTGAGGTCCAGGGAGGAGAGATATATCTGGGTGTCATCAGCATACAGGTGGTAGTGGAATCCAAATGAGGTAATAAGTTTGCCAAGAGAGGCAGTACAAAGAGAAAATAGAAGGGGACCAAGGACAGAGCAGACAGGACGAGGGGAGGAGGTATCATTAGAAAATGAGACACTAAATGAGCATTGGGAGAGATAAGAGGAAAACCACAAGAAGACAGAGTCACAGAGACCGAGTGATTGAAGAGTTTGAAGAAGGAGAGCATGATCAACGGTGTCAAAGGCAGCAGAGAGGTCAAGAAGAATTAGTATGGAGTAATGGCCTTTGGATTTAGCTGCGATTAGGTCGTTAGTAACTTTGATAAGAGCAGTCTCAGTAGAGTGGAGAGGGCGGAAGCCAGATTGAAGAGGATCAAGGAGATAGTTGGAATTGAGGAAGAGAGACATACGGATAAAGACAAGTCTTTCCAGAAGCTTTGAGGAAAAAGGGAGCAGGGATATGGGACGTTAGAGGGGGAAGAAAAGTCAAGAGATTTTTTTTTAGGATAGGTACTACAGTGGCATGTTTAAGGTCAGCAGGGAAAACTCCAGAAGAGAGAGCGGTTGAAGATGTGTGTTAAGGAAGGCACAAGGCAAGGGGAGAGACATATAAAAAGTTGAGATGGGACAGGATCGAGTGAGCAAGTGATTTGGCAAGAAGAAAAGAAGAAGCACAGCCCCCTCTTGTTCAGTAGCCAGGAAGAAAGTCTAAAGAGTAGGAAAGGCATGAACTACGTGTGGTTAAGAAAGAGAACGTCAAGGTGGGGAGAATTCTTTCCTTAGCTTTTCAATTTTGTCGGTAAAGTAGCATGCAAAGCTATTAGCTGTAAGGTTAGTTTGGGGGGTGGCCACAGCAAAGAAAAGAAGAGAGTTAAAGGTGTCAAAGAGATGCCTGAGATTGTGGGAGCATGAACAAATGATAGCTTCATGTCCTAATTGCCAGATGCACCAACTAAAAAGGATGTTTGTCTGAATCTAGTTATAACAAACAAAGCTGATTAAAGGGAAAACTCGTTTTCCTGGCACTATAGTTTCTCCCTCCATCAATCCCCTTCTTTTACATACCTGTGTCCAGGACCCATGTCCAGCACCCATATCCCTCGATGCTGGCTCGGATTCGCCTTCTCTATTTCCATGCCAATGTCAGCCAGTGGGGGAGACCTAATGCCATTGCAATTGCTGTGCTCGCATTAGGATTTCCCCATAGGAAAGCATTATTCAATGCTTTCCTATGGAGATTCCAGTGACGGTGAAAGTCCTCATGCATAGCGTGAGTACATGCAGCGTCATTTAGGCGACCCCAAGTCGTCTAACCACCCGTAAGTCCCTCTAGTGACTGTCTGGTAGACAGCCACTAGAGGAGGAGTTAACCCTAGGAGGTAATTACCTGCTCAGGGTTAAGGGTGCTGGGACACTGCACTCAGACCACTTCAATGAGCTGAAGTGGTCTGGGTGCCTATAGTGTCCCTCTAAGAAAGCATTTGGGAAATAGTGATCACAATATGATGTCTTTTGAAATAAACTCAAAAGACCTCATACATGGGGTATAATGTTAAAAGAGGCAAATATCAATAAGATAAGAGCAGAATTTCAAGTCATTGACTCGCATAAACTCTTAAGTGAAAAAAAACCCCACTGAGGATAAATGGGATAACTTTAAACAAATATTAGAAGTGTACAGTTTTCAGTATGTATCATAAATATATATATAAAAAAAATTGAAACCAATATTGCTTAGTGATTAAAAATAAGAAAATAATATTGAAAGCATTTAATTTAGACAAATCACAGGCATCCTATATAAGTGTAGGTACACTGAAATCAGAGATTGGTGTGTTAGTTAATGAAGACCAGGAAAAAGCAGACATTTCAAATAACTATTCTCCTCTGTATATATGAAGGAGGAATCTGTGGCAAGATATTAGCAAATGATTGGTATAAAAAAACTTGCAGAAAAAAATGTTATTGGATGACTAAAGACGAGGTGCTGCAGCAACTAAAGAAAGTTAATGTTAACAAAGCCCCAGGACCTGATGGTATTCACCTATAAGTACTTAAGGAGCTAAGTGTGGAAATAAGTGAGCCTCTTTTCTTAATCTATCAAGATTCCTTTCTTTCTGGAAATGTATCAGAGGATTGGAGGAAGGCAGATGTGGTTCCTATATTCAAAAAAAGTCAAAAATTTAACTTCAGTGGCCGGGAAAGTATTGGAATGATTATTAGGGGTTATTTTCAGGAATGCATTGTGAAGAACATTATTAGTAGCAAAAATCAGCGTGGTTTTATAAAACATAGCTCATGTCAAACTAACATAATTGCATTATACGAGGAAGCAAGGAGAAATATACATCAAGGTGTTTCAGCGGATGTGATTTGCTTGGATTTTGCCAATGCATTCAATACATTTCCACACAATAGGCTAGTGTTCAAACAAATAAATTGATTTAGATGAAAATTCTTGCTCTTGGCTTAACGGTAGAGTACAGAGAATTGTCATTAAGGGTAAATTTTCAAGCTGGACAAAAGTGGTAAGTGGTGTCCCTCAGCTTTCTGATATGGTACTGTTTCTATTCAACATATTTATAAATGATCTTGAAATAGGCATTGAAAGTCATGTTTTAGTTTTTGAAGATGACACAAAACTCTGCAAAGTAATACATTGTGAGCAGGTTACGCTGTAGAGGGATTTAGAAGATTGGGGGACAGGGCACTCAAATGACATATAAACTTTAATGTAGATAAATGTAAAGTTATGCAAAGCAACTTATACCCTAAATTGTAGTGAATTAGGGATAACACATTAAAAGAATTTTGGAAATGTTATAGACAATAAACTAGGCAACAATGGGCAATGTCAATTGGTAGTTGCTAAGGCCTGTAATATATTGTCATGTATAAAAATGGGCAATAATATAAATAATATGTTGTGCAATTTTGGGCGCCTGTTCTAAAGAAGGATATCATGGCACTAGAAAAAGGGCAGATGCAGGCTACAAAATTAATACAAGTAATTGAACAGTTTAGTTATGAAGAATGGTTAAGAAATTTAAATCTGTTTAGTTTAGAAAAACAGCACCTTATATGATAGCATTATACAAATATATCCAGGGCCACTATGAACCATTCTCTGGAAATCTATTCATAAACAGAACTAAACATAGGACACAATTTCACACATTTAGAGCGGAAGGAGATTAACCCCTTAAGGACTGAGCCAAATGTACAAGTTGTGAACAGAACAAAACGTAAACAAAACCTGGCATTTGCGCTATATGTCTGTTCAACCGTAATTCACCTCTTTCATATTAAATGCACCCCCCCTTATTATATATCATTGTATTCAGGGGAAACAGGGCTTTCATTTAATATCAAATATTTAGCTATGAAACATAATTTAATATGATAAAAATGGGAGAAAATAAGAAATGTTGTTATTTTTTTAGTTCTACATGACATTTTAACTGTCAATGTCATAATACTGTTTGCTTTTACTGCAATAGAATACACAGATTTGTATTCAGCAAAGTCTCACACGTAAAACAGTACCACCTATGTACAGGTTTTATGGTGTTTTGGGAAGTTACAGGGTCAAATATAGCACGTTACATTTGAAATTGAAATTCGCCAGATTGGTTACGTTGCCTTTGAGACTGTATAGTAGCCCAGGAATTAAATTTACACCCATAATGGCATGCCATTTGCAATAGTAGACAGACCAAGGTATTGCAAATTGGGTATGTCCAGTCTTTTTTAGTAGCCATTTGGTCACAAACACTGGCCAAAGTTAGCGTTAGTATTTGTTTGTGTGTGAAAAATGCAAAAAACGCCAATTTTGGCCAGTGCTTGTGACTAAGTGGCTACTAAAAAAGACTGGACATACCCCATTTGCAATACCCTGGGTTGTCTACTATTGCAAGTGGTATGCCATCATAGGGGTAATTTTCATTCTTGGGCTACCATAGGGTCACAAAGGCAACATAAGCAATCTGGCGAATTTTAATGTGAAAAAAGGAAACACAAGCCGCATATTTGACGCTGTAACTTTTGAAAACACCATAAAACCTGTACATGAGGGGTACTGTTGTACTCGGGAAACTTCGCTGAACACAAATATTTGTGTTTGAAAACAGTTAAAAGTATTGCAGCAATAATATCGTCCGTGTAAGTGCTGTTTGTGCGTGAAAAATGCAAAAAACGTCACTTTTACTGGCGATATCATCGTTGTAATACATTTTACTGTTTTGAAACACTAATATTTGTGTTCAGTGAAGTCTCCCGAGTAAAACAGTAACCCCCATGTACAGGTTTTATGGTGTCTTGGAAAGTTATAGGGTTAAATATAGTGCTAGCAAATTAAATTCCCTATACTTTCAGCATGGGTTGTCAGGCAGGTCCCGCTAATTGTAATTAATTAGGATACCTAATTATGTAAAAATATTACATAAATATATGTGTAGAATTAATATATGTATATATATACATATGTGTATATATATATATATATATATATATATATATTTTCAAATATTTTTATTTATATATAGGTATATATATAGTGATATATACGTATATATTTATGTATATAGATATATATATTAATTTGTTCTATGTGTATTTTGATATAAATGTATATATATTAATATCACAATACAGTTAGAACGAAATAACACACATCTATATATTTTTTAATTATTTATTTTTAATTATTTTAAATTATTTAAAAATGTTTATTTTTTTACGTATTTACATTTTTTTATATTAAATATATATATATATATATAACAATAATTATATATATATTTAATCCGTATCAGTCTACATGTAATTTGAAATTAATATATATATATATAATTATATATATATATTAATAGTAAAATACACCTAGACTGTGTATGTGTGTGTATGTATATGTGTATATATACTTAGATCATATATATATATATATATATATATATATATGATCTAAGTATATATATAGATATTTTTTTACACTTATTTAATTAAATGTTATTTAATTTCCAGCCAGCAGGGGGACTAACTGTCATTACAGTTAGTCCCCCTGCTGGCAATGCCTGAGCCAGCTTTCCTGGCCATGTGATTGTGAGGTCCTCGCAAGGACCCCACTCTCACATGGCCCGGGGGGGGCTGAAGAGGACGGACGTCTCTATCGCGATCGCCGACGATACCCACGGGTAAGTAAGAAAAGACCGGAGGGCGTACAATTACGCCCGGCGGCGTTTAGAGCCGCTCATAAATAGGGCGTAATTGTACGCCCTCCGGTCTTAAGTCCAAGTCAAAGTAAAGGATATTTACCGTAAGAACAATAAGGATATGGAATTCTCTGCCTGAAGAGGTGCTTTTATCAGAGTCCATACAGATGTTTAAACAACAACTGGATGAATACTTGCAAAAACATAATATTCAGAGATATAATTTTTAACATAACAGCTTCTTGATTCAAGAAGAGGTCTGACTGCCATTCTGGGATTGAGAAGGATTTTTTTCCTAGTTTGTTGCAAAATTTGAAAGCGCTTCAATCCCACCCCCCCCCCCCCCCCCGCCCCCGTTCTTTTGGATCAATAGCAGAAACAGATGTGAGAAAGGCTGAATGTGTTGGATTCATGTCTCTTTTCAGCCTATGTAACTATATAACTATGTGACTATGTATATTATAGTAATTTACAAAGGGAGGATACCACACTCACACTTAGGAATACAGTTTCTTACCAGGGCCAGGGTTGGGAAAAGGAAAACCCAGTTTAGTAGATAAAATAAATTAGGTTCAGGCACTCAGGGTTGCTGCAGGAAGGCAGGTTTATTGGAACATAAAGTGCAACATTTCGGCCTACCCAGAGGCCTTTATGATATATGTATATTATAGACACTGGCTCTCTGGCTTTAGTTTGTATTTTTACCATATATTTTACTTTTTCCATATACTTTCAAATTTGAAAAAATTGCTTATGTACCTGAAAAGCCATATCATTTTTAGGTACGATCCATCCCTGTTACCTACTTTTCCAATGAAATGTTGTTCTTCTTGCTAGTTAATCTACCTAGTTAGATAACATAAGCCTCAATTTCACACTTGCAGGGGGAATGCCTTCTGTAAGCCTCCTACGGATCTCAGCAAATTTTGTCTATTATTTTGTTGAGTTTGAATGCTGAGACTGAGTCCTGTAAAGGGAAGACAGTTACAGCTACTTCTTTTAATGTAATGATCACAGTATACTTTCTCCCTGTTGGAACAAATATATGCTCTCCCACCATGAAGTCTCTGGATAACAGGCTTCTGAAAGAGCAAATCAGAAAACTGTATTTAAGTAAATAATAGAATTTGAATTTGCAATAGGGTTCTTCCTCTGATTCTAATCATGTTTAACAGTCACACTATGGGACAGTATTCCCATTTAGTTGTACATAAAATATATTAATAAAGTTAAAGAAGAAAAAATTCTCAGAATTCAACCAATATGTGATGGACATGTGACATTCATCCTTAATTGTAATCTATTGAATGACAAGCACTAGAAACCTCACCTGTAGGTTTTGTAGAGTGCACTGAGCGAGGGGTTCACTGGGGGAGGTACAAACTGAAAGTAAACCGATTGCCATTGGGTTACCAAACTTACCAAACTTTATTGGTTGCATGTGATAGATTTTACACAATATAAAAATAGGGTAAAAATATTGGAATTATGGCTTAAGTTTTCTGTAAATTGTACGCACGTTTATCATGAGCAGCTGTACTGCTCTGTGTGTTTATCGTAAGGTTCTCCTGGATTTGCACAATAAAGAAAACTGCCAATTAATCCTTCTCTCCCCAGCTCAGGTGCTTATAGCTGACTACCAAGCTGCACTCAAGTGGGATCTCTGGGTTAGTTGAAGCTTTACCTACACAGATAGCAAACTGTGGGGGTGATTGTGACTCAGAAATACTCAGTTATACCCGAGAGATCCTGTGAGGGGACGGGAGCTCGGTCTCCACACGTCCTATCGGCTTGGCGGTCAGGCTCCGCCCCCCCAGATTCAGTGTTTTTTTTTAATCCAACTTCTTCAGTCCGTATTATACCTCTCATAATTAAAGAACCACTATAGGCACCCAGACCACTTCAGCTCAATGAAGTGCTCTGGGTGCCAGGTCCATCTAGGATTAACCCTGCCTGCTGTAAACATAGCAGTTTCAGAGAAACTGTCTCATTGTCAGCCGCTAGAGCTGTCTCATTGGCTGTCTCATTGACAGCCGCTAGAGGTGCTTCCGATTTTCACAGTGAGAAGACGCTTGTGTCCTTAGGAAAGCAATGAGAAATGCTTTCCAATAGACTGATTGAATGCGCGCGCGGCTCTTGCCACGCATGCGCATTCGTCGGAAGAGGGAGGAGAGTCCCCAGCGCCGAGGGAGCACGGTGCTGGAGAAAGGTAAGTGTTCCCCTTCCTACCCCTAGAGCCTGGCTGGAGGGGGGGCCATGAGGGGGGGGGGGGAGACCTATTAACCCTATAGTGCCAGGAAAACAAATTTGTTTTCCTGGCACTATAGTGGTCCTTTACGTTTACAATTCTTCAATGCATTGAGTGGTATTTGTTAAAGTGTAATGTTCTGAAAAAATTGTGTAACGTTCTAGATGTGAGGCAATCACAATGTAAGTCCCGCAGGCACATTCCATTGGTGACTCCTCCCCTATTACCTTTTTCCACCACTTTGATAATACCACCTGTCATCTCCCAATGCTGTAATAGAAAGAATTAAACTAGAAGTAGTTTAAGAAGTAAATTTTACAGTTAGCATGTTTAACTCTCATAGCAAGTTCAGTGCAGAGCCCATCAAAACAGGGTACTTTGTAAATACAAAATGGCCACCTAGTAAAACTAAATCCATCTATTATTTTGCTTAAAGGGACACTGTAGACACTGTATCTGCTTCATGGCAATAAACTGGTTATAGTGTCTGGCTACCCCTGGTGCCATCATTTCATTCAGCATTAAATAGTTTTTAAAATCATTTTATGTTTTAATGCTAAACAAGAGTCCCCAGCAGCCCCTCCCCTCTGTGCTGCTTTGGCTAATGAGGAAGCATTAATCCGAGTAGCAATGGGAAGCTGTGATGGGTTGAGAGTGTCAGCTGACTGCTTTTAGCCTATCAGAGCTCCAACTCATGGTATGAAGTTTATGACTACTGCAAGGATGTGTATAATCTTTGCCTTAGCCACACCTCCGGAAGGTGCCAGACTGTGGGTGGCCAGGGACCCTTATTTAGTGTCAACCTGCTCTAAAATGGTTTAAAACTGAATAGAGGGATAGTGCCTGGGGGCTCCAGGAACTATTATCAATTCAAAAAGATAAAATGGTTATACTGACTACTGTGTCCCTTTAAGTACAGTGATTAAAGTAGCATTGAAACTATATTTTTGTGTGTGCCTCGTTTCTCTTAATGTAATTTTTTCTTCTGAACAGAAAAACACAGTGGCAAACATCATAGCAATCTCTTCTGTTAAAGTACTAATAGCTGAAACAAAAACACTGACAATAACTACAACAACAAAACATGACTTATCCTTGAATATTTAATCTAATGTTTCATATTTAATATGCATCCTTACTGTGGAATCTATGTTAATACCCTGTCCCCATTACAATACAAAGCAGCTGAAACCTATATTTAATTATATAATATACGTCTTGGTGAAGAAGTCTGTGTCTTCATGTTGTCTCGAGCTAATAATTCAGTCATGAAATCTATATCCCCTGTCAGTCTTTCAATATCTACATTTAAAGCCTCATTAAAGGAACGTCGCCATAAACCAGAGAGCTGTTAGCATATGCCATTTGTTCACTGCTACTCGTTCACATTCTGTATGTGGGTGGTTTCTGAATGTGTGGCATTCAATTATTTTCCCCATCTTCTATGCAAATCTCTGAAATGTAAACGTTACATAACAACAGTTTTATTTCTTTGCGCAATTTAATCAGATCTGACAGGGAGAATTGATACTTACTCTTTAGAATTGCCAGTTATATCTGCACATAATTTTAATGTATTTATACTTTTTTTTTTTAGAAATGTCAAGCAGGCAAACATGACAATTAATGCTGATGTATCCTTTGTTCCTATATATTGGGAGTTGATGTGCTCCAAATACAAGAAGGGAAAAGGGGATTTCAAAAATAGGTATCTCGCTCACAATTCCTTCACCTCTGACTCTCAGTGGGTTAAATTAAAGTGTTTGCCTCTCATCACATCTCCAGTACTTTCACACTTGTTTCACTCTCTCTCCTTCCCACTCTTCAGGTTTCTAACACTCTTCTTTTTGCTCTTTCATATGTTTAACAAGATCCAGATATATTATCTCTCGTGACACATTGTTTTTCTTTATGTGTTGTTGTACTTCACTGTCTCCTGTACTGTACGTGTTTTTGGAGCAGGGCCCTCTCTACCCTATGGTTGTGGTTACATTAAAGGGACACTATAATCACCAAAACAACTTTAGCTGAATTAAGTAATTTTGGTGTATAGATCATGCCCATGCAGTCTCATTGTTCAACTCTCTGCCATTTAGGAGTTAAATCACTTTGTTTATGCAGCCTTAGGCACACCTCCCTGCATATGACTTGCATAGCCTTCCTAAACACTTCCTGTAAAGAGTTATCTAATGTTTACACTTCCTTCATTGCAAATTCTGTTTAATTTATGATTTCTTATCTCCTGCTCTGTTAATAACTTGCTAGACCCTCCATGAGCCTCCTGTGTGTAATTAAAGTTTGATTTACAGAGCAGAAGATAAAACTTTTAAGGTAAGTTACATCTTATTGAAAATGAAACCATTTTGTTTTCATGCACTATGTGTCAGTCACAGCCAGGGGAGGTGTGGCTAGGGCTGCATAAACAGAAACAAAAGTGTTTATCTTCTAAATGGCAGATAATTGAGCAGTGAAACTTTAGAGGCATGATCTATACACAAAAAGTGCTTCATTAAGCTAAAGTTGTTTTGGTGACTATAGTGTCCCTTTAATTTGTTTGTCATGTAGTTGATGTTTTTTATCCCCATTGTAAAATGGTGTAGTGTTAACGAATATATTCTGTATAAAAAACAATATAATAATAATATTAATAATGCACCATATTGATTTTGGGTACTTTTATCCATTGTAAAATAGTTATTAATCAGACATTATACAATGTAGCAGAAAGACTATTGCACTTCTGATAATCTGAATGAAATCAAATGCAACATTATACTGCAAATACTTTTAAAATAGTCATTTCCTTTTGGTGATAAATATCCAAAACACAGGGCAGCATAATGGTTTTATTATGCATACTGAATAACAATTCCTCCACCAAAGATATGGGAAAATTGATGTTCAGTAAGTAGAGTAAAAGTCAATATAAGTTTTAGGATCTTGCAGTAATGTAATATTTTCAAGAAAATAGCTCTATGTTTGATTTCTAAACAGCCAGTTTTAGAATTACTAAAATATCTGTACCTATATTTATCATTAATTTTATTCCATTATAATTACTAACATGCTGACCTACGGTTGAATAAATATTTAATAAAAAAGTTTTGTGCAGCAATTTTATGTATAGAGTGTCGCTCAGGGATATGTAAAAATGAAAAGTCTAAACATTACACAATTTTCTTGTATTTGTTAATCATTTACAAAAATATTGGAGCTGGCAAATGTTTTAGAGAGTATATGGTATCTCTTATCTTGTGATATGTTATACTGGGTGTGAAATATTAGCATAAAACCAGAAATACAATTGTTGCTGCATACAGATGGCAAGATACAAATAAAAAAGTAGACTCAAAAATGGTCAACTAACCCACTTATAGGTATTTGTAAGGACCTGTTGGCATTTTTACAATTGCAACCACACGCCGATGGCTTCAGAATATAAAAAATATTTATGATTTTGTGCATAATACTCACATAAAGTAACTAATGCTACATCTAGCATGTATGCTGCAAATGGTATTGCAGGCTGCTATTAAAAAAGTAAACGAAGCTCTGTAGTGTACCAAACGCCCTTCTAAAATTGGCTGTTATAATGTTGCCATGAGGTACCTTCTACAAAAGGCTGACAAAATGTGGGAGTGAGAGGCAGAGGAGTTGGAACCCTTTTCAAATATGTTTCTTCCAGAGTGCAAACCAAACGAGAAGGTAAGTTAGGATTTATGGCATAAATTACATTTTTCATTGCCTTGCAAACATACAAAGTTTATTGATGTTTTATATTTTGTTGGGCGAGACAGGGTTTATTAGTTAATTTACTCGCCATTTTATTTGTTCCTTGGGTAGACTGAATGCTTGCTAATGTGTTGATTTTTAAATATTAAAAATAATATAAAACGTCTTATAATCCAGTTCAAGCTCTGACCACACTGTGGCCAAATGAAGGTGAGTGAATGTGGTCCTTTCACCTTTCATGTTTTGCAATCTGTTCTAAGAACAAAGCATTCTAGGGAAGACTACAACGATGTAAGTGTATAGATACATTTATTAGCAAATGAAAGCCGGATTCTAACATGCTATGCATGACATACCCCTTTAACTTGCTTTGTAATTGGTGAGGAAAGCAGGAAAGTGGAAGCTGGTTAATATGCCTGTATAATGATTTCTAGGGCAGGTAGGTTAAAACTACTATAAAATATGTTAATAAATGGTGTGCATCTCTAATAAACACTAAAGACGAGTATTTGGAAACTCTTGTGACAGCAAATAACATACAAAGGTTCAGCGTTGTGGACAAGGTTTTTAAATGAATTGCAGTATAAGAATGGAAATTAAATGTTATAGTGAACAAAATCTTCTATCTAAATAAAGAACATATAGATCAGTAGTAGTTTGAGCACATGGATTAATTTTGTGTCTGTATTTGCTTTGTATTAAACAGCCAGGTTAGTGTGCTGCCACGCACCCCATGTGTGCAAAATTAAGGGTTAATAAGTGTGTAGGGGTTCATTAGAATACCCTTTTCTGTCTCATTAGAAGTGCTGCTTTTTTAGCTGAGAGCAGCAAGTTGAATTGTTAGTGTAGGGCTCATTTAGGAGGTTTCCCTTGATAAGGCTGGTGACCTTACACTTTGATGGATATTGGAGTGATACTAAAACATTTGTGTCACTTAAATAGGCATATGGATTTGGGATAGTGCGCAGGTAAAACATTTTTTGTAATATGTCTGTTTGTAAAGTGCTGCGTAATTTGATGGCGCTATACAAATATCATAATAATAATAATAATATGGACACACATGTTGACAGACACTGCACACACATATACAGGTAGTGTGTCAGACACTCAAGTGATTTTGTAAATAGTCATTGGTGGCAGAATAATCAACAAATAAAAACAACAGCGATAAAAATAATAGAGATAACAATAAACAATGAAATATTTAATTAGACTGACTTATAAAGTTTAACCCCTTAAGGACACATGACATGTGTGACATGTCATTATTCCCTTTTATTCCAGACGTTTGGTCCTTAAGGGGTTAAAGGAACCAAGCCATTAAATTATACTAGAATGAAATATTTTGCAATGTCCACAGCAGAACCATATATAACTTGTTTAATTAAATTTAATGAGTGTATTATATGTTATTTACAAAATATAAGTGGCTCTATAAATAGTGGATACGTGATCATCCTAATAACAAGTCTAGTATTAGGAGAAATTAAATTTAATTAGCCAACCACCATTCAGTCCAGTCATTATGAGGCTACAATATTTTGACACTCTGTCACTGTGATGGTTTGATACATTTAATGTCACAAAACTACTTTGTATAAACTAAATGACAACCTGAAATTAGCTGAAAAAATGGCACTATTAAATGAAGAAATTAATTTAATAACATAAACGTGTGTTATTACAAATACCGCCAATTAGCCAATCTCTCTCAGATGTAACTTAATTATAAAATATAACGATAATGTCAGCCACAAAGCCATGATGCCAGAGTGACATGGTTTGTGTCCAGCAGGATGTATATTTAAAGGATCACTCTAATTTCAGGAATACAAAAATGCCAAGTTAAATTGTTAGGCCTACCAGAAACCAGAAAAAAAGGCATTTTTCTTCTATCCATATCTATAACTCCTATCTATTCTGTCTTGCAATGCCACTTCTTCTCTTCTGGCTGAGATCATCAATATCTCAGCCAATCAAATGCTTTCCTACATAAATGCATTGGAGGTTAGAGCACATGCGCTATGCCAATAAGCATCTGCTCATAGAGATGCATTTACCCAATGCATCTCTATATGGAGCATTCTTGTTTCCGTGTAGAATGTGGAGCAGCCAAATGGCAGTCCTGCAGTCTTTGCAGGATGGCAACTAGGCAGCTTCTCTAGTGTTTGTCAGAGTGACAGTCATTAGAGGAGGTCATAGGAGGCTATGTGAACACTGCCGTTTCCCAGAAAGGCAGTGTTTACACTGCTGAGACCACAAGGACTGTCTCTATGCCCCAGAACCAGTGCATTAAGCAATAACGGCTTGTGTTTAGAGTGTCCCTTTAATTCCTATATTACAGATAATGTGTGTGTATATATATATATATATATGTTCAGACTGTTTTAGACTGTTAATCTGGTTTAACATTAAATTAAATATAATAATATAACACTATAACAAACGTTTTCTTCGTCTCCGCTTTCAAACTCACGTAATTGCTAAACCAATATCTCTGTTGGAAATTGCATCAGTTCTGTCTTACATAGACGTTCTGTAAATTATATTATCCCGTCTATACCTTATACTGTAAATGTGGGTTTACTGTAAATGTGGATAAATGTATGCAGTTCTCTCCAACAGTATTCAAGTTAGGAGTTTAGATATTTTAGTTACCCTGCACTCAGTTTGTCCCTTTATATGCAAATATTGGCTGGCAGGGAGAAAACTGAACCCTTAAACCAATGAAGGTCAGTGTAAGGCTGAGCTCACCCAAAAATTCGTCCTTCTCAACTTACCAGGACCCAATGTGTGAGCAGCTTCAGAAGATGATGCCATCGCACCAGAGACCATCAGGGAGTACTTGGAATGGGGCAATAAAGGGACCTGTCAAGGTATAGGTGCTCACTATGTACTTTAGAGAATTACTTTGAATTTCTTTGCAATTTTCTTTGCACCTTTTCGGCTTCATGATATTTACTATGCTACTGGTCCTGCATATCCCAGATGGGGATCATACCACCAATGCTATACTATACTAGAGCAGGTACATGCTCTTAAAAATGTGAGTAAAATACCTACCACTATTGTATAAGTGAGCTTTGTGCTGTACATATTACACTTTTGGATGTTCCTGTTTATGTCTCCACATACTACACTTTACTAAAAAAATACCATCACCACTGCTGAACATGCATCCTTAGACAGGGATTATACCATCCACGCTATAACAGCAGAGCTCTAAATAGCTCTTGAAAGTGTGAGTGTGCTTTTGTTTCAAAACACTACCACATATCTTTTAATAACATATTGCACCTATATTGTCTCCTTTTTGTCTTTTTGAGAGATTCATCAACCAACAAGACCCTGTTTTATATATGTATGTATATACTTTTTATGTGTATATATGTATGTATATACTTTTTATGTCTTTTTGAGAGATCCATCAACCAACAAGACCCTGTTTTATATATGTATGTATATACTTTTTTATGTGTGTGATTCCTCCAAAAGATTTATAGATTATAGGCGTGGGTTATCTTTTTTTTTTCTTTTTGGGTAATAGTTGTAACTCTGCACTCTGCACTCAGCATGAGTGATGGAAGGGCCAGTCTCGGACTATTTTGAGCTGGAACTCTCTTCATCAGCAATATATGCAAAAAATAGCTATTTTGTTCTACATTTACAGTAAGTGTGGCAACATGTTATATGTTTGATCAGAACAAATAAATAAAAAAAGTTCAAATACACTGCTTATGGATATAAGGACAGCGCCTGTTTACATTTGAGATTATGAAGAATGTAAACATTTTCAGTGTATTTTACCTACTGCACATATACAGTAAAAAGGTTGACTGGCTAAACCTGGCATCTTTATTATATAGGGCATTGCAGCCTGGTATTGAAGCTTCCACATTTTATGTGACATATTTAATTCTCCCCATCCTTTGTTTTTCATAAAGCAGCAATGCATTTTGGTACAAAGCAGCGAAAAGTGGGAGAGGCTTTTACAAACCCTGTGCATGGACTGAGTGACTAAGTGAAACTGTGGTGATAAAATAGAATGTTTCTCCACTTTTTAAAGAATGGAGATTGTATAGTGGAAAAAGGCAAGCCTGGCCTTTTATTTATTTGTTTACCATTGGAGTGCAAAGCAAAATGAAATAAACCCAATATATGGGTCCTCGGCAATTAGAAAGTAGGCCCTATAGAGGGCTTCTTTCCATGATTGTTATAATCATTTACCAAAAAGTCGATACATAGCTAAAATGGCTGCTGCTATCATTAGCAATTAGCAGCCTTTTCTCGGCTACAAAATGTAATTTTTAACAACTGTTAAGTAGTGGCTGTTGAAAGTTTAAACGTTTCCCACAGCAGTTAATAGGAGACTCTAAATGCAAAGAGAAACCTGGTTTGAAAAGAAGATGGTAAGAATAACCACCTATCGGTATCTGACTAAAGAATTATACCTGCCTTATATATGTGTAAGGAGGAAAAAGTAACAACTGCAAAAGTTCAATATTTTTATATAAAAAAATACCTTTATGCCAGAAAAAAAAGAATATTTTTAAACACTAAAGGCTGTCTACAAGCATAGTGTAAATAGTTTTTTTTTTTTTAAACAAATTTGGTAATTCAAATACTTGAAACTCCTTAGAGCACCTTACTCAGATGATTACTAGTGTGCAATCACTGAGTGAAACCTTTAGAGTTTCCTGGTGGAGTTGTTATGGCAATAAATTAGTAAATGCTGCTTTTTCTAGTTTTCAAAATGCTGAAAAGAAAAGACAAAAAGCCAGTGGCCTGGGGCAACCAGCCTGTAAGTGTGTCCGGGGAATCCAAAAAGGGGGTAACCCTTACATACGTTTAAAGAGAAAAATAACAAAGAGGAAGATCTAGAGAGACATGGGGGAACTCCTCATCTCTACCCCAGATCGACCAAAGTAGGTTTCCTACTTTGGTCGATCTGGGGTAGAGATGAGGAGTTCCCCCATCTCTCTCTAGATCTTCCTCTTTGTTATTTTTCTAGTTTTAAAAATGGTAAACACTAAGTGATGTTTGTGTGTGTTATTCAGTAGTGAAAGAAGTTTAAACACAGGGGTGGGTCGAGGAAACCTGTTGGTAAATTTTAGCTGCAAACATCTCCTAGATGTGCTTAATAGCTATTTATTTTTAACAACCATGGGAGTATGGCAATTATCATTAGCGTAGGGATATCATTCATTTGTACAATATGTTTACAGTTAATTATACATTTAAAACTGTTCCTTTTAGAGAATCACACATGGTCCTGTGATGATCTATGTGATCAACCAATAAATATTTATTAATTGATACTGTTCCAACATTGTATGTCTCACCTGTTTTATAACAATGAGGATTTTTAGAGTTGCCCACATACTCTGTCGACCTTCCAGCATTGAAAAAGATCCAAATTCTGTATTCCACTTTTTCCCCAAACATCAATTGAATTGTGTTGGTACTGATCAGAGTCATCACTCCTGCTTCAATGCAAATGTCTAAAGTTCAGCAGCGTGTTTGGATACACTTCAAATCTGAGCCAAATTAAAATAATCCAGTATCTTTTTCATTTTTATTTTCACCTCACATTCGTAGAAACATCCATTCTAACACTCCACAATGTCAGCTCCCAATCATGCAGCTATGCAACACAGAGCCACCGATGTTTATCATTGTACACTGGATGTTTTTAAAGCCCATAGGAAGGATAAATAAAGATGTTGAATTATTTTAATTTGGCTTGAACCTCTAACATATCTGGGCACTGCGGATCTTGAGTTGTAGGGATCTCTGTGCTAGAAATGCTGGACATTTCATGGTAGCTTTAAGACCTGTTTAAATAGTAATGGCTGCCTTTTATACTTTTGGTCCTTAAAGGTTTTTTGTTTTGTTTTTATTAGATTCCAGACAAATGTGGATCTACTTACACCCCATTTAAGAGACAATAAGATAAGCAAATAACTATTCTAGA
Source organism: Pelobates fuscus (assembly GCF_036172605.1). Classification (NCBI taxonomy): domain Eukaryota; kingdom Metazoa; phylum Chordata; class Amphibia; order Anura; family Pelobatidae; genus Pelobates; species Pelobates fuscus. The sequence continues at coordinate 305,578,913 of NC_086319.1, read as the reverse complement.
CATAAATACATTTCTAATATTTTCACTATATCTGCAACATTAAAAAAGCCTTTAAGTGTGCCAAATTCTAACTTCTTTTCTAGTATATATTTTCTTATTAAAAAATAAATTAAAAAAGATATTTGTGTAACTTTTATTAAGCTGATATAAAGCTATGAATACGTATTTCTGAATACTACCCTTTATAACAATATTGATATAATATCAGTAACAGCCCATATTTTCTTTTTAATTAATTAAACATTTTAATTTAATCTTATGTAATAAAATAAAGTCCCCCTTTTTAATGTTAATTATTTTGATTGTATCGATCATAATTGGTCAGCAAGTGTTCGGTTTGAAAGAAGTTCTTTTGAGCCGAAATCTGCCACATTCTCATTTGTATGGAATTTGAATTAAACATTCCCATTTAGAATATGTTTTCGCTTCATAAGATTCCAAAGCAATTCTAATAAATTCATATTGCATTGCATTCACCGTTAGCCTCCAATAAGGCAACTTCTGGATAGCTTTGTCCCTCCCTTTTATCCCCTGAATAATCAGGCTGAGAAGAACACACAGGGATCAAAAACACAAGGTCTGGACAGATGTCTTATGATGACATGAAGCCAGGTTGGCAATAGTGTATGGGGGCTGAATGTTTTGTTGTGTTTAGAACTCGATATCTGAATGAATCTCTCCCCAACAGAGTTTCCAACCATTTTTTTTGTCATTGAGGCACAGTATATCAAAGACGTGGCCAATGTCACATGGAGTTGACATTTGGGTTATGTTGAATGCCGTTTCTTGTTTGGTTCTTTTTCTCTTCTGTCCATGGAATATGAAGCTGTAATGTGCAAAATGTAAAAGTCCGCTGGTTATTTTTTTTGTTTTGTTTCACATGGCAGAAGACCAAACGTTCTGAGAAGCTGCCAATGCGCTGATGAACATAGTTAACTTTTAAAACTGCTCAGCATTATCTGTGACCACTGGAAAAAAAACTCAGAGACTGAGGTGTGACGCAGCTTTCAGTGGGATGCAGAAAAAAGCTTAACAATATCAGTCTGTTGGACATGCAGTCTGGCCTGTCATGTTTAATTTGCGCATGACCTCTTGGCCAAAAAAATGGGAAAGAAGTGGTAGAATGCAGGACTGAAAGCTCATATTATTGCTGTGACAGATTCACTCATCCAGAAGTAATGCAAAATGCAATTTATATTTATACTCTCTGACCTCTTGTACACAGGGAGAAACTATCTAATGATGGGCTGCGGCAAGAAAAAAAAGCAACAGATCTAAACAGAGATGGGGTTTGTCTACATGTTTGCTTTTTCAACCATTCAATTACAATCAAAAAATAAATGAAACATGAACAGTGCATCGGTTTGGTGGAGACACAATTATTTTTTCAACAAGTAATTTTTGGCTCTGAGCCTTGGCAAAGTCTGGTGATCCTCATCTCCCGTTTAGATATGGATCATATGCATGTTCTTTCTGGGGGGGGGGGGGGGAGGAACAGCTCCGTAGGTGTGTCATTACATCCATCAGGAAGGAAAAAATAGACACCACAGACTCAGCGGCATATTTTTACTGTGCAGTTGGGCCTTCTAAAGAACGCCTGACACTTTAATCCAATTAACTGCCACAAATAAAGTTGAGTTCTAGTTCTAACAAATGTATTTCCCAGTTTAGAACAGAATGAGAAGAGAAAAAAAATAAAACATCTGGCTGAATAGAACAGTCTTTTTATAGGATATAACTATTTTTTTGACTTTATTTTTTTTTGCAGCCAAGACCTAAAACAGATTATGATATAAATAGTAGAGATAGCAATTCCAAGAGATTACGAAGAAGAGAGAATTATTAAAACATCCAACCTCAGCAATTATGTGATATTAGGTTCTCCAGATGATTCTAAATTTATTGAGTGGTGTGAAGGCATAAGCTGGTAGCTGTTCCATATCTTAGCAGCGGTTATGAAATGTCAATTGTTTTAAATAAGAGAATGCTAAAAAATTGAATTTGTCATGCAAAACATGCCTGCTTTAAAAGGAATTTAACTCTCTCAACGACAATGAGCAAAACAGTAAAAAGTACGACATGAGCCCACTGGTGTTGTTTATTAGAACAGATTCTGTGTATATACTCTAAATGAGTACAATATATTTAATGTAGGTCAATATCAAAGGAATAATGTTTATAGGGAAGACATGGACATTTTCACATCCCCAAACAGATAATGTAAAACTGTGTAAACTTCTAAAGCAAGCTCAAAATGAGTCCATATATAGAAATGAAACCTTAAATGGAGACCTCAACTTCTATGGTAAGTACACATTTGAATATAACATTAAAAATAATCTCTAACTTGTGTTAATATTTTTTCATATGATGCCCCATTTTCTCTGAAATATATCTTAAAGCTTAGCCAAGTGACATCACACTTCAGTTCACTGCAGGCACAGCGAGGCACACAATGCAAATAAGCAGAAAATGGAAATTTTGTTTCTGAATTTCCTCTTCCTATATGTTAAAATACATAAAACCAGGTAAATTTACCATGAACACTGACATGGTGCCAAGATGGAGGAGCCAAGTTCCAGGATAAAGATAAATACAGCGGTGAGGATTTCTACATTGATTTTATCTTGCACATCTAACAAACACATATTTGATGAATGTACAGGGTGAATAAACATAATATTAAAAGTCTTAGGAAGTGATAGCTCCACTTCAAGGTTCAATAAAACCATATAGAACCCGAAAACAGAGAATAGTTTTCTTGTTCAATTTCCGAAACCTTTACATTTTCTAATTTTATTCATTTTGAGTGTATATAATATTTCTTATGTTTCTGATTGTATGTTAAGACCTTTATTATCATTATCTTTTTTTATTTTTTTTGAATTCTTTATTTGTGGTGCAAGCAAAGAACATACATACATGTAGTACCACGACAGCAAGAACACGTATTTAAGTATCATGTCATAGTAAATACATAGCATGGTGAAGATTCAATTCGCACAATTTTTAAAATTAAACAGAGCAAACGGATATGTTGTAACGTGAGTTAACATATGTAATGAGGGGGTGTGATGTTCACTCGTATGTGGGGAACAGTGTGCCTGTCTCTGAGCTAGGAGGCAATTTAGTGGCCGTGATATGTTTGTTGATCCATATCTCTTAGGAGGGTTTAGGGTTATATGTGCACTTTGTGGCGTAAAACGGTCAGGCTGAACTGATGTAGAGATATAGTGTAGTGCCACATTATAGGGCCATTTGCCTCAGTCAGGGTATTTATCGTGGATGTCTATATGGGGTGTCTATGGGGATGACACGTAGGTATATGTCGCACTGAATTTGATGTGATAGCACTTAACTTTGGATGGACTATGTCAAGACAGTATGTGTCGTCGTCTTGTAAAGCACTGCTAGTGTAAGTCTAGGTAAGTAGGAGCCTGAGTGGTATTGCGTAACCAAGCTGAGCTTGTACGTTGCCACTAGAGATATGGTAGTGCTTGTTGCTACTCGGTACAGATTAGGAACAGGTGGCTCTTTTGTGAACAGTTCCCCAGTACCTTGGGGTGGGGGGGAGGGGGTTCACTGGAGCAGGTGAGATTGACCTCAGGAGGGGTTGCTCTCATCTCGTGGACAGCAAGCCTTTCAATTTTTACCTATAGTTTTACGAGAACAGAAATTTACACATTGAAAAGTAAATTCTTAAAACAAAACTGAAGCATCAAATGGAAGACAACAGTTGTTGGGATTCAGGCATGTTGTTGTGCTTCTTTTCTCTCTGGGCATGAAGACTACTGCTTTGTCTGCCTTCCAAGGTTGGGGATGGGCTGTTGCGCAAGAGTTGTTCTGGTTGGAGAGTCCCAATGCCTCCATTAAAGTTGGGCCATCTTTGGGGTCTGTGGCCTTGTAGTGTTTCCCATCTTTTGTCACCCATAGTTTTCTAGGAGTTGCCCATCTGTAGGTGATTCCTGCGGTATGGAGTGGTTTGGTAAGCGGTTGCATTTCTTTGCGCCAGAGAAGTGTGGCCCTGCTTAAGTCCTGGGAAAAGGAGAGTCGGCATGACTCAAATTCATAGGGAGTCTTTTTGTGAAGTGCTGCCAACAGCCTCAGTTTATCTGACATTTGTTTGGCAATGGCACCGTAGGATGAGGTCCAGTGGAGCTGCGTTGGGGGCCTGTGGCCTTTTGGAGATTCTATGAACTCAGTCAGATAGGAAGGTTTTGGCTTGTCCTGCCGTCAATATTGCAGCCACTAGGCGCCAAATGAAGTGAGGTAGTTCCTCCAGCAGCACGGACTCCTGAACCCCCCTGATCTTAGTGTTCTTTCGTCTACACCTGTCATCTAGTAGATTTACTTGTCTGGACAAATTAGCCTGTGTGGATTACATTTGTTGTACCGTGTCACCTAGTGTGTGGAGGCCTTGTTTCAGGTCTATAACTTCTTCTTTGGTTGCTTGAGTGCGTGCGGTCACAGCCTGCACCTCTGTAGTGATTTACCTCTGTGATTTACCTAAGCAAGGTCTGCTTCCCACATCTGTTTAATGTTGTGTTGGAGACCTGCCAGCATGGTTTGTATGTCCCTTTAGTAGCAGGGGAGCAGTCATTCACTTCCAGCGAGGGTCCTTGATATTGGGGACTTGGTTGAGGGCTGTCATGAGGGTCTCCCTATTCTGAGGGTAAAGGTGAGGCCTATCGGGGAGTTGGGGCCTGCATCATGCTGGGCGTCTGTAGCATTTGCATGTCGAACTGTGGCTTCAGGGTGTGTGGGGTTGGTTTTTGGGATCTTCAACCCATCTCACGTGCGCTGTGCTGACCGGGTTGCTGGTCTTCCACTCCACGGCCAGAGCCCTCCTGTAATTTTCCGCTGCTGTCCACCTGCGCGGTAGGCCTTGCCACCTCTGTGTTGATATTTTGTGCCTGGAGTCAGAAAAAAACGGCATCTGCAGTGCCAGCAAGATGCTCTGCGTTCAGCAGTGGTATTAGACCTGTTATTCCGCGGGATGCACTTGATATTTAGCAGAACTAAATGGCAAATGGCAGCTATGTAATTAAAGTGTTATAATTGTCATATGCCTAAAAGACCTATGTTTTCTTGCTAAATCACTAACCCATAACCACAGAGTTTAAAAGCCTTTTCATATTAAGATTTTGTGTATGAGCTAGACGAATAAATACCACCCATTACCACCAAACATTTGCTAAACTCTGTGTAACAAGAACCTGCATATGTTTGACCATCTCTCCTCCCAGCAGTGCAGCAGGCAACCCACACTAGGAAGTAACATGGTACATCTTTCCACCATAGGTGGTGCTGGCTTTGGGGGCCAAAGCCCCGGATGTGAAGCTCTATAGGCCCAAATCTCTACAGTTGGTGGAGAAGACTGAGGTATATCAGTGTTATTCTTCATTTTTAATTTTAGCTTTCAAAGCAGCTGCCTTTTAGAGAAAATGTTTGGTAGTATAGTGCCCCCCAGGTAACTGTCAGGTGCTGGGCAACATAGCTGTTTGTGCAGTGTAGAAAGGAGAGGACATAACACAGAGAGACGGGGTTATATTGTGATATATCCCCACCTATGTGTCAGTATAAGGGTCATTTAGTTTTCTTTTGATCTCAAGCCCCAGATGTTTCTGGAGCCTAGAGGCACCCCTGCTTTTCCTGTATTTTTTATTACTTGTTTTGTCTTCAAGACGTCCTTGATTACATAAATGTGATGTAATTAGTACCACCATTAAGCAGTGGAAAGTGTATTATCACACTGACTGGATTAAAAATCGTGTTTATCTGTTATCACGATATTACTATTATGTTTGGTTCATGTGATTTACCTCCAGGAAAAACAAAGGATCAATTCACCACTTTTACATCATCCAAGTAAATAAAAGCCCCACCTTATTTCTGTTTACTTCTGTGAAATGGACCATATGGGGCATATCTGAGAATAAAAAGATGCTTAACGGTGGTAGGCATGGATTAACTTCATGAAAAAGAGAGAAATGGTCTTGTTTCTGATTTAATGCACCGTACACACACATGTTTAACTTCCATATTATTTATTACATCATACCACTGTTAATGTCCAATTTAAAATTCAGAATTACCTATGCTTTTCCCGCATGTTCAGTGTATAGAATGTGTCCAGAAGATGTAAGTTTGTGGTCATGACAAACAATCCACACAGAAAGATAAGATTACATTTTAATCTGATGAAATGGAGAGAGTCAGTCATTGAAAATGGGGTGCAAAAGATATTGAATTGTCATCTTCATCAGTATTAACCCGTTAAGGACACAGGACGGAAATATTCCGTCATGATTCCCTTTTATTTCATAAGCTGTGTCCTTAAGGGGTTAAAGAAAAGGATGCCTTGAATATTTGCTTTAAACGAGGAGAATGAGAATCGTGAAAGCAAAGATATCATAATGATGATATGAAGTCATGATGGGAGTCTCAGGGAGTTCTTCTTGGTAATTGAAGAGCGAGCATTGCATTTTTCATTCTCCTATTTTCCCTCTAAAGAGGCCAGACAGTTCTACTCTTACCAAACACCCTATTCGTAAGAATGCTCAAAAATTACAAATCTATAATTTTCTCCTCTTAGCCTGTGTCTGCAAATGTAACATCAATATTGGAATCATATAAATCCATTACTGCACACACACACACATGCACGCACGCACACACACACACACACACACACACACACACTTGTATAACTTAAATTTGTGCTGATCTCTGTTTCACTACATGTATATAACTGTAGCGTATATGAGAAGGAAATACATCCATGAAACATTTTGAGATATATATTATGTTTAAATGCAAAGGCCATTGCTGGGGGTAACCCACTGAAATGTGGACAGGACTTATAAAGAGTGGCAATGGTTTATGTGCAGAATGCTTTATGCTTAGCATTGATTATATACATTAAATGACTGAATTACTCCCAACAATATATAAAATGTATGTGTATTTCTACATAAACTCATCTCTTACACTAAAACATTGATATGTATAATCATTATTTTTGTTGTTAAAAGTGTATGTAATTTAAGTTTAGTTTTCTTTAAAGGAACACTACAAGAACTATAACCACTACAGCATGCTATGGTGCTGTGAGTGCAGTGCAAATAGTCAATGCGTTTTAGCACAGTAGTATTTCTTGCTTGGGGTAAATCAGACACAGCTCTCAGCATTTTCCTTAGCTAAGCTCTGTAGTGCGAGGCATGCTCATTGGCTGAGAGTATAAGATGATCACTCTCAGCCAATGTCCTAATCCCTGAACTGCAAACCTTAGCTCAGGCAGAGAGCTTCTGACTCTCATAGAGGCAGGGAGTGGCACCCTGCAGATAAAAGATAAAAAGTAAATTATGGTAAAATATTTTGACTATTTAAATGGGGGGGGGGGGGGAGGCATGGTACTTCTGGCAACGTAACTACTACAGCATGATGTAGTGGTTATGGTGTTTGGAGTGTTCCTTAAATAGAGTGCATTGTATATGTATGTATGTAAGTCTGTGTGTACTCATTAACTTTCTAGTATATGTATAAATTCTTCCTTAGGGGGAAAAAATACTTTCTAAAATATAATGCAATTTAGAAAGGTCACCACCATGTAATCACATGAGGGTTTAATGAATTATACTGTTCAGTAATGTGCGAACGTGTTGAACTAGTTAATAAATTCTACAGCAGTTTAATCCACATGTCTGTCCCCTGACTGCCCTTATAATCTCCTGGCATGTGTTAGTGACATCACAAGACATCAGTTCCAAGTTCCCTGCAACTGTCATTGAGTGCTGCAACTAAATGAAAAATGACTTGGAGACACTCTGGCTCCCAACGATGACCTTGGGTATTATTAGAATGACCTTTCTTTGGCTGGACCAAGAAACAAATCTTTCTGATATCATCAGCGACTATGCAGCCAGTGCTTGCTTGCTTGATAAAAGGGGAATTAGTGTACACACAGACACTCACATGCACAAAATATGATTATTAAAGCAGTCAGATCAGAAAACTGCACAACAAAACTTGCATGGCAAATTAAAAAAAGTATTCCTTACTTCACAAAATTATACAAATAAATGCAATTGTTGGTGCATTAGTTATTTTTAGTAAATTTGTTATACTAAAAGGATGTTTTGTTTTTTCTTTACGAACTGTAAAAAGTAGACTTATGCGTCATAGAAAAATGTGAGTTCCATTTTTTCCCAAAAAATAAATTTAGTTTGGGACCTCCGACATTCATGTAGTTCACGATGCGGTTCATCCAATATTGTCCATGAAAAATATTCAGGGATATTGTTCGAATAACAAAACAGGGAGCAAAAATGTGCCATTTGGTGTACTGCAAATTGTATACATAATATAAATAGTACTGATAGGCCAATTTTTTGGCACCACTGGTGGAACTCTGAAACAACAGAATTAGTTTGGCAATCACGCTAATCCGCTTGGTTATATGTATTTATGACGTTTCAAACATACCAAAATCAGTTGAGCAACCAATCGGCTAAATTTGTACCAATTGCAATTCAGCTGAAATCGAATGCAAAAATCTGGCAAAAATTTGGAATTAACACATGACTTGAAACATTTAGTTTCTAGCTTAACTTTTTAACATGTATTCTATTTGTGCACTGTTATTGTATCCTTTGAATTAAGCGCACATAGTTTGCAAGAAACTTCTAGAGGGTTTGTTACTCCGGTGTTGATGGCTATGATGGCAGGATTCTATGGACGTTGACAGGGATACGTTTTGTATGCCTCAAATGGGGAAATGATAACATAGAATGCTATGGTATGACCAGCTACTTTGCACTAATAGTGCCAATACTTGCTGCCTCCCTAAACATGCAGTGCCAATAGTTCTACTACCCTTCTCCTCTCCACCAAATGTGCAAATCCCAGGTATCAGAAAGAAGGGTAGACAGGTCAGATCTCTAAAGTGCAAGTAAAGGAACTAGAGGAATTAACAGAACCAGTGGCTGGACTTAAAAGGCCTCCCAAAAGGCAGGCCTACGTAAACACAGACAAGCCTAGGTCAGGATGCCATAATTGCTAATAACCTGTAAACACACTATGGGTCAGTACAGGCACAAAGCGAGGGATAGCAAAAAGTTAGCTGGTTCAGTAATACAGAAAGCAAAATGATCACCATCAAAATTTAGTAGCACCACAAATTCAGAGAAAGTAAACCACGCATGGACGCTGGTACATGAGAAGGCTTGCTATATGTAGTCCTTCCATGGTGTACCCAATAATCCAATCAAACCCCCTTGAATAATGCTGCATTCATCACATGATGGGGCCATGATGGGGCCATGGTAAATCCCGAAAGTTGCACAGTGACATTTGGAGCTGTATTATTAAATTATAGGTGGTTGAAGTGGCTGAAGTCAAACAGGCTAGTAATACGCAAGGATGGCGCTACACAGTATCAAAAGGGGGTCAAGCTCCATGCATTAATAGTACCATTATCGGTAAGCACACAACCAGAATATGTTTAGACCCCCAAATTAATTGCTATAATAAAAATAATAAATACACATCTGGCTATCCCATGCACCTACATATATGTGGATGTGATGGAATGGCTCCAACTGTACCAGTGTATATTAGGAAGAATAAATACAATTGAAACAGTGACAGAGAATTAGCCATTATTTGAATGTGAAACCTTATACATACACCAATTGTTAAAACTGTAGTAGGTCACATAGTTTAAATGAAAAATAACATGAGACCCAGTCATATGAATGTATACCATAATAATCTATACATCTCAATGACTCATGTTGGCTCATTCAGTGATGCTGCCGAGGGATATCTCTGACATCGTCACTGCAAATTCTATCTACACACATGTACAGAGCTGTTTTCATTTGTGGTAAAAAAAAATTTTGTCTGGTTGTGGCACGTTCTGTTTTAATTATCTTTTTTATATTAGAATGCTCAGACAAGCATTATATTGCATACAAGACTAAAATAGGGAATTCTAGAGCCCTCAAATATGTAATCAATATGTATATGAATGTAGACCTAAAAGAAGACAAGCACGAGATAACACATGGTTCTTGCATGAAATCACTCAATGATAAGATATGAGTTATTCTAATATCTTACAATGACTGAATATCAGCAATATTTGAGGAAATAATATCTCAATCCTCTCAAAAACTGGAGTAACAAATAAAAAGAAAACAAAAAAATGGGAAATTGATAAAAATATAACAAACAAAGGTAATGAATCAAATAACATTTTCATATATGAAAACAACAAGCAATGTTTTACTCAGTGAACGTAAGTGCTCAGTGAACTCAGTGAACCTACCAAAAGGAGGCGTAGGTAACCTTCGGCACTCCAGATGTTGTGGACTACATCTCCCACAATGCTCTTATAGCCATAATGCTGTCAAAGCATCACGTGAGATATAGTCCACAACAGCTGTAGTGCTGAAGGTTACCTACTTCTGACCTAAAGTTTGGAGGCATAGAATGAGGCTGACGTTTATCAATGTCCCTTGGCCTGTTAACGGGTAATGTTGGTATACTACGGAACATACTGACTATATTACAACCATGGTTGTTGATGACAGTAATGGCACACTTAAGCCGGATTTTTTGTGCCTTATCTGGGTTTTGTGATGATTTGCAAGGTACACACTGTCAGAGATCTGGTATTTGCTTGTTTATGGGATAGTAAGACAGGCATAGGCAACCTTCGGCACTCCAGATGTTTTGGACTACACCTCACATGATGCTTTGCCAGCATTACGGGTGTAAGAGCATTATGGGGGATGTAGTTCAAAACATCTGGAGACATCTGTTTCCTGTTTATCCAAGGATGAGGTAGTAGTTGTTGTCATCTTTAGTCTTTGCTTGGATTGGAGTAGATCCCCTATATCATGGATCTTCTCCCTTAGCCTAGGTTTCTGCTTTTTCCCTATATCTATTAGGAGCTTAAGCAGTAAGCATCACTCGTTAGTGCAGCAAAATGTAAAGGTTTTTTTTATATTGTATGGTGGGTGGAAGATCCATCACTTCAAGGTCTTATACTAGGTCAAAGTGCCTTTTTTTAGATTCTGGGAGCTTGCGCAAAATTTGTGAATGAACACTAACTCTTCATGGCTGAAAAAACTAGGCCTCCAGTCAAAGAGAACTTTTCAAGAGACTTCCACCCTAGTAGAGCGAGGTTAAACTTTAGATACATTGAAAATAGGTATTTACTTATATGCAAGCATTAAGAATCATACACACAGGGGCTATAATACATGTAATCTTTTATTTGTAATTATAATAAAAGTGACCAAGTTGGACAGTTCATACGTGCTTCAGTAGGTGACTTTACAACTGACTCGCCTTTAGTAAATAGCCAACTTAAAGATTCGTCCACCTAGTTGATAATTTCACCCAGTATTGTTCAACTTCTTGCAAAGTCGTTTGTGATTAGACCCCATAGCCTTGGGATGCCCTTGTCTCTAAACTGCTTCTGTTACAAGAATGTTTTCTTTATTTCTTTCATGCTTGTAAAATGTAGTTTCACCTGTGGCCTTCAAACATGTGATGATGGACACTACAGTGGAAACATGTCACCTTTTTTTATCACAAGCAACCTCACTTAGTACCCTATTTGTCTGCATTGTTGGGAGTATTCTGTGACTTGAACCATGAAAATAGATGCTTCTGACAGATTTTATTGAAACTATGTTGCATTCCTCTATGCCCAGAGGAAACAGGTGTCCTTTAAAAGCCTGTATAATGTTCCACTTGAGTCTTAAAAATGTTCTAATAGTGTCCAGCAATTTCTACTTATCCATAAGATTGCATGCATCTAAGGGGAGTGTAATAAACATTTTTTTTAAAGGATTGTTATTATGGTATATCTCAAGTTGTGTAATCAATGTGGGAAATAAGCTTATTTCCAAAATGTATTGAGGAAAAATGATAATTCTATTTAATAATAAATAAAATTAATAATAGACTTTTTTTTTTCTTATTTGAAATGAGAAAGAGCAAGGGGGGGGGAATAGAGAGGTAGAATAGAGGGAGATAAAAATAAAAAAAAATTGCAGTAGAGAAGGAGGACTGAGAAAGGGGGGAAGATAAAGTAAGATAAAGAATGGGAGGAAGATAGGGGTGAGGGGGAAGTGTTAACCCCCACAAATTCTAGTATAGATTACTTTGAGGTTTCTAGATAACAGCTTATTGTTTTATATTTTTGCAAAATGCTAAAATAGAATAAGATATAAATGCAGGCATGAAAGAGTTAAAAAGGAAAGCCCTTAAAATGCTATCCCTCTTGTCTTCTGTCAGTTAGAAATGGATCTGATGCCCTCTGGACTTTAGCTCCTGACAAAAGGGCATTTATTACAGGTTATGACAAGTTGCAGAGAGACATGAAGAACTCAATAAGAAGAAACAGCAAGTGGAATCAAAAATGCTCTAGATGTTTTGAAGACAGAAAGAAGATGACTGGAGATGACTTGAAATGATAGGTGTTAGCAGAATCCCTGATATAATCAGTAATCTGAGGCTGTTCTTGAAACGCTGCCTACATGTCAGAGAATGCTGGGGGGAGAGGGATCAGTGTGTGAGCAAACTGTGTGCCCTCTCTAATCAGATCAGCCTTCCTGAGCATGCTTCACTATTAATGCTATCTGCTCTTCATAAAGTAATGAGTCGTGATTAGAGGGAGCTCTGCGCCGCTCTGCACCGCTCTGCACCTTGTAGACAGCCCTGCTCTCTCCTTCCTCGTCCTTCATAGAGCAAGCTGCATTCATTGTATTCCTTCTTCACATGTTACACTTACTGAACACACACACACACACTGATCACACCATCAAGAAAGAAATACATACACATTGTTATTGTTATTAAAATAGAAATAATAATGTATCTCGTCTTCCCTTGTATTTAGCACAGGGTAAAAATTAGAACAGAAACCTTGGTCATGAGAGATAGGCTTAAAAAAATTAATAAAAGGGCACAGAGAGAAAACAGCAGCAATAACTATTTCATGACAGACAGATAGACAGACAGACAGAAAATAGACAGACAGACAGACAGAAAGCAGACAGATAGGCAGAAAGCAGGCAGAGAGACAGACAGACAGACAGACATAAAGGCACACAGCAGGTAGGCAGACAGATAGGAAGAAAGCTAATAGATAGACAGACAGCAGGCAGGCAGACAGAGAGACATGAGAGAGACAGCAGGCAAGCAAACAGACAGACAGAAATTAAAGCACACATCAGGCAGACATACAGCAAGCAGGCAAACAGACAGACAGGCAGACAACAGGCAGCCAGACAACAGACAGACAGCAGGCAGACAAACAGACAGGCGGACAAACAAACAGTAGGCAGAAAGACAGACAGACATTGAGGAAATCGTTTTGATCATTCTAGGGTTTAGTTTACCAACAAAATAGTCATTTCTGGTTCTCTGAATTCCGAAATGTAGGCTAAAATAGCCCACATCTGCCGATTTGTATTTTTTAACAACTCATTTTTAATATTGAAATAAAACCAGATATTTTATTGGAGGAGTATATGTCCTTGCAGTGGTATTAGACGCGGATTCAATAAAGATTGAGTTAACAACGATTTGCTACATTTTAAAAAGATAGCTGCACTTTTTTTTAGAATTATCTCTCTCTCTCCATCTCTCTCTCTCTCTCAACACACTTTTGAAAGTGAGTTAACACTACTCAGTATTTAATTAATAAACCTTACTGTTTAGTGAATATACCCAACATGCAAAATCGATAACTTTACACAATATACAGTACTGGTGTTATATGTTGTATATATATATATATATAAAATATCGCAAATGCAATCCAACATTGAAACACATTTTGCACATATATATTTGCTATTATATTGACCCATACTTCTCTGATAATATTTTTTTCTCTCCTTATATTGACATGAAATATAGATTATATTTTAGCAGGGCTCACTATTAGTATGTACAGGATCTGAACCACAAATTGCTTAGATACATGATACACATCACTTATCAGACAACTCAGAAAAAATACACGATTGTGAGCTGGCTGAGTTTAATATAGAATGCAGCTCAAAAAAATGTTTTTTTTTTTTTTTAGTATTAGTTAGCACATGGTATGTATGGGTTATCATGCAAGAATCAGAAAGGTGACAGGGTTATAGCTTTCTTTAATGAAAATATGTTTTACAGTCTCTACGTTTAATTAATTAAATGGACTATAAAAAAACCCAAAAAATGTAAAGTTGAAATGTCAGAAGAGTATCCTGTTCAGTAAGTACAATTCATGCATAAAATCTTCTCAACTTCCTGTAGCTAAAATATTGAAACAATTTATTGCCAAAATATTCTGACACTTGCAACAGGGACTGGATTGCTCCATCTAATTCCCTATTGTGGAGAAAGTCCCATAATTCTCAGGCATCGACAGGATCCATAGAATGATGTGATCAGTGGGGAATCACAGATTGATCACTCTAGCTAATGATACCTATCACAGACACTGTTACACAGGCTATTAATATAATGATTGACAATTAAAGTTGATTAAGCGAAGAATTTACATTTATTTCAGTTACTGTTTTTTCTCAGAATTCATATGAAACATTAATTCTTCTATTAACAGCTATAACAATCAGATTATATAGTTTTTTTTTTTTTTTTTTTAACTCGACCATGGTGTTTCAAAACTGTTTTTTTTTTCTAACCTGAATTATTAATTATGGGCACATATTTAACTTGAATTGGCTTTATTTTCTGCACATCGTAATCAGCAAAATGAAGCCAACTCGCTTAGAACAAGTTAGGCCAAAATAATCGCGTTCAGAAAATGTTCAAGATTTTCTGTTTTTTTTTTTTGTTAGGCTATTTTATCCTCAATCTTGCACTTCGGATGTGATAAACTCAAGTCACTCATTTTAACAACGCATACTATTTCTTGTCAAATGGCTTTTATCGAACTTTTTCAAAAAAACTTTAAGAACAACAACAAAGAGCTACAATATATAAATACACATTATAAATAAAAGTGTTTACATGCTAAAAGACAAGCCATACACTGTAAAACATATTCAAACCCAAAGACATTAAGATGAGTCACCTGAATGGATGTAACGGTATATTTATAGACTCCAATATCCATAACATATAATGCCCAGTCCCCTTACAGTAAAAGAAATAGAATTTAGAACTATGAAGCATAGTATGAGAAAAAGTATTTTTATAATGTTAGGCAGTAATAGTATTGTAAAACAACACCAGCCTTAATGACAAAATGCTATTCTGATATATTGTAAAATGTATAAAATATATAATGGTGAAAAATACTGACAACATTTATAATTGTAGAAGTATATTAATATTGAAATAAAATTCCTGTTTAATTGTATTTCAAAATAATAATGATAGATAGATAGATAGATAGATAGATAGATAGATAGATAGATAGATATAATGATAGATAGATATAAAGATAGATAGATAGATAGATAGATAGATAGATTGATTGATTGATTGATTGATTGGCCTTTTTAGATTTTCTTTAAGAGAACAAAAACAAAAGTTAATGGCAACACATATAACCAAAATTATAATTCACTGAAATGTACGACTGGGAAAAAGACTTGATAGAAGAAATGTTGATTATGTTACTAAAATCTATTTTCATGATGATGATGATAATGATGTGTGTGCAATAAAAAACCGTATATACTGTATATGTGTAGATATTGCAATACTCTAATTTTGCATCTTCTTGAATCTAAAAGCAAGAATCTGTTTCTACACAATTAATATCATGTTTAATATTTCTAGTAATTACCCATTAACATTTCCCCACGTAATATCTTAAGGCAAATCTATCCAGCTACAAGTAGTGCCTTAAATTGATTTTATTTAACATCGTGACAACCTAAACAGACACAGTTTGCTCTTTTTTCATTCTATTAGTGATAGTCTAGTTTTCAACATGGATCTAGCCAAAATATCTTATCTAAACCACTAGACATACTAGAATTATGCTACTGAGTACAAGTCAATGCTTTTGCAACCAATTTTATAGCATCTTTTTATTAAAACATATATATATATATATAATCACACATAAAATGTATTTCATGTGTGTGTATTGTGGGGGCAGAGATATATAAACATATCTGTATACCTATATATATCCCTTCAGTCCATCACACATCTTATTAATATGTATAGGCTATAAGACATAGACACACACACTTGTATTGTGTGAACTGCAAGGCTATAGGAACTCATTACAATTAACACCGTGCATCTCCCTCAGTAAATTTGGGAAAGTGTAAAAGATATGAACTGGGAATTATTAGAGAGAAGACAGTTGACTTTTAACACCTGCAGCATTCTCCAGACTTCAATTACCTAAGAGTTTATCTATAAGAGATGTTACCAAGAGAATAGGATCCCAGCTGAAAGGGGAACTCATTAACCCCAAAGGATTGCCATTGTTCCTTTCCATGCAAAACGCTCTCAGACTTCTAACTACACAGAGGATGACTGGAGATGCTGTTAACCCCTTCATTGCATCGGTATACTAGAATACATGCTTCCTTTTTTCACTTCATTTTTTTGCCACCGTGACTGGAAGGGTTAAGTCTCCTATTGGTAGGGAACAATTAAACCTAGAAATGATACTGTCCTTATAATCAGCCTTTAAAATGATTAATAATCCGATGGGGCTTGGTTAATGATGGATAAATCAAATCAATACATGTGCGATAACCCGTCTGTATTTTCTTTTGTTTGTGGGATAGCAAAGGGGAAAAAAAAAACAATTGAATTTGTTTTCAACGTTTGTCATTTACACACAATTCCCTTGCCTGGTTATCGTGCTATTTACAAATAAGGGATGTAATAAAATGACTTAAGGGCACAGTCATTGATTGTCTTTCTAGGACTGTCAGTGCTATTAGTGTACATAATAAATAATTCAGGGCACATACGGCCCATGAATAACATACACTAGATCCCCCTCTCTCCATAATGATGGGATCACCCCCATATTCGTCTGATTGTCAGAAATGGCTTCATATGACAGTGAAGTCATGAGACAAGTGATGGATACTATTGTCCAAAAGTGACCCTCCATTAACACCACCTCTTAGCATCTGTACCCTGTCAGCAGCTTTTATCCCAGAGCCAAGATAGTGTTCATTGTGAGGGTGCCATGCTGTGGCCAACCTTGTATCAACTAGATGGGTGGGGTGCTGACCTAAAACTTCACCCCATGCTTAACTCTTCACAGCAACTGATTTGGGAGAGCAGTGATTTGCTGCTTATCTCTGGTGTGCATTATGAGGGATTTAACAGAGGGGGGGAATATTATTCATATTAATTAACAAAATACAGTGAAGTAGATTTTTTCTTTTTTTTTTAAGTATTCTTTTTTCGTTTTTTTTCCCCTCATTTTTTTCCTTGAACAGTACAAATGAATCAGCTCATTCCTTGGCTGATGAGAAGACGAGCTGGGATGGAGAAGAGAGACACATTTGACCTGGTGGGTGACATGCACAGGTTGGAAGGGTGACATTTTATTGTAAGCCTGTCTGTGAAAGGGAAGAATAGGAAGGACCAATCAATTTAATGCGAGGACCAAGGGTGCAAGAGCGTTGCTAAGCGACAGAGATGCTGCTAAAGTTCTGTCAGAAGCGCTACTCTGACCTTATGCAAATAGAAGCTTCAACTCTTTGTGGAGAGGCTGGATTTTCCACCCACTGTGTCACCAATACCTGGCAGAGAGCCTTTTATTCAAATGTTCTCAAAAAACACACACAGAGCATGTGACAAAGGCTGACACGTTTAGGGATGGAGAGAAAAACAGAGGGGAAAGGGGGATTCGGTTCTTAGCCTTGAAATGTAAGTCCAAAACCTCACACAGCCCCCTTCTCTTGGCTCCCCCGGCCCCTAAAAGGCCAGCCAAACATGCTGGCTCCGTGCAATCACAAGTCTGCTTTGGGCTCAGTGAATTAATATTAAAATACTCAGCTCACATTATGCCAGGACATGAAACATAGAAAATAGGCAGTATTTTGGTGACTTAGTGGTATATACTGTAAAATACAAAAAGAAGAGGGACTGGGAGAAAGCAGCATACAAATATTAATTGAAACACAAATACATGACAGCGATGATGTATTTTATTATTCAGTGGTTTAGGCACAGCAATATAATTTTGTTTGCTGTATCCACTTGGATTAATTTGGCACACAAAAAATGTAAAAATGAAAAGTTTAATTATTGAAGTTAATTCTTTTTAGTGGACTATACCCTGATAAATTGCTACATCAAACTAGATATTCTAGATAATGCTAAGATTCTCACCAACATTAGGGTCAAATCTAACTTCAAATGTGCTTTAAATACAAAACTATAGTATGCCACAAATTATACTAAAGTATTGTAATATACTCTACAACAGGGCTGGGCAAACTCTAGATCTACAGGTACTTGAGGACTGGGTTGGGAACCACGGTTCTAGAACCTCACCTGCCAAGATGCTTTGCCAGCATTTACAGTGCAAAGCATCATGGAACTTGTAGGGCTACAACAACTGTTTACCCAGATGTACCTTACAGGTTCCATGCCATGGTGTTCTCATTCACTCCAATCTCTCTTTACTACTCTCAGCCAACCACCAGTCAACATCCAAATCTTGTTATTATCACCTTAATAGCATGGCAGGTATTAGCCCCTTCCTCACTCCTGATATAACACAATTCTAGTCCATGCTCTGCTCAACTCTCACCAAGACAATACAACATGCTCCTCATTGATCAAAGGTCAAACCTAGATTCTCACTATCATACTCTGTTTACTGAGCTCTCACTCATCAGATACCTCACTACTCTATCAGTCCTTACAATCGTTAACTGTAAGCTTCTAGGTTTAATCCAAAATTCAAGTTTTCACCTCTAAAGTTCTCCATACCACTTCCACAATATATATATCCTTACTAATATATATGTCATGGCTCAAAAGTCCTGTGCTACTATCAAAGCGTTAAAAGTTACTCACCATTGTAAGCCTGGAGGGTCCATGCCAAACTCACAAGGCTTCATTTCTACTTGCCAGGGCTAAATATTCAACTGCCAATGGCTAGTGGGGAGTGGACATTTTAAATCCTGATATAAGTACCTATCTGCTATGCAGAATGTATTCCCACTGTTTGCACATTCTCAGCCAACTCACAATTATATATGATGCACCATTCCTATGGAATCCCTTTTTCTTGTCAATTATCCTTATTCTTCAATCTTTTTATAAACCATTACTAACTAATTTCTTTAGTCAGGGATTTCATGTAACCAATTTAATCTTTCCCTTGACACATCTCTCATTTTTGTCTTCACATATTCCTTCTTTTACTTCTCCTCAACTCTACTCATTTACATTTAACAACCTATGCAGATAACTGAGATATCTATTTTTACTTTGAAGAGTTTGGGCTCTACTTCTCTTTCATGTAAGTCAAACGTATTATGGTGAATTGACCTACATGCCTCATCCACCCATTTACCAACGCTGCTGGCTATGACCATGACTTCATACTTTTGGATCCATTTCTAAGCTGATTAAAACATTTTGGATTAACTTTTAAAAATAGCTTAATATTTAAAAAAAATGTATATTTTGAAATTTTTTGATATTTTAATATGTTGTCCTATTAGATATATTTTTTATATTTTAATATTTTGAAAAAAATCATTTAAAAATGGGCAAATCCCTGATCTCTCGAAATCTGGAGTCTTAATTAGTTTAAAACTGAATGCACAAGTCTAATAATAATAAAGTCGTGGTGACCTGAGAAGCAAAATTGTTGTAAAATAAATACATAAAACAAATAAATAAATAAAAAAAATGCCAACTGCTGAATTGGTAATCCATATTCTCCTCAACCACTTAGTTTGCGCAAGGAAATTAATACTGACTTTCACAAATACCAGTAGGAACTCACGTGGGGAAACTCACATGGGGAAAATGTCCAAGTCAGCTACCGATTAAGTGCAAGTCACATGCATCTGACTCACAGTATGGGACTGGATAGGTGAACAAGTGAAGGGTAATCTCGACCCTCTGCATGGGCTATATTATTTACCCTTATCTTGCAGTACATGGGTGAACAGATAGATAAACCGTTGCACAGGGAAGGAAAATGTCTCAGTTGCTATGCTCTCCCGGATTAAAGCCACATTTAATAATAATAATAATAATAATAATAATAATAATTATTATTATTAGCATTACTATAGACCAAGCATATTCCGCAGCACTTTACAAGTACAAATGGGATACTTGAAAACAAGCAATTGAAATACAGAATATAACAGAGATACAAGGTGATTACCGCTGATGACATCACATTCTTGGTTGGTCCAATGATGACTCTTGGCGGGTTATTTAAACTCACCCTCTCTGGAGAGTCGGTTCCCCCTGATGAGCCTGTCTCTGGCGAAACGCGCGTCGGGGCTCGACGTTTGGTCCTGTGTAACTCACCTCGTGTTGAGTTTTGTGCTACCCTGCATATAGACATTGCATTTATCTTTGCTCTACTCAGGATCTTTGGACCTCTCCTCTATTGATCTCATGACATTAGATTAATAGTTCCGAGACTTTACTCAGCACGCTAGTAGGCTTATTAACTAAGTGCCCACGAAGGCACCGACCAGGACACTAGGATAATTGCCGGATACTATTATTACTACGGCTAGGTGCCCATGAAGGCACAGACTATATGCCAATTATTATCCTTATTGCTAGGTGCCCAAGAAGGCACAGATTAGGGTAGTTGCTAGTAAGATTTTCTCTTTCACTAGGTGCCCACGAAGGCACAGTTTAGGATAGCCGCTAGCAATTGTACAGTTGTGTCGCTATCACAGCCAGACACTCATGAAGGCACATACTAGCTAGCAATCTTATTGCTCTGTGACCAATCATTAGCTGCCCTCTTATCATTGGCTATACCCCCCGGTATACCTATTGGGACCCTGCTGTACTCTATTTTTACGTAGGGGTATTTCCTAGGGGGATATTAGCCTTGGCATCCAGCGCTATTACAGCCAGGTGCCCACGAAGGCACATACTAGCTAGCAATCTCATTGCTCTATGACCAATTACTAGCTCCTCACTTATCATTGGCTATATCCTCCGGTATACCCATTGGGACCCTGCTGTACTTGATTGCTACGTAGGGACATTTCCTAGGGGGATATTAGCTTTTGCAGCTAGGGATATCTGCTAGCAACTGTACAGCTTTGCCGCTATCCCAGCCAAGTGCCCACTAAGGCACATACTAGCTATTAATTTTATTGCTTGGGTACTTACTATGGGTATTGCTTAGACCGATATCATGCCCATCTCCTGTTAGCAACGTGCTGCTTTTTGGCTATATCCTCCGATACACCTATTGGGACCCTGTTGTATACATTTTTTTCAACACAGGGGTATTCCCTAGGGGGATAT
This sequence comes from Pelobates fuscus, assembly GCF_036172605.1. Classification (NCBI taxonomy): domain Eukaryota; kingdom Metazoa; phylum Chordata; class Amphibia; order Anura; family Pelobatidae; genus Pelobates; species Pelobates fuscus. The sequence continues at coordinate 305,557,415 of NC_086319.1, read as the reverse complement.
TAGCTTATGTATATATTTCTTTCATGCTGGGCAATTTTTTCTTTTCAGCAGTTACTACCTCGCAGTTTTCTCCAGGTCACACAAGGCACTCGTACTCCTGGATTTGCAGGGTTATACATAGCACACTGTAGCCAATTTGTTCTTACTTTTACCATTTATTTTCGTTACATGGTATTAGTATCCTAATATTAAGTTCACCCGGGGCAACTGGTACAAGGCTATCGTGCAGCCATTACTGCAGGGACATATCTACTTAACTACTGTTTTGACTTTTTTGCCCTATTAGTGTCCAATCTGTTTGTTCACCGCCTTTCCGTCTGTGTACACTTAGTATGTGCAGTTGCAGTCACCTTTTCTGCCCCAATTATCCATCATTGAGGCAGTAGTGAACAGTAACTCTGTCAGTCTTTTTGTGTGTGTTTTTAGTTCGATTTATTAAAGTATTTTCTAAGATACCTTTCATTATTGAGGGACAGTCCTCTTTTCCTTTTTGCTTACAAGGTGAAGAAGGCTCTGCTCAAATGAGCTTACAATCTATGCGATACATACATGTTCTACTGTTCAGGTGGATTTATTTCAGCTAATGTCGCACACTGCCCAGGTCACTATTTTTCATATTTGGCTCTTAATGAGCATCTTTAACAGGAACTGTCACTTTTTGGAACATAGAAAGCCATCTATAACTTGTGTTAAACCGTTTTTTTTTTTTTATATGAGATCCACCATTTTCATTTACATTTATATTACAGATTTAGTAAACTACATCACAAACCAGTTCACACAGGGCAAACATTGCAAATGAGGAGGAACAAGTAGAAACATGGATTAATTCCTCCTCTTCTCTGTATTCTCTCTCTTTGCTGACTGCCAGGTGCAAAGGACAGAGCTTATAACAATGATTGACAGGGAGCTATGATGTTAGGAGTCCATTTACAGGACAAAGAGGTGTGGACTTCTGCAATTAATTATATTTATATTACACCTCACGAATACATATTTGGCAAATATAGGAATGAGGAAACATATTGAAAATCCTTGGAGGTAACAGTTCACCTTTAAAGGGTTACTCCAACCTGCCCTAATTAGCACTGGTTAATAGCCCCATCCTCTTATTACTGTCTAAAACTCTGTAAAATAAAGATATAACTAACCTGCAATCCAGCACTGAGTGAGGGTCTTCTAGGCCCTGTCCGACGTCTGGTCACATTACTCGCTTCCTGTCCGTGGTCCAATCAAATGCTTCTCATAAAGATGTAATTTTTGCATAGAACTGACATGGGTTCTGGGCGGCCTAAGTCACATGCACCAGAGGTACAACTAGCCCATAGCATAAACGTAGAAGCAGAAACACTGCACATATAGACTCCTACCACCATGACCACTTCTAAAACCAGAAATGGTCATTATGGTTGGAGTAATCTTATAAGAATGTGTCAGTTTGAAACTCCACATATACACTTTACATATATACACATGCACACATAATATACAAACACACATTCTGTAAAGCTACTTGCAGTATACATACACACCCAAACTTGTTGCTGGACTCACTTGATGCTCCTCCCATTGTCTAAATCTTTCCATAAAATGTATTCATAAAACACTAGTAGCACTTAGTTATTTACTGTGCGGGAATTCCAACAGATTGATAATCTTTGGAGGCAGGGACACCAATAAATCTTCACTCTCTTTGTAATAACATATTATTTGGGGTCCATAGAAAAAAGAGATGTGGTTAATGTGACACCATAATGAATTCTCTGGCACAAGATACTAGCACAACCCCCCCCTATATTTGATGGTAAGAGTTTTTATAATGTTCACAATACCATTAATATTTCATCAGAAGAATGCGCCCTGTGATTGGAAATTCAATGGATGTTGTAAATATTAATAGAATATGAAATGAAGTCATATTTTCACGTTACACTGACTGTAACAGGGAATGAACATGTGTTGGCCCTGAGGGAGGAAATGACAGCACTCAACCCTCATCTATACTGTTTTATTACATTGATACCAAGTTGCATCGCAAAGTTCTAAGTTCAGAAACTGAAGACCAGGGGTCATTTATGACAAATGTTCCTATGTCTAGCCAAGAGGACCCCATGCATTTGCCATTACAAGTTTATAAGAAGTCCCTGGAGGGTGTTTGAGGGAGTCTATTATAAGGTGAATAGCTTCTGACTGGGTTTTTTATACTGTGGGAAAGCCTCAGGGAAATAGCTCACTTTTTTATTTCCTAGGATAAGTAAATAATGTTGTAGGCAACGGCATGTAACATTACAGAGTATAGTGTACAGTAAATAGTATGAAAAAAATCAGCGCATGGTATACAGGAAATAGCAAGTAGCTTGATATAGCAAGCTACAAAGGTATCTTGTAAACAATATATAGAGCATTTTATACAATAAATAGAAGCCATGCCTACACAGAAAAAAGGCTCCCAACAGTCCCACTTTTGGCATGACAATCATGATTTCGATAATCTGAAATCGTGATTGTCAATTAATTTAGTTCTATGTTTTTTCCTCCCAATAGTTGCCTTCAGGGGTACTAGCCCCTCTCACTAATTAGCCTTGGGTTTAATATACTAGTGATCTTTTTTTTGTATCAGGCAGTTTTAATTTAGGTACAAAGAAAAAACAAAAACACTACTATCCTTCTGCCAACTACTTATAGAGGCCTGGGACTGAAAAGTCTGAAAATTCAAACATTTGAGTCTTCAGTCCTCAAAACCCTTCTCCCCCCAAGAAATGCCTATGTCTTACACAACATATTGTATAGTAAATGAGCTATAACCTTGCACAGTATGTTGTACAAGGAAAAGGCTGTATTGTTACACAGTATATGTAGCAACAGATTTGTCAATAAGCAAAGTACGCAGTTGTCTACAGTTGCCTGTTTACTAGCGGTGCCTTCCCTGCCGACAAATGTGTAATATTTACTCTTTTTGCCACAGTTTTTATACTTCTTTATTTTCCTATACATAAATTGGTCATTTGAGTTGTTGAGGGAAAATATGAGAGAGTACTTATTGCTTTTTTTTTGTCCATCCTTCAAATCATGGAGCACTCAACAGAGGAACCTTAAAAATTCCACCAGTTTCTGACATGTAAATCCATCCAGGAACATATAGTACATGAAGCAGGATGTGTTATACACTGGATATTGCACAGGAAACAGGAAGTAACCATGTAGAGTAAGTTGTACAGGAAACAGGAAGTAACCATGTAGAGTAAGTTGTACAGGAGACAGGATGTCCATCTACAAAGAAGTTAGGTATAATACAGTAGCTGTGATTTTATCACAAGAAATAATAATTATAAAAGTTTACTGTGCTCAGTGAAGTAAATCAAGCATTTTCTTTGTTTAAAGACCTGAAAGGGTGCTATTTATCATATATTATATGCATGTGTGTATGTAGACATGTATGTTAGTATATAAGTGACATGTTCTATGAAACCTATGAGTATATAACATTTGCAACACTGGAAGGGTTATTCCCTAAATTGAGAATTCAAAGTGAATTTAAAATTCAAGGTCAGAGGACCCCAACAAACAGGTTAGCTGATGTAGAGATTTTTTCCAGTTTTGCTTTTTTGATCTTAAATTTGAATTTAATTTGGAATTCTCGCTTTAGTAAATAACCCTATTGGGCATATGGACTGCTAAAGGTTGGATGAAGTTACAGTCCTGGATAGTAGCAGTTATTTGCCATCACTACTGTTAATACAGCTCCTCTTCCATTAACAATATGCTGGAAGATAAGCTGGAGAGAGTGAATTCCAACATCTCTGTCTTCTGGCATGTCCAAAATGAGAGCCCACCAACCTGTGGTCAGGCAGTGACATGTAAGTATTTTGCTGCTGCAACATTAAAGAGCTCTGGCTTAGTGGTAGGCAACCTTTGGCACTCCAAATGCTGAAGACTACATCTCCCCTGATGCTTTGCCAGCATTATGGCTGTAATTGCATTGTGGGTGACATAGTACACAACATTTGGAGTGCCAAAAGGTTGCCTACCCCCTTGTTCTAGCTTGAACCCTAACACCTGAGCCCTCATTCTAACGATAACCCTAGTCCTTGCCTTCAATAATTTGGTTTATTTTGATGTCTCCAAAATCACTTAATGGCATAATCCACATTTAACTGTTTTGTTAGATGAAAAAGAAAATATGAACGCAGCACTTTTGTTTTTGCCCCCATTTTTCATGAACTGAACTCAAAGATCTAAGACTTTTTCTATGTACACAAACGTGTTATTTCTCTCCAATATTGTCCACAAATCTGTCTTGCAAAGGTGTGCCACAATAAAAGGTCACTCTAAAATATGGAGTTTTATCACACAGCACAATGCCACAGATGTCGTAAGTTTAATGGGAGCGTGCAATTGGCATGCTGACTGCAGGAATGTCCACCAGAGCTGTTGCCCGTAAAATGAATGTTCATTTCTCTACTATAAGCCGTCTCCAAAGGCATTTCAGAGAATTTGGCAGTACATCCAACCGGCCTCACAACTGCAGACCACGTGTAACCACACCAGCGCAGGACCTCCTCATACAGCATCTTCACCTCCAAGATCGTCTGAGACCCGGACAGCTGCTGCAACAATCGGTTTGCATAACCAAAGAATTTCTGCACAAACTGTCAGAAACCATCTCAGGGAAGCTCATCTGCATGCTTGTCGTCCTCGTCGGGGTCTCAAACTGACTGCAGTTCGTCATCGTAACCGACTTCAGTGGGCAAATGCTCACATTCGATGGCATCTGGCACTTTAAAGAGGTGTTCTCTTCACGGATGAATTCTGGTTTTCACTGTACAGGGCAGATGGCAGACCTCCTTATACAGCATAGCGTTGTGTGGATGAGCGGTTTGCTGATGTCAACGTTGTGGATCGAGTGGCCCATGGTGGCGGTAGGGTTATGGTATGGGCAGGCGTATGTCATGGACAACAAGCCCATTGTTGTGCCATTCATCCACGACCATCACCTCATGTTGGAGCTTGATAATGCACGGCCCCATGTTGGAAGGATCTGTACCCAATTCCTGGAAGCTGAAAACATCACAGTTCTTGCATGGTCAGCATACTCACCGGACATGTCACCCATTGATCATGTTTGGGATGCTCTGCATCAGCGTATACGACAGCGTGTTCCAGGTCCTGCAAATATCCAGCAACTTTGCTGAGCCATTGAAGAGGAGCGGGTCAACATTCCACAGGCCACAACCAACAACCTGATCAACTCTATGCGGAGGAGATATGTTGCACTGCGTGAGGCTAATGGTTGGCACACCAGATACTGATTGGACCCCTTCTCCCCCCTCCCCTCCGGACCCTCTCAATACAGTAAAACTGCACATTTTAGAGTGGCCTTTTATTGTGGCCAGCCTAAGGCACTCCTGTGCAATAATCATGCTGTCTAATCAGCATCTTGATATGCCACACCTGTGAGGTGGATGGATTATCTTGGCAAAGGAGAAGTGCTCACTAACACAGATTTAGACAGATTTGTGAACAATTTTTGAGAGGAATAGGCCTTTTGTGTACATAGAAAAAGTCTTGCCCTGTACAGTGAAAACCAGAATTCATCCGTGAAGAGAACACCTCTTTAAAGTGCCAGACGCCATCGAATGTGAGCATTTGCCCACTGAAGTCGGTTACGATGACGAACTGCAGTCAGTTTGAGACCCCGACGAGGACGACAAGCATGCAGATGAGCTTCCCTGAGATGGTTTCTGACAGTTTGTGCAGAAATTCTTTGGTTATGCAAACCGATTGTTGCAGCAGCTGTCCGGGTCTCAGACGATCTTGGAGGTGAAGATGCTGTATGAGGAGGTCCTGCGCTGGTGTGGTTACACGTGGTCTGCAGTTGTGAGGCCGGTTGGATGTACTGCCAAATTCTCTGAAATGCCTTTGGAGACGGCTTATAGTAGAGAAATGAACATTCATTTTACGGGCAACAGCTCTGGTGGACATTCCTGCAGTCAGCATGCCAATTGCATGCTCCCATTAAACTTACGACATCTGTGGCATTGTGCTGTGTGATAAAACTCCATATTTTAGAGTGACCTTTTATTGTGGCACACCTTTGCAAGACAGATTTGTGGACAATATTGGAGAGAAATAACACGTTTGTGTACATAGAAAAAGTCTTAGATCTTTGAGTTCAGCTCATGAAAAATGGGGGTAAAAACAAAAGTGTTGCATTTATAATGTTGTTGTGTGTGTATATATATATATATATATATATATATATATAATTCATAAGTATCTCTCTTCACATGTATGTGTATATGTGTATACCTGTGTATATATATAATAATTACTAATTCTATCAGCATATATTTTAAGTGAAACTTTCGATTCACACATGCCATACTCCAATTCAATCCTTTTTAATATTATAACACAACAGTAAATTTTCCTGATCAAAGCCACTAATCGTTAAGTTAAACACGCACACTACATATACACCATTTGATCCCAGAACGTTGCTGAGTTGTACAAGAAAAGAGACCTTCCCCAATTTGAAGCCACTTAAGTTCTTAACAGGCCGTCTGATTTCCTGCAGCTTGAACGCAGCTCAGTGTCCCTTCCAGATGTACTTTTGCAGTTTGTGTGACTTAATTTAAACTGTCTATTGCACCCAGCATCAAAGCCCAGAAAGCCATTTCTTTCCTATCACTTGAAAGGGCAATATTTTCAAAGATTTTTTTGTCACTGGGAGAAATAAAAGGGATGCAGGTTTTGTAAGTGTTAAATAACTTTCTCAGCGTGTATTAAAGCAAGATTGTATTTTATCAACAGCTGATTGAAGCTGCTATGTGATCCTCCCTGCTTGTCTATGGTATCATATTTATTTAACATGCTGGGGACCATATCCTGGGTCATTGTGCTCCTGCTGGCTGGAGCACACACATTACACACTACCCCAGGTACACTGATTGATTGTTACCACCCAAAGCCTTTGGATCATAATTTAACACAGCAGGTTCTACATCACAGGCTCCATTTCAAAAACTCAAGTGAAGGAGTTTTCATTGGAAAACAGACTGCAAAGCAGTAGTGGGATTTAGTGATGGAGGTTTGATATTATAAAGTGACATGAAGTTTTGTGATCTAAATTCTTGTAAGAAAAAGGTGTGTAAATAGATGCTACCTGGGTTGGAGACCATATCTTATTAACAAGTTATAACTATTTATCTGACAGTCAGATAAGGTGAATAATCGTGTATCGTCAAAACTTGTGGTTTAAAAGACTCGAACAATCAAGGAGTTAAACTGATTAACTGCAAGTTATCAGATGGCTGGCAGTCAAAGAGTTAACTGCTTTAATAGAATACATTAAATAAGGTCTCCTTAAAAAATGTGGAGCAGTCAGGCTGCAAAGTTCTAAGAATTTCACTAAATTCACTAAAGTGTAAGTTGTCAGGAATTAAAAGTAATTTAAAGTAAATATCATATTTTAGGCCCAAGTGAAATCCCAATTCCCTTTGGATTTGCTCGAAACTCCTGACATTTCACAGTTTGGTGAATAGCTACATATGTGTCCACAAACTTGCAATTTCCCACAGCAACTACTCCTTTCATTAAAAATAAAAAATACCATCACTACATCTGAATTCATTCAACTAAGTCAGTTCCATGAAAACCCAAGAAACATAAAACATGTTTCCAGAATAGCATGGGTTAAGAACGATTCCTCAGTGAGGAAAGTCTGGGTGCTTTTAAGAAAAATAAATACATCCAAAGGTCATTCTGTATCATGAATACACTGATGGTTTGGCAAACCCAGTCTCCATGGTGGCACGTCCTTTAACGCTGATAAGTCTTTGTTGGACCTTTCATTCAGAGGCCTGCTATTTGTACTGCAGTTATTGTTGGATGACAAAAAATGTTTGCAAGGCTCGATGTGTCCATCTTTCTGCTAAGAAAACAGTGGTTATCAAAGTGAGTACACACAAGGTCCAAAGAGAAAGGGCGGTCTGGCATAGAAAATATTTGCCTATGACTCAACTGTGGCTAGGGGTACAGAGTCGTACCAAGGTGAGAAAGGGAGCAATCTAGGTGCCACTTAATAGATCTCCTGTAATCATATGGGTCAAAGGAGTGTTGACAGATCATGTTAATCTGTAATGTTTCCCATTGTTCAGCACAGTCTAAAATGTTTAGGGATCATTATTCCTCAGTCTAAGCAATCTCTTTTTTTCACCCTTTCACCTCCACATGTGTTTTGTTACAAGGTAAACACACTTTGTGACAGGTAGGTGAACAAAGTGCACAGTTTGTGTGCGAGTTTAGTTGTGCACTGCTGTGTGTTATCTCTGTGTGTTTTTTTTTTCTCCATGTTCTGCATGAATGCTGCGTTTGGAGTTAGAGCTTATTTTCCTGCTTATAATTATATACCCACATTCAACTTAGCGTCTCTGATGTATTAGAGTGAGTGAAGTCTGCATCGATACACATTAAAAATACATATATAAATCCTTACACACCACTCCGCCAGAGATTTAGTCGGCCAGGAGGTATCACTAAAAAGCAGATACAAACACATAGGAATAAATAGAATATACAATATCACATTTAATTATTTAATATAAATGTAAAATATATTTTATATTGATATCAAAGTATTTCCAGAATGAATCAAACCTTGCTGGAATTAAAACAATATCTATTTCCGAGCTGTTTGATTTCAGACAGTGTATTCTTATTCCGAGCTGTGACTTATCTTCAGGTGGATGATCAGTTTGCTAGGTCTTAGGTAGCGATGCATTGTTCTTGTAGTAATTTTTGGAAAATGTAATATAGTTTGAATACCTTTGTCTCAAGTCAAAAGAGAGAATGAGAAGAAGGTAGAATAAGCGATTGAGAGAGTGTGAAAGTGAGGTGGAGAGATAAGAAGAAGAAGATGGAGAGGGTGAGAGGGAAGGTTCACACAAACACATACCTAGAATTAGCTAGGTATAAAAATGGATACCTGAATCATACAGTATCCAAACATTTTATTATGCCCAATAAAGATCCACAGTTACTTAAATGTATCGGTATAAAACAATGTTCTACCTCCTGGCGTGGAGGAGATATAAAAAAGATACTTGGAAAAACAGAAATGGAATGGGTGTATAACCTTAAGACCCTTATACTCCATGGTCTTAATGCAGACTTTGATTTGCACAACTTTTTATAACCATATACAAAAAGTCTATACTTCTATATTAATTTGTCTTTTATCTGTATAATACCCTTTAAGTTTTTTACAATGGCTTTTTTTTCACTGTTTAATAATGTTTTTTAGCTGTTTTAATTTGTTGTGTTATCCCTTAAAGTGTTTCATTTCATGCCATTATTTAATGTTGTTTTAAAACAAACATATTATTTAATTACTCATTTGCCATTCTTAATATGGCTTCTTGCATCTCTTTTTTTCCCTCCCCAAGATGGCTGTATGTGTTTTTTTTTTATGTATTCCAATTCCCTTTCCTTTTATCTACACGGCCGCTATTTGCGGCCGTTTCTCACTACATTTCCCAAGAGGCTGTGCGGTTTAACTTCCGAAATGCGGAAGTGCCGCAAGTCACGTGATAAATTTCAATCGATTAATTTTATACTTTCCCACGCTCATTTTCACTAAATTTATAGCTCAAATAGGTTGGGACACTATAAAGAATCTAGCCATTGTATTTAACATGTGTTTTAAATTAGTTTTATCTATTTTTATTTTTATTCAATTTTATTGGTTGGTACCAATTTTGGCACCAAAATTCTAATCACTCATGTTCCTATATAATACCAATGTGCCAGGTAGTGTATGTTATTCCATTTGATAAAGTCGACGAAACGCGTTATGGAAATTTTATATTGTGTATTTTAAATATTAAAGTATTTTGGTCAGTCATTTGCTTGTGCCAATTATCTTTTTTAGATAAACATATGTATATTATACCATTTTTATTCTATCCTGGCCTTTTATTATGATTATTATTTTTTTACTTTTTTATTGGTTTTAATATCTGCCTGGAAGGTTCCTGTATCTAAAGAAATCCTAGGTGGGGATCAATCCACCTATGCTGACATCACAGAGCAGTCGGTCTGCTCTCTATTTGTAAGTACATTTTGATTTAATTTAATCTATACTTACACTGTTATACAGTGAACACTATTGGCTGCTTTGTTTCTTTTTTTGAGAATTGGACATCAGAGATGGAGAGATACCCACTACATATCCCATAAGCGGGGATTATACCGCTGTACGCGCTTTACCCTAGAGCTGAATTAAAAGCTCTTGTAAATGTGAGTTCTCTACCATCATTACTTTTTATGCCCATATATGAGCCATACATATTGCACTATTGTTTGTCCCTTTCTTTTATCTTCCATATAAGTGGACACGTCATCATATTTGAAGATCCCAAGATCATACGCAAGGATATATAAATTGGACTCTTTTTACTTGGACTTTGCAAACTTTTATTATTAAGATTTTTTTATTTATTATTTTTTTACTCTGTATTTTGTGGCGCAGCCTTTTTTTACTATTGTTCTATATCTGTCTTGTTTTAAAGGGTTTTGAAGGATTCCTTTTTAAAGGGTTGCTGCCTATAAGTTGACCAGCGCTGTCTCATTGTTTTATCTTTTTTAGATACACATACATACCTAGCTACTTGCACACATACATAACTTGCCACATACCCAGCCCAATTAGCAACATGCTCTGAAGCACCGGTAAACATACACAAACATGCATGCATAGAGACACATTAACATACATACATAGAGACACACCAATAGTCATGTGTAGGCACAAACTAACATACAATCATAAATAGACTAGACATGTGCATTCGGCCGAATACCCTATCTCCGAAGTGCCATATGGACGTATACCCAAGCAAGCGACTAGCGCAATGGCCGAATATGTTCTTTGATTTGCTATTCAGTGCTCTCCCATGGCACAAAAGAAACAAACAAATGACTGATGGGAAAAAAGATGACTGATGGCTAGGTGACAGCCACTATATTTTGATTTTATTCACAAATCAAGTGGGAAGTGACCAGTAAACGGAAAAAAAGAAGGAGCAGAAAAAAAATCTCTATTTATATATGATATATTATATATTATAAATATTTCTTTTTAAAGGCCCCTTCTCATTTCTCTCCATTGGTTATTTTCCCTCACTTGATCTATGAACCAAATGGCAGAAACAATAGCCTATCAATGTACTACAAAATATACATATTATTTATATTATTAAACACTGCTATAGATGTGCTTACTTGGTCTGAAGCCTCTTCATTTACATCTATGACCGCCTCCATAGGACTTACACAATGATTCAGTTTTTACTACCGAGCAAGCCTGTAATATCGTGAAGTAGAGGTGAAGCGCTGTATATTTATAAAATTAACCCGTGAAAAACGTACTTCTGTACAAACTTCTATGTAACAATACCTTAATGTTTATACCAAATATCCATTGGTAGTATACAATACCTTAAACACATAAACAAACAAAACCAAACATAGTGTATACTGTGATGTAAATTTGATATGTATAGATATAGAGTGAAAAATTCCCACTCACACTTTTAAGAGCTAAGTATGTATAGCTCAATAAAATGGCTTGAGGGGTCCGTAAAGGCGACCCTATACCTTCTTTGGTGAGTGTTCTTTCCTTTCTTGATTTCTAGAGTAAGGGAGAACACATATGGTGCAGTACCCTAGGTCTAAAATAGTAGTGGATGAAGTAAAATTCGTACTTACAAGCCCAGAGCCATCCACATCAGAGGGTGTATGTGGTTAAGGACCACAATCCTTCTTTCAAGAATAGCAGGAACAATGCCAGTAGTAGTAGTAAAAATATATATAGACTTTATTATAACATAAAAATATTTTCAAGAAAATATCTCTAACTAGGCATAAAAAGTCCAATGTATAAAGAATAATGAACCAATGGAAACGGTGTAATCAGTTTTAAACAATTAAGTGGGAAGCAGCATACATACACAAGCGACTTAGCCTGAGTGTAAGCTCAAAGTATAAAATGTATGTGCGCTCCTAAATAAACTAAAATAATATCAAGAATTATACAGATATATATATATTTATTACTAAAAAGCTTGAGAAAAAATTTCTGTAAATTAATAGGTAAAGAACATGACTAAACAGATCTGTTGTTAAACAATATTCACTAATTAAGAAATGGATTAAGTAAATAAAATGAATACATCCTGATTGGAATGAATGTCAAAGTGAATATTCAGGAAACCTGGTAGGTACAATGTATAAAACACAAGTATCTAAATATACAAAAAACATACAATGTGGCAAAGTAAAACACATATATGTAAATAAACTCAACAAAAGCACCTTGCCTCGGTGGGGGCCCCCACCGAGGTATAAGCAAGAGCAATGTTAGAAACAAAACGAGATTCCGTTGTGAGGGGTATGGTGCTATACCGCGGTCAGTATCTTCTAAAAAGACCGCGGTATGGTGGAAGAGCACTCCTACTCCCAGAAAAATTATATATAATAATTACCCGTGAATGGGATAAAATGTGTTACACCGCGGTCGGTGCCTTCAAAAAAGACCGTGGTGTGGAAGGGCCAGCCCACAGCAAAGCACGCTAAAGACCGGTACTCACGGGGAATCTTGAACTTGATCTCCTCCTGCAGCAGCAGATCCGAGTGTCAAACTAACAACTGTGGCTCATCTACGCGTTTCGTCCCGCCCACGGGACTTTCTCAAATAAAAAGTCCAATGCAATAAAGACTATTCCTCACAAGGTTCCCATGACGCGTTTTGCCATAAAAGCTTCTTCAACTGGATGTGAAAAAAAAGTCCTTGTATCTTGTAAGCCTGCAATACTCTAGACTTTATCTTCTCCAACATTATTCTATCACTTACTTCACTTACACTCCCCTTCCTCTCTCTGATTACCACCTCTAAATTGCAATCTTATCCTGCCACAAGTCCAGCCACCATTATGTGTCATGCCTAGACTTTGCAGAAACTTGAAATCCCCTTGTAACGGATCTCCTGGCACCCCGACTGGGCACCTTCCATTGACGGATGCTCCTAGTGCTTCCCGAGGGCTTCAAGCACTCCACTAGACACCATAACCACCGCAGACCCCATGAAACGCTGCAGCTTGGTTGGGGTCTCACCGTCTTCCACCCACTCTGGACCCAAGACGAAGATCCAGTTTCCAGTAAGTAGACCTCTCTAAAATCCAGAGAGCAGGAACAGCTCTTACAAGAGCTAGTGATTATATTCTGGGGAGTATAGTGATTATAGTAATCCCCAGAGTGTAGTTAGTTCTTCAATCCCCCAAACATAAGCCAAAACTTAATGAAGGGTAGAACAAGTCTGAGGCTTTATTGGTACAAGTTTGCTTATATACAATTCTTCAGGCCAGAGGCACACCCCCTGGACCTGATGGAACACAAGCACACAAAGAACAGTAAATGGGAAAGTAGTGTATCTGACACTGGGAGAAAACAATATGTGCCTGTGCTACATAATAGCCAGAAGGTATATGAAGATAGAAGGCACGAGTAAAAAAGACCAAAAGGTCACAAGACAAAAAATTATTTATTGAATACTAAATAGTATTATAAAAATGTGATAACAAACCAAAAGTGCAGAAAAATCAAACAAGTGCTAAATTTACGAAATCACTAAAAACAAATCAAGATACAATGTATGTGTAACTTGAATAAACTCTAATGTCTTAGTGGTATAAAGATAATAGGCTACAGCACACGTCTGTTAAGGGAAGACATTTAAGCTAGATTAGCAATGTACAATGGCAGAGCAATGAAATGTAAAAAACTCGTCTGAATGCAGAGAGTGTACTGGACTAGTGTATCTCATTTGGCGGCATCCAATTTGTCTTTAAACAAGCACACAAAGGGCACAAACCAATCAGAACAATACAACAATGTTCGACACTCCCACTTACAGCACACAATCCCTCCCCTCTTCCTGTGATACAATTAACAAAGACAATGGGCTAACTCATTTAACTCTGAAGAGAAAAAGCATAAATTTTTACAAACCCCCAAAAGTACCCCAAAAAATAACATATCCCCACACATCCCCTGATAGCCCCGATCTGGGAGAACAACATATCCAACAATCACCCAGATCTGTTCAGGAGTTCAGGAATTTCCTGGAAGTCTTAATTTTGCCCCACCGTGCACATGGTCCCATGCCCAAAACAGTTCCATACACTTGATGACAAAACACCGCTGGACAATTTAAGATGGCCGCCGCCACATGTTTGAATCTGTTCCAGTTAAAAGTCCAAGGGGCAGTGTGACAAACTGCCTTTTGTCACTGGGTTTTTATGTGACCAAATGCCCTTTGCCCCTGGCTTTTGGAGGAGCCTGATTGCCAGCCTCCTGCCTCATGACTATGGCCCTGGGGTGTATGGCCCTTTAAAAACTATATGTGGGCATATTGGGACTTTTAAAAGACTGTTTCTGCCCCTTTGATTCCATGGGAGAATGTGCATCTTCCCCTCCCCCTTTAATACCTATCCCATTGTTCTCCAGCAGGGCATTGTCCCAGGGACACTGTCAGACCAGTTTAAACTGGCTGCTTTGTCCCTCCTCAATCTCTCATCAGCCCTTGCAAAACTGTAACCCCATGGCAAATTTACTCTGTTCGTGGGATCTGAGCACTGTTCACCTATATTGGGTGCTCAGATCCAAGTTTTCTGGTGATAGGTTAAATGTGGGGGTTCTGTGTAATATAATAGGAATTTTGTATTTTTATGTATTTTACTGTGTATATGGGAGTGTTAAATTGAGATATTTTCTGTACCTGGAGATAATTGAGTTTACTGCAGTTCCTGAAGCCAATTATCTCCAGGATAGAGGGGAGGGATTTTACTGTGTACGTGGGAGTGTTATTTTGTTAATTAATGTTCCCATTGGTTTGTGTCCCTTTTGTCACAGTTTACCACCAGGTCCAGGGGGTGTGCCTCTGGCCTGAAAACGTGCATAAAAGAAAGCCCTTTGGTGCTGATTAAACAGATCATCTTGTACCTTCATGAAGTTTCAGCTCATGTTTGGGGGATTGGAGACATACACTCTGGGGATTGCTATAACCACTTTACTCCCCATGGTATCATCACTAAGCTCTGCTAAGAGCTTGTTCCTGTACCTGCTCTCTGGAATTCGGAGAGGTCGACCTACTGGAAGCTGGACCCTGGTCTTGGGTCCAGAGTGGGTGGAGACGGCGAGACCCCAACCAAGCTGCGGCGGTTCGTGGGAGTCTACAGTGGTTATGGTGTCTGGCAGAGTGCTTGGAGTCCTCGGGAAGCAGTAGGAGCATCCATCAATGGAAGGTACCCAGTTGGGGTGCAAGTGGTTCCGTTACAGGCAGAAACAGTACTTTTGAACATGGGTTTTCACAGGGCCCATAGTCCCAGGGTAGGAGGCTGGCAAACAGGCCCCTCCAAATCCCAGTGACGAAGGTGCTTTTGTCACACCCCTGATCTGCAGCAGCTTTTCATTGATATCCAATCTATCCTCTCACTGATCTCGACCTTTTATGACAACTTCCCAACTCTACCCTCTAGTACTCTAGCTACATCCACTCATTGCCCACCCTGCCTATCAAACTAATTACCAAACCTGGCATGTGAAATCCAACCCATATCTCCAGAGATACTCCAGAGTGGCAGAATACTAGTGGAGTAACTCTTGAAGTATGGGTGACTTCCTGCATTACAAATTTAGATGACGTTGTTACTGCTATACCTCTTGACAAACATACATATATCACCTCTCTCATCTCAACTTTCAGAATTCATTGCTTGTCTAGGTTTATCAATTATACGGATTCTGTTTGGACTACATAAATTATTGTAATTATATATTTTTTCAAGTAGGCTTAAGCAAGCAAATTTTCTTCCATGCTCAACTGTGAAAATTGCACGAATAAAGTCCAACTTAATCAGTCCTAAAAGGTCTTTCTTACAACCATCTAAATTTTGATGTGTGGATTTTAAATTTACCCTAATGAAATACAATCAAATACAGCAACATTCATTTATTTTGTGACTGCATCAGTGATCTTTATAGGAAGATACACGTATTAATTACACCATTACTCCTTTAGTAATTCAAAACTCTGGATACAGCATAGAAATTCAAATAATTTGTCTTATTCAGGGAAAGGAAAACACACCTCCTCCTGAATTAAACAATCCTTTTTCCATTTTACCTTAAGAACTCATGCAATTTAACATGTTCTCTTTCTGCCTGTTAACTTCCTTTAACACTGTTATAAAAATGAGATAATGACTTTGGAAAGATGCATTATTCAGCTTTTTGCACAGAGTAAAAACTTAACAGCAGTTTAAAAGCAGCTTTGGTGAGGGGGTTAGGCAAGGCTGGTGCTAGACTATTTTGGCTTTAGACAAGATCAGCTACCTAAATCCCCCACCAAAAACAAAAGTTGCCAACTTCGATTTAAAAAAACACCTTTTTGTAGAAAAAAAATTAAAAGCATAAAACGTGTGTGTCTCTTTGTCCCCCCCAGTCCACTGTGTGTCTTTCCGGTCTCCTGGAGGCTGCTGCTAAGTTCGACTTGTGGTAGCACATGCCCTGGGTTATGGCTTAGTTTTGTACTTGCTTTACAGTAACATATTGGAAAAAGTAATGTGTTTTATAGATAGGAAGGAAGAAGCACACAGGGAAGCTCTGATATGGTTCATTGTTTTGTAACTGATGCCAAAACATGAAAACACTTTGTAAAATTGTAGATTATGCTAACGTAGTGTACCTATAATCTTAATTTCAATAATGACAGGAGGCGAGTATTTTGCATGACTTTCTTTACTCATGCCTCCAGCAGCACAAGTCAATCATTAAACTTTTTAACCAATCATAACAAGCCACATATTCATATATAAAGCCCTGATCGTCACATGACTTCCTCTTTCTTTGGTGAGAGATAAGTCTAGACGTGTGAACCAATCGTGTTCGCTCAGTAAGTCCCTCAGAAGGTGGATACCTTCCATTTTGAAATGGCGATAAGCCACAAATCCATTGAGTTCTCATAAATTGATGACTGGACGGTAGTCTCCCGTCTTTTTCCTGACGACAAACATGTAGCTGAAGTAACCTTGGTCGTCTGTGGCGAATTCCACCGCTCCCTTTGCGAACAGGGTTCGTATCTCCGTGTCTATGAGGCGTATCTGGTTCTCCGACGCCCAGATAGGCGATGGTCGCCTGGTCTGAACTGGCGTATGGGTAAACCCTATCACGTACCCTCACACAGTCTGTAGGATCCATGCATCTGTGGAGATGCGTTCCCACTCCTGCGGAAAAAGGGACAGTCTGCCAGCAGTTATACTTGAATGACATAACGGAAGACAGTTCATGCTCACCTGAGTTGAATCGTCCCCGTCCTCTGCTCCGCGTGCCTCTGGTACGGAATGATCCCCTTGTGAAGGTGGCTCTTGCAGATGGAAAAAGTTGTGTAGCATATGGACGACTGGGGCCGGATGGCCAGAAGTGGCTGGTGGCCCGACCGCTCTGCCGACCAGCCCTGCCAAAAACACCTCGATTTGTTTGTGGGGTCCGAAAGACTTGTCTGATGGAAGATTGGGCCTTATTCAGTGTAGTGAATAGGCCAACGTGTTTCTTCAGTTCCGCCAGGAAGGGTTCTCCAAAGAGCAGCCCGTCTGCCCGGGGACCTAGCTCCTTCTTTCCTAGGTCCAACAGTTTGGAGTCTATCTTCAATGGGACCGCCTTACGTCGTTCTGCGCACATGGCGACTTTAGAGTTACCTAGAACCAGATCGCCCACTGTGCCCATTCTCTAATGTCGTGTGCCTCGAGGGTCGTCCCCGGAGTAAGTGCCAAATCTGCGAAGTATAGGATCTTCGCCAGTGGGCCTATCATGTCCAGCATTTTGTCCTGAACCAATTTCATGCCCTTCTCGACACCTTTCCGTGGGTCTCTGCCCGAGTGGGACATAAACACCGCCACTGTGGTGTCAAACTCTGGGGTGATGGCGATCTTGTCAGGAAGCACGGGACGTGGGCACTCTGCTTTGAGTTTGGCCTTGTCCATCGGCTTCCTCAGCCAAAAATGTATAAATTGAGTCAGATGATCTGGCAGGTTCCATTCTGACGATCTGGGGTGTCTTATCTGGCGCGGATCGAACATGGGGTTGCCCGTCCCGTCCAGGAACACCCCGTCCTCGAATACGTCCGCATTAGATTTACGTGTGCTTTTGCTGCCTGAGCGGCCTGCCCATTCAGGGCCTTGGCTGAATTATCCGACTTCCTGAGGTATGTCTTGCTAGTCCTCCTCCTCCGAGGGGGAGTCCTCTGCCCTCCATTCGTCCATGATTTCCAGTGAAGGCGGAGATAATGGTTCCTCATCCCCTGACGAGGGCTTTTGTGGAGGGGAGCGGTCCAGGCGCCTTGACTGGCGGCTCCGCTTCCTCAGTATCTTCCCCTCACATCTTGGAAGGGTCATGTTGGATCCCTTCCATTGACGTTTGGACGCCCCCGGCCTAGGTTCGGTAGGATCCTTATACTCTTTTCTCAACGGAGGCGTGGTGTCCGCCATCTCTGGCGGTGTCTGTGTCACCATTTTGGCCAATGCCTTTTCCACCGAAGCCGACAACGCGGCATTGATCATGGCCTGGAAATCCACAGATGATGATGGAGGAGTGTCTGACATAATGGCAGCTTGTTCTTTCCCATCTGTGGGGAGACAGTGTATACGTCAGTGCGTATGTATCTACACAGTGGCTTCCACGTACAACTGGGGGTCACCCAGGTACCATGTAATCAGTACCACTAGGAGTTTGACTAGTGGTCTGCAGAGGGGGTCACCCTCTTATCGACCGGGGTGAACGGTCATTAATGTTGGGACGGAGCCCGGTAATGGTCGGGACGAAGCCCAGTAATGGTTGGGACGAAGCCCGGTAATGGTCGGGACATAAGCCCGGTAATGGGAGGTATCAAAGACCTCAGTACGCTTTTGTAAGGGGGTCACCGTTGTGTATGAAATTTTGTGTACGTTTCGCCACTGTGAATTGCCTGGATCACCCCAGTTGTACCATGGAGGTGCCGCATACAATAAAGCGTACTTTGTTATAAGCCCCTGATTGGGCGTGGTGGTCACCCCTTTGTAAGAATTGTCACAAGGACAAATGCCAGATTTTTATTGTATACTTTTTTTTTTTGTGTGTTTGATTGTTTATTTGTTTGTGGGTAGGTCTTCAGTGTTTCCACCCGTGTGGGCCAATCACCATTGCCCTCTGTGAGCGTTCACCCAATTGGGTAGTGCAGCCTGAGCCTGATGAGAGTTGTCCTGTGACTGGTAGTAATACCTTGCACCTGTTAGTTTTGATTCAATACAGTCCCAATGTTATGCTTCCTGCAGTGGCTCCCTATCACAGGGCTGCAGGGGTTAATTGCACTGTGTAATGATGTCCTTACAAATCCTTTTTACTTAGAAAATATCTGTAAAATCTGTCAAATCTTGTGCCAGTTCGTGTGAATCACGAACTGGCGAAATTAAGATGGCCGCCGAGGATCTCGCGGTATTGCGAGATCCAATATGTCCGCCGGCAAATTTTGCCACGCGGCCCAACAGTACCAGTCGGCACCCCTCCGTGCCCCCCTCCCACCCCCCAGCACCCTGGAACCCTTAATCAAGCCTGCTGGACCTGTGCGATCACGGTAAAATGCCGCGAATCGCGAGGGGCAATCAGGCAAGGCAGGCTGACAGGAACATTACCCTGAAGGGGAAAACCCAGTGCAAAATTCAGAAATCATACAGTCCAGGGAGAGGAGGAAATTGAGGGGAAGCAGGGATGGATGGAAGGGACAGGTAAAGCCCCAGACAGGGGGAATTAAAGAAACAATGACAGGATAAATTAAAGGGACAAATACAAACTAAAATTGCACTATAGAAAGAAAACCAGTTGAGAGCATAATACTCTGACCTGTGCCTTGGCTGGAAGCAGCAAAGAAAGAGGAAGTCATGTGACGATCAGGGCTTTATTTATGAATATGTGGCTTGTTATGATTGGTTAAAAAGTTTAATGATTGACTTGTGCTGCTGGAGGCATGAGTAAAGAAAGTCATGCAAAATAGGAAGCCTCCTGTCATGTATTCAAATTAAAGATAAAGCTGATCTACCTGTACATATCTTTGTACTGCATTGCACTAAAGACAAGGATTGTTGTGGCTCATCTGCAACTTTTACACAATCATGACAATTGCTGCTGCCTCAGGCTGTGTTCTACAGTCGTGAATGCTGGTCTTTTTTTTCTCCCCCACATTATAGAGAAAATGGAGTCAGTGTCTTCTTTTGCACTTTTGTGCACTAGTGATCACTGCTGCTGAGTCTGACACTATTGCACAATTATAACAAGTACTGCTCTCTCATCTCCAGCACCTTCATTACAGACATATGCATGTGCAGCACAATACATTATTGTGTGCATCCTAAGAAAAGTCCGATTTGAAGGTTTTGTTTTTTTAAATTGTATTCCTTTTTTTTTTTTTTTTTTTTTTAGCAATGTTGAAAAATAATGGCATAGGAAGAGATAGTCTTGATTAGCCAAAAATAACAAACTAACCCAAACTCATGCAAATGTATCCATAAAAAACTAAACAGGGGACAAAGAGCACAATATTTTCTTGCATTAAAGGACCACTATAGTGCCAGGAAAACATACTCGTTTTCCTGGCACTATAGTGCCCTGAGGGTGCCCCCACCTTCAGGGTCCCACTCCCGTGGTGCTGAAGGGGGAGGAAGGGGTTAATCCCTTACCTTTTTTCCAGCGCCGGGCTCCCTCGGCGCTGGGACTCTCCTCCCTCTTATGACGTCGCTGGCTGAATGCGCATGAGTGGCAAGAGCCAGTCCATAGGAAAGCATTTTTAATGCTTTCCTATGGACGCTGGCGTCTTCTCACTGTGAAAATCCCAGTGAGAAGCGCGGAAGCGCCTCTAGCGGCTGTCAATGAGACAGTCACTAGAGGCTGGATTAACCCATAGGTAAACATAGCAGTTTCTCTGAAACTGCTATGTTTACTGCAAAACGGGTTAACCCTAGGTGGACCATGCACCCAGACCACTTCATTAAACTGAAGTGGTCTGGGTGCCTATAGTGGTCCTTTAATGTTTGTGCACCAGTGACACCATTATCACATGACTACGATTCTTGCTCTATTCTCTGTGACACTATTACCCACTCAAGACAGTCATTACAGCTTTTTCTTCTCAGACAATTTCTCAATTGAATGGCACTATTACACACGAACAACAATTCTTTCACTAATAGACTCTAATAACAATTACTGCTGGCTGGCCATTTGCACTAAAACATGCAATATTTGATTACTGCTGTCTTTCCTCTGGCACTAAAACACACTAATCGTGACTATCATTATCTATCATTATCTTTCGCCTAGAACGTAAACATCCTGACTGTTACTTTCTTTATTAGCACTATAATACACTAATCCTGATTACTGCTCTATCTGCTTTGGTACTGCACTATTCCCAATTACTACTATTACAAGTTACTACAACTGTTGATGTCTCTCCACTGTCCCCAATACACACTTTTAAAGAGTTTAGTCTTTTTTCAACCTAGACAACTATGTAACTATATAAAAATTCTCCCCTCTTTGTCATTTCCGTACAATACTGGCATGCACCATTCACCTCCAGTTGTATTGTTAAATGATGATAATAACCATGGTTTTACGCTTAATTGACACAGACCTGCGTGTTGTGTACTATACCGTTCTATGTTATGCTTGACTCATACAAAATGTGTTTTTTTTTTTAAATGTATGACGGGAGAACCTCTTGTCGAAATAAACAGATATTTAAAAAAAATGATGATAATATTTACTAATGTTTTTCCTTAGCACTACGCCACATTTAGTGCTTTTGTTTTTTTGACTTTGTGGGCAATTGTGAGTTTACCCTATCCTTCATCTCACCTGTTATTATGTAATAGTGATGTTACTAAGGGTGTTTAAGGTGATTTCTTGTTATAAGCAGACACACTGGTAGGTTACTTTCCCTCCCCTTACATTTCTTTTCATCACCCACTATTAAATGTTTTCACCTGTCTTTCTCTAACAAAACCATATTTTCATCTCCCTTTATAACTCAAACTATTTTTTACCTATAGCTTTCCTGCAACTTGTTGACACAGCTCTCGTCCACAGATCTAATTCATCAGATTACCATCACTCTATTCTTTGTTCAAATACCTCCCTCCTTCAACATATGCCAACATTGAAACCCTCGATCCACTTTGTTCTTTCATAAACTCTCCTCTTCGTTCTCTTTCTTGTCATAATCTTTTATCATATTTTACTATTATCATATGTTCCCTTAATAACCCCTCCAAATTATCTCCCCTATATATTCTGTACAACATTGTCAGACCATGCCTGGAAAACTGCTTACACAAGCCTGTCAGGGTGTAGGTAAGTCTGTCAAGGTGTATGTAAGCCTGTCAGGGTGTAGGTAAGCCTGTCAGGATGTAGGTAAGCCTGTCAAGGTGTAGGTAAGCCTGTCAGGGTGTAGGTAAGCCTGTCAAGGTGTATGTAAGCCTGTCAAGGGGTATTTAAGCCTGTCAGGGTGTATGTAAGCCTGTCAGGGTGTAGGTAAGCCTGTCAGGGTGTAGGTAAGCCTGTCAGGGTGTAGGTAAGCCTGTCAAGGTGTATGTAAGCCTGTCAGGGTGTAGGTAAGCCTGTCAGGGTGTATGTAAGCCTGTCAGGGTGTATGTAAGCCTGTCAGGGTGTAGGTAAGCCTGTCAAGGTGTATGTAAGCCTGTCAGGGTGTAGGTAAGCCTGTCAAGGGGTAGGTAAGCCTGTCAGGGTGTAGGTAAGCCTGTCAAGGTGTATGTAAGCCTGTCAGGGTGTAGGTAAGCCTGTCAAGGTGTATGTAAGCCTGTCAGGGTGTAGGTAAGCCTGTCAAGGTGCAGGTAAGCCTGTCAGGGTGTAGGTAAGCCTGTCTATGTGTAGGTAAGCCTGTCTATGTGTAGGTAAGCCTGTCAGGGTGTAGGTAAGCCTGTCAGGGTGTAGGTATGCCGGTCAGGGTGTAGGTAAGCCTGTCAGGGTGTAGGTAAGTCTGTCAAGGTGTAGGTAAGCCTGTCAAGGTGCAGGTAAGCCTGTCAGGGTGTAGGAAAGCCTGTCAACCTATCAGTGTTTCCCTAATATACACTCTATTTCTCTGACATTACCCCTGCCATATTAATGGGTCCTCTAATGCCACGTGGAAGACAGAGAGCTAGGATATGAGATCATATCCCAAGTGCTTTTAGTATCTAGCACACATAGATCTGTGTGGAGCTTGCTGTAGAGGTTATGGTGTTTGGAGTTCCTGGCACCCTCCCATAGAAAGTAGCCAAACTATGTTTGAATGGTGTTACCTGGGTCCCACAGATGCCCAGAATGTGGCCAAGTCCCCAGGGTGTGGCCTGTCAGGGTGTAGGTAAGCCTGTCAGGGTGTATGTAAGCCTGTCAGGGTGTATGTAAGCCTGTCAGGGTGTAGGTAAGCCTGTCAAGGTGTATGTAAGCCTGTCAGGGTGTAGGTAAGCCTGTCAAGGGGTAGGTAAGCCTGTCAGGGTGTAGGTAAGCCTGTCAAGGTGTATGTAAGCCTGTCAGGGTGTAGGTAAGCCTGTCAAGGTGTATGTAAGCCTGTCAGGGTGTAGGTAAGTCTGTCAAGGTGTATGTAAGCCTGTCAAGGGGTATTTAAGCCTGTCAGGGTGTATGTAAGCCTGTCAGGGTGTAGGTAAGCCTGTCAGGGTGTAGGTAAGCCTGTCAGGGTGTAGGTAAGCCTGTCAAGGTGTATGTAAGCCTGTCAGGGTGTAGGTAAGCCTGTCAGGGTGTATGTAAGCCTGTCAGGGTGTATGTAAGCCTGTCAGGGTGTAGGTAAGCCTGTCAAGGTGTATGTAAGCCTGTCAGGGTGTAGGTAAGCCTGTCAAGGGGTAGGTAAGCCTGTCAGGGTGTAGGTAAGCCTGTCAAGGTGTATGTAAGCCTGTCAGGGTGTAGGTAAGCCTGTCAAGGTGTATGTAAGCCTGTCAGGGTGTAGGTAAGCCTGTCAAGGTGCAGGTAAGCCTGTCAGGGTGTAGGTAAGCCTGTCTATGTGTAGGTAAGCCTGTCTATGTGTAGGTAAGCCTGTCAGGGTGTAGGTAAGCCTGTCAGGGTGTAGGTATGCCGGTCAGGGTGTAGGTAAGCCTGTCAGGGTGTAGGTAAGTCTGTCAAGGTGTAGGTAAGCCTGTCAAGGTGCAGGTAAGCCTGTCAGGGTGTAGGAAAGCCTGTCAACCTATCAGTGTTTCCCTAATATACACTCTATTTCTCTGACATTACCCCTGCCATATTAATGGGTCCTCTAATGCCACGTGGAAGACAGAGAGCTAGGATATGAGATCATATCCCAAGTGCTTTTAGTATCTAGCACACATAGATCTGTGTGGAGCTTGCTGTAGAGGTTATGGTGTTTGGAGTTCCTGGCACCCTCCCATAGAAAGTAGCCAAACTATGTTTGAATGGTGTTACCTGGGTCCCACAGATGCCCAGAATGTGGCCAAGTCCCCACACTTCAAGGCTGCCTGTCTTTTGACTGAATTAATTGGCTGATAGCCAGCTCATCTAACCCTAACTTTTAAAAGTGTATTCCTACACTTATTCTAGGCCAGTGGTCAGTATCTTCATTTGAATAAAAAAAGGGGAATGCATAAATCCTGTACTATTGGTGGTCCATGAGGACTGGGATGGGGACCACTGTTCTAGGCTGCTCAGGGGGGGCTAATCAAACTCCCCTGAATCCCTTTATAACTCCTTCCTTAGCCCATTTAGTCTCAGGTGCCATGTAAATACCTTAAATTAAAGCTTCTAACTGTACAGGTAATAAAGATTAAAATTGGGGTCAAAATAAACATCAATCTTAGACTTGCCCAGTCACCACGGAGATCACATCTTCTTTCATTGTTGACTCTAACTCAGTTCCAAATGTATTAAAATTGTTGATGACCCTAACTGCCAGAATTGTCCCACTTACATGGCTTTTGGTAATGCAGGTATCTCCCGCAGTTCAGATCATCTTAAATCTTAAACTCAAATCCCAGATAAAGATCATGCTAGCCGATTGTTTGGCTAGAAGTAGCTGGAGTGGATTCTTTTTTCAAATTTTAGCCAAGAGTAGCTGAACTGAAAGCATGGCTGACTTCGAGATTTTTTTCCAGTTCAGGTATTTTCACCTAAAATTAGAAATTTGCTTTGAATTCTCACTTTAGTGAATAATCCTGTTAGTGTGTTTGAGATTGCTAATAAAAACCTAGTGGATGCCAGAAGATGTGTATTAAACAACCACACAAATCAGAAAGGTAGGATGGAATGAGGAGGATCAATGTACCAAGCTCTGTGTCTAATCCATGAACACACACAGATACAATATATATCTATACATAGATATTCAGACTTCCTGGTCTTCAGGGACAATGAAGACTACACATAAGATTATACAGGAGAGCAATGTGGCTCATTAACCAGAGCCAGTCAATTAAATAATGCTTCTAAGTGACTAAAATTATAGGGATATTCTAAATACCAAAACCACTACATCTTGTTGCAGTGGTTTTGAAGCACCGATCCCATTCCTGCAGTGTGATAAATGTAAACAATACATCTAGATCTGTAGGTTTGTCCGAAGAAATTTAAAAACACATATATGCAGAGTTCATGACTATATGCAAATAATCTGCAACTCTAATCAGGAATGCAGAGTCCAAAAAAAGTCACCAAAATGTAAACATTGTAACTGTATGTGGGCACATGCAATGTATATTGTGTGTGTGTGTTTGTGTTTATATCTGTTTATATGTGTATGTAGAGCAGTTTTGCTTACATGCAGAATTTGTATTTATTTGCTCTCTATATCAGCATTATGTAAAGTGATGTAAAAGCCGAGATGTTATTTGAACTATTTCAGTATGTAAATCAGGGTCGGACTGGGATAAAAATTCGGCCCGGGCATTTTTTTATCACAGCGGCCCACTAAGAAGGGGCGGGGCAGGGCAGACCATGCGCAGAGCTCTGCTAAAGAGCTCTAGCATGAGAAAAAAGCCCTGTATTTGTTCTGCACAGTGCAAGCAAATTTAATAACATGCTTGCACTGTGTTTCCTTGCAACTTGTCTCTGGTGTCTCTATAAATGGATACCAGGAGACAAAAATGCCAGGAAAGAGTATTGTGCTGTGTTTGGAGCCTGCTTGTGGGATTGTGTGTGTGTGTATAGAGTGAGCTGATTGTGGTGTGGTATTGTGCAATAAAGTCGGTTTTAGTTGTGTTGTGTTTGTGGTGTAATGTAATGCATATGTGGCTAAGCTCTGTAAAGAATGTGTGTATAGGGGATGTAGCAAGTGTGTGCATACAGGCTATAGTGTGTGTGTGTGTATATGTGATGTAGTGTTTGTAGAGAGTGTGTGTTTAGGGGTGTAGTATGTGTTTGCTTACAAGGAATCTAGTGTGTGTATAGGGTATCCAGAGTGTGTATGTCAGGAATGTAGTGTGTGTGCGCGTGTGTATATATATATATATATATATATATATATATATATGTTTGGAAGTATTGTGTATGTGTGTGGTGCAGTGTGTTGGGGAGGTTCGGTGTGTATGTGAGGGGTGCAGTATGTGTGTATGATGGATGCTGTGTGTGATGTGTGTGAGGGTGCTGTGTATGATGTGTGGGAGTGCTGTGTATGATGTGTTTTGTGATAGTGCTGAGTGTGATGTGTGTGAGTCCTGAGTGTGATGTGTGTGAGAGTGCCGAGTGTGATAGTGCTGTGGATGATGTGTGAGAGTGCTGTGTGTGATGTGTGTGTGAGTGCTGTGTATGATGTGTTTTGTGATAGTGCTGAGTGTGATGTGTGTGTGAGTACTAAATGTGATGTGTGTGAGAGTGCCGAGTGTGGTAGTGCTGTGGATGATGTGTGTGAGTGCTGAGTGTGATGTGTGTGAGAGTTCTGTGTGTGATGGGTGTGAGAGTGCTGTGTGTGAAAGTGCTGTGATGGGTGTGAGAGTGATGTGTGTGATGGGAGTGAGAGTGCTGTGTGTGAAAGTGCTGTGATGGGTGTGAGAGTGCTGTGTGTGATGGGTGTGAGAGTGCTGTGTGTGAAAGTGCTGTGATGGGTGTGAGAGTGCTGTGTGTGATGGGAGTGAGAGTGCTGTGTGTAAAAGTGCTGTGATTGGTGTGAGAGTGCTGTGTGTGATGGGAGTGAGAGTGATGGGTGTGAGAGTGCTGTGTGTGAAAGTGCTGTGATGGGTGTGAGAGTGCTGTGTGTGATGGGAGTGAGAGTGATGTGTGTGATGGGAGTGAGAGTGCTGTGTGTGATGGGAGTGAGAGTGCTGTGTGTGATGGGAGTGAGAGTGCTGTGTGTGATAGTGCTGTGTGTGAATGTTTGAATGGATTGTGTGTGTGGTAAAAAAAAAAAAATTAAGCAGTTATAATGTCCCCCTCCCTTCTTACCTTTAGCCTGGGAGGGGGGGACCGGCACGCTGGAACCTGGGAGAGTGAGGGGGGGGACCGGAACTCGCACTCCGACAGCATCCCTGGTGGTCCAGTGGGGCTAGAGTTCACTCTCGCAAGATCCGGTCGTTGCCATGGCAACGCGCCGGATCTCGCGAGAGGAACCCGTCGGAGCTGCAAGATAGAGCTCCGCCGGGTCCTCTACCTCCCTCCCCAGCCGCATGTGCCGCAGGTCTCTCCAAGTGGGCCGGTGAGGGAGATCTTTGATCTCCTCACCGGCCCTTGATTGAAAACAGCGGGCCGGCGCGCGGATAGTGCCGGCCCCGCATAGACCGGCAGGGGAGATCCTGGGACTTCCCCTGCCGGCCTCGGCCAATGGCCACCGCGGCCCAGCGGGCATTTGCCCGGTGTGCCCGATGGCCAGTCCGAGCCTGATGTAAATGGTGATTACTCCATATATACAACATTGTCCAATGTAACCCCGACAAAAATAACTAATGACTAATAAAATGACTGTTTCTTTTAGTTCAGTAACTTTGCTCTCCTACATTAAATCACTGTGGGTGACAGTATCTCAATAAGATTGGCATTTTCCATCACACCCTTCTTTTGCCTGCTATGTATGTAATATCTGTATCCAAGTATATAACAGTATGCCTATCTATAAAACGTATTTTATTTATTGAACTGAAATCCAAATTGCTGTTTTGGAGCCAGTGATGGGGCCATGTTGACCATCGGAGATAAATCTCTATCCCTATCACAATTTTAATTATTTGTTATACTGCTTCACAGAATTTAGGTGGTATACCTTTAAATCCTTATAGATGATCTCTTTCGTACCCACCTTTACAGCCACAGGAGCTGCCTTAATCTATATCATTGTTGGTTTGTAGATGAATTTAATGTCATCTGTGGATTAATGTGTAGTAATTAAATTGACTGTAACTTCTCTAATGAGCAGAAAAGGATTTATTTTTAATACCGGTGATCATCATAAGGCTTTTAACTGCTTATGTGTATTGTCTATTCAACATAAATATAATTTTACATTTTCTGGATGAACGGTTTAAGCCTATTATATTAGTTTTTTTACTGCATAAGAAACGAACCTATTAAATTGGAATCTCTGGAAAGAACTGAAAATGTATACCCTTGTTTAATATGTGTAATTTCTAGGGCCTTACACATTGCTTCTGCGAGTACCACTGCTACACATGTTACTGCAAATCTCATTAAACTTCAGATGCAACAGCAGGCAACATTGTATTCAATATAAATATTGCTGCATTTATTAGGTTAAAATGCAATAGATAGACAGGCAGACAGACAGACAGAGACAGACAGACATGCAGACAGATATAAATATGCAATATTACTTTAAAATACTTATATACAGGAAATCAGAATAGACAGACATATAGATAGACAGACAGACAGACAGGCAGATAGATAGATATATAGATAAATAGATAGATAGATAGATACAAATGTGCAATATTACTTTAAATACTTATATATAGAAATCCAGGATAGATAGTTAGATAGACAGACAAACAGACAGACAGACAAACAGACAGACAGACAGACAGATAGAGAGAAAGATAGATACAAATGTGCAATATTACTTTAAATACTTATATATATATAGGAATCCAGGATATATAGTTAGATAGATAGACAGACAGACAGACAGACAGATAGATAGATAGATAGATAGATAGATAGATAGATAGATAGGAAAAGAGGTCATAGTGTTTAACAGTGTCAAACAGACAGAGACAGACAGATAGATAAATAGATAGATAGGAATATGGAAAGAGGTCAGAGTGTTTATATTGTATGTATTTGATATCTTTCAGTATATAATTTTGATTTTACTGAAAAAAATATTAACCTGATATGGATACAGTATATTATACATATGTTACGTTTTGTGTATTTAACGTTCATTAAATAAATCTCCAGTCTCCATTATATTACTTTGTATATAAACATGCAGTCAATGTTACATTCTATACAATTTTTCAAACATGAGGTAGGGAATAGTTAATGACTATTTTTTTTTTCTTTCTTTAATTAATTTTTCCCCTGCTAGTACCAGGTGGAATACTAACCTTAAAACATCTGCCCACGTTCTTTTTTAAGCCCCCAAATAAGCAAAGCATTGTTTTTGAGTGAATAGTAGACAGTTTCTTAGTAAGGTTATTTTTGATGAGTGTCAAGGCTTTCTATTATCTGTCGAAACATTCTTCGCTTAGATTTAGCCTCCTATACTCATCTGCGGGGGGCTCAGCCAAATCTAGATCTTTATAGTTTGCAAGAGTCTTTGCTATTTGACAAGGTTGCAAAGCTGAACTACTTGATGGGTAATTACCCATTAAAAAGTACTAATCACTACTTTTTCTTTTCTTTAGTATTGTAGAAACAATGCTTCCATTGAATTAGGATTTAAAGGTGTTTGTTAGGAAAAAAAAAAAAAAAAAAAACTCGCCTTATCCATCAAGCTATTACTTTTCATGTAAAAAGTAATGAAACTTTGGATCTGTTCACGAAACAGAAGCTTATTTTTAAACATGATTTTATGAACACAGCAGAATTGATCTGACACACACACACACACACACACACACACACACACACACACACACACACACACACACACACACACACACACACACACACACACACACACACACACAATGTAAGAACGTTCTAAAAATGTTATGAGGTTATAATGACGTCATAGCCTCAGATTTTGTAGCACGCTCTTACAAATTTAAATAAAACAAACAGCATATTGAATTTCACATCTACTTTAAACAGCCTGGAATCCAAATGAAGACATAAGCTTGCAATCCATTTTAATTGCCATGCACAAAAAGCTTGTTGTGTGTGTGTTGAGGTGTGCGTGTGTGCTTTGACCCACCCATCCCCCACATGATCTATTCTAGAGTACGCTTAAACCATTTAAATCTCCACCATAATTGCAATCCATGACCTCCCCTGATCCTCCCCATATCTACAGAGAAGCATTGCAAGTCTGGAGTCTCCATTGTGCCTCTCGCCCATTGATGTACTCTAATTAGGGGACTATCACAATGGAAAAGGGGGATCCACCAGTCACTGAAACATAGATAATCTGTACTTGGCTTTCTTTTTTCAGGTGATAATTACATCGTCTTTACCAACAAGTTGTGCTGCTATTGGACATCTAGGAGAGCAGTTGACAAAAGACTTGTGTTGTAGACTGTGTGGACCTCTTTGTTACAGTGTAACCCTAGTTTCTCAGTGTCTAATAGAATATTTGTCTCTTATTACACCAGTGCTGCAGCTGAATCTTCATTTACCATGGCTAAAAGGATCTGATTTAACTAAAGAATACACAACACATACAGGTGCCATATGTAGTCAGGGTGTTCAATAGAGTCAGAAAAAACACCCCAAAACTGCTGAATGATTGACTCTGGAAAAGTGGTTAAACATAGGGAAGAACAGATATATATTTTTTTTTAAATCAGGGGAAAACGAATTAAAGTTCACCAGATTGTGTTGTGTTGAATTTCCATCTCATGAAGATAGCTGTCTGAAATAGATTTCTAGCCAGGGCTAACATTATCATATTTAATAGTTTTCCATGTCAATCATTACATTGGGCTCTCTGATAATGACATTGAAGATGTTGCTTTGAGTGATACATTAGTGTATATTACAATGTTGAAGGACGTTAAGGAAGCATAGTGATTGCTGAACTGCTGGGTGAGGTCAGTGATGGCTACACTGTGCCCTGCATGTGGGCAAGGACTACAATTCCTATCATGCACAGCAAAACTCGAGGAATGATTGAGTACCGTTAGAAATGCACTTAATAAACATATGCAGAGTCAAAGTGAGAAATATCTGTAAAATAGTGTATCATTTTAGAACATTGTCATGCAGTACTTATTTTCTTTATCATTTATTAACTTAATCACTTTTTAATGTATCATTAACAGACAGGGATTGTCTGTCTGTCTGCCTGTCTATCTCTCTCTCTCTCTCTCTCTCTCTCTCTCTCTCTCTCTCTAATCTATTTTATTAATTTCATACTCTGTGCTAATTTCTTTCTGCTTTGAATAAAAATAAAAAAATAAAAATTCCATTTCTGTGTTAACGCACACGAGCCCTGATGACAAATACATTATCACTATTTACACTAGAATTAAGGGCTCAAATCCAGTTTATTATCTAATATAGTATTATTATTATTTTTTCTATATATTAACATGATAAATTCAGCTTGTCAGAAATTAATGGAATGCTACGTTACTTGTCATAATGCTATATAATGTTGCCTCTTGCTCCTATAATAAGAACACGTACAGGTAGTTTATCACAATGAAAATACTGAAATAATGGTAGCATTTATTAGTGTCTTTTGCCTGGCTCCAATATACCCAGGTTGTGACAACCAACATCACAGCAATGCACTGGACTGGACTGTGACAATTTACAATGTTAATAGATGTCATTCTTTAGCACTTTAAGTTTAGATATTTTTATGTTTTTATTTAACATGTCATTTTCATATTTTAAAATCTATTTTTTTTTTTTTTTTTTTTTTAACAAACCGCATTATTCTGATTTCTGGGAATATTTTCAATCAGGAATGATGTCAGTACTTAAACCAGTGATAGCATTATGGTATTTAATATTCCAACCAAATTATTATTGAATACCTTGATTTCATATAGTTACAGCTGCAGTGCTAGTTGTGATTTTTCTTTTAATACAAGACTTTTGTTGATGTTTTCAGTCTGATTGGACATGACATCTGATTACATTGCTAACATAACATCTGATGCTATAGTGCATAAATATTAACACATTATACATTTATTACCATATAATCATGGATATTCGTTTCTAGATTCTTCAACTCATTTTCTTATCCAGATCTAAATCGTCCCCTCTCCTATTGAAGGTTTCACTCAATTCTTTTGGTCCCTATAGTAATTAAATGCCCTGATTATATCATTATGCGAAGTATACAAATCATTTTCTAAGAATACATTGTACCTTTGATTCTATATTCCCTATTGCCTTCAATAGAACAAACTGCAATCTCTTTAGCAACCCAGGTTAGAACTGCAGAATCAGGAATCTTTAACAGCAGTCTGTCAATACATCGACCACTTTCTACCAGTCTAGTTACCCCAGCCATCTCAAATCCGAAATAGACAGGATTTGTGGAGTATTCTTCAAAGGCAAAAAAAAAACATTGTTAAAAATGAAACACATGTAGCCCCCCTCCGAAAAAATAAACTAGAATAGGATGTCTGGAGAAGGAAAAACGGGAAACTATACAAACTGAGATTTATTATAGGTAATAGATACAAGAAGGTGTGATTGATTGATTAAGAGTTTAAGTAAAGTTCTGTAGTTTTTTTTTTGTCATTAATATGTGCTTTTTTGTTTTTTTTAAACTATGCTGTACAACTGAACATTTGAATATTGCTATTTTCCCTATTCATAATAATTGTATATTTGTACTATTATCATAGGTTACTGAAAATGTTATATATATATTATTTTTTTATTATATAAATAAGATATGTATTTATTATGTACATCAGTATTTTCTAAATATATATAGCATGTTCTGCTCAGTTGCACTAAAAATATACAAATATAATTATATATATACACACAACACACACACATATAGTATTTTTTCGAATGTAGGTAAATATATATATATTTAGTACAACGGGGCAGAACATGCTGAAAATGGACAGTTGACAAATATACACCGATAACTGTCACACAATTATCATTACCACGATCAGTTATTACTATTACAAATACAATTTAATTATATTTTTACATGTATTAAATTGGCATTTTTAATGAGCGAACACAGACATTCACACACACATTCACACATGCACACACACTGTAGCCAACGTGTCATTTCTTTTGATAATTATTACATCAATACATTAACCCTGTGCGTGCCATGTCACGTGAGAGGACTCACCCTCCCTGACCCTAACAGCTCTAATTACCAATCTACTGTAACACATCTTCATTTGCTCATTGATGGCTGCTTGGACTTACTTCTTCAATAGCTCAGATAAGCTGTAAACCTGCATGGGGATCACAGAGTTCTGCTAACATCACAGTGAATGGCTCAAGCCATGAAACTAAAGGGGCCAGACATGGGTTCTGCAGGGCTAAGGGTGATCCTTTATGTGCTTCATCCTACTGAGCACTGCTTCCTCTTTATCTAGTCCTCCATAATAAAAGATCAAGAGTTCCTATTTATTATCTTATTTTCCTTACTTTTTTTTTCAGTAGGCTTTAGCTCTGACTCCTTATGGATTAACACAAGGATCAATAATAAACTTACAGTCTATTTCACTGCAGGAGAAAATGAACTCAAAATGCAGTCAAACACTTATTGATCAGTGATCGAGGTCTTGGCTTCATTATCCCTCTCCCATGATAACCCATAAATAATGTGATGAGTTACTAATCTCTTTGATTTTCAAGCACAACAAACACATCTATACACTCCAGTCAAGAGTCTGTTTCCCTCTTTATTAAGGTAGAAAAGAGATCTTTCAAGTCTTGATGACTAGCTCAGCCAGGGACTGATTTTAAAGTTAACTCACATGGAGTTTATAGCCAAAGTCCACAGAACTGAAAACTCTGCAGAGAGAGAATTGTGTGAATCTCACTGACACCCAATTGGTCTGTTGAGCAACTTTTCTATATTTGATGCTAATTTAATAATGTAGCATTCTGCTTCTGATATTCTATTTTGCAAAACCTAGATTCTTCCTTACAAGAATTAACTAACACAGATGTAAATGTATTACATACAAATTTCATACATTTTCTTAACAAATCTTTACGAAAAAAATGAACTTATTAGGCTTGTGCATTGCAATTGTTTTTTGGACGATGGGCAAGTCATTTGACTTCTGTAACCCGAAAGCGCCATGTGACCAAAACATAAAAATAAAGATATAACCAAGCTGTTTAGTTTATTTAGTGATTTGGAGTTCTATTCATGGTGTAAAAAAAAGATGATTGATAGAAAAAAGATGATTGATAAGGGGCAACCATTAAATGTTGATTTCATTCAGAGATCATATGAGCTGTGACCAATAGAAGGTAAAAAGGGGAAACAGTTGAAAAATCTCTATTTATATATTATATATGTATTAACTATATAATACAGAAATATATATATAGGTTTATTTTTCTTGGACAAATTAATTTGAACAAACCAAATTTTTTTCCATGTGCTCAAGTCTAAGTGTTTCTCCCTCTCTAAGTTCAAGGATGGCCTCAGGGTTGCATAAGATGTAAGACTGCAGAGGAGACCCACCTAGATGGATCATTGGTTAGGTGGTGCTGTGTTGTGGAAGCCATCAGCCGGGTATTCCCAGCTCATGGTGTAGTCCACCATTTGTAAGTGGAAATTCTGCCTATTCAATGGGTTTATGCTTTGCACATCCGCATAGGGACAAGGTGTGTATACGTACACCTCTTAAATCTCCAGTGCATGCCTGATAGCAGAGCTGGTGCAAGGATCTTTAGCTACCCAGGCAAATATAAATGTGCTTTCCCTATATTTAACACATACAAACACAAAGATTATTGCTTTGGAGCTTTTTGGTACTCCTCGATAAAAAACACAATACTGTGAGTTGTATTGCTTTGGAGCTCTGGGTTTTCCTCTTTTTTCTTGACCTTTAAAACACACAGTAATCTATGGTGTATATTAGTATTTTACAGAGCTCAACAAAAAAAACAACCTCACAGTAATGTGCAGTGTGTGTCAGTTTATCTTCACAGCAATAAAGCGTCCAGTAATGTCCAGTGTATATGAGTGTATCACATAGTACCTCCACAACAGAATACACTGTAATGTGCATTGTAGTGTATCACAGCGCTCTGCTATAATAACCCTTACAATAATGTGATTGAATGTATTGTGTGATGGATGTGTTTGCTATATATGTGTCATGTGTATTGGCTTTCTGTGATGGTGTGTTGTATGGCTTTTTGTGATAGGCGTGATGTGTATGTTGACTGTGTGTGATATGTGTGGTGTATTGGTTGGCTGTGTGTGATATGTGTGGTGTATTGGTTGGCTGTGTGTGATATGTGTGGTGTATTGATTGGCTGTGTGTGATATGTGTGGTGTATTGGTTGGCTGTGTGTGATATGTGTGTGTTGACTGTGTGTGATATGTGTGGTGTATTGGTTGGCTGTGTGTGATATGTGTGGTGTATTGGTTGGCTGTGTGTGATATGTGTGGTGTATTGGTTGGCTGTGTGTGATATGTGTGTGTTGACTGTGTGTGATATGTGTGGTGTATTGGTTGGCTGTGTGTGATATGTGTGGTTTGTTTGTTGTATGCAATATGTGTGATATGTTTCATAGGTGTGTTGGCAGTGTGATATGTGTGTGTTGACTGTGTGTGGTGGGTGCTTACTTTATTTTGCCAGGAGGGAGTTAAATTTCATAGTGGTCATTTTGTGGTGGTCCAGCAAGGTGCTATTTTGCTATTGATCCAGTATGGGGAGGTTAATGATGATTCCCTGATAGTCTGTGGTAGAGTGCATGTTCTGCACCTCCAACTGGTGCAGACCATGCACACTCTTTAAGAGTAAAGAAGAGAAAAACTAACATAGAGAAAATAAGGAATGCGTAATAAGATATATTTTAGAGGGACTAGGAACACATAGACAGAATATGAAGGAAAAGGAAATATCAAGTGTATTCAATTGCTTAGTTAAGTTAGTGCTTTATACTTTTTCAGCTTGATTTTGAGGTTATAACGGGTTGAGTAAATATGGCACAGCAAATATCTGTCGCCATGGAGAATCCTTTAGTCTATATGTATTAGCAATGAAGGTTGCAAAAACAATTTGTGGAAGTGTGCAGACATATGGCGCTTTATTATAAGTAAAATCAAGGATGGGGATCCCTTGTGTTAGATTGCTTTAACCTCATCTTTGATATCTAACACTTTGCCCATGATAAAATGACTGTACGTACCATCCAATAGCAATTAGTCACCACACATAGAGGCAGCAGTGAGATTGGGGCTGAGGACCCTGTTTATGACATATTGTGCAGCAGAGGTAAAGTTCCAAATATGCAATAACCTATTCTCAACTCTCCAGGCCAAGAACCTTCACATTCTCTCTTTCTTCAGATCCAGACCTGCACACCGATTCCCCTCAGCAAAATCAAACGCTTCAAAAAATTTCGCAATATCATCTTCCTCAATATCCTATTACTATTTCTCAACTATTACTATTGCATGCCGTGTGATTATCTATTTCAATATACTTTGTAACTGTTACTGTCATAGTATGTATGCATACAGTATACAGTATTCATTTTTAGGGAGATATATTTTTACCAAAATTTTTCAGTATCACACCAAATACTATACACCCACCACATACCTCACCTACACCCATTCCCTACAGAAAATAATGTTTTTGGATTCTGAACTTCTTTTTTATTTCTTCTTTCTCCAGATCCAGACCTTCACTCTGATTCCCCTCAGTAAAATCAAACTTTCTCCAAGTTTTGTAACAATCTCAAGTCCCCATTATGACCTTTAGATTGTAAATTCTTGAGTTAACTCGCTAAGCACTTTGTATAAAAGTACTTTATTTGCTAGATTGTATGCTCATGGGTAGGGTCTTCTGTTTCTTTTGTACTGGTACGTGTTCAATATATCTGTATTCCCTCTAATCTACAGCACTGTGGAATATGGTGGTTCTATGTAAATACCAAATAATATTAATAAATAATAATACTGCTACACATATAATTACAGGGTAATGGAAGCATGACTACACTTAGAGGAGAGGATAAGAATGTATGTATGCATTGCCAAACATCATGCATCGTTTGCACTTGTCATCAATGTACACAGAGCACTCCATCAGGGCAGAAGTATTTACATTTAATATCCACACAATATATTTTACATTGTTAACAGTTGGATGCGTTAGGGTGTAGATAAATGCAGGCTGCAGGATAGTTCACTCTATGGCTGTAAACTGGGCATCAAGAGCATTTGACTTGAAACACTGACCCAGCTAAGTTCAGCAGTTGCTAGCTAGTTTTTGTTTTTTTTAGCTAAGTTAGTTATTTAACTGACACTGAAAGTCATTAGAAAGTTGGTGCTTTAGTGGATTGAAGTGATAATATTGGGAATTGATTGATCACTCCTGAGCAAGCCTGATATTAATATAAGCATAAGCACATACAGGCCAGTCTCTCATGGCCATTGGACACTAAATAACCTCAACTTGTTTAAATATGCATAGGGATTTGAGAAGAGCACAAGTAACTTTTTTCTTTGGTTTTTACTGTATGTATTGGGGCTGATGTGTACTATGGTCATTGCTGCCGCTCAGGAGTGATGGGAGTTTGAGCGCAGGAATTGTTTTTTTTTTGTATTTGTATTCACTAGACACAGGCCTGGATGTCACAGCTATTAATTAAACTGACAGGTATGACACAGCATAAAACTGTATAAAGCAACAAAACACAGTATCAGCCTGACTCAACATCAAGGGGCTGCGTACCATCACGAAAATAGTATAGTGCTAGGCGATATATAAGAGATAAACTAACCGCACAGACATGACATGGTCTTTGGTGGTCCTGAACAGCCTGGCCAGCTGCCAGTCCCATCCGACGCTCGTGACGGATCTTTGCTGGGCTGCACCGATAAGAAACTTGGCGGAAAAGTACAGACTGGCCACTCTTTTGAAAAAGGTATAAGAGACGGTGAAACTTTGCACTCACTTGGAGAACTACCCACCTGTAATACGGACGCGTGTTGCTGGTTCTGCTGTTCCCAGTGGAGAGGGTCCCTCCAAGCCTGACTGCCAGAGTTCCCCCAGTCATGTGCAGTGGAGTGACAACCAAGTTTCTCTAATGGTGATGTATACTTAAGCGGATATCTAGATACTTAAGTTGTTTGATGTGAATGCATGCAATAAATTAAATGAGAGTACGATTTACCTTGTATTGGGTCCCCTTATGGACAATAAAATGTGATGTGAATTATTATATTCAACTAGGTCTCTGTGTCTTTTTTCTTTCCTATTGTTCAAGATAATCATCCCGAATTGGGTTGTGTGCCCGC
The DNA here is from genome assembly GCF_036172605.1 of Pelobates fuscus. Classification (NCBI taxonomy): domain Eukaryota; kingdom Metazoa; phylum Chordata; class Amphibia; order Anura; family Pelobatidae; genus Pelobates; species Pelobates fuscus. The sequence goes on along the minus strand of NC_086319.1, from coordinate 305,518,699 downwards.
CAATATGGCTTTAAACCTTATTAGGTATAGATTATGACTTTTTGGGTATTGGGTATAAAAAATATTTTCTGAAGCCTTCATAAATTTCGCAGGATTCAATGCATTTCTCAAACTTCTTTAAAATGGCAGTATTTTTTTCATTATTTATTGTAAAAATTTACAGGTTGTGTTTATTTCACATATTTTTAAGAACTCAAATGAGAACAAGATTTCTTGAAGGATTTTCAAAATAAAAAAAAGTTAATGCCTGGATTGAAAACTGGTAAAATTATAAATGAAAATTAAATAAATGGATTAGAATACTCACTTTTCCTTTCACAGCAATCACTGTCATCTATTTGTCAATTTGCCTCAATTTCTGTCTACTTATCACTAATTACAGGTTTGCATAAGTGAACAAAGGTTACATGTTCATGCATGACTGAGAAACACGTTTATAACCAGAATATAACTAGATTTGAGGATATTTTTTCATCACAATAATGATTTTACGGACTGCTGATCAGTTAGATGTACTTTATTGACAATTAACTTACATAATTTAAAAGATCCGTGGGGGAAAAAAAATAATAAAATTTTGACAACTGCCTCAATTTGACTGCCTTAATTTGTCCTAAGAAAAAAATGGAACCCCTGCTACTCTGGGAGGTATCTGGGGTGTGCAGTGGAAGTAGATAAAAAAATAAATAAATCATGTGACCTGCCAAATGGTCAGTGCTATTACAGCTCTTGTTTCTATAATCAAATAATATGCAGGTGTTCCAGGCTCAGGGTATGACAGAACCCCTAGAATACTTCCAAATGCATGGAATGGCGAGCCTGTGGGCTAGTCCCCAATCTCCAAGTTCTTTATATTTCCCAACATCCCCTAATGTTTATGACTCCAGATGGTTCTCATATCTCCAACAGGCATATGCTCAGCTGCCCTGACACCAATGATGGCCATAACATCATAAAATGCCCAGAACCCTTGGGAATAATTGTGCCCATTCTTGAGGAACAAAAAAAGAAGTGAATAAACAAGTCATGCCACTAAATTTACATAGACATAGGGACAGAATATCTTCCTTAACTTTCCATGCAAAAACTTCTCTAAAATATTTTAAAAGCAGCTGCATGATTGTTTCTCACTTTGAGAACCAGTCCTGTTCTACCACATTGTCAATCCCTGCTTCGTCAATAAGGACCACCATCTAGGTCTCCAACAGTAATTATCCAGGGTCTTGCCACAACCATCTGGACAGCGTATACTCTCTCCCAATCCTTCATCCAGCAAAGTATGTTCCCCTTTACCTGCTATCTTCATTATAGACATTGCTCCCAATGCCAAGACACTTCTGTCTCATATGACCAATTGATTAAACTCTCTTTTTAACAGGTCTGCAAACTCTGCCTGAATAACAAGACTGGCTATTGTTTGAGGAGAGCAAGGAAACATCAATAGCCTATATTTGTCTCAAGGACTAAGTTTTGGCAACTTGCCATTGAACTCAAAGTGACATACTCAAAACAACATGCAAGACGTAACAATGCAGGGGAACAGGTATTCAACAGTAAATTGGGATTTACAAAATGATGGGGGAAAACAGAGGTACTCATACATTAATATTGAAACACTCTGCTTGCAAAAAAATGTAAGAAATGCAAACGATCATTTGAATGTATTGAGGTATTTGCATACAACATCTTCACAACACTCAATATAGAGTGTTACTTCTGTTGGAAGTATTTTATGCTAACCAATACTAATGGAATCCAATGTAGTTATGGTCCATGTATTTTCATCTTGTGGTCACTGAAGCAGGCATCAATTAAAGAGAAATAAATATTTGTATTTCTTGCCAATTAGCAAAATGAGATCTATCATTGGTGGTTTAAGATGGCTCAAGTCAGATTATATGGGAGTATTATTTTTCCTTATATCAGCTGTTGGTCGAAATAGGCTGGTAGCAAGGGTGTAAACTAGCTGGTATCAGCCTAAAATTGTTCTTGTTGAAACTTTGGATTTAAGTGGATTTGCAAGTGGATATTTCTTGAATAATAAAAAAAATATATATATAAAATAAATATATATATATATATATATATATATATATATATATATATATATATATATATATTAAAGAATATGTATTAACAAATGCATTTTAAATTCAAATGTAAGTTTTGTTACCATGGTTCTGTTACATGGTTCTACCACTAACTGTGATATAGATATCAATGTGTCAATGAAAAACTGTACCTTCTTCTGCATGAGATCTTAATGACAGAAAGCCTGACCCCTTTTCCCCTGCAGGCTTCCGTTTATTCAGTAGTACACCAGCATTATAGAGAAAATTTACAGAACTGGACATTTTCACATTCTTCAAACATGACATTACTAAAGATGAAGCCATCTTTACTTCCATAGCCTATGTTTGGTTCAACCATTAACACCGAAACGTTCCCTTTATGTTCCTTTTCAAAGCAAAAGCTTTTATTTTTGTCAATAAACTGTGTAATTTAAGGGAGTAAGAAAACTCATGTTGTTTGAGGTCTTTATCAGAGTTACTGCAAATCAGGTTAATTGGTGATCAACCGAGATTTCTCCGTCTAATGAGGCCCTGCTTGCCCAAGGCAAGGCCTGCTACTTGATAAGGGACTTTCCTTTTCCTTGTGCTAAACTCTTTGATCACTTTTTTCGCTGGGAGAGCGACCCCCGGGAATGTCATTGTTTTTTAATTGCCTGATTACCAAATGTTGGAGATAAAAGATAGATGTACTCAATTAATAACATTTACATAGATTAGCATCACTAACAAGCCTCATTAGATGCTGCTGACTTTACGTCCCTATTCACATACCCTGACATTAAATAAATAAATAAAAAAAAATAAACTGAATATATATATATATATTTATTATTATTTAAATCACCAACAAATGCCGTAGCGCTGAACAATAGATGGACAAACAGACAAGATAAGTTGGACGCACAGGAACAGAGGGTGGTGAGGGTCCTGCTCATACAAACTTACGTTCTAGAGGGAGTGGGGTAAAGAGGCACAAGAGGTAAGGGTAGGATGTAATTCGTGTATAGGAAAAAGAAGCTTACTATAAGATGAAGAGTTCATTTTTTGGATGACACAGTTGCAGAAGAGGAAGTGAGGTGGGTTACCAAGGTGCGAGGAAGGAATATATATTTTATATATATAAAATGCCAAAATACCAGAGTATTGCAGTATGCAATTTTTTATTGGACTAACATAATATTTCAAAGACAAGCTTTCGAGAGTTTTCCTCTCTTCCTCAGGTCTGAAGCAATACTGTTAAAACATTTTTGCATTTTGTCTACTGGACTAATCCGGCTAATCCAATCTACACTATATATATATATATATATATATATATATATATATATATATATATATATATATATATACATACATATGTAAAAAAATAAGATCTGCTCATAATTGGGAAAATAATGTTTTGATACCATGTACTGTATGGTGAATTATACTATCTCCAATTATGAATTATTACTGTCTCCAATTATGACATTTTGAAAGAGAAGTGGGGGAGGTACAGATGTATCTCCCTTGCTTCTATTTCTGCAAATCACTATTGGGAGTAGAGCTGAATGAATGGTGGCAGGAGGAAATATCAGCTGCTACATATTGGGGAACCATAAGCAAATACAAATCAAAAGTATGTGTAAATGTATGAATGCGAGTATGTGTAAATGAATGTATGAATATGAGTATGTGTATATGAATGTGAGTGTGTGTAAATGTATGAATGTGAGTATGTGTAAATGAATGTGAGTGTGTGTAAATGTATGAATATGAGTATGTGTATATGAATATGAGTGTGTGTAAATGAGTGTGAATGGGTGTATATGAATATAAATGTATGTGTTTGATTATGCGAGTGTGATTATATGTGTGTGTGTGAATAAGCACGTATGTAATAGTATATAAATTTCAGTGTGTATATGTCAGGGTACCTGAGGTCTCTACCTCTGAGAGAGGTAGAGACTTAGAAGTTTATCCGTCCGGAAGGGCTGTTTCATCCGTTCCTCGCGGTCCTCCCGGTCATTTACACGCCGGCCGCGAGGGATCCACTTCCTTTTGTAACACGACGCCCAGCAGTCGACGTCATGACGCCAACCCGGACCGACCTGTCACTCAATTGTCTGGAGACTAATCAGGACTCGTCGGAGGCGTGTCTACTCTCCTGAGCCAGGGTATTTAACAGTGCTTCTTCCATTTGCTCATTGCCCTGTCGTGGTTCTAGCCTGTCTAGTCACCCAGCGCTCTTGTATTCCAGTATTCCTTTTGGTTCCGACCCGGCTTGTTTGTATTACTCTGCTTATCTCTATTACCCTTTGACCCGGCTTGTTCCTCGCTTACCTGTCTTCTCGTTCCCTCGACCTCGGCTTGTCTTTGACCATTCTCTATATCTCCGTACGTTAGTCCGGCCATTCTAAGGTCCGGTATACGTACCTTTCTACTGTCTGTACTCTGCGTGTTGGATCCCTGTCCCGATCCTGACATTACGACAGGGCCAATGGATCCTGCAAGTACAAACAGTCAGCTTGGTCCTTCCGATCCTAGGTTTGAGGCCATGGAACACAGAATGGATCAGATGGCCCTAGCACTACAGGCGTTATTATCCCGTGCTAATAACCCACCAGAGGAGACGCGTACTACTTCTATTTCTCCTGTGAGTTCAGGCCTAGAGGTAGCCACTGTAGGTGCCTCTTCCCGTATTACCCCACCAGTACGTTATGGTGGTTCACCTGAGAAGTGTCGTGGTTTTTTAAACCAGATCAGTATCCACTTTGAATAACAACCTCGCTCCTACCCTACAGATAGGGCGAAGGTTGGATTTATTATCACCTTACTCATTGAGAGAGCTCTGAGATGGGCCAACCCATTATGGGAGAATGATAACCCGTTAGTATATAATTATAATGCCTTTGTAGCTGCCTTTAAAAGAACTTTTGACCCCCCTGGTAGAAAGGTCAATGCAGCTAGATTACTTTTGCGCCTGAGACAGGAGAACCGAACACTTGTGGATTATGCACTAGAGTTCAGGTCTTTGGCGGCAGAGGTTAAGTGGAATGAGCAGGCTTATATAGATGTATTTTTGAACGGGCTATCAGATGTAATCCTTGACGAGGTTGCTACTAGAGAGCTTCCTGAAAATTTGGAGGATTTAATTTCGTTCATATCTCGTATTGATGAGCGTTTAAGAGAGAGACAGAACACTCGAGAGAGGAACTTTAGACCTTCCTTTAAATTAGCTCCCGCATTTCAAAGTCCTGATTCCACTACCTCACTGTTTCCTGAACCTATGCAGATAGGTTCCTGTACAGATCTCCTGTACTCGCCTCTCTGAAGAGGAGAGACAGTACAGGAGAAGGGAGGGATTGTGTATGTATTGTGGAGTCAGAGGTCACTTACGTCTGAATTGTCCTAATCGCTCGGGAAACGCCTGCACCTAAGTTTCTCTAGAGGACAGGCCTTGGGTGTTTCTATTTTGTCCTCTACTCATAACTATAAAGATCACAGGCTTCTGCTACCAGTTTCTTTAACTTGGGAGAAGGGAGTACTAAAGACCATGGCTTTGATAGATTCCGGAGCTGCCGAGAATTTTATCGACCAGGCCTTTGCTACTAAACACACTATCCCATCCCAGTTAAGGGATACACCCTTGGCCGTTGAGGCCATAGATGGTAGACCTTTACTTGAGCCTGTTATCTTCCGTGAAACCATACCCGTTAACTTAACTGTTGGTATCTTACACGAGGAAAACTTATCGCTTATGCTTATTTCGTCCCCTTCTGTTCCCATAGTCCTGGGTTACCCATGGCTAAAGAGACATAACCCTATTATTGATTGGGAGTTAGGGGAGATACTCTCATGGGGCCAGGGCTGCCAGGAGAAGTGTTTACGGAGGGTTTCTCCATTGGGGGTAATTAACACACCAGGTAGTTCTACCCAGTCTACAGATTTACAGATACCGCCTCTGTATCTGGATTTAAAAGCAGTATTCGACAAAAAGAATGCTGACACTCTACCCCCACACAGGACTTTGGACTGTAAAATTAATCTGCTACCTGGTACCATGCCTCCGAGGGGTAATGTATACCCTCTATCCACCAAAGAGAATTCTGTTCTAGAGGAGTATATTCGGGAGAATCTAGACAAAGGATTCATTAGGAGATCTTCTTCTCCTGCCGGGGCTGGTTTTTTTTTTGTTAAAAAGAAGGATGGTTCCCTAAGACCTTGATTACCGAGGTTTGAATAAAATAACCATCAGAAATGCCTATCCGATCCCCTTGATTACCGAGCTGTTTGATCGCCTAAAGGGCTCTAAAATTTTCACCAAGTTGGATCTCAGAGGGGCATATAACTTGGTGAGAATCCAGCAAGGACACGAGTGGATGACAGCGTTCAATACCCGTTATGGGCATTATGAATACACGGTCATGCCTTTTGGTCTTTGTAACGCACCGCCAGTATTTCAGGATTTGATTAATGAAGTTCTCAGGGAATTTCAACATGATTGTGTTATTGTGTACCTGGACGACATACTCATACACTCTAGAGAAATTGAGACTCACCACAGACAAGTCAGAAAGGTATTACACAAACTTCTTCAACATGGGTTATACTGCAAATTGGAGAAATGTAGTTTTGACCAGTCTCAGATAGACTTTCTTGGTTACGTGATTTCTGGGGAAGGCTTTAAGATGGATCCCGACAAACTCCAGTCTATTTTGGATTGGCCATTGCCTAAGGGACTCAAGGCTATTCAGAGGTTTATTGGTTTCTCCAATTATTATAGGCGCTTCATTAAGGGATACTCTTCTATTATTGTGCCTATTACCAATATGACCAGACAGGGGGCTGACACTAAGACTTGGTCTACTGAAGCTCTCGTTGCTTTCAAGACTCTCAAGGAACTTTTTGCCTCTGCTCCAATTTTAGTCCACCCTGATACGACTCTGCCGTTCCTACTCGAGGTCGATGCCTCTGAGACAGGCGTAGGTGCTGTTCTGTCACAAAGGTTGGGTGTGGACAAACCACTACACCCTTGTGGTTTTTTTTTCCAAGAAACTGTCTGGCCCTGAGAGCAGGTATGACATCGGTGATAGGGAACTATTAGCGGTCATTATGGCTTTAAAGGAGTGGAGACATTTATTGGAGGGGACCTTACATCCTGTTACCATTTTAACGGATCACAAGAACTTGTCCTATATTGGGGAGGCCAAGCGACTGTCCGCCAGACAAGCTCGTTGGTCCTTATTCCTGACTCACTTCAATTATGTGCTTACTTATAGACCTGGTTCTAAGAACTCTAAAGCTGATGCTTTGTCTTGCCAATATGAACCTTCTACTATATCTGAACCTGTTCTTTCCTCTATAGTTCCGAAATGCAATATTATCGCTAACACGAATCTCAGGATTCACTCTCCGTTACTTGCCGAGATCTTGAAATTGCAACATCTAGCCCCTAAACAGACTCCCGGGGATCGACATTTCGTTCCTCCTGCTCTTCAACTGGAACTGTTACAATGTTTCCACAACAGCAAGGTGGCTGGACACCCTGGCATTCGCAAGACGTGCGCTTTGATCTCCAAAGACTTCTGGTGGCCTGCTTTACGTAGGGATATCAAAGATTTCATTGGTGCGTGTGAGGTTTGTACTAAGACCAAGCAACCTCATACGCTTCCATGTGGATTTCTGCATCCCTTAGAGGTTCCAGAAAAGCCCTGGTCCTGCTTGGCTATGGACTTTATTGTCGATTTACCTATTTCTAAAAAACAGACTGTTATCCTCACCGTGGTTGACAGATTCACCAAGATGGCTCACTTTGTTCCTCTGCCTAAACTTCCATCTTCTTCCGAGTTGGCAGAGATATTCGCAAGGGAGATTTTTCGTTTACATGGGATACCCTCCCAGATTGTATCTGACAGAGGTTCCCAATTTGTTTCTCGTTTTTGGAGATCCTTCTGCTCTCAACTGGGTATCAAATTGAATTTCTCTTCCGCCTATCATCCTCAGTCTAACGGAGCTGCTGAACGCACCAACCAAAAGATTGAACAATATTTGCGTTGTTTTGTTTCCGAACACCAGGACGATTGGGTCGGTTTGATTCCTTGGGCGGAGTTCGCGCACAACAATCTCGTTTGCGATTCGACTCATTCAAGCCCCTTCTTCATGAATTATGGCTTTCATCCATCCATTCTTCCCTCGGTTTCTCCTTCCCAAGGGGTACCGTCGGTTGATGTTCATGTTGCCAATTTGAGGAAGTTGTGGGATCAGACTCGACAAATTCTTCTGCACAATTCTATGCTGGTTAAGAAACACGCTGATAAACGTAGAAGGTCGGCTCCGGTTTTTGTTCCAGGCGATAGAGTATGGCTAAGTACTAGAAACATTTGTTTAAAAGTACCTTCCATGAAGTTCGCTCCTCGGTATATTGGACCTTACAGGGTTCTGACTAAAATTAACCCGGTTGCGTATCGTCTAGCTCTCCCATCTGCCTTACGCATCCCTAACTCCTTTCATGTTTCATTGCTGAAACCGCTGGTCTGCAACAGATTTTCCTCCACGGTATCCTCTCCTCGCTCTGTTCAGGTGGAGGGTCAGGAGGAGTATGAGGTCAACTCTATCATCGATTCTCGAATATCCCGGGGGAGAGTACAATATCTGGTCGACTGGAAAGGATATGGTCCTGAGGAGAGGAGTTGGGTACCTCAAGAGGATGTTCATGCTCCTCGCCTCCGCAGGGCGTTTCACTCCCGCTTCCCATCTCGTCCCGGTTCCTTCCGCCCGGTGGGCGTATCTGAGAGGGGGGGTACTGTCAGGGTACCTGAGGTCTCTACCTCTGAGAGAGGTAGAGACTTAGAAGTTTATCCGTCCGGAAGGGCTGTTTCATCCGTTCCTCGCGGTCCTCCCGGTCATTTACACGCCGGCCGCGAGGGATCCACTTCCTTTTGTAACACGACGCCCAGCAGTCGACGTCATGACGCCAACCCGGACCGACCTGTCACTCAATTGTCTGGAGACTAATCAGGACTCGTCGGAGGCGTGTCTACTCTCCTGAGCCAGGGTATTTAACAGTGCTTCTTCCATTTGCTCATTGCCCTGTCGTGGTTCTAGCCTGTCTAGTCACCCAGCGCTCTTGTATTCCAGTATTCCTTTTGGTTCCGACCCGGCTTGTTTGTATTACTCTGCTTATCTCTATTACCCTTTGACCCGGCTTGTTCCTCGCTTACCTGTCTTCTCGATCCCTCGACCTCGGCTTGTCTTTGACCATTCTCTATATCTCCGTACGTTAATCCGGCCATTCTAAGGTCAGGTATACGTACCTTTCTACTGTCTGTACTCTGCGTGTTGGATCCCTGTCCCGATCCTGACAGTATAGGAATGTGAGCGTGTGTTCGTACAAATGTTTATACGTGTGTATGAATCTGAGCATTTGTGTGCATGAATGTTTGTGTGTATATGTATATGAATGTGAGTGTGTGTTTATACGTGTATGTGTGTATTTGAATGGGAGTGCTTGTGTTGGTATATACCTAACAAAAGGGACAGTGAGACATCAGAAGGCACACACTGATACAGCCTTGATTACATATCAGTCAATACATTTTATTTGCAGTATAGCTGCTCCCGATATATATATATATATATATATATATATATATATATATATATATATATATAAAATATCTATATCGCATAAAATAATATTGAAAAACTGTATTCTAATATAGGTCAAAATCACTATATTGAAAATTATCTAAATTAAGCTGTGCTTTTAGTTTGGTTATTTTGGCCTTTAATTTGAAATTCACTTTGAATTCACTTTAAATTCTCACTTAAGTGAATAACCCTGTTAGTTTTGAAATGATCAGTTTTACTGATTCAAAGCCATTTATCACTGATATTCGGTAATAGGTAAATGAAACATCACCCTCTTTGAATTCTGTGGTTTTACATATCAGGACATAATAACAATCATCAGTTCCTTAGCATGTCTTAAATTAGGTAAATGCAACCTCAGATGAACAACACCACATGTATCCTGGTTTTGAGCTGCCCATGACAAAACTCAGGGACCCCTCCCGCCCCGCATTCTAAATACACATACACACTCACTGACAGACACATATACACTCAGTGTCAGACACACACATTCACTGACAGACACACACACACTAGCTTACAGACATACACACTCACTGACAGACACACATACACACTCACTAACAGACACACACACACACTCTCACTAACACACACACACTCAATAACAGACACATACAGTCACTAACAGACACACACAATCACTAACAGACAAGCATACACACCAACAAACACACACTAACACACTCACTAACAGACAGACACACACACACACTCTAACACATTCACTAACAGACACACACACACACACACACACACATAGTAACACACTCCCTAAGAGACACACACACACTAACAGACACACACACACTCACTAACAGACACACACACACACACACACACAAACACACTCACATTTTTTAATTAAAAAAAAAAATTAAATCCCCCTGCCTCCCTACCTTTGTACCTTTGGGAGTGCTGAGGTTGATTTTTGCTTTCTCTGGGATCCAGTGGGGCTGCTGGGCGGCCGACTGGTCACTGCAGTCGGCGAGGGTCCACTGATCTTCCTGTTAAGCTCCCTCGAGCTCCACGTAGTGATGCCGGGGCCTGGAGTGACGTCATATTCCGGCTCCGGCATCACTGCGGTGCACGCGAGAGCTGAACAGGAGGATCAGTGCTCCCTTGCCACCCGCCCACCCGGAAAGTGTCGCTACTGCCTGCCTCGGGGGGGCACTGAGGTGGCCAGCCGGCCAGTTCCTGGGCCCCCCAGGACAAGAGGCTGGCAAGGTATTTGCCAGGGCGATTGGGGGCGTTTTTTTTTGCCGACCCCCTGAAGGTGCCGCCCAAGCAAATGCCTTGTCAGCCTCGCGGTAAATACACCCCTGAACACATGACATATTACACCATGTCATGATTTAATAAAAAAAAAAAGCCAAAATGGAGAAGCCATGTGTGATAAACTAAGTACGCCTTATGCTTCAATATCTTGTAGAACCATCTTTAGCAGCAATAACTTAAAGTAATCTTTTTTTTTTGCATGACTTTGTCAGTCTCTCACATCGTGGTGGAGGAATTTTGGTCCACTCTACTTTACAACGTTGCTTCAGTTCATTGAAGTTAGCTGGCCTTTGATTATGCTCAGCTCTCTTAATTGGGTTGAGGTCTGGATTTTGACTGGGCCATTGCAACACCTAGTTTTTAGCAGCATTAGCAGCAGATCCTTTAAGTCCTGCAAGTTGCGAGGTGGGGCCTCCATGGATTTGATTTGATTTGTTGTTCCAGCACATCCCACAGATGCTTAAATCGATTGATCAAATGGAGATCTGGGGAATTTGGAGACAAGGCAGCACTTGAACACTTTGTCATGTTCCTCAGACAATTTGTAAACCATTTTTCAGTGTGGCAGGGGGAATTATTCAGACGAATATATGAAATGATTCAGATGAAACAAAAAGGTGCAAAATATAAACATATTAAAAACAATATGCATACATTTTACAGTACCTTACTGTACCATTTTCCTGCTATTTGAGTAACAAATCATGTAGAAAAAGTGGACAACAGAAAAGTGAACAGAGTGAAAATGAGAAGTAAAAAAATCTGAATATATATAATTATCTTATCTTATATATGTATTAAATATATAAGATATACAAATATAAATATATAGATTTTTTGACTGCTCCTCATCCCCCCTTTTGGATATTTCACATTTAATCTGTGAATAAAATCAACCTTTGGTGGTGTCTCCCTTAACCATTAATCATATATTTTTTATACCTGGATAGAATTCTAAATCACAAATCAAACGAACATGCTCACCCATTGCTCAGTTATTTGGCATTGCAAATTTATAGAATTCGAATAACCTACCAATTGGCCTAAATTTGTACAAATTGCAATCTGGGCAAAAACGTACAAGTCTAGCAATTAGAAAAAACTGAAGGGTATATAATTACATAGGGAGAACATAACTCTGCCCATGTGCATACACTTCCTACAAGATACTAGGCAAGGAGGCCTGTGAGCTTACAATCTAGCAGGGAAATATACATTAAGACAAACGCTTGTGGGGAGAAAATACACTTGTAAAAGTAACAGAATGTTTCCATAATTGTGCCACTATAACTTGTACTGCTTTATAATCAGTATAATATGTACAGTGAGTATGTTGTACACAGGGGCGTACCTGGAGCCTTTTCCTATATATATATATATATATATTTTTTTTTTTTTATGTATTTAGGACCAAGCCCTGTTTGTGTGTTTGAATGTAAGCATTTTTTTGTATGGAGTATGTGTGCGTGAATGTATGGGTGTTTTTTTTTGGTGTTTTCTTTTTTGTAGTGTTGACATTTGAATGCAGGGTTGTATTTGTGTGTAGTGTAGGTGAAATGCTGAGATGTATGCACATATACATACATACATATACACACACTGGCATACATACACAGACACATAGGTACACACATGCAGTTGCAGTTACATAGAAACAGTCATACACAGACAAACACTGGCACATACAGCTAGACACAGATACACACATATAGATAAAAACACACACATACAGACACAGAGAGAGACACACAGGCACAGACACACATACAGATAGAGACACACACATACAGACACATTGATACAAACACAGACACACAAACAGATACACAGACACACACTGACACATACAGATACACATATACCAACACACATACAGATACACAGACACACATGTATAAGTGTGTGTCTGTGTCTGTTTGTATAGTGAATGCAGTGTGTGTGCTTGTATAGTGGATAATGGTGTGAGGGAAGGGGTGATGGTGAGGGGGGTGGGTGATGGTGTGGGGGTGGTGAAGTGAGAGGGAGCTCGGGGGTTGAGGATACGAGGGAGGGGGTGATTGTTAGAGGGAGGGAGTGATTGTGAGAGGGAGGGGGTGATTGTGAGGGAGAGTGATGAGGGGAGGAAGGGGAGTGATGAGGGGATAGGGGGATGATGGGGGTGGGTGATGTGAGAGGGAAGGGGGGTGATTGTGAGAGGGATGGGGGTGATTGTGATAGGGAGGGGGGGTGATGAGTAGAGGAGGGGTGATGTGATGAGTAGAGGGGGGTGATGTGATGAGGAGAGGGGGTGATATGATGAGGAGAGGGGGGTGATGTGATGAGGAGGGGAGGTGATGTGATGAGGAGGGGGGGTGATGTGATGAGGAGGGGGGGTGATGTGATGAGGAGAGGGGGGGTGATGAGGAGGGGGGGTGATGTGATGAGGAGAGGGAGGTTGATGAGGAGGGGGGTGATGTGATGAGGAGAAGGGGGGTGATGCTGGGGGGGCTAAACAATTACCTTAAATCCCTGGTAGTCCAGTGGGGGCTGCCTGGTAGTCCGGTGGGGTCCCTGGTGGTCCAGTGGCCCTCATTTCCGGTCTGCAGCTCCGCAGAGCTGCAGACCATGGATCTCGCGAGACCATCAGAGCGTTGCCGTGGTTGAGCTGCAGAACGGTCTCGGCGATCGGCACAGGAGGGGCATTGCAGTCTGCCCCGGGCACCCCCCTAGTGAGTGGCACCCGGGGCGGACAGCCCCCCCCCACCCCCCCTTAGTATGCCACAGGTTGTACATCAAGTCTCTTGAGGGATCCATACTCAAGCAAATAGAAGATATGCAGGCTTTGATAGGAAATAGGATACAGAGTGATAATGTTTCGAAGACACATTTAGCATGACTTTACATTTTCATCACCTCTACCCTCTTTGGATCTGCTACATCACAGTGTCAAAATATGTGAACAGGAGTTCTCCTCTTCACTATCTTACTATTGATGTTTGTTATTTTAAGAAATGATTTTGTTAAAAGAACTGTTTAATACGGAGAATTAAATACCAGAGTACTCACTGAGTGTGTCGTTAGTGCACAAGGGGGGCAGGCAGTTATTTTTAAAGTAACAGAAGACAAAAACTCTAACACGGGGAAGGAAAGGGGCAACTGGGTTATCTTCTTTTTAGGGGAAATCAGGCAGACATCTTGCAGGACACCTAAGAGGATACTGAACCCAATGTTTTACAGGATGACATCATCCCCATGAATTATGGGAAATAATTTAGGGAGAGGATGCATATGTGGTTTGAAAACATCTGCCTGTTGTCTACGAACTGTCCCTTAGAAGTCTTTCAAGCTATTGTGAGAAGAGGTTGGAAAAAGGCAACTTTGATTATTAGCAGAGCAGTAACCTAAGTTGGAACATATTTGTTAATAATAGATGCAAAGTGCATGGGATATTATTGAGAAGAGCCTGACTGCTGAATACGAAGATCACATAAAATTCCAAAGAACTTTCCCACGCTGTGTAAAATGACACAGAGCACTGTGATTGGATGGATTTCAAGCCCACCAATCAGAGTGCTCTTTGTCATTTTACACAGTGTGGGAAAATTCCAAAGAACTTTCCCACGCTGTGTAAAATGACACAGAGCACTGTGATTGGATGGCTTGAAATCCATCCAATCACAGTGCTCTGTGTCATTTTACACAGCGTGGGAAAGTTCTTTGGAATTTTCCCACGCTGTGTAAAATGACAAAGAGCACTGTGATTGGATGGATTTCAAGCCATCCAATCACAGTGCTCTGTGTCATTTTACACAGCGTGGGAAAGTTCTTTGGAATTTTCCCACGCTGTGTAAAATGACAAAGAGCCCTCTGATTGGCTTAAACCGGCCAATCAGAGTGTTCTTAGCCTAATTGCAGGGCGTGGCAAGGCTTTATAAGCCTTCCCCCGCCCTGCAGAGCTCAGTCTGCGCAGAGCCCTCCATGGGTGAAGATGGATAATTTTTTTTGGCGCTCAATTTTTTTTTTTATTGCGTCGGTTATTATGGTTTTCTATTTGGCCTTTTTGGGGCTGAAAAAAGAAGATTTTAGAAGAAAGAAAATATCGAATGGTAAGTTGTTTTTATCTAATTTTTTTACAGGTTTTTAGTTAAAGGTCCCCCCCTCATTATCTTTAGGGTGAGGGGGATAGGTAGGGGGATAATTTTTTTTTGGGGGGGAGGGGGTGAGTAGGGTCCCTCCCATTTGTATTTAGGGCCCCCACCCGCCAGGACAGTAGGTCCCCCCTTATTGTTTTTTTTAGGGCCCCCACCCACTGCTCAGGGGTGGGGGCCGGGGGGACAGTAGGTCCCCCCTTATTGTTTTTTTTAGGGCCACCACCCAACGCTCAGGGGTGGGGGCTGAGGGGGGACAATAGGTCCCCCCTTATTGTTATTTCTAGGGCCCCCACACACCACTCAAGGGTGGGGCCGGTGGGGACAGTAGGTCCCCCCTTATTGTTATTTTTATGGCCCCCACCCACCGCTCAGGGGTGGGGGCCGGGGGGGGACAGTAGGTCCCCCCCCTTATTGTTTTTTTAGGGCCCCCACCCGCTGCACAGGGGTGGGGCCCAGAGAGGGGGAGGACAGTAGGTCCCCCCTCATTATCTTTATGGCCCCCACCCACCGCCCAGGAGTGGGGGCCGGGGGGGGGAAGGACAGTAGGTCCCCCCTCATTATCATTATGGCCCCCACCAGCCGCCCAGGGGTGGGGGCCGGAGAGGAGGGGGGGCAGTAGGTCCTCCCTCATTATCTTTATGGCCCCCACCCGCTGCCCAGGGGTGGGGGCCAGGGGGGGAGGACAGTAGGTCACCCCATTATCATTATGGACCCCACCCGCCCCCCAGGGGTGGGGGCCGGAGAGGGGGAGGACAATAGGTCCCCCCTCATTATCTTTATGGCCCCCACCCGCCGCCCAGGAGTGGGGGCCGGGGGGGGGAGGAGAGTAGGTCTCCCCACCCCCCTTCAATCACTATTGTGGCTAGAAAGAGTCCCTGTGGGTTTTAAACTTCGCCTGCCTATTGAAGTCTATGGCGGTTCGCCCGGTTCGCATGGTTCGCGACAAAATTTCGCGAACATTTTATGTTCGCGACATCACTAGTGTGAATCAATCTTGACTGAGTAGAGGACTTAATAGACTTTCATGTTGGAGAATGCACACAGGAGCATGTCAGACATTTTATGAGAGCAGAATAACATGTGAAATGTTCCTCAGTGGGCAATATCTATTGGAGAGGCTATTAATCTCTCCAGTTTTAGTTGAGCTTGTTTCATACGCAATATTTTTAGGTGGACAATTCTCCAGTTGAACGTTGCTTAAAGTGAATGCTCATATTTTCAGTTGTTATTTCAGTTGTTAATAGAACTGGATGTTTTTTTCATTGTGGTCTTCTAAAGACTAATGAAGGTGGCAGGGTGGGAAAACCAGATGTCACCAACAACTGAATTAGAGACTGCAATGATATAGCAAGACAGTAGTCTAGTGCAAATTCCTGGAGTGGTGAAGTTTCTAAATTTGTATTTTACCCATAAGGTACCTCAGTGTTATTAGTATAATATACTTTAAGCCAATTACCACTACCTAGATTGGACCAAAAATTATTGTTTGGTAGTATTCATTCTCCATTATCACTGCGACTGAGTAAGAGATGGTCTCGAGGTTCCATGGAGACCACCAGGAAATGGTGCCCAGAGAATAGAGGCACATACCACTATAATAAGCTATACATGGTTATGCTGTTTACATTGCCCCATTAAATTATTGATATTAGTTTTTCTTTCTTACCATTTAAGGATGAATAGAATTTTTTTTAGAATGCTAGTCACTCAAAGCCAGCAGGCCCTACAGCCTACAATCGTCATAATACATTTTTTCATAACAAACAGAAATGATTTATTTTCAGAATATTTTTTTGTGCTGTTGATGATAAACAGCAGCAAAAACAAGTAGATGGTACAGTATTCAAAATCTATAATGATAAGTTTTTTTGAAAGTTTAGAGATTATTTTGGTCATATCCAACAGAATTAAAGACTGCTAGCAGAGAAGCTATCTCACCATAATAAATGTATTAAGATTTATCAAGTGTGCATTGTGACGCTATAAGCCTAAATGAATCCTTTGCAAGATATTTAGGAACTTTAGAAATGTAATAATAATTATAATCATATATTTTGTCAATGCATATGTAGTGGAATGGAAAATACTTTTATTCCCTTTTGTTCGGCTGTCTGTATGCCCCCGTTTACCGAAATCTCTTTCTGTGTGGCCCCTTGTTCGTACCTTCATAATCACCTACCATCCCTGGCTGTTAACCACAAATTGGTTATTAGTTCAAGTGCTTTCCCTGTATGGCTGCTGTTCGTATAACCGAACGTACGTGTTCAAACAATTGGTGTCCATTTTGTCTCCCGAAGAGAGCAGCGGTACATGGTCGTCGACGGGGTGAAACTATTTTCGGATACGCATACTCGCGAACACCCGGAAACTGGTACCGCTGCCCATCCAAGTTCCCGAACAGTTGGGAGAACGGTGTTCAGGAGGCATAAACCACCAAACAGGGGGATTTTTCGTACTCTAACAGCCAGGGGGAGTATTCGTCAGTGTTCTTGCGCGAAACCCCAAAAGATGACCGGTCATTGAATTGTTTTCTCTGGAACCTTGTGGCCTTGTGGCCAACCGGTCAAAACTTAATTTGAATGGCATTCCTGAACCACCAAAGGGATCTGAGCGATATTTTAGCAAAGTGTGCGCTCGGATCCAAGTTTTTAGTGATGTGACTTTCGTGGGGTTCTAAAGTTATTAAAATTGATTTTTGGGGTGTTTACAAATATTTTTCTGTGCCTGAGAGATAATTAAGTTATAGCTTTTTCTCACACAATTATCTCTCAGGCATAGAGGATCCTGGGAAGAAAAGTCCTGTAATTGTGACTAAGAAACCCCATGCTAGGGGCAATGTATGAAAGCCGTGTGCAGGAATAAAACCAGTTATGCTCCCAGAACTGTGTGTTGTCCAGGTGCTGGGGAGGAGGTGGACTATTAACTTGTCTAGTTCTTGTTCCTGAATTCCTGATCATAGCAGAGGGAGAGTCCTGGTCCTGGTCATACTTATGTAGTACTTATATACTTATATAGTCCATAACTACACTAGATGTCAGAGTTTTTTTTGGTAAGTGGATACAGATCTGTAGCGAAAGCCACTTCGCCACTGTGTTTTGGAGGGGGCTGCTTGCCCGCCTCTTACCCTGTGACTACGGTCCCTGGGCGATTTGGCCCTTTATGCACGGTATTTGGGCATACTGTGCGTTATTGGGCTGCCCCAGGATTATGGGCCCTCTCATCAGCCCATACGAAACTTAAACCCCATGGCGTTTGAACTGTGTTTGTGGCATCTGAGCGCTGTTTGGATATGTGGAGCGCTCAGAATGTGGGGGTTCTGTGGGGGTTCTGTTTAGAATAACAGGAGTTATGTATTTTTATGTCTTTTGGTGGTTGCTGGTAACATGTGCTTAATGGAGGCTGTGTTTGTCCCTGGATATAATTAAATCAGCTTCTCCATTGTCTCCAGGATAGAGGATTCTGGGGAACTAGTTTGAGCTGGAAAAACCATGCTTCCAGAAGGTCAAATGCACATTTGTACTAACTTTTGAACCCCTGGTCCAATTCGTATGATTTTTGAGTATGTTGTTCCCCCGAATGGGTTGATTGTGAATATGTATTTTTATGCGAATGTGATGTATATTTTGGGAGTTATGAATGTTGTGTAAAAACTGTATTTTCCCTACCTATGATAATTGTATTTTCCTGTGTGTACAGATAATTAGTTTACAGGTAGAGGGGAGGGCTATGTGTGGGATGTAACTATTGTGTGATTGGTTAATGTACGTTACTGTGTGTGTCCCTCCCCTTCATGGGAGCACCTAATAAAAAGGGCTGCAAGCTAGCAGCCAGGGAGTTCTATTTTTACCCTCAACTTGAGTCCTGTCTCTTATTGGGGGAATCTGCTACAAGGGATTGCTATGCTAGGCATATTCCCTTGCTATAATCACTGAGCTCTTGTAAGAGCTTGTTCCTGCTTCGTTCTGAAGGGAGATAGCTGCAGCCTGCGGTGCTTATGGTGTCTGGTGGAGTGCTTGGAGTCCTCTGGAAGCGCTAGGAGCATCTTTCAACGGAGGTACCCAGCAGGGGTGCCAGTGGATCCGTTACAAGATCTAACACTTTTCTTTACTGTTTTTTTACAACAGTAATCCTCTCATGGCCAGACCTTTGCCCAGTTTTTGTAACTATCATTGAAGGGAAAGTTCCTCAGATACTCTCGGAGATTAAATGAAGATTCCATGAGAATCGAGAAAAGGAATCACATCATTGGTACTGTCGTGTCTAGTCCATATATTTCAGCCAATCACCCAGTCTTATTAAATAAAAAAAAAAACTACACTAGCTACTGGTAAAGTCCTTAGACACTATTAGACATCTTTCATGATTAGTCAACTTTGTACAACTGATGTTCACCCTCCACCATTCTCACTCACCCTCAAGTGATCTCACAACTTGCCAGACACACTGCAAGGAAAGAGGTAGGTGGTGGTCAATCTTTTTCTGTCCTACATTTATTTTGTTCTGGATCATTCTCTTTCCAAATATTAGAACAACAAGAGATAATCAATTTGATACAGTAAGTAAAGACATTGAACCAGAAATGTTGGAGAACTCAGAAAGGAATTGCAGATTTATAGATATATAGATAGACAAACAGACCGAATGATAGATAAAAAATCTTTAACTTAGCTATAGTCACTGGTCTGGAACATTAGTAGTTTGGATTTTAATCCAAATTAAAACTGGAATTTAAATCAAAACTGAATTGCAAAATAATCAAAATTGAAAACCAGTGAAATTGAAGAATTTTCCAACCAAGCTAATATTAGCAAAACCTTGCAGATTTGCTTTCAAATCACCAACAATTTACCTTAATAATGACTTTGCTATTATGACACAAAAAACTAACAAAAACAAGCAATTAGTGATGTGATAAATTGTTATATAGGGTACTCAAACTGTTAGCAAGGGAGAGATTAGCAAGACAACTCGTTTTTGTGATCATCTTTTTCCAACTGTACTGATATGTGACACACTATGCATCTACGGATCTGCAAATGATAGTTTAATGAATTGTATGTTTACAAAAAAGGAATCGCTAATAATGCTTTGTTTTTAATAACTGCATTATTGCATATTATAAACAAGTAAAGCTTCGAACCTCATACCATTAGAGTGCAACAAATATTTGACTTACCATACTTTAGCTTTGTAACTGGGTTTCATAGCATCTTTTGATGTAACTGTCTATAAAGTATTGTATAAATAGGTTTCTTATTTGTTTTCCTTTCTCTTTGATGTTCTGTTTGCCTAATGCACCTTCTAGTAGGAAACAATAGTAAATAAGCTCCAATCCATCTAAAAAGGTGATAGCTTTTTCATAGAAACCCATATAATGCATTTTGACAATTTTGATCATACAAATTAGATGATTACTAGTTTTTACATCAAAAAGAATGATTGTAGGAGAGGATACACAGAAAGAGAGACAGAAACACAAGTAAACCTGCTCAGCCTTGATATATTGATAGAAGAACTTACGATATTATTATATGAGTTAAATATGTCTTTGTGAAATTAGAATTTAACAAATATACATTATACATTAATAAATTTGTGGACATATAAGCAGACTTTTTCAGAGACTTATTTGCATACTCACAGAGTCACAGATATATACTTTGTATTATATCTCCCTCTCCTAATCTTTTCTGTACACCAGAGTCCTTTACTGAACTCACTGGTGTCCCTTTAAGCATATAGACAGTAGTGTATTAAGGGGAAGGTTGGGGAAAAGCATACCCAGGGAACACCCCACTTTGAATAGAGCATTTCCTCTTCACTGAGTCATGTACTTTAGCTGAGAATAGGCCATGACAAATGCTCTACATTGTCTTCTGCCTGATCTGTGAATGCAACTCTGAGATGTATGAAGAGTGATTGGACAGGCAAGGACTTAAAGTCCCTTTCCACTTTCTCTCCACTAACCTCACATGTTCACCACTTAGAGCTGCACTGACAGATGGGGAAGAGACAAAGCAGGATTAAGATAACACAGAGCCCTAGGCAGGTTACCAGTTTGGGCTTCCCCATTGTTCTTCACATAGGAATAGTAAATGAGGCCAAGCAAATTCAGGGTCATGGACCCTAGGCAGCTGCCTAGGTTGGCCTTATGGTTAATCCTGCTTTGGGCAGAGGATCATTTAGAACTTCTGATGTGGTTCAGTTGAGTCATCTCAGAGTATTGGTAGGCAAGGGTATCGAATGGTACAGCAGGGAGGCAGTGTGGTTAGCAGAGATTTTCAAAGGAGCACAGTAACAATTATTTTCCAATCCTCAGAAAGTTGGAAAGAACTCTGAAAACTCCATGGCTTAATCACAGGCTTTAATCAGCCTTGGTGTTTTATACTTGGATCTGTTCTCAGTCCATTGTGGACTTGCATGGGAATGTTTCTTACTTGGATATAAACAAGATGCAACACAATCTTACTTGTATTCAAGTCTGCAGCTGCTGGCTCTGCCCATGTCTGCCTCAGACCTGCCCCTGTCTGCTGACATCAACAGAAGTTGTGATCTGAACCAATCACAATGCTTTCTCATAGGATTGGCTGAGACTGTCAAGGAGGCAGATAAGGGACAGAGCCAGCACAAGTCAAACACAGCCCTGGTCAATCAGCATCTCCTCATAGAGATGAATTGAATCAATGCATCTCTATGAGGAAAGTACAGTGTCTGCATGCAGAGCGAGGGGACACTAAATGGCAGTGCTCACTTTGCAGCACTGCCCAAGGAAGTAGCTTTAGCAGCCATCTAAGGAGTGACCAGTGACGTTATCACAAGGCTGAACTGTAAACACTAAATTTTCTCTAAAAAGAAAGTGTTTATAGCAAAAATAATGAAGGTAATTATTCTACTCACCAGAACAAATGTAATAAGCTGAAGTTGTTCTGGAGACTATAGTGTCCCTTTAAGAGACTGGCCCTCGAATTGTACATACTTATTAGTTTTTTCCAAGATAAAGTCCTTTTTTAGTTCAAATTATGTTGTACTACATTGGTGTTTATACCATCTCCCCATGTATGCTGTATAAAATACAAATGACAAGGACAACCATAGTGATAATATAAAACTCAACTGCTAGTGGTGTCCCGAACGGTTCGCAGGCGAATAGTTCCTGGCGAACATAGCTTGTTCGCGTTCGCCACGGATGACGAACATATGCGATGTTCGGTCCGCCCCCTATTTGTCATCATTGAGTAAACTTTGACCCTGTACCTCACAGTCAGCAGACACATTCCAGCCAATCAGCAGCAGACCCTCCCTCCCAGACCCTCCCACCTCCTGGACAGCATCTATTTTAGATTCATTCTGAAGCTGCATTCTTAGTGAGAGGAGGGACAGTGTGCTGCTGCTGATTTAATAGGGAAATCGATAGCTAGGCTAGTGTATTCAGTGTCCACTACAGTCCTGAAGGACTCATCTGATCTCTGCTGTAAGGACAGCACCCCAAAAAGCCCTTTTTAGGGCTAGAACATCAGTCTGCTTTTTTTTTTTCCAGTGTAATCTAATTGCAGTTGCCTGCCTGCCTGCCAGCGTGTGTCAGACGCACAGCGTATACTGTGCCCAGTTGCCCAGTGCCACCACGCATATCTGGTGTCACAATAGCTTGCATTTAAAAAAAACAAAAAACTTTTTTGACTGTAATATAATAGCAGTCAGTTTCCTTCACACGTGTGCGTTTCAGGGCCTGCCAGAGCACAGTGTCACACCAGTGCAACTCATATCTGGTGTAACAGTAGTGTACATTAAAAAAAAAACCTAGAAATTTGACTGTGAAATAATAGCAGTCAGTTTCCTTCACACGTGTGCGTTTCAGGGCCTGCCAGAGCACAGTGTCACACCAGTGCAACTCATATCTGGTGTAACAGTAGTGTACATTAAAAAAAAAACCTAGAAATTTGACTGTGAAATAATAGCAGTCAGTTTCCTTCACACGTGTGCGTTTCAGGGCCTGCCAGGGCACAGTGTCACACCAGTGCAACTCATATCTGGTTTAACAGTAGTGTACATTTAAAAAAAAATACAGGGGGCTTGTTGTCACCTTTCGGGGACCCTTGGTGTTGTACGTGGCTGGGTGGAGGAAGAGACCTTCAATTACATCAGTGAGGACAAGGAACGGGACATGGCTAGCTTGGTATCCAACCTTGTGCAAATGGGGAGTTTGCGGTTGTGCAAATGGACTGTTTGCGGTTGTTTGCGGTGCGTTAAACGGGGAGTTTGGTCTGTCACTGTGAAGCGGGCGTAAACCTTACACTACCTGATCGATACAACATCATACCTGATGTTTTAAAGCACGTTATTCCAAACAATTTAGGAATGTTAGGTGATTTATGCCCTTTATGGATTAAAACCAGACTCTGCATCAAGTATGTAATTTTCCATGGGAGTTTTGCCATGGATCCCCCTCCGGCATGCCACAGTCCAGGTGTTAGTCCCCTTGAAACTATTGTGGCCAGAAAGAGTCCCTGTGGGTTTTAAAATTCGCCTGCCTATTGAAGTCTATCGCGGTTCGCCCGGGTCACCCGTTCGCGAACATTTGCGGAAGTTCGCGTTCACTGTTCGCGAACAGAAAATTTTATGTTCGCGACATCACTATCAACTGCTGTAACTGTTGAGAATGGACAGAAATGACTATTGTAGAACAATATAAACGAGCAACGTGTGTAGCAGCTATAGCAAATGTATGTGTATGGTAGCATCCTATATTAGCACATTACGCATACTTATGGGAACTGAATAGACTGACTCTGATTAAATTGAAAGTGATGCATTCATTACTTGCTTGTCCTTTAAAAGAAAAGGAATAAATATGTTGTTTACACCTATGCACTGCAACAGATGCTTTATTGGGTGTAAAAAAATAGCACGGTAGTGAAAAATAATTGATGAATTTTATTATGAAATGTTATGTTTTGTATGCATTGTATGATAAACTGTTTCGTTTATTGCCACATTCTATCTTCTTTTAAACTTTAATCATGGTCTTTACATTATTATAAGGTATATTCCTCGAGAGTCAGTGCTAGTCCTTGTTTATAGATGGATATACTAAGGACTCATTAAAACATTTACAATTTTATGTTTGATAAACATCTTGGAAACACAATCCAGGCGCCTTAAAGACTTTGAAACATTACAGAACGTGCAAGTCATAGCGTAGAAATTACAAATTAGAATTTAATGAGAAGACCACACATTGTATTGTTTCAGGATCTGAAAGGCACCCTGTCGGCTATAGTTGCTGGCTATTTTCCTGCTGATCATTAGCGTTCTTTTCTAGTCACTAGTTTCTCAGCTTGAAAGCCTGTATTTGAAGGTCTGGTCTGATGCTTAATTTTCTGAAATGTGGGGATGGTGGGGGAATTTGTAAAATAATTTGTCATTGAAATGCTGAGGTTTCCTCAATTCACATCTGCATGATAGGCACACACATATAGGTTCCTATGGACACTCCATCACTAGGTTAAAGATCAACAAGGATTTAGCTTCAATACTAGAGGCCAATTCGAAAATGAAGATGAGAAAGGGACTCCCAATACTGGAAAATCTAATTAAAATTTCATTAGCTGGGCTTCATGGATGAGTCTGTTACAAGCAGCATATAAATTCAGCAGCTATGGTCATTTCAACTTCTTGACAATAAATTAAATGTTACTGTATTAAAAAAAAAGCATTTAATAGATAAAAGGCCACTGTTTACTTAAAGTATCTAAGCAAGGTACTTCATGAAAAATAATAATACATACTTTATAGACTTAACTGCCCTGCAAGCATGATTGATTTCAGGGTATTTTGTAGACTTAAGAAAATTTAGAAATGTAATCTGGTGATAAACATTTCTTAGGTATTTTAGAAGTCTTAACTTCAACTAGAAATGAATTCTGGAGACTTGTGGGAATATCTATCTATCTATCTACATACATGTCTGCTGTATCTAGAACCTAGATTAACCACGTCAAATATTTTTTAAAAAAAGACAAAGTTGTTTTATAGGCAAATTCCTAATTTTCCCAGAATTAAATAATGCCCACAAATTGTAACAAAATACTAGAAAGCGTAGTTATTGATTATAGAGAACCTATTTATCTCTCTTGGGAGAAGAAAGCTTTCACCCCCCAGGATGGACAAGCTAGATTAGTGTAACATGTTCCAATAAATCAATCATGAATACATTATGAATATTAACCTTGATCTCAATGTATTGAAATCACGCGCAAACATACATATTAAAATCTGGCTGCAGGGAAAAAATAATTTTACATCTACCACAAACAGCTTAATGACAAGGAAAGAAAATAACTTTCAGACTTCTGTCTGTACTAAAGAACATTATTACCACTGTTCAATAACACTAGTATATTATATTTGACCCCTTTATGTTCCATCTAGAATCAGATTTTTACCTTCTTGCAAACTAACTGGCTCATGGAATAGAGAAGTCTTGGATAGAGATGAAGGAAAATTTCTGATATACACCCCCCCAACTCTCACTTGCCCTCCCCCCCCCACCCCATATCACCCAAATTATGACTAAAGCCCTGGCCTTGGGCTACCATTATCCCTCTACAATGCATGAATTCTATGAAATACTCTAGAATGTTAGTATATATTTCTTGGATATTTAGAGGTTACTTATTTATGTTCAATGTCATCAATTCTGCCTTCTCTCAAAGATGCCCAATGTAGTAAACTGTAAAGTCAGTAGAATGTTTGTGAAGCCAGCTTGACATAATGTATGCATTTTACAACATTTTACAAGACAATGGCATCAACTGAATTCTTTTGAACATTTTTTTTTTCAAATAATCACACTCTGTTAGAAAATGTTTCAAATGATTTATCTTCAGAAATCACCATTAAAGTCTATAGAAATGTTTCTAGATATATCATTTCAAAAGTTTTTCTAAAAATGTCCGATAACTTTAAAAGCTTAGAATTACGTTTCAGCCTTAGTTGAAAATGGCAATTTTAAAAATTACATAAGGCAACAAATTAGCATTTATATGATGTTCATTTACTTTATGAGCCCTAATTTGTACAACAAAAACATTTTCACTCCATCACCACCAACCGGTACAAAGGCAAGGTGTATCCATGGATTCATGTGGTTTATGTTGTAACAGACATTGGAAATGCCAGATTTTTTTGTCATGTGTTCACTTATGTTTCTGTTCTTAGCTGAAAGGACGGTAGGGTCTTCGGATTCTATATTCCATTTCTTTCAAGGTTTAATGTATCATGCATTATAAAAAGCCCTACCACATGCTATTAATGTAAGGTGAGGGTACGATTATTTAAAGAGGATCTGTCACGACAAAATAACTTCAACCAGTCTGCTTCTATATAGCTCCATGTGTCCGAATCTCTTTATATGTTTTTACTGAATGCACATAAGGAGAAGCAAAGACTACTTTTGTTATGTATAGCAGTGCAGTTTCTAATTAGATTTACCCACAATTCATCAGTGAACTCAATTCCACAGAAGGACAAACAGCAGATATCATGGGCAGAGGAGAACAAAATGGCTGCACCCAGATATTGGGATCAAGAAGAATAGAAAATAGATAAAGGCAAGTGGTAATGGAAGGAGTATAATGGTTAAGATACAAGGGGCATATTAGAAGGAAAAAATCAAATGAAAAAAAAGTGACAGGGCATCATTCTCTATAGACTATCGAGACTTTAGTTTATGAAAATTCTAAACACAATTGGCTGTTCCTTGGATGCTGCAACCATCACTTCTGGCACACGAAATGAACTACATTGCAGATTTCTCAGATTCTGATGCTGTAATGCAGATGTGCACTATCGTTTTTTCGGGAAGTTTTTCAGGATCATGCATTACTATTACTAAAGGATATCCTTTGGAGGTTTATATTGCACAGAGGTAACCTATCTCACATGATCTGACACCCATCTGATATTTTGAGTTTTGCTTCAGTTTTGGATCTTCCAACTGTCAGCAATCCTAGACTTCAAAAACTAAGATACTAAAGTGCTTAGTGATTGTCTATAGAATCTCGTGCCAGACCTGAGAAGTAAATGTAATAGTACCCGGTTAGTCTAATCCTTACCAGATGACATAGAGCAAACTCATTGAGACAATTGGCTTCTCTGGGATACTGAATAGCCTTACTGGTATATGTCTGATGTCCATCCATTTGCCCCATGGCTGCTATGAAGTGCTGGCTGGAATTTACCTGCACTGCTTCCTCATTGAAATCCCATAGTCTATTGCTAGTTTGGTGCGTTCAATCCATTTATATGTACCGCCTTGTTTCTGGACACTTATGGGCAGCTCAATACTTTAACATTCATTGTTCAATGCAAAACTCTTTTGCTCTTTTTGTTAGATAATGCTTTCAGCTGCAGACTTGAGGTTTGATCACTCCTTCTCATAAGTAAGGCCTGTAGTTCCCGGAAGGATGCATGGATTAACAATATCAGACCCTGGACCTGTAGCCTACACTTTGCCTGACATTTGGAAACCTGGATAAAGTTTGTATTATACCACTTTCACATTCACCCTTTGACATCCTCTGTTTTTCAACACTCTGTCCATTTCCCTTTCCGCCATGCTTTGTGGTAATATCTATATTATTTATAGTATATATTATATTTCTTGTTGTCTTCTATACATTGAGGCAATGCTTTTCAAGGCTTTTCTATGGGAGGGCCTAATGTGCTTGCAGAGCTCGGCGTGCATGCGTATTAAGTCCCCTCTGTCGGATGACGTCGGAGGAGGCTGAGCGACAACCCAGCACTGAGGGACATCGGTGCTGGAATCGGGTAAGTAAATAAAGATTTTTTTTTAACCCTTTATCTGCGAGGGGAGGGGCTGTGATGGAGGGTGAACCAAAGGGCTCTATAGTGATAGGAGCATAGATTTGTATTCCTAATACAATCGAATCCCTTTAACAATTATTTGGAAATTTCACTCAGCATACTAAATAAAGTACAAAACAAATGCATATACAATGTGTACATTACATACAATCAGTCCCACTTACTACTGAGGCAACATTGAACTAAATAAAAATAAACCTCCCTAACTTTATTGCATTCCTATCTACATTAACTAAGCAAGCCTAGAAGGATATGATACTTATCGACACACAGCCATTGGGACAAGATGGAGATGTCTGATCAGCAGCAGTCCAGGAAGCAACAAGAACTGAACTACAGACTTACAATGTGTAACCCTACCCTGACTACGGGTAGCCCTAAAGGGTAATCCATCACATCTCTCATGGATTTGGGCAGAAGTGGGGAGATGCTTAGCAAACTTGAATACAATTTATTCTAATTGAGTGCCAGACTTTCTAAAACATTCCAACACTTACTTTCCTTAATTGGAAATTCTGATTTTTATATCAGATTGAATGACCACTTGAACGGTCTTTTTCCTGATGTCCCATAAATGACTACAGTCTCAAGAATGGTGCCCCCCCCCTTCTCTGATACCATACCAGGTTTTTTTTTAACAACACCGACACATGCCCAAATTAAACATTATCTATAACTGATTTACCAGCACTCTTCAATGTTAGATCACGAATACTCTCCGACTCTTCCCTGGCTAAAGGGAATATATCAAACCGTGCCAATGAAAGAACATTATCTCCTCTTACGTCAATAAGTGGGAAAAAACCTCCAAATGACCTTCACCAATGAGGAATGGTGCAGTGTACAGACACATACTGCTAAACATACACAAAGCTACACACACAGTCAAACACATTCAATACACATATTATATGTATTTTTTTTTTAGTGAATTAGGAAAATTTCCTCTTCCAAATATTTTTTTCTCTCCTGCCACTTCTCTTACATAACATCTAGTAGCATTGTGTCCTGTGATGTCAAGCAAGTATAATTCATTCTGCAAATTAGCATGGCTGGTATTTTTGTCCAAGAAAGGTGGCAGCCCTACTAACATACCAACTTTCCACCGAACACATACAAAGTCAGTCTTAGTGAGACTTTATAACCAATATTTTAAAGGGACAGTTTAGGCGCCATAACAAGTTGTTATGGTAACAGGGAGCCCCCAGGTGCACTCTTATCGTAAGGGTTTAAACTGTTCTCAGATGGTTTAACTCAAAAGTTGCCTCCAGCGCTGATCTAAACTCCCCCAGATGGCATCTGGCTTCTAAAATTTCAGTTCCAGGAAGTGCGGCACATTCCTGGGCAGATGATCTGCTGGTCAGCTGTGACTCTCCATTCACAAAACTGGGTTTGAAAAGGTACGTTTCTTTCCAATACAGTTTTGTGAAAGAAAAATCACTGATTGGCTGAGAGCAGCTGACCACTTCAATCAGAGGTGAACCTGCCCGGCGGCACTCTGTGCTTCCTGAATCTGAAATTTCATAAGCCGGTTGCCGCTTTGGGGGAGTTGAGATCGGCACTGGAGGCAACTTTGTGGTAAAACCCCTTAAGGTAAGAGTGCAGCTAAAGCCTCCTGGCACCATAACAGATAAATTTAGGTGAAGTTGTTATGATGTCTGGAGTGTTCCTTTAAGATGTAGTGGTTGTGGTGCTTAGAATGTCATTTTATCACATTAACCTTCCTAGCAGTCTAAACAACTAGATTAGTTCTCCCTATTTACAGGGATGACTGAATTGAGTGTTGTGTATTTCAAATTGGAAATATTTTTATTTGATGTTGCTGAAACTGTAACATCTGGCTCTTGTTTATACCTTTCTGTAAATGCAATATAAAAAAATTTGATAAGAAATACATTTTAGTTAACGGTACACTCCAATGCCCAAATACAAAAACAAAACAAAAAACAAACAAACAAAAAACACTGTTTAGTAGATGTACCCCCAATGAAAATGTGCATGCATTTAATTATGTATTTTTAATCGGAGTTATATCTGAAAACGGCCTCCTGTCTACTGCCTTTGCAAGCCCTCCCCTTCTAACTCCACCCAAACTTTCTGTGGCTGTCCAATCACAGACTTCCCAATGCAGCTCAATGAGAAGTCTTTGCTAGGCAGGTGCTCTGGGCAATTACTGCATCTTGAGTTCAGTGCAACTAACCGAACCAACCAGGAAGTAACATAACCTGTTGCCTGCTTGAAAAGCCAGTAGGATGGAACCAGTATAATTTATAAAAGTGTCAGTTTCTATTGAAATCTGCACTTTTTTCCAAAATAAAGATTTTCAGCAAGCTAAAGTGCTTTAGGGGTCTGCAATGTCCCTTTAACGTGAAAATGACACTAGCATACTAACATACACACAGCACAAACCACCTCTACTGGTTTTACACAAAGGTTGATCTATGTAGACCAACAAACTAGGATACAATCCAAAAAATATATAAAATAAATACAATTATAAATGTTCTTGCCTGTACTGCTAACATGTGCTTCCACTAGATATAGCATAGTGATGCACAAAACATGCTAATACTTTGCATTTTACCAGCACTGGGACAGCTTAAGAAAGCACAGCAAATCAGCACCTACCAGAATGGAGAATTAAGCGAACTGAATATATCTGCACAGTGAACTTTCGACCTGTAAAATCTGCAGGGTGTAATCTGGCTAAAACGCAGCTTAGGGCAGGCTGCAAATACCGTATAGGAAATATGCCAGCGCGTACAATATAAACTGTTTGTCAAGATGTTTATTTGTGTACGCTTTCAATAATCCTAATATATTATTCCCACAGTTAATAGATCATAATTTTGTAGGACTTTATCGCTAAGTACAGTGTCAAGTTTGAATTACCTGAAACCAATCGCTAAATAACTGCATCAAATAGCATCTTCATTGCAAATATTTTGTCATTGTCATCATCACTAAATGTTCTGTTGAAAAGCTCATTGCAGCATTAAATAAAAACGATTAATGATGGGATTTAAGTATATATTTAAAGTGGACCAGTCATGACAGATAACAGCCGTGAAAGCAATGAATATATAATTTATCATAAAGACATACCTCCCAGGTGTCCGAATTTAAGAGGGACAGTCCCTATGTTCGGCCCTAATCCCTATGTCCCTCTTCTCTATTCAGTGTCCTTCTTTTCTAGAAGCTTTGTCTTGTTGGTGTGTCTGAGAGCTCCAAAGCAATAATACTCACAGTAATGTATCCTAAAAATACAATAAATGTGTTTAGAAATCAGTCTGTGTAAATAAGATACTTAGTTCTTGTTCTAAATTACAGTTTAGTTGCATACATCGTCATAAGTAAGTCATCTAAAATTTCTCAGCCTTGCCACACCGCCTTGTCTGTTTGAAATTTGCGAGGTATGTAAAGATAAATTCTATATTTTATTGTTTTTGGAAATGTTTTGTCAATACACACAGCTTGTTCAACGCTGCCACCACCGCCATTACACAAGGTTTATTTGTGTTATGTTAATGTGACACCCACCTACTATGCTATTGACCATGCTTGGAAAAACTTCCCCACAAAAGTTAGACCCATCTTAGACGCTGGTATGTTGTCTGTATTATGTATCTTCATGACAGGAAGAGATCATTTCCAGAGGCATTAGTGAAAGAAGAAAAGCAGCAAAAGGGAGGAGAGGAACATGAATATGGGACCTAGACAAGGATAGATGTTTGAATATCTAGAAACGTGTTTGACATATTGATTGAACGTTCTGAAGCAGTAAGTAAGAGGACACAAAGCAGGGAAAGTGATTGGATAAGACTGTTCAGGGTGGAGGAGAACTGGTGTGGCTGAGTATATGGTCTATGGATATATTATTGTTAAATTATTTTTTCCACAAGGGAGATATAGTACTGTTATCAGTAATTGTATAGACAAAAAGCATTTGTTATTTATTCAAACCATATACTCATTTTATAAGATAATCTACTGATATAAGTTCAACAATCAATTATTTAATTGATGAACTTTGGTTTGTTCCTTGTTAAAATAAGCTTTGTCACTGACATAATATATATATACAGTTTCATAATATGTATATATATATATACAGTATCTCACAAAAGTGAGTACACCCCTCATATTTTTGTAAATATTTTACATCTTTTTATGTGACAACACTGAAGAAAAAACACTCTGCTACAATGTAAAACAGTAAGTGTACAGCCTGTATAACACACAGTCATTAATGTCTAAATCGTTGGCAACAAAAGTGAGTACACACCTAAGTGGAAATGCCCAAATTGGTCCGAAAGTGTCAATATTTTGTGTGGCCACCATTATTTTCCAGCACTGCCTTAACCCTCATGCGCAAGGAGTTAATTAGAGCTTCACTCCGTCAAAATCACGGAGCTGGTGGATGTTAGAGACCTTGCGCTCCCCCACCTTCTGTTTGAGGATGCCCCACAGAGGATACCCTCAATAGGGTTTTGGTCAGGAGACATGCTTGGCCAGTCCACCACCTTTACCTTCAGCTTCTTTAGTAAGGCAGTGGTCGTCTTGGAGGTGTGTTTGGGGTCGTTATCATGTTGGAATACTGCCCTGCAGCCCAGTCTCGGAAGGTAGGGAATCATGCTCTGCTTCAGTATGTCACAGTACATGTTGGCATTCATGGTTCCATCAATGAACTGTAGCTCCTCAGTGCCGGCAGCATTCATGCAGGCCAAGACCATGACACTCCCACCACAATGCTTGACTGTAGGCAAGACACACTAGTCTTTGAACTCCTCACCTGGTTGCTGCCACACACGCTTGACACCAGCTGAATCAAACAAGTTTATCTTGGTCTCATCGGACCACAGGACATGGTTCCAGTAATCCATGTCCTTAGTCTGCTTGTCTTCAGCAAACTGTTTGCGGGCTTTCTTGTGCATCTTCTTTAGAAGAGGCTTCCTTCTGGTACGACAGCCATGCAGACCAATTTGATGCAGTGTGCGGCGTATAGTCTGAGCACTGAGAGGCTGAGCCCCCACCCCTTCAACCTCTGCAGCAATGCTGGCAGCATACGTCTTTTTCCCAAAGACAACCTCTGGATATGACGCTGAGCATGTGCACTCAACTTCTTTGGTTGACCATGGCGAGGCCTGTTCTGAGTGGAACCTGTCCTGTGAAACCACTGTATGGTCTTGCCCACCATGCTGCAGCTCAGTTTTAGGGTCTTGGTAATCTTCTCATAGCCTAGGCCATCTTTATGTAGAGCAACAATTCTTTTTTTTAGATCCTCAGAGAGTTCTTTGCCATGAGGTGCCATATTGAACTTCCAGTGACCAGTATGAGAGAGTGTGAGAGTGATAACACCAAAATTAACACACCTGCTTCCCATTCACACCAGAGACCTTGTAAAACTAATGAGTCACATGACACCGGGGAGGGAAATGGCTAATTCGGTCCAATTTGGACATTACTACTTAGGGGTGTACTCACTTTTGTTGCCAATGGTTTAGACATTGATGGCTGTGTGTTGAGTAATTTTGAGGGGACAGCAAATTTACACTGTTATACAGGCTGTACACTTACTACTTTACATAATATAATAAAATATTTACAAAAATGTGAGGGGTGTACTCACTTTTGTGGGATACTGTATACCGTATATACTCGAGTATAAGTCGACCCGAATATAAGTCTAGACCCCTAATTTTACCCCCAAAAACTGGGAAAACTTATCGACTCGAGTATAAGACTAGGGTGGGAAATGCAGCAGCTACTGGTAAATTTCTAAATAAAAATCCCAAAATTGAATATTTATTTACAGTGTGTGTATATAATGAATGCAGTGTGTGTGTTTGTATGAATGCAGTGTGTGTGAGTGCAGTGTGTGTATATAATGAATGCAGTGTGTGTGTATGAGTGCAGTGTGTGTGTATGAGTGCAGTGTGTGTGTGTGTGTATGAATACAGTGCAGTGTGTGTGTATGAGTGCAGTGTGTGTGTGTATGAATGCAGTGTGTGTGTGTGTGATGCAGAGTGTGTGTGTGTATGTGATGCAGAGCCTTGGTGGGGGGTGGGCATTTTTACTATTTTTTTGTCCATAACATTATTATTATTATTTAAATATTTTTTTAATACTATTTTATTATTATTATTTTAATATTTTTTATATTATTATTATTTTAATATTTTTTTTTATTATTATTTAAATTATTATTTATATTTTTATATGGGGGCTCTCACTCCGTGGTGGTCCAGTGGTGTGCACTGTGTAGGAGGGGGCTGGCAGAGAGCGTTTACTTACCTTTCCTGCAGCTCCTGTCAACTCCCTTCTCTCACCTCCGGTCCGGTTAGCTCCCTCTGCAAGTCTCGCGGTGTGAAAGCTCTGACCCCGCGGCTCTCGCGAGACTTGCAGTGGGGAGCTGACCAGACCGGAGGAGAGAGAAGGGAGCTGACAGGAGCTGCAGGAAAGGTAAGTAAACGCTCTCTGCCAGCCCCCAACAGCCCCTTGTCTGCATTGTGGCAATGTAAGTTGCCAAAATACAGACACTCACTCTAGTATAAGACGAGTGGGGGGTTTTCAGCACAAAAAATGTGCTGAAAAACTCGTCTTATACTCGAGTATATACGGTATATATATATATCAATGTTTACAATTTGGTGTAAATTGCTAATCAATCCAAATCAAATACACAAGAAACATTAATTAGGAATTGATTGTGTAAAATAAATATTTATGTGATCACTTATTACATCAGACTCGTTTGGCTTATATTTCGGTATTGTACCTGACAAAAAACAGAGTTGCAGAATTATCTCAAATATTTTAAAATATCCAATGGCTGTTGTACTGATGTTGATCTAGCAGGCATTTAAAACAGCAGATAGAAAACAAATGTGTATGTTATCCATTTCTCAATACAGTGACAGTAGAGGGACAGTCATAAGCAGAGACATGTATGTCTGTTAATATGCAAAATAGGGTCAGCTGGATTTTTGGGGTATAATTGTCACATAAATATATTTGTGATAAAGCCCCATTAACAAAGACAAGAAATATATAACAATATTATTAAGCCTAAAGTTAAATTCTTAAAAAGATGGGGAGATCTGGGCTCTAGAAAGAATGTTGTAGATACGTGACAACCACAGCTAACTGTCACTTTCCACTTGTCAAAGTAGAAAAACAAAAGAAAAAGAAAGATAAAAGATTTCCAGAAAAGAAATCAAGAACTTAAGAATATGGCAGTTCTCTGATAGAAATCAAAGGAGAAAATGCATAATTTGTGAACTTCCATTAACAAACATACGTCTTTGTGATTGAGGTACCAAAACAATATGAATGGGGTGTTTGTGATAGACAGAAATGTTTAAGAGAATACAATTTAATTCCGACATGTTTGTGGATATAGTATTGCTGCAGTAGTTCCGTATTAATTACAAATGCCGAGTCTCTGAAACCAAGTGTGGCTGATGGACAAACTAGTGTGGGGACCGCAATACCAGGACAATGGCATAGTAGCATTTACTGACATACGTAAAATACAAGTACATAAAGGAGAAGATGAGATATATCGTAATAGTTAATGCATCATCTGGAAAAGTGAAAGGACATACAATTCTAGAGTAGTAAACTTTATCAGGACAAGGATTAGAAAGATGATGAGTGTGTTTACACTTTGCCATTAACTTGCAGTTAATACGTTTTAAAGGTAATTACGTCTTATCTTTTAGATAATATTTTTTCTTTAATATTAACTTATTTAATGATATATCGGCATAAAGCTATTCAAAGCCAAATAAGTAGGGCAGTCCTTTTGAAATCATGTCTGACAATGCTTTGGGTTCACTATGACACAAACCCACAAATCATTAATTCCCCCCAGACTTAGCAACATTAGTGTAATGCAGAAAACGCACAAGGGTCAGACCCAGCAAAATGCCGTTAATACAGAAACGTAATAAAGTCTAATTCAAGAAAAGAGCCCGAGGAAGATGAACCATGCATGGAACTACAAAGAGATACATGCGTATCGAACATATGTAACCTTCACACACTCCTCTTATAAATCACACAGTTGAAATGGAGAAGTCATTAATCACTGCTCTCAAATACAGACTGTGATTTATGACTTCTCATGTCAATCACTGCGCAATATCATGCTACCCGACCTGCATACTTTCCTCATCTGAAGGAAAAAAATTGGTAAAATAATTACACAAACATAAGATCTCCATTCACACATTCTGAATCCTAGAAAAATAATTACACAAACATAAGCTTACCATTCATATATTCTGAATTCTAACATGGAACCAAAGCCACTTTGTGCTTTGACAACATCAGAAGCAATACATCACGATTTTTATGTATATTGCTCACAAAATACTCAAGGAACCAATATTTTCTTTGTAGCTAAAGAATCTTTGTTGTTTTCCATTAACTCTTTAAACATCAGAACAGCATGGCACGTATTCATGTTTGGCATGTCTTGTCACTTTGCATGTATGTCGCCAACATCGCTCAAAGACTACAATAAATGCCAAATGTCATTTTATCATAGTTTTAGAGTATATTATAGGAATCCATGTGTTAATAGCTTTGTTACATTGGTTATGGTATTATAATAAAACCAGCTGGTATTTGGAAGGCATTTGGATTACTTTTATAACTTGGTAATAGTAAGACAGTGCGACTGGCATTTTAGTTTGTAGCAAAATAAATAATGACTGTTTATTCCCTTTATATGCAAATGTAGGTACAAAATGATGGATTACACTAGAGGAAACAGTCCCTGGAGTATAAACGTAGACCCATATTTCAAGGTGCTGTTTGAATATCAGTTACATAGCACTTTATGGTTTTCTTGTTTTGTCCATTAAAACATTTCTAGTTGTTTCACCAGTTTTATGGAACGTGAATATAGAAAACCTATTCCTTTTCTTATGTTTATCTAAATCAAGAATTATAACTTGCATTTCAGTGGAAGAAAACAATATAAGGAAATCTAAGCGTGATTATCTTCATCTGGTATGATGAGTAGAGATGTCCCGAACAGTTCGCTGGCGAATAGTTCCTGGCGAACATCGCTTGTTCGCGTTCGCCACGGCGGGCGAACATATGCGATGTTCGGTCCGCCCCTATTCCATATCATTGAGTAAACTTTGACAACCCCACCACCCGCCGCTCGGGTCGGTAAGGTAGGCCTCTCGGTATAATCAGAGTTCCCCTTGGTACCTCGGTGAGAGTTTGCCTCCCGGCGTGATCTCGCTGCTGTTGTTGCTGCCTGGCTGTCATGGTCTGGGCCAGAGTGGTGCTTGGTATGTAGCTCACTGGGTGTTCCTTCAGGTGCTTTCTGTGTTGTCGCACTGTCCCTGTACCGGTTGGGAAGTAGCGAGGGGATCTCGCTGTAGTGGTGAGCCTGCCTGCTGTCTGGTAGCTGCTCTTCGCGCAGGTATGTTGGCATGTGCTAAGGCTGTGTGTGGTCGATAGCCTGGTGCTCTTATCTGTCCTCCCCTCCACTTGAGTGTCGGTACTCTTGAATGGGCTTTCTTGTGTTCCACGGCAGGAGGGTGTTTGTTGAGGCGCCGCCGGCTTGGAGCCCTGGCCGCTGGCGGGAGCTGAGTGGTCGGGGACAGCTTGTGTGGGGAGCTACAGCTTGGCTTGTGCAAGGAGGATGCTTGCAACACTTGGTTTAATTTTGCCCAGAAGTCCTCAAAGATTTTGTCGAGTGTGGTCGCTTGCAAAGTTTGGCTTCTGGTATGTGTTACACACATGGCGTCCACCATATTGGTGATATTGTCGTGTTTCCCACTTATGGAGGCCGCTGTGCGGTTGTGCTGGTCTTTGCTGAGTTGTCTCTTGGACCGGGATATCCCCCCACCGGTCCATAGGGTGGGGGGTTGCAGGGTCAGTGCGGTGTTAACTGCTGCTTTCTGGGAGATTCCCAATTTGAGATCGGCCGCTTCTCCAGGGCTCACCAGGCCACAGGTCTTTCATCCTTCTCTCCAGGGTTTTTTCTGTTTATGGATCGGTATGACCACTTATGTTGAGCTCGGTTGCCGCTTGAGAGGGTGTTTTACCTTCTTGACTATTTTTCTGTCGGGTTTTTGGGCAGGAATCCTCAGTTTAGTGCTGAAATTGCTGGAGCTTTTACAAGACACGTCTGCCCGGCATGGCAGTCAGGCCCCGCCCCCAATTAAAGGAATATTTTAAGCACCAAAACAACTTAAGTTTAGTAAAGCAATGTAGGTGTATGGATCATTCCCTTGCAGTCTTACTGCTCAATTCTCTGACATTTAGTAGTTAACTCATTTTTGTTTCTGTTTATGGAGCCCCTGTCACACCTCCCCTGACTGTTACTCACAGAGCCTCCATGAAAACAAAATGGTTTTATTGTCAGTCGGATCTTACAGTTGAATATGTTTACTTCAGAAGTTTTTATCTTCTGCTCTGTTAATTGAACTTTAATCACACATGTAGCTGTTGCAGGTTCTTGTAGGTTTGACAGAGTAAGAGATAAGAAATTCTACATTAAACATAATGTGCAGTAAGGAAAGCTAAAATATTTACACTATTTCCAGGAAGTATATAGAGAGGCAGTGGACTGAACAGTAAGGGCCATGATCTATAAAAAAAAAAAAACATAATTGAGCTAAATCTGTTTTGGTGCTTAGAGTGTCCCATTAGTATGCCCATTTCCAAGAGTTTTCTTTCTGCCGCTTTTCTTCTACATTTTCTTTGTGAGTTATTTTTGTTTAGTTATATTTGAACAGATATCCATATAGATTCTAACATAATTCTACATGTATGATTTTACAAATGCCCAATATGGAGTTTCAGAGAAAAAGAGTTTGTCAGTTTTTGAAAATCTGCATAAAAAATCTAGTTTTAACATATCAAAGCTCAGCACAGATCTCTACAGTGCTCTAAGGCTTTTCTAATTTAAAATGGCTGCCTCTGACCCCCCATAAGCCTTTGGCACTTAGTCAATACTGCTATAAATGTAAATTTTCCCATTCTAATGACAACTTATAGTGTATTCCCTAGTGAATATCTATCTAGTTTTAGAAACAGTCACAGTAGTAGCCTTAGCAGAGAACACATAAAATATGAAAGATAGATGTGTGACCAAATATTGCTGCTAAACCTTATAGAAGATGCAATATCTCCACACAGCAAGAGTCACATTAGTATTGTAAGAGTTCGGGAATAATTGGTTTTTAATATAGCAAAAGGGTCACTTTCTAACTGGATGATTGCAGTTTTGTCCAAGTTGTGATTGCAGCATGTTAAACAACTCGTACTAAGCTCCACAGGGAGGGTAAATCCACAGACCATGCATGCCAGTGAATACACACACCCCAGTTAACTAAACAGTGTACTGGACTCTGTGCATTGCGTGTATCAGTATACAGTGCATTCTTACACATCCTATGTGACGAATCGAATAGCTCCTAGCAGGTAATCTACACATGCCCATAAAACTCTCCTGAACAGGCGTTTATTTGAAAAAACAAGATCTAATAAACCAAAATGAGAGGCTTCTGAATGGTGGGGCCTCATTCTGTCCAGGAAGGGCCTGCCTGCTACTAAAATTTGCCACATTCAAAAACGTAAGTATTCATATTTTTAAATTGTATATATATATAAATTTTGTTTTTGTTGTGCAGTGAATTTACATGCAAGCTTGCAATGCCACATCAGCTAGAGCAAGTACAACGAGATATATGAATGAAACAGTTGTATGGCATTTCTGCACAATTTTATGTTAACAGATAGATAGGCTACTAATATGACTAGAGATAGAGGAAAATGTGGCATATATAAGATACCCGCTTAAGGATCAAGACTTGTGTCTTGTGAATTAAACCAGAGTAGATAGCATACAGTATCATAACTGGACTCATTCTGCTAGGCCTCATTCCTCATTCTCCTTATGGGAGTAGTGGTAAACGGGCTGGACAAAGCTTAGGTTCTTAAATTGGTGCCGCTAAGACTAAAAACTGGGTTATTGCTACCTTGGTCAGAAAAGAAATTAAACAGAAAAAAAAAGTATACAACAGTGATTCGTTGCTTTTCAAATACACGGGACTTAACAGCGTCCGCCATCATAGCAGAGGGGCATAGCTCTGGTCGGGAGGATGGTACCCAGCTCAGCTGATTCCTTTGAGTGGTAGGATTAGGGTGCCATCCAGAGAGAACATCCAGGTCAGGAGGAGGGCCAGCATCATGGTTCCATAGACTTGGGTGCCAAGTCCTTTCCTCTGCTGTGGTAGCTGGTAGAGCCAGATGATAAGTGCCTGGTTGGCTGGTGTTCGGCTAGTATAAATTTTATATTTTTTAATGCACTATTTTATGGGGGATCTCTTTTTACAGACTATATGTTATAAATCCCCAAATCCATTAAATGAATTGTGTGTCAACATTTTGTGCGTTCACCATCATGGATCATGTGATTCTTTTTTTATACATTCATGACCTCAGTCACTGTTCTTTAATCTTTTCATCTTGTCTCTCATAATGCTCTTTCAGCATCTCCGCTTCCTGACAACACCTCCTCACTACTATCTATCTTAGTTGAAGTTCAGTTCTGAATCCCTTCTGTTTTCCCGTCGTCTACTGCATTGTTGCATTGGCAGTCTTACAAGCTCCCTTGAATTTCAATACCTGGACGTCTTGATGACAGTCAGATATCAGACATTACTCTCCCTGATCTTTCTTCCTTTCTCTTGTGGATCATGTCACTAAATTTGGATACACTGCTCTTTACTTCGCATTTTGTGTACTTACCCCCCCGCCCCTCCTTTCATTTTAGATTATAGATCAGGGCCTCTTTTCATTTCAATTTATTTATTTGATTTGTAAGCTCCTTGTTCACAGCTGCAGAAATTATTGTCACACTATATAATTTTTAATAATAATAGTAATAGTAATAATGCTATAGGTGGATATATTTATTGCATTAATGCAGCATGGATAAGAAATGGAGAAGAAACAGAAAGGAAAAAAAAAGAACAACCCAACAGTAAATAAAGGGTTAAATAATGTTCATTAACCTCATGAGGCCAGGTGTAATTAGCAGGGAGAAATATGACTTCACACAGGTATGCGTTCATTTATTGTACAGGTTTTCATCCAGACCCCGACTATCCTGCTTTCTGATCTTCTGTGAATTTGAAAGATTACATAGTAAAAAATTTTTAAACATTCCTCCAAAATGATCCGATGGCAGTGAAAGAGTGAATCTATA
The DNA here is from genome assembly GCF_036172605.1 of Pelobates fuscus. Taxonomy (NCBI): domain Eukaryota; kingdom Metazoa; phylum Chordata; class Amphibia; order Anura; family Pelobatidae; genus Pelobates; species Pelobates fuscus. The sequence goes on along the minus strand of NC_086319.1, from coordinate 305,477,456 downwards.
TCAATTACTTTGCTTGGGGCTGAATTCAGTTTGCTACACATGGACACTGAGGTGTGTAGTTGTGGTTCCCTTAGCTCTTGTTGGCAAAGGCCTTCAATAAATATCTGCCAGTTGGTGGGGCACAGTTTAGCACAGTTGGGAGGGCACCGTTTAGCACACACAACTATCATGTTGTCTCATAATCATTTGCACAATTTGAAGAATATTTTTAAAATGCTGGGGGCTGTTCTTTGGGAGTAAGTAACTTCAGGATAACAAGCAGCTGTGTACTAGCTTGGTCTACAAAAACGGGTTAACGGTAATTACATATTCTTGAACATTTTTCAGAATTCCATGCTGATATTTTTGTAAAATATTGTAAATAAATTACTGTGTTTTATTATCCTTTGAAAAGACGTAAAGCAAATATGGTATTTTATATAATAGTCCTGCAGTTTGTATAAATATTTAGATAGATATAAAATATGTATGCGTTCTGCAAAGATACATAAACACATGTATATATGTGTGTTTATGTTTATTTATTTAGGAAACATTTTAGAATTGCAAATCAAGACACTGAAATATCAACGCAATATTTTCCATGACAACTACTAAGAGTGACTAATATGGTACTTAACGAAACAATTTAACACAAGCAGTATCTGAAAGGCCTTAATGATGAAAATATTTCTACCTTAAAAATATTTAGATGTAGTTTTATCATAACATTACTAATCTCTCTTTGTGTCGAATGCGATTATAATAAGTCAATTAATCGAACAGCAATTAATCAATTACTTTCTCAAAAACAAAAAAGTCAGGAGACAGGGATAAAATCCTTCACAGTTAACCCTGAAAACGGAGCTTAAAACGAACAGATGTTGAAGGGCTAATGTCTTTATTAAAGCCACAAAATTTGTGCTGCCAATTTTTTGGACACATCTTTCATTTGTAATATGATGGAGTGACCTTCAATTGTAGCAGAAGATTTGTCTTGAGTTTAGAAGCAGCAACACACGATCTGTGAAGATGATTTGCTAAGAGTCACGAAAGAAGGTGAAGTCGAGAAGATAATAAACAGCTTTTGACCCTGCTGCCAAATATAAAATAACGAAGATGTGTCACTGTTTTATTTCAGTATTTATAAGAAATCCCAAAGTATTATAAGAAATCATACCATGCATGCTTCTCGTCAAGTTATACATATTTCCCTTTCATTTTTGCACTCCAGTCCTATGAGGAATAATAATTTTTTACTGATATATATTACCAAAGGTCAATAATTTCTCCTGAATGCAGAAAATGTTTTGCAGAGAACAGCAGTCCGTGAATTCAAAGACATTTCATATAACAAAATATAAAAAGAGATTTAGCTTAGGTACTCCGTAGATTCTTATATCTGTTTAAACTTTAAAATAGGGAGCAAAGGATTATAAGATAATTTGGGTCACATATCAAAGTCTCATCCCTGACTGTATGATGCTCAATTCACTCTTCTTCATTATAAATAATAGAATTCTCCTGAGGAACATACTGGACCCAGCATTGGAGTTTGGGACTCTTTTTAAGTCTTCGAACGTCACAGCACAAGGATGTCACAAATCTTTGAATCGTTTTGGCTTGATAAACTACATTTCCCATGATGCTTGGCCATCTTTAGCCTTTTAAGCATCTTGGTAAATGTAGTTCACAGACATCTAGAGTGCGAAGGTTAACCGTGACTGTGATCGACCATTGTGTTCACCGTTTGAAAAGCTTTTTGTGTTTAATTGTAGTTAGTAACACTGTGTTTATTGCCAAAGCAGTAAATGCATCAATCTAAGAAAGGCCACATGGAATATATCTCAACAAGCAGTTAGACGTAAAGAGATTGCTCTCCATGGTAGCAAAGAAATTAATGGAAGGCACTCTCCAATTAACTAGTTTCCTTCTTAATATACATTTTCTTTGTACGTTAATACAATGGCATCAATGTATAGCATATATCTTCTGCCAACAGAAATGGAAATTTATCTAAATTGTGTGCCAATGAGGAAAGCCACCAAAATGTAGCTTGTAAGAGTGTTTCAGACACACACACAGACAGACACACACATTTCTACAGATGTCTCACTAATACATGCTGTATGTACACTGTGAACAAATACAAATATTTTTTGTAATGATAGCTTATGTGCAACTCTAAATAGCAAATGTTATGATAAGGGACTGACTAAAAAACATCTTGTTATCATTTATGTACAGCTATGAATGTAAGGATGACATATGTCAATGCAATAAATTCTATTTACTGGGCTACAAGTGTCTAGATGCATCATGGGTAACAATAGGACTGAAAATACTGAAACGTCACAAAATGGAATTTGAACACAAAGCTTTTACTCTTTACTCCTTAGAGTGGAAGTCTTGCAACTTATCAACTTATATATTTTGCACCCTAGTGTATTCCGTTTTCACTCCTAAAAATGCATTTTATACCTAAAAATTGTTAAAGCTTAATATATAGTATACATGTAGATATAGTATATATGAATAGTGTGCATAAGAAAACTCAAAGGATATAGAAGAGGTAGAAAAGAACACCCTAAAGCTGTGCCATGTTGTCCTCCCTATCATGTCGTTTTGATGTCTATAGGCACTTTTTTTAAAATTAATTTGGATTAGCATGTCTGTATACCTGGTTTAAAGTTTTGTTTGAATGGGTGCATACCCTAATAGAATGTCCTGCACATTCCTAAGATAGTATGGGTAGATCATTGCATCACTGTCATAAGACCTGGCCGGTATGATATGTACATGTCAGAGACATAATGCATTTAGCCATTTACACAGAACTTTGCAGAGTATTTTACTGGCTGAATGTCCTTCATTTAAGGATGTCCCATTAATGACTTAAAATATTCTGCCCATCACGATCTTCAAACTGGGAAGTTTAATAGAAAATGTTCTTTCTTAAAGCGCTGACAGACGATCCTGACTGTTTTCGTATGATCAAAACTGTCTTTGAAAACAGCTGGAAGGCCAGTTTTAGACATACAGTATTCCAAACAAAGCTGCTTTGCAAATCAAATGTCTTAAAAAAAGTTTGTCAGGCCAGCATGCTGCTGTTTAACCCAACCTCAAAGATCATTGTACAAACCATCATGCTTGGCAAGAGATCTTCCCTTTATAAATTCACCACAGAAATCACATTTTATATAATCCAATATCCACTTTATATCAATTATAAATTTCATTGTGATCATAAATACATTACTACTGGCATGTTGTCACTAAACTGCACGATATGGATATTTTTTTAGGTATCCCCCTTAATTACCTTTACAAAACTATTCAATGACACAGTCCACCTCATATAGTATCTGTCAACAATAACATACATATAGTAAAGATGCTTTTACCCCCCCTCCTTTTTTTTTTATATTAATGCACTTGTCCTGTTTAAAACTGTATCACATTATATAGTCTCAATTCCTCTAGTGTCTTAATGAGGAAATATAACACAAACAAAAAACAAACAAACAAACCCAGAATTGTTTATTGTGTATTTGTTAGAATTATGTATTGAGTAATTGTTACTGTCCAGTAAAATAGTGTGCCTGCATAAAGCATATTTTGAATTTCATCAACATCAAGTGACTTTTAATTTTAACTTATAATTTTATTTGTCTGGTAATATTCACACACACATGCAGACTCACACAAACACACAAACACACATGTACATAGAAAGCACATTATATCCACACACACACATGTATAACCTATATTTATGTGTATGTGGGTACATATACATATATATCCACATAAAATTATACATACTGTTTATACATATGTTTTGTGGATAGATGTATATACATACACTATGTACATGCTTATGTGGATATATTTACATATAGTTCCATATACACACATATATATATATATACACATATAAACACACAGTAAAAGTCTGATATTTAGAATAAATCAATAGAATAACATTTACCAATGGCACTGTTTTATTTTATATGTCTACATGAATAGATCAAATTCTAATCTCCAATTTTGAGCGAAAAAAAAGCCAACATTAACTGTTAAGGTGGCAGATGGGTTTATAATGTATTTCTGAGCTATCATGATATCCAAGAAGAGTATATTTGCTCCTTGGAAATATCTGTTCTGTGCTGGTAATAACTGCTTGTAACATAGGGTGACACAAGCTATAGGCAATCTCCCAATATTAGAAATCTTTTTTTCTTTACTGTTCATTGTCACATGGGATTTCTGAACAATATAAAAAAACTAAACATTGCTCTAATACATAAAATAAAGGTAGTGCAAGAATATATATTACTACATTGGAAACAGCAATTATTTGTCCACAGATCACAATGGTGATTTGCGGCATTATTATTGTTAGTATTAAATTATTCCTAATTACCAAGATAAATGAGATACTTAGGTATCACAGCTGTTATTAAATAGCACTACATAACGAACATGCTATCAGAAATTAGTGTCTATTTATAGTAACTTTTCTTGTAAATGTAACTTTCACATAAAATATTAAAAACATGCAAAATGATATATTCTTCACTTTTAAGCAAAACTTTACAAGAAAAATATTTAGAATAAAATATTCATCATCAATGATACAATAATCTAGTGTTGCAAACATAGGGAGATCACAGAATTGAGGCAAAAGTTAATTTGTACAATTCTAATAGAAAATAAGGTAGATATAAATTAATATGATTAACTATTAGTAAATATGTAAAATACGTTTTAAAAAGGTTTTCTTGAACTGGAATGACTGTAGAGATAACTTACTAAGCACATTTTAACAAAAATGTATTCTAAAGTAAATATACAAAGTTTGCAATATAACAATAAAAACATAAACCCAATATCTATATGTAGTATTAAATATAATCCTGCAATAATATTATACAAATTTTAATAGGAATTAATAACCTAACCTTTATTTATTAACCTGTTTATTTTATTCAATAAATGTGCAATGTTTTCTAACTACTGGAAATGGTTACTGCAATTCTAAATGTTGCATTGCAGTAAAAACAAAAGTCCTAAGAAAAAGTATTCTTGATTTATTACATCATTAGGTCTTTAAAAGAAAAAAGAGTAAATAAATTACTATTGTTATTATTTATATAGCACCAAATTCTGCAGGGCTGTACAATGCATGCGGATCATTTAATTTATTAAATTAACTATTTAATATGTAGACCAAGAAAAATATATACAGAATGATTATATATATATATACATATATATATATATATATATATTTACATATACACACACACACACACACACACATATATATATATATATATATATATATATGTGTGTGTGTATATGTAAATATAAATATATATATATATATATATGGTTAAATATAATCATTCTGTATATTTATATATATATATATATATATATATATATATATATTTCTAGGTCTGTACTATAATCTCTACTCGAACACTATATATATATATATATATGCTGTATGCATCTGTTAGGATATGTTTCAGAAAACAGGCTAGTCCAAATATTTAACACTAACATCAGATATATTCCCTTACATAAATTATATTAATTTACCTTCGGGTAAATGATGATTTTTATATAAATAAACCATGAAATATATATAATTACAGAATTTCAGTTATTTAAAAAGGTATGCAGAGTACAGCACAGATCCTAAAAATATGGTTTCTAACATTACATTTTAGTCGTAATTATTAAATTGAAACGTGTCCGATATATGTACAGTGGATGTTTTTTTTTTCCGGCCAATTTAACCTTGAGTTCCGTTAGCTATTGCGTTTCAGATAGATGACAATGGAACTGTTTTTTTTTTCTTGGTTAAGTTCAGGTAAACTAAGCATGAATTAACAAGAGTCTAACAGTCATCACGATGAGAAGTAATCTATAAAACTCTTCAAAGAACTCCAAGATATCAAGAGATCTTTTATGCAGCTAACAGCACCCCCCACATTCAGTCGTATTCACACTTAAACACTCAGTGTGCTTCCAGGCTGCATGTAAAGGGCTGCACACTCAGTACAGATCATTGATTAAAACAGAAAAGGTAGACACATTTTCTGTGCAGTATTCATCTAGAAACTATTTCAGATGGAATCATTTTTTTTTTAATGGAAAAACAAATTCCCTATTAAAGCTTGCTGAGATTCTTTTATTTAAAATGTTTTTCTTTGATTTTCAAATGTGTGTCTGACTGTGAAAACTCAGGGCTGTATCACGCACTGTATGCCAGGTATCTTAGATTAGAATTTTGCAGTGAAATGCATTGTGATATGGACAAAGTATACACCCGCTGTGAAGAGTTACATAAAATGGACCTATCAAGGGCAGCATTCCATCCTTTGTAGAGTTTCAGTCTCTACTACAATACATTTCATTAGATGGAAGTCCCAGCTTTGCTTGTGATCTTTCATCTCTTGAATATAATTATCTACAATGGAATGTTTAAAGTGCATGGAAGTGATACCTTTTCTGAAAAGCTCCATCTCTCACTATTTCCAAGCTTATGACAAAAATCTTAAGAAAGGGGTCAAGCAGGTGCTGCTGTTAGAAAGGCATTTTAATGTTCCGGTTTGGGGAGAAGAGAAGGAAGGTGAGTGGTTGTCTCAAGGCTACAGAATATAATAAGGTGCTTTTCAATAGGTAGTTTTTAAAGCAAGGCCAGATAATGGTTTTTAAGGGCTAACAATACCGACGTTTTAAAAGATATCCAATACACAAACCTCTTTGCAGAAACTGTTGCTTTTTGTAATAAAAAAAAAAAAAAATGACAGAAGTTTAATGGTTGTCTCAAAAACATATAGCAGTACCAGGATTTTAAAAGAGGACGACATGACATGTCACTGTGAGTGATGAGGAACTTGTTTTGAATACTTCATTATTTAATTTCTGCAGCTTGGGCTCAGATGAAATATTCTTTATTCTGCTATCGTTCTTTTCTTGTTTTTTTCTTCTTTACATTTTTTTTTTTTTTTTTTTTAAAGAACTCTGGATGGTTGTCCAGAAAGCGTTTTAATAATTCGTAATAATAATAAGTGCAGAAGTTTGGTTTGCGATAGAAGAGAATTTTGCACTCCATTTTCAAGCAAGAAATCTGCACCCGAACAATGTTCATTGTTCTGACTGAATGTAATATTTCCATTTTGACTCTGGATTGTTTGTGAAACCTATTCAATGGCAGATGCTCTTGACATTCATTGTGTATTAAGTGTATTAAGCATCTATTATTGAAGCCCAACAGAAAAAGCTGTTAAAATTTGAATCAACTTAAATAAAGATTGTTAAAAAAAAATAATTCAAATATGTCCTTGCATGTAAGGGTCGAGTATTGTACTATGACCGGTTCTAAGTGGCTTTGTTTATCCATTTAACAAAATGTAGAGATTTATATATTTTGAAATGTCTTAGTAGAAGCGATACAAAAGAGAGTTATCTTCTTACTTTGTTATTATTCTATATAGCTAGATTTGTAGAAGAGTTGAAGGTTGAATGTTTGATCATGTCACTAATTTATAATAAATGTCCCCTTCAAGTAAGTAGGGGTTATCATTCCGGCGTATATATTCATAAAGAGTAAATACATTGTTCAATAGGCTTGAGTGCTGCAAAAAAATTTGGTTTGTCCGAATCAATTTGTTTTAATCAATTCGGGTTTCATTCATGTGGCATTTCAGCTCTGACAAATTTTATACGTGCAATTATTTTGGGAAAAACAATTTGGATAAACAAAAATGGTTAAAAAAATTGGCAAAAAAATTGGCTAATCAGTATACTGCAAAATATATACATGATGTATTTACCAGCATTCTAATACCAAAACATTGTATATTTCATCATGAAAATTAAACCCATGTTGATACTTTATTTAGTGTACCAAGTCCTTTAAGGCTCTAGAACAGATATAGGAAACCTTTGGCACTATAGATGTTGTAGACTATATCTACCCTAATGCTTTGCCAGCATTAAGGCTGTAAGGCTACTATGGGAGATGTAGTCAACAACATTTGAATTGCCAAAGGTTGCCTACCCCTTCTCTAGAAAGTAGCTATTCTGGGTACAGATCAGAGGTCCTGGGGGTCACCAGTTTATTAGAAAGTGCTCAATTAGCCAAGTTTTTGGGACTGTTATGCATTTTAGAGCACTCCTTTACGATCCACATAGGAACAAGTATGCAGTTTCAGGACTTGATACATTGCCATATTACCAATTGAGTATCTTGAAAGCTTGCAGTAGCAACAAATCTCTGAATTGAAGATGGCAATCCCCTAGAGACCTCATGATGCCTGGTTCAAGAGGCCTCCATTTATGCTGAGAGAGCAGACATGATCTGCAGTATCAATGTCGTGTCAACTTGGAGTATACTAAACTCCCAGTGTACTACCATAACCAACTAATCCATTCTCTGCCAAGAGATGAAAGAGGAGACTCCTTGGTTGAGAAACTTTGCTATTTATGCTATACAAAAAAACTATATTTTACTCTATTTTACACTATTGATTTAAAAAACAAGTGTTTTACGAGTGGAAAAGTCAATAATGGCATGTGACCACTGGTTTCACTGGTGTGTGTTCCACTTTTAATAGTTTAAAATACTTCTTAGAAGGAAACTCTTTGCTAAATCTCCCCAGTATCATTTTTACAAGAGTAATGAGGATCTTAATGGGCAAATAAAAATATCCTTTGCACATGTGATATTATTAGTATTGAACAGTGGCATCGCACATATCATAAAACACAGAGGGCTTGAGCTCAGAAATAATTTTGTAACCCTGTCATAAAGTCCACCACTAGCCCCTTCCCAATAAAACCCTTAACCTCCTGAACTCCAGCCTTAACATGTCCCCATGACACTTGCACAGTTATTTATAATACACATATACACACATAGACACAGGCGGGCCAAAACAGACATGCACAGGCAACACACAATGAGACACTGACAAACATACAGACAGGCATACATATATAAAGAGGCACAGACAGGTACACACAGGCACAGAGAGACATAGACATACACATATAGGTATATGAAGTTACAGGCAGTCACATACAGGACTCCATTACCAGGCTTATATTTCACCAGTGTAGCAGAAATTGAGAATGTATTGTAAGAGTAAATGTCCATGGTGTGTCAGTTTGTTTGCATGTACTGTGAGTATTGTGTTAAGCAGTATGGTATTTGTATGGTGTGTCTCGTTCTATCTGAAACTCCCCTTCATTTTGTCTCCCCTCCTCTTTATTTAATCTCCCTCCTTAGCCCCTTTAATTTTGACTCCCTTCCTATCCCCCTTTTATTTAATTTCCTTTGTTTTCCCCTTTCTTAGGCAGTGTGGGTTGTCAGGGGGTGGAGATATTTATAGTCATGATAGGGAGAGGGAACCGGTTTTGATAGGGAAACAGACTTCAAACTGGAAAGAGGGGGAGCGGGTCTACATATTTATTGCTGTGAGCTTGGCCACAATAAATTCTACAAAACAGGACTTTGCTGAATTTAACTAACGATGAGCCTTATCCAGAAGTGGAAGCAGTGATAGAGATACACAGGGAATGTGACGCTATCATATTTCCTATATGTCTCTATCACTGTGCCGATTCCTCTGTTGGCTGACTCCTACACGCACTAATAAGAGCAAGAACAGGCAGGGAGAGCAGGGTTGCAGTCAGACAAAAGGATTTGGAGCTTTGTGTCCAGCATCCGGGGCTGTAGCCCCTAGCCCCTCGCCTTAATGACACCTTTGCTGAAGAACAAAGGTTTCTATCGTCCACAGCTACTTATTGCTAGGTGTAGTTGTTTATGTGTTTTTTTTGTAGCAAATATACTTAAAGACCTGGAAATATTAGTTTTTGGTATATTTCTAATTATTTTCATATTTAATTGCAGATAAGAACAATGAGCAAAAAAGTGGATGTATGAGAACACCAAAAACAGAGTGAAAGTCCGTAGCTTGTCCTTTGGTTAAAGCCCACTCAGGACTAATACATTTTTAGGTGAGCGAAATGCACAGGCAGAACTTAAAATTAATTCACAGCATTACAAGTTTACACACTAAAATAAAAGGGAACCTTTACTTGCTTTTTGACCTGTTTTGATACTAAGTTATCTTACATGTACAATTTAATATAAGCGTCCCGTACCACCCTTCAACATGTCTCAAACTGATTATATCACATCCATATTTAAAAACATCAAGGAATTATGATCTACCAACACTCTACCAACACTCTACTTCAAAAGTTTTTATCTTGCAAATTCCTTTTAATACTTTCTCCCTCACTACCTTATCCATATTTTTCATGAGATCTCTTGAAAAATGAAAAAAAAAAGAAAATGTTACCATTTCAATTTTACACTTCACTCGCTTTATCCCTTCCAATGACCTGCTTCCCTTAAATGTACCCTTTGACTTATTATCAACTGGACTTCCTCTACTTGGTAATATTTATTTAATGCTATTCTCTTGAATTTGTTGTTTCATAGATTAATTACAAAGACAATATATGTTACCTAACTCAACAAACGAATAAATAAAGGTGTCTGAGATCAAAGCATCAGTAAAAAGCACAATAACTGATAAGTCAAAGCAAAATATAGAAATACAATTATACGACTGATAATGCACAATACAGATAAGTGTCTGAGCAAGGAAATGGAGGACCCCAATAACAAAATAGCTTGTGGCTTCATCTCTCATTGCATATAAGAAACATGAATAATATTGCACATAAAAATAAGAGACAAATATCAGTGCGGTATATATTTAGCATACATAAAAGAGATTATTAGCCCTTTAGGTTACAGACTTCTCTAAAGAGCTTACTATCAGTAATGTTCCTACAATATGCATTATGGAACTGCCAGCCAGTTTTTGATATCACAGATGTCACAGAATAGCTTGCAATCTGTGATATTTTTTACAAAATGCCATTATTATGTGTGCTGATTCTAACTTAAAATGCAAAAAAAATACAAAAAAAATATTTTAATGGTAAATAGCAATAACTCAAATATTAATAATAATAATAATAATAATAATAATAATGATGATAATAATTGTAATGATTCTTCTTTGAACACAAATATAGTATTTAAAAATATAGTAGTTAATCTGATGATACAAATACAATACAATACACAACTAGGAAACAGGTTTGAGTCCCAGTCGGACCACGTCACCAGTAATTGTCCTTGGGCACCTAACAATATATATCAGTCCACCTCAAATACTCATAAAATGGTAAACGCTTGTTTAACCCCTTAGTGACCAGACCATTTTAAAATGTTCTTACCGTTAAGGACCAGAGCTGTTTTTACATTTATGTGGTGTGTGTGTTTAGCTGCAATTTTCCTCTAACTCATTTACTGTACCCACACATATTATATACAGTATTTCTCGCCACTAAACGGTCTTTCTAAAGATACCATTATTTTCATCAAATCATATAATTTACTACAAAAAAATTATAATATAGGATGAAAAATTTAAAAAAACACACTTTTTCTAACTTTGACCCCCAAAATCTGCTACGTATCTATAACTGCAAAAAAAACCACCCATGCTAAATAGTTTCTACATTTTGTCCTGAGTTTAGAAATGCCCGATGTTAACATGTCCTTGGAAAGTTATAGGGCTACAAGTACAAGTAACACTTTGCTATTTCCAAACCATTATTTTCAAAATTAACACAAGTTACATTGTAACACAGGAATCCCTGAATAACCCTTAAAAGAAGACAACCTAAGGTATTTTGACTCTTTTCATGCAACCATTTTACGACCAATCTATGCCAAATTACAAAAATAAAATAATAATTCGTAATTTTTTTTGACACACATTGCATTTCAAGAATACATGTACGGAGAACTTTAATGGTTACTGCCAAAGAACACCCTAATGTGTTCAGCAACATCTCCTGAGTACAGTGATACCACTCACGTATAGGTGTGCCAAATTCTCAAAACACCTTATTTGGAGGGTGCGCATTCCAGTTGGAATTTTCACAGCTGGTCATCATGCATCCATGTCCTATTTGGGAAATTTTTGAAGCCGACCAATGTAATTTACCACCATCAAACCATATATTTTTGAAAAGTAAACACCCTATGGTATTTCAAATGGTGGTATTTTAACACTTTCCATGCACTAATTCTACCACCAGTCTTTATAAACCTTTGGGTAGTCATTTTTGGGTGTTATTTTTCTCTCACATTGTACTTTAGGCATGGATTCTCAGTTCCTGTTATATGTTACTGACAAGGAACACCCCAATATGTATTCAGCAACATCCCCCGAGTACAATAGTGCCCACAATGTACAGGTTTTATGGGTTTTTGGAAACTTACAGGGGTCAAATGTAGGGCTTTCCCCTTTTCCTTGTTTGCACATTGAAATTTGCCAGATTGGTTTGCTGGGCCTATAATGCATTTGAGACCTTATAGCAGCCCAGGAATGAAAATTAACCGCATTATGGCATACCATTTGTAAAAGTAGATAACCCACGGTATTCAAAATGGGGTATTTTTTTGTAGTAGCCACTTAGCCACAAACGCTTGCCAAAATTAGCATTCATATTAGTTTTTTTTGCATATTTTTTACACAAAAACTGCACTTTTACTTGTGATTTCATCATTGTGATCAGTTTTACTGTTTTAAACTCTCATATTTGAGTTCAGCAAAGTCTCCAGAGTATAACAATAACCACCATGTACAGGTTTTATGGTGTTTTGAAAAGATACAGGGTCAATATAGGGCTTGCCCAATTCAGTTTGCCAGATTGGTTTGCTGGGTCTGTGTTGTCTTTTGAGACCATATGGTAGCCCAGGAATGTGAAATAACCCCATCATGGCATACCATTTTCACATTTAGACAACCCAGGGCATTCCAAATGGGGTATTTCCAGTGTTTTGTAGTAGCCACTTAGTCACAAATGCTGGCCAAAATTAGCTTTTTTATTAGTTTTTTGCATTTGTTTTACAAAAACAACTGCACTTTTACTGGTGATTTCATCGTTGTGATAAGTTTTACTGTTTTAAACACTCATATTTGTGATCAGCGAAGTCTCCCTAGTATAACACTACCCCCCATGTACATGTTTTATGTTGTTTTGAAAAGTTACAGGGTCAATATAGAGCTTGCCCAATTCAGTTTGCCAGATTTGTTTGCTGGGTCTGTGTTTCCTTTTGAGACCATATGGTAGCCCAGGAATGTGAAATAACCCCATCATAGCACAACATTTTCAAATGTAGATAACCCAGGGTATTTCAAATGGGGTATTTCCAGTCTTTTGTAGTAGTCACTTAGTCACAAACGCTGGTCAAAGTTAGCATTTTTATTTGTTTTTTATAAATGTTTTTTTTTTAATTTCTATTATATATATATGTACAGTATATATATATATATATATATATATATATATATATAATAAGTTTGTGTGTGTGTATATATATATATATATATATATATATGTATATATATATAGATATATATGTATATACATATATATATATACACACACACACACACACACACATATACATATAATACGTGTGTATATAATATGTGTACACACACATACACACACTTTTATTTCCTATATATGTATAATATATTATAATTAAAGCATTTTACAATATATTATACATATATAATGCATATATATGATTTCATTATAAGTGTATTTTGAGATTTATATGTATATATCTCAAAGTACACTTAGAATGAAATCATATATATGCATTATATATGTATAATATATTATAAAATGCTTTAATTATTTTACAATATATTATACATTTATATGTATAATATATATATATATATATATATATATATTTTACTTTTAAGCAGCCGTGGGGACTGTCTGACAGGTCAGACAGTTGGCAGCTCCTAGTCTCCTATTGCGGCGATGTGATCATGGTGATCACATGGCCCTGGAGGGCCAGGGTGGCCAGAGCTGCTGCAGGGGGACTTCTGGGGTCTCCGACAAGCCCTCCGACTGCGATCGCTGCGGATCGCCGGTCCAGGTAAGTCCAGGGCTCCTATTTGCCGCGGTCGTACAAGGTACTCGATCCTCGATCCTTAACTACCGTTTTTTTTCATAGTACGTCCACGGTCGTTAAGGGGATATACATATATATATAGATATTTGTATATATATAGAATTTGTAAAATTTATTTACTGTATTTTTATATTTTTTAAACTTTTTTTAGAACTTTTTTTTTTTACTTTTTCCACCAGCAGGGGGACTGCCTGTCAGTTCATGTCGTCCCCCTGCTGGCAGCACTGTGGACACCTATGGCAGACATGTGACCACTCTTTAAGAGCAGTCTCATGGCCCCTGGGGGTCCTAAATTGGAGGGGGGGGCCAAGATAGTCCCCCCTAAGAAGAAGACTGATCGTCGGCAGGGGACTGGCAGCGATCGGTAAGTACATGGGGAGGGAGAGGGAGAGAGGGTAGAGGGTTAATTTAAAAAACAAAAAATATTTAATTATTTTTCCTAATTTGTTTTACTATTACTGAGTGCCTCGACAGGGTATCGGACACCTGCCTGATGGCTTCCGATACTCTGCCTCACTGCCGGGCTCCACGTGGAGCAACCCGGAAGTGATCACTCAATACTGGGGGTATTGGAGAACTCCGGCAGTAAGGGGGGTATTGCAGCGATGCCTCAACATCGAGGCATCGCTGCAATACCATTAGAGCTGCTGGAAGCGATCATGATCCACTGACAGGTGAAGTGAAACACTTTGATTATATTGTTTACGATGACACCTGTTAATGGGTGGGATTGATTAGGTAGCAGTTCTTGGATTTCATGTGTTGGAAGCAGGAAAAAGCCAAAAAGCCAAGTGAAAACTTGAGTGACTTTGACAAGGTCGAAATCGTGAAGGCTAGACAACTGGGTCAGAGCATCTCCTAACGGCAAGTCTTGTGAAGTGTTCCTGGTATACAGTGGCTGGAACAGGCCAGAAATGGTACAAGGAAAGACAACCGTTGAACTGGCATCAGGGTCATGAGTACCATCATTGCGCTCATTGAGCATGTGTGGATTGAAATCTAGCCCGTCTGGTTCGTTCACACAGCAGAACTACTATAGTTCAAAACATAATGCTTGCCATGATAGAAAGGTGTCAAAACACACAGTGCACAGTTTGCTGTAGGTAGGGCTGTGTAGCAGCAGAAGACAAGTCAGAGTGTCCCTGTCCACCGCATTCATGCGGATGTTACTTTGACAAGTACCAGCAGCCTAGAAATTGTTGCAGACCATGTACACTCATTCATGGCAATGGCGTTTTCTGATGGCAGTGGCCTCTTTCAGCAGGATAATGCACCCAGCCACGTGCAAAAAATGTTCATGAATGGTTTGAAGAACATGGCAAGGAGTTCAAGGAGTTTCCTTGGCCATCATATTACCCAGATCTCAATATGATTGAGTATCTGTGTGATGTGCTGGAACAACAAATCTGATCCATGGAGTTCCCACCTTGCAACTTGCAGGACTTAAAGGATCTGCTGCTAATGTCTTGGTGTCACATACCATAGGACACTGTCAAAGGTCTTGTGGAGTCCATGCCTTGATGCATCAAAACTCTTTTGGCAGCATGAGGGGGACCTAAATGATATTAGACAGGTTGTTTTAATGTTGTGACTGATCCATGTATTTATATAAATGTATATCTATATGTATGTATGTGTTTATTTACATATTACTGTTCAACTAAAGCATTATC
Organism: Pelobates fuscus; assembly: GCF_036172605.1. Classification (NCBI taxonomy): domain Eukaryota; kingdom Metazoa; phylum Chordata; class Amphibia; order Anura; family Pelobatidae; genus Pelobates; species Pelobates fuscus. The sequence goes on along the minus strand of NC_086319.1, from coordinate 305,461,694 downwards.
TCCATAAGGCATTCGTGAAAGAGGGCAGACAATGCCAGCCAGCAGTTTACTTTATGAACCAAAATGTCCTATCCTTGGATTCCCTGTGGCTTCATGATTTTGTTCAAAAAGTTAAATTTGGAAACTGTGTATGGTGTATGGTCTGTCATCCACTTGCATTATTGCTCTATTTTTTCTTATTCTGAATCTATAATTTTTGATATCTTCCTAGTAGAGAAAATACATCTCTGATTTCAGCCAAGTAGTGATATTTGTCAGTAACAGCTGAGTTGTATCCTGTATCAAACTTCAATTTGGCTATCCTAAATGAACAGAAGATTAGTCTTTGAATTGTGATTTGGAAACCGATGTAGGACTAGAAATTTCAGCGTTGTAAAATTTACAGAAGGACCGTGTAGCTGTGTGTCTCCATCCTCAAGGCACAACAACAGACAAGGTTTGAGAAATGCTTAAATCTTAGACTGTTAACAACCTCTAGTCTAACGTTAGCTTAAGGGACACTGTAGGCTCCGAGACCACTTCAGCTCATTGAAATGCTCTGGGTGCAAACTCCCATCACCCTTAACCCAGAGCATGTAATTATTGCAGTTTTTATAAACCACAATAACTCCTCCTCTAGTGGCTGTCTTGGTCCATTATCTGACGCTCAACGTCCTTACGCTCTGCATGAGGACCTCCAGCGTCAGATTTTCCCCATAGGAAAGCATTGAATAATGCTTTCCTATAGGGAAATCCTAATTTGCCGCGCATACGCATTAGGTCTCCCCCACCAGCGGACGTCGGTGGGGGAAGAGCATGGGGGAAGCTGAGCCAGAACTTCTGGCACTATAGTTTCCCTTAAGTACAATAATGTGGAGAAGAACATCAATGTAAACCTCAATCTGCAGCTTGTGGTAGTGCTACTCTAGAGTCATTGACAGTGTATGACGTGGCACAAGATTTAAATGACTGAGAAAGCCTATGGTGCATACTATGAAGTTGAACAACTGCATCGTGGTGGTTGTCCCCATCTAAGTGACTAAATCTCTCCTATATTTTTAGCACAGACCAGGTTAGACAAATCATTATTTATAGCTGCTTGCCAAGAAATTGTCCCCTGAGAAGCATGTCTCATCATCCTAGTTTTTTTTCCTGGTGTCCTACTTTTGGAGACACCAGGGGATTGTCATAATATAGTGTAGTGTGAGATTGCAGTACATGCTAACGGCCCTAGGACCATGCAGAAAGTGCTGTAACTGTGCTCTTTGCATGGCATATTTAGGGAAAATATGTGCCTAGTCCATGCTAAACTTGAATTAAATGTCCCGGTGTGTAGAGCATTGGTGGGAGAGAAACCCTTGGGAAATCTGGTGCTCCATACCTCTACTAATTATGATATGTTGGAAGAATGGCTTAATATAACTAGATAGATAGATAGGTAGATAGGTAGATAGATAGATAGATAATTTGTTTTCATAGTGCCAGTAATGGATGAATGATTCAAATTTTCAACTATTTTGTGCATTGAAACATGTCAAAGCTTCAGTTCGCTACCAACTGTCTTAACAAAGTTGAGGAAATAGGATTTTAGCTCATTATTATTTCTTTTCATTAATTAGGAACATCTGCCTTGTGAAAAGGTGGCTGGCATTTGTCACAGAGATAGCTGAGTTTGATAGGATTGCTTTGTCACTGTTTTAGTGCAGATTTTAACTTCTTAGAAACTGGATGAATTGTGAGGTAGCACTCAATATAGTTGGTTTTAAGCAAAGATTAACGAGCCGAGGCTCCATTATTGCCACCAAAGGAGTTAAGGACTGCCTATCTCCTCTTAATCATTTTGAGAGGCAGATGGTTGCTATTACCAATAATTGTGAAATAAATTATTTCTATGTTCGAAAATAGCTTGAGAGCTGGTTTTACTGTTATCATATAAAATATCAACATGTCTCAGTTGCTCATATACTAAGCTTATGAATTGTTTATTAACTCCATTCCATCCAATCCTATTTACACATAGATGGCTAAAGTCCACCATTCCTCTTTAGCTTGGTATACCTACATGACTGGTATCCTTTTCAGCAAGCCAAATAGATTAAAAACAGCCTTCTCAACGGAAAATCATTGATCCCTTTGCCACCAAGCAAAATGCCCCTGCTGTCTGCAGAGAGACTGCATGTGATGTGTGTTACCTTGTTCTCTCACACTGTACAGTAGACAGAAAGTATAGCTTCCAAGGTATAGAAATTCTACTTGTAACTCCGGCGAGGTTAGGAATGTGGAAACAAATATAGCCTTATGTATAAATTGGAATAACAGCCCAGCCTGAATTGAACTTTGGCATGCTAATTCCATCAGCGTGTGACATTATTACCACATTATAGCCATACATAGATGTTTTTGCATAGGTAGTAGTTTGAAATTCTACATTCCTATATTCTTTACAATATCCACGATTATCTTTGGCTATAAACATTTTGAAGGACTGCAAGACGTGCTATAATTTAATTTAAGAATACTTTATACACCAAAAATATTTCTGCAACAAATTAATGAATAAGTTAAATTGATATATATTACTGCACATAAGCCTAATTTAATGTATTCATTAATTAATGCTGATTTGCTCTTATTTTATCCTGTTTAAATTACATGGTGTCATGTCCTTTTTATGGAGAGTACTCTATAAAAAATGGGTTACATTTATTGTATAAGAATGCATGTAAGCTTAAAGGGACACTATAGTCACCAGAACCACTACAGCTTAATGTAAAGGTTCTGATGTCTATAGCCTGTCCATGCAGGCTTTTGAATGTTATTAATTGCTACCTAGTAACACCTCAAGTGGTAGTAACTCATATGGCCACTAGAGGTGCTTCATAGTCCAGTGCTGCACAGTGTACAGCACCTATGTTCAGTGTCTCCATGCTCTGCATTTAGATGCTCAATGCTCCCCATAGAGATGTATTGATTCAATGTATCTCTATGAGGATATGTTACTTGGTGTAGAGCATGCGCAATAGCATCCCAATGCTTTCCTATTGGAAAGCATTGGATTCATTGGATTGGCTGAGACCATCAAGATTGATGATATCGGCCATGGAGGTGGGGTCCGACTGGCTGACTGACTGGCACGGCAAGGGAGAAAAGGTGACTTTTCATGTTCATATGCCCAACACTGTAGTGTTCCTTTAATGAATAAATATTATTAGAATAAACTGCATTGTCAATTCATTCCATCAATATCTAATATGTTTCATAAGCAAGGATTATATCCCAAACACTAACCAATAGTTATGTGTTTCAATTAAAAACACACATAATTATATTAGGGATTGATTCATTAATTGCAGTGAACTGAAAACCAAATTAAGGCAAAAAGCTGATTTGTAAAAAAAAAAAATTCACCTCGGTTGTAGTTACAGCTTCACTATTTAAAAAAAATTAAATTTGCAAATCCATTTTTTTAATTCTCCCCAATTGATTATTTAGTGAATAAACCCCACAGAGGGTCATGTATCCTTTGGAATAAATAAACTGGTCTAAACTGGCGTAAGTGACAAAGGACATGTTCCGGCTGCTCTCCTTCCTGACACTGTGTCAGGTCCACTCATAGCAATCACACTTCCAAAAAGAGAGAGGGCTATCTGGGTCTGCTCTGCTCTGTGTAAACAAGGAACCACATAAAGAAATATAGTAGGAACTCCGTATGTCTAAAAGCCTCAGTGTCTGACACCTGTCAGGAGAATAGACAGAGATGCCCTTATCAATTACAGAGGCTCGGTGACACCACTGTCATGCTGTGGTGACAGGCATGTCTTCAATATTCTGTTAACCAGCGTGTTACTAGAAGGAACACAACATCTTCGGCTGCAATTATTACCATCTGTATATGGGAAAAGATTAATTGTTACTTGCTCACCGGGTGTGCAAATAGGACTGAAAAAAAATACGTAATAGGCCAATTTTTTAAGGAGTACAATTTTTTTTAAACTAAAAACTTTAAGGTCAGGGGTTTGGTTAATCCATTTTACCCTCAATTTTCTATTTTGCATTTGTTTCCTTAATCTGCTTTAGTTATGATTCCTGATTTTAACATTATTCCATAATATAGGCTTGTTATATTCAGAGTAGTTTTATCTCCATTAGAAACATTTTTATAAATCCTTCTCCAGGGAAATAATTCAAGTTCATCTACTACTTCTCTCATAAGAAAATTGTTCTTGACTTCATTAATCTTTTATATTCTGGTGGAGTTATCAACTAGTCTACCAGAGGAAGGTTTAATGAAGTATTTAAAAAAACAAAAAACAAATCATTACCACGCAGTTTATTTTGAATCTGTGATGAATAGGTAAGACAAAAAGTTTAATGTCCAGATGGTTGCTCAGACAAACTCGTTTTCCTGGCACTAGAGAATCCTGCAGTACCCCCCATCCCACGTCGCTGAAGGGGTTAAAATCCCTTCAGTCACTTACCTGAATCCAGCGCCGATGTCCCTCGGCGCTTTGTAAGGTTCCGCCCATGCTCCTCTCCCGCCAGCGTCCGACGACTGGGGAGACCTAATGCGCATGCACGGCGATTAGACTTTCCTATGGGGATTCCAGCAACGCATAGCGTGAGGACGTCTAGCGTCGTTTAGTTGACCAAAAGTCATCTAAGAAGCCGGAAGTCCCTCTAGTGGCTATTTGGTAGACAGCCACTAGAGGAGGACTTAACCCTGCAAGGTAATTATTGCAGTTTATAAAAACTGCAATAATTACACTTGCAGGGTTAAGGGTAGTGGGAGTTGACACCCAGACACTTCAATGGGCTGAAGTGGTCTGCGTGCCTACAATATCCCTTTTAACAAAAGTAAATTTACACAGTTTTTATTCATATTCATCTAGCTTTTACAGAAAAGACAGTGGTAAAAGCTTTGTGTTTATATTTATACCCTTTTTTTGAATTATTTTCAATAGTGTATGAAATAATACATACTCATAATAATAAGTGACTTTTTTCTAGCAAACAGTGAGACATTAGCAGATATTAGAATAATAAGGGCATATTGGTAACTTTATGTGTAATTTACGATATCTACTGGCATTTCTATAGATACTGCATCCCAAAAGGTCATCAGGTTGGGAAAATAATGACTAAATGTGGGGATAATGTACATAATGTATAGAAAGGGAAGAGGGAGATGGGCCAGCAGTTACAGTTCCTCTGCAAAATACAGAGGGAATGAGCAGAGCGCTTGCAGAGAAATGTGTTTGTGTGATTGGTGAAGATCACCACTGGAGTGAAGGAGAAGTAAATTGGGGTTTAAGAGGGCCCTTTAAAAAAGGAAACATAAATTTAGCCTTTGTATAGTAATAATATTGGAAAGAAGGGGTTAAATAAACAGCAGAGGTTTAATAAATATCATAAATGCCAAACGTGCATCTAATATAGATTCCACATGTTGAACGCAATAAACACCTTCATTATTCACTATAGTTTGACATTTGTCTCACTGCTCAAGCCAGAGACAGTGTTTATAAGGTTTTCTTGAGGTGCATTTAAAGTAAGATCTATCAATCTGTCTATTGGTTTGTCTGTCTGTCTGCCCTTCCATCTGTCCGTTCATCTATTCATCCATCATCATTATTATTTTGTACAACCTGGATGAAAAATGCATAAATCAGAATATTGTAATAGAAATTGGTTGAGAAAATCATGGATACGATCATTCTGTTATGGGGCTCATATCTATCTCGCATAATCCTAATAAAATTTGCTTTGTTTTTACATGCAAAAATCAGAAAGTTAAATTTTTACTTTTCAACCAATAGAGTTGTTCTCTTTTTTGTTGTTGTCATAACAACCAGAAATTTTTATATAAAATAATTACTTTCAACAGCATTGCATGTGAAATCTCTGCTAATGGGGCGTGTTGTGTTTGATGCAGATCATTAATCAGCTGATTAAGGCCAAGTCAAAACCAGCAGCATATCACGGCAAGCAAAGAAATTAAAGGCAACAGAGCAAGGAACAAAAATGGACCCAGGATTTTACAATATGCAGTTTGGTGCATTTTTCCTTTGATTAAATACTGATGCTATCAGACGCTGGACACCACTACTTCATGAAAAGTATCCAAATATACTCACATATCACGGATAAAACTGAAAAAATACAGACACATTGCCGAGTTGCAATATCCTGGTGAAGGCCAGAGATGATGTATGTCTTGCACCCAGGTATTCAATGCGATCCCACCACACTAACTTATAAAGGGCGTGCAGCAATGTTCCGTTCCCCAGCACCCACCTCCGACAGTCACATGTGGGGAGCAACTCCCCGTACGTAACTTTGAAAGCACCATACTAGTGATCTTTCTTTTAAAAGTAGGTAGCTGTTTTCATAGGCAGCTGCCTGATGGAAAAATGAACAAAAAAAACAAAACAATAATAACCTCCTGCTCCCCCCCCACCCACTGTAAAGAGCCCCAAATCAGGTGCTTATGTCCGCAAAGCCCCCCAAAAGCAATGTCAATGGATACAAGGCTTTATAAAACATTGGCGTAAGTGGGACATTTCATGTTGACATTTAGACTATTTAGATTAAAGGAACAATGGTGATTAACAAGGTATCTCCATTTAAGTTGATTTGCAAGTCATTTGCAGTTGTTACATGACAGTAAGTTATCAGTTCAGATGTTCTCTGCTAAGATAAATCTCTCATGGGACTCATTTGGTTCTACAAATAAAATGGAGTCTTCTGCCCAAGGCATGATAGAAGACTCGATCTCATTAGGTAAGGGATTTCTAGGGTTTAGACATTACGATGGCAACTTTTCCCCCTGTAAATCGTGGTACTAATCCCAATTATGGCTGTGCAATATTCATTAGTGTTAACTTTGAGCTTTAGTATATTCATCCATTGGTCATGAAACTTTTCCAATTAAAATAGCGCATAGAAAAGCTCCATTGATCCCATCAGACTGTAAGATAACCATTTTATCTTGGTACTATATTATTGGGTTCCTGGATCCTACTCATAGCTTCTGGTTGCTCCAATATTTATTACTTAAAACAGATCTTAATGAAGAAATAATTAATTGTTTCAGAGTCCTAAATAGAAGTTCATCTAGGATGGAATTAATTTAATTTTGGGGCATCATGATAATAATCTGTAGGTGTTAAAATCACAGCCATACGAACTCCCCAAATAGAAAGGAGGAGAATGCTCCACACTGGTCAAGATCAAGGTCGTCAAATAACATACAGGTGCACTGCAAGTCTACCTGCTCTGTGGCAAAACGTACATATATCTCCAGTATTACACCTATGTCATTTATAGTTTCTCATGTCAATATTTCTGTTGTTCTTACATCCATCCAATGTTCTCAATATTTCTAATAATTGTTTAGAAACTGTATAAGAATTATTATGGTCTATATTGAGTTATTAATCTGCTATTCTGACCTGGATAAATAATGTGTAGGAATTCACACAGCTTTCCCAGAAGGCCAGAAAACCAAAATGTATGATTCTGGTCCCTTAAGTTTAAATATTGGATGTCAAGATTCCATTTCAAGATCAAAGCTATCCATGTCCATAATAATATTGTATTTTCACTGTCCTGCCATCTTCTCCAGTAGTCCATTCCTTGGACCAACCACCTGTGCAAAGTACCCCATCCTTGAAAAAAGACAATATGCATAAACTGCATAATTCTGGGCCTCTCACAATGATTGAACTTTTTGCCCACATTGGACACCATTCCTATAACGCTGTAGACAATTATCTCATATTTACAGCAGGCAGAATTCTATAGCCTTCTTTACATTTATTGGTAAACATAAAGCTACTGACAACCACATGCAAAAACAATTGGATTCACGCACGGCCAGACATTAAAACACAAACCCACGTTGAGCCACATGAATAAATAAAAAGGGCCACTTACAACCACATATTATCTGAGACTCAGCCCAAATAAAACACATGAGTAGCCAGCCACTAAAACAATTTCGGAACTCTTTTCCTAACTGCAGGGTAAAACACACAGACTAACTTTCAGCCCCGCGCAAACACACAATCCCACTATCACACACAGTGAAACAAATAAAGCTGCAGACAATATATTAAACAAACAAGCTTGCATGCAAATTCCCAGTGAACAACATTTAGCCAGTAAAACCTACAAACCTTTCACAGCAAAACACACAGCACACTCTCAGCCGGGTAGGAAAGATTGTTTACTATAAAGTGAATTGTAGAGATTTGACAATAGAATAACAGTCTTAGGAAACTTAAACAGAAGTATCCAAGCTGGAGAAGATTTAGAAAATATTTCAGTTTGGGTTATTTTGACCTTAAATTTGGAATTATTTTGTAAATAATATGCTTTACTCTATATTTCTCTACTTTTGTATTTTTCCCCATTTCTCCTATTACTGTATGTTTTCCATTTCTTTTGTGTCAGTTTCCATTTCTCTCTGTTCCATTATATCTTCTCTTTTCCCCATCTAGCCCACCACATGCGTGCTTCTATAGCCCCCCCCCCCCACCCCCCCGTGCCTCTCTGTCTTTCCCCATCCACCGACGACTTGTATCCCTCTTCTGGCAGTGCGAACTTGTATCTCTGCCAGGCTACTTTACTGAGGTTGCAGCCTTCAGTGGCAATGCTGTTTGCGTTGGGAACGGGAACATGGCATAACATCATATCTTTGCTCTCTGTATCACACACAGCATTTGGTGGGAAAACTGAAGAGTCTTGGCAGAGTAAAAAGCATTATATGCCAGGACTGAAACCCACAGAATGCTGCTCAACTGCATTACAACTGAAATACAAAAAAAGTCGGACTACTATTTTGGCAAGTTCTGGTCGCCCACAGTGGAATCCTCGTGTTTCCTGATTAACCAGTCCAGCTCTCTAAGTACTGGTGGACTCCTGGAAATGTTCATGTAACATTTTTGCAACCGCCAGTTTATATTGTAAGGTAGCAAAGACATAAAAAAAGATTTCAAGCTCACTAGAATTCACTGACCACATATTCTACTAGATCCCCAGATAACATCACTCATATTTTGTAATGGATCCCAAATTTGTACCTCATTCTTAAAGGGATACTATAGACCTCGAAAACACTTAAGCTTTCTTAAGTGCTTTATTGTGAAGAGGATGTCCTCTTTCGTTTTACAAAAAGTGCAATTTGCATTTTTATTAATTAACCTTGTTAAACCCCCTTGGCTGTCAATCAGACAATATGTCCTGTTACTTCCTGGTTTGGTTAGCTCAGTTGAGCTAAACTCAGGAGTCAGGCAGTCATAACGCCTGCCTTGCAAAGACTTCTCATTGAGCTGCATTGGGAAGTCAGTGATTGGACAGCCACAGAATGTCTAGGCGGAGTTAGGAGAGGGCTTGCAAAGGCTGCAGACAAGAAAACTACAGCTTTTACAAGATATTTTAGATGTACTACCAATGAAAAAATGCTCCATTAAATGCCTGCATATTTATATTGTAGCATGTGAACTAAACAGTGATTTTTAATTTGTTTTTATTTAGGCAGTGGTGCATTCCTTTAATTCTCACCCTTTTCTTCTCAAAAAAATTTAAATGAGCAATAAAAAAAAAAGTTAATTGTGCACAGTTTCCTACACATCATTTATGGGTGCTTACAAAAGATACACACTCCATAGCTGTATTTTAATTCAAAAGAAACCTGAAGTATGGAATGTTAAAAGGCATGATTAGACCAGTTCCGGCTCTAGCACCTAGAATACAGCATTTCCTACTTACTCGTAAAAATGACAGGTAAATCTGACCCTATGTGTCAGGTTTTAATGATAAAGCTGATAGAATTGACTTTTTTATTAATGTTATCTACTAGCACAATGATCTTCATGGTAATTTTTTAATTCCGATATAAACAATTACAGCTAATGTGTCCATATTTTACTTGCCTTTGATGAACTGCTGGTATTTTTTTTTTAATCACAGCTATATCATAACTGGCGAATCCATTCAGTTAAAGATACATACAGTGCTTCAGAGGCACGCTGAAAGGGCAACACGAGCCACAAAATAGCCCACAGGCTCGCTTTTAGCAGCTGTGGTACTCCTTTCATTTGATATAATTGCAGGGGAATCTACTTTTCCTGTTCTAACCTTGTTTATTAAGACTGGCAGCCAGGGAAATGATAGCTGGTAAGACAACTTTGCAAAATGAGTCTCACGAATCCGTGTGAGATTGTATATTAGATTTCTGTTTACTTAAATGAAACAAAAATAATAAAAGCAAATTATCTCATTAGAGCCAGTGACTGCAGATACTAGCTGTTTCTTTATCGGATTAACAAGACACATCAGATTAAATGGAACAATTAAGTAGCTCTAAGATTTCACAATGCATTCTAGCTCACAGTTCTTTCTTTTGACTCTGTTTAGCTTAGGTTACCATGCAATTGTTATCCCCCCTCCCCCCCCTTCCAAGCAGCCTCCCCTTCCACCTCCCCTTACTTAGAAATCATGATCCTATGCCGATTCACTTTAATTATTTAATTGATAGGTTTTATGTTGCTAAAATACCCTAGGAAAAAAAATATAAACTTAGTGTATCTATACCCCCCCCCCCCCCCCCCCCATCTCCCATTACTTTTCAGTTTTTAAATGGTTGTGATTTTGTTGGGTTATATTTCTTAAAATTAGGTTTTGATTTTACATAAACCCTTAACGCACTTAGGGACTTTTGTGTGTTATTATAATTTTCTTTTAATGCAATAATGATGATTGTATTCAGCATCTGCAAGATGTTAACATAAGTCCTTTTTGATAGTTTGTAGCAGATGATGCTTTCAATTTCTTGATTCGAAATTCCATTGGCCAACATAACATTATTTCCTTTGCAGCCGCGAGTCTAGCATCAATGAAGGGAAGAATTATGTTCTATTAAAAAAACATGTTAAGTAATCACTGAAGTGAACCAGAAAAGGGCTCTCATCTGTAAGAGGCCATGGGCAATATTCCCATTTACTTAACCTTAAAATCAGGACTTGGTGATCTGCTTATAATTGCAACTGCAAACCAAATGATTTTCAAAATGATACCAACACAGAAGAGAAAGTTTACCATTACAGGAAATGTTGAATACCGCGACTTAACCCTTTGCAGAGCAGAATGATACGCAATATTTATAAAAACACCACTAGGCCACATGACAAGCACAACAAACTCTGCAACATTATATTACACATACAAAAATATTAATAGTCCACTCTTAATGAAATAATAATTATTAACATATAACACAGTACACTACCTTTTCACAAATATATTTCACTTATTTGTATCGTAAATTATATTCAAGAATTTACTAGAATTTTTTACATGTGAGATTTTAGTTCTTATTTGAGGTCTTATTACAAGAGCAGTCGGAGCACCAAAATAACTTCATTTTAATGGAACTTATATTTGTGCGTAGATGTGCCTCTGCAGACTTCAGAGAAAAAGGTCTGTTTTATATTTTGCAATTCCTGTAGTAACTGTCAATTAGACAGCTCCAAGAGCTTTGGCCTAAAATAGATTCAATAATTGAATGTATTTTACATTCCGTGTCAGACTTGAGTGTGTAAGCAATGCTTCTCATGCAATGTAAGTCTGCAGTGCTTCTCTGTTAGACGTACTTGACTGAAAAAAAAAAGTAATTATGCTTGATGACTTCACAGTAGAAGCATAGGGCTCCAGTGAGGAGTCTGTTTCTTTGATGGACAACAGGTAAGTTTAAGTGAGTTTTGAAGGCTTTTTTCTTTTAAAAAATCTAAATACTTTAACAGTGGTTAGAATTTTTTTTTCTTTAATAGACAGTTCCTTTACAACTGTAAGAATCTGGACTACCAGACAAAACACGTCATCTATTGCCTATTAAATCTACTCGATTCTTCTTGTATACATAGAATCTCGTTGTTGAGTCCATCTAGATAGAATATCTGGTAGTGTTCACTTGCCTATAAGGGGTCTAAAGCAGTTGCCCTCAAAATGTAGTCCATGGGCCGCTGGTCATTTATCTGCATGTAGGTTTGGAAAATGTTTCTGCTGACTTTTACCTAACCTTGTTGTATACATTGTAATTGATTAAGGTTTGTTTAGTTTTATTAGACTAGAATCTTATGACTCCAGTGTATGCATAGACACCCCCTCACACACTCTCTTTTGCGACATGCCGGAAAAGGAGCAGGGAAGAGACAGCCACACCATCACTATTTTATAGACGTTTGTCTCTGGAAGCACAAAACAAAACCACAAAAAAACAACAGTTGTAGCAATTTGCAAGTTACTTAGCAGAGTAAAATTGAATAAATAGTCAGAATTCCCTTTGAAACTCCTATATATTGTATTTCAGTTATATATATATTGTATTTCCCCCCAGAAACTAGTCGTTTGACTCAGCCTTACTGAATTCTGACCACCTCATAGATCAAACTGTTTGGGGGGATGAGTCATTTGCCAATCAGTTTGATGAAGCCATAGTTTAATCTTTATACACAGCTAATAATGCAAAGCACAATCAAATTGCTTTTGTATTTGACTGTTATGCAGCTGCAGTTCTCAATAAAAGAGCTATCGCAACATGCAATCCATTAATTGTTAATACAGCACAACCCAGAATGCCACCCTATAAACCTTCCGTGTCATAGAGCTGACAGCCTGTTAATCTCTGCAAGTCATTGGTTAAACTGCAATGTAACAGAATCCCTCTTTTAGCAACTGACTCTTAGATAGAAGCACACTGGGGGACATTTAACAATAAAAAAAGACAAGCTTAACACGATTTAAAGATACTTTTTTTGTTGAGAACAAAAAGACTTAGAAAAAAATATAATTCTGAGTGCTAGAATTTCTAATTGAAGACCAAACCCCATTGTTAATATTTCCCCAGAATATAGAGTATTAAAAATGTTTTTTTTATTTAATTAAGTTTTAAGTCTCAAGTGGTGTTTTATTATAGAAAGGGTAGTACTTGCAATACTAGCGACCCTGCCTCTCACTTTTAAAACAAAAATATCTTCAGATGCCTGCAAAACGGTAACGATGTATAGTCCGTTGCTTTAATACGAGAGGTGTTTAGTATGAAGCAGGTAATGTATATTTATTTTTAGAATAATTTTGTGAGTTAAGTATTTGAAATACTAACATCAGTTTATCTATATATGTAAACCACATGATTTTATTCACCTGGATAAAATATATATATATATACATATATATATATATATAAATATATATATATATGTATATATTTTTGTTGTTTTCATTGAGAACATTGAGAATCGTTGAGCCTTTCTCTGTTATTTTTTTTAATTTTTTTCCTTATTATATTTTTTTGTTGTGTCTAAAACTTATTGTGCTCCACTAGGTAAAATGACTTTTGCAGAATGTCATTAAGAAAATGAAACAGCAAAACAAATCATGCATTAACACCTACATTTTTTACAGATGTCTCCTAATGGCATTTTCAAAAATAACAGTAAGGAGAGGTTTTGATCAGTCCTTTTACTAGTGACTTGTGAAACATTAGACAGCCTAATAGGTTGCTAGGCAACATGTCATTCACATAGGTAGTGTACAAGCCAATTTAAATGGAGATACAATGCATATATCATGATTTGATCTCTCTGATCACAGAAAGGATATATCTGGAACTATGTTTCTTTCTGTCAGTGGTAAACTTTTAATTCAAGCAGTTTGGTATTTTATTGGGAAAGAGAAAAAAAAAACACTTGTGAAAATGTTTGCACCTTGAAGGTTCCTGTTGCAAATAGAATTTTATTTTTCCTCAGAGGTATACGTTTAATATACATGCCAGAAAATGACTTGGTGACAAAATACACTGTCGCAATGTGAATACACAGATTTTGAGCTATACATGTTCTTTTGAAATTACACTGATACAATACGCGGTTCTCTACAGACGATGGACTGTGATGATTAACAGTCCAGGCACAACCTGTAAAATTATTGTTAGAAATTCTAGTTGTGCTTTATATTTCTTGTAGTGTATTTTAGATTTTACGTTACAACCTATTTCTTTACCCTCCCCCCCCAAAAAAAAATTATTTAGCATCAACAGGAAATTGCTCCCTGTTTTCCCTTCTTTATAATTAATCTTTAAACAGGTTCTGTCAGTCACATGTAATCTGGTGATAGGCCTCAAGTATGGTAACAATAGAAAAAAAATAAACCAAATAAAAAATATTCTTTCACTCGTTTGGGTTATAATATTTGTGACTCAAGAATGTTAGAGAATAGCATGTCTCACAGAATAAGGTTCCTTCCGATAAAAATGTTAAATATCCTACTGTCAATGGAATTTATTTATTTATTTGTTTGTTTCCTACCTTTTTACTGCCCGTTTCATCTTTTTTTTTTCTTTAGGGTTGTAAATCTACAGATCCTCTTGATCATCCTATGTTTTCATCAATGTGTAAAAGCAACCTTCACGAAAAGGGGAAGCAGCCTTTGCTTATGAAATTGTTGGATGGCAAAATGTCTGCGGAAGGGAGATGTACAATGTTACACTCATATGGGTGGAAAAAAAAGTGTTACAAATAAACTTATGATTCAATAAACTAAAACACAGTGAGAGAAATATATAGAGAAAGGACATACAAAATGAGAGAAAGGGGAAAGAGTGTGTGAGAGAGACTATTTGTGTGAGAGTGTATATGTCTATAGTTGTCTTTATTTAGGCCTATCCACAGTTTAGTTGTCCTCTTGCCTTGCAAAGCAGCTGGTCTCTGACCTCTAAATTCTTTTTAAAAAAAAGGGAATTCTTTTCAGATTTTAAGTTCCTCCTTTTACTACCCTCCCACTGACACCATCCTATTCAATTCTGAAGATAACTTTATTCAACAACACATCATTGTATCAAGTTAAATAGAAAAACTGCTTCTCCATTCTTTAGACTAGACAGGCCAGTTATGTCTTATTTTGCTGGATGCTTGGCCTACTTTAGGCAGTGATGGGGAGCTAAGAGGGCAAATGGTATTCGTCCCATGCTCAAAAGAATAATAGGACATATTGTCTTCTGGTCCCAGGGTGTGCATCATATGATTATTCTTCTGTGTTTCATTTTTGTTCAATACTTGCTTTTTTCCAAAATTCAGATTGCAATGGTAGTAAAAAAAATCATGTTTTAAAAATATCCATCTATACATTCTCTTATCTAAACCTACCCCCACCAAGGAGATACATCCCAACACAGGGATTTGTATAAAAGTGATGTAGTGCAATTGTGCAACTCTGGGGCAAAGTTCGAAAAATGGAGCAATTAGCAGGGATATTCCATATGTTCCACAGTGATTGTTCCATGTCTCGTGTTTTACACATAACCCCATTAATATGTGCCTTTAGCATGGTAAATGAACATCTGTGTCTACATGTGTTCTTACAATTGTGACATCTTGGCACAGATTCATTTTACCAAGGTGTTATACCGCGACATTCAAAAGAGAAAAAGGTATCATGCCAGGTCTTACAGGTAATATATATTATAGTACATATAACGATTCATTTATTAAAGTAGAAGTCATTGATTTCACTTTGTTATTGAAATACTTTCCTAATCCCTAGAATGTGTTGCCCATTTCCTATAAATTACCTTATTTAGTTCAGAAGACCTTCTTCTTATCACAGAATAATTTTAATGGAACTCTAGAGTTCTCCATTATTATGGCACAAAAAAAACCAGCTAAAGGTCACAAAAAAATATCTTCCCTGATAGAGAATTAATCAAGAAGGAATCTCAGTGAAATCCAGTTCTTTTATAACGTATTACTCAGGTACTCAATCCCCCAAAATAGGCTTTGTTGGTGAAAGCAACCCTTATTGCTAGGTTCGCTACTCAGGGTTGCTCAGATTAGGTTCCTTTATTTAAAAAAAAAAAAAAACAGAACTTTCATGCTCCTTATCATATTGTGTTATTGTGTATTCCTGCCTAATAACAAAGTTCATTTTCAAGTTTGAATAAAGCTCTGAATTAATAGCATAGGTGAGACCTAATATGCTTCTCAATGTTCATGTAATAAAAGGGTTAAAGTATTGGACCAAAAATCTCATAGCTGCTAAACATATATAAAAAAAAAAAAGAAAAAAAAAAGACGGGACTGAACGAAAAATAAACATTTAAATGCAGTTTAAGTACTTAAAAAATAATAATAATAAATAAATAAATGAATAAAGCAAATTAAGAAAAAAAATCCGAAAATTGCAGATGATATACATCTTACTTTATCTGTGACAAATTAAGTCAGCAATCAAAGCCACACACAAACACACATAAATATATGTCTATCTATCTATCTATCTATCTATCTATCTATCTATCTATATATATATATATATAGATATATATATATATATATCTATATATATATATATAATGTCTGTCCCTTGTATGTCTGTAGTGACCGTCAAGACAAAAAAACCTGTGAGACTTCACGATCGCAAATCAAAGAATAAACTTAAATTATTTCCTAGCTGCCTGTAGCCAGCGGCCTGAGTGTTTGAGCTACTAACATTTGGAAGGATCTGGGCGTATTCAAAAGGAGAAAGTTTATACATTTTGAGCTGAAAGTTCCAAAGCACTGTTGATATTCAAATGTTTATTGTGCAAAATCTGGGATAAGCCTTAGCATCAGAGTACCCTTAAGTGTCTACATCTATGGTTAATTCCCCTTAGCTTTGAGATTTTCACAAAGGACTAATCCAATACCTCTTCTTTTTTTTTTCTTTTTCCAAGCCAAGCCTGTGCTATTTTCTCTCACATAAACTAACAACCCTGTCCCATCTCATAGCAGTCCAGGTCAAAGAGAAAAAGCTCTGTGTTTACACTTCACCCACATTCTGTGTTACTTGGCTGAGGATAGCAGGAACGTTAAGTGTTTCCCTAGGCCTCAAACCATCTTTAGAAAGAAAAATAAGCTTTTAGAGATTGGAAACATAAGATTTTATAGACTACAAACACAAGAAATGTCAAACAGGCCTTTAATATTTTTTTTTTCATTCCAAAATAACCTCCTGTATTATCGTTTCTTCTGAGAGTTGGTATTATTTAAATGATTAACTATTTCATAACATGGATGCTCCCACAGACACTGTGTTTTTAAATTTCCCCGGTATGTCTCAATGCACACATTTTTTTTTTTTTAAATGTTTCATTTAATTTAAGTTTTATTAAAAAAAAAAAAAGACTTTTTTTTAACATCCATATGGTTCTATTCATCTATTGAAGAAAGGCAGGGTTAAATATGTTCAGCTTTGTAACCTGAACAAGTTTATTATGAGGCTGTAATTTATTTGAAATCTAGGGAAAGATAGATAGAAATTAGCAAAAGAATTGTGCGCGTAGTGAAAATGACAGAAAAAATGAGTACAACAGGAGAGATCTGATTTAAATTGCAATGTTATATAATACTTTGTATTCATTTATCGTCTGTTGATCAAACCTGCCATGTTTTACATACGCAATCTAATCAACATCATTATCTTGACAGTTGTAGTATAATAGATCATTTGTTGCTGTTTGTCATGAATAAAAACAAGATTCATTTCAAGCCAAACTTACCTGGGTAGAGTAATTCAAAGAACTTTAAATGAAATCCCGAGAAATTATTTGAAGACAAATTGGTTTCATTTGTAATTTTGACTTCTTCCTGGAATGATTTGGAGACTATTCAGTGACCAGAACATCCCGTCAGACATAGACAACTTCTGGAAAGATGCCAAAGTGTTCGAATAAGTAGCAACAGTTTGATTGATGTCTATAGAACAGTTTAAATTGTGAAATTACTGTAAATATTTTTCAAGTTCCACTTTGTGGATAATTGTGCTACTGTTCTTTTAATGCCTTCTGTTTTTGCAGGATAACAGAAGACTACAGAACATATTACACACATATGTAAGTATACTTTGGGATTTTTTTTTTACATGTGATTTTTTTTGTGTTTTATTAGGAGCTGTAATAAATAGTGACAGTTGCATGTTCTTTAACCCCTTAAGGACCAAACTTCTGGAATAAAAAGGAATCATGACATGTCACACATGTCATGTGGCCTTAAGGGGTTAAATTATTTATTCCACATTGCACATTGAATATACAGTGGTGGACAATATGCATCTTGCAGAGCAGCACGATTTGTATATTAAACACAAGGAGGGACAAAACAGCCCCAGCAAAGGAAAAACATAGAGTTTAAATCTCAACAGTATATATGAATAGGAGATTAGTTGCAGTAAATGTGCAGGTTGCAGGTAGAAGATACGTCCTTTAATTGTAATATTCCTACACCATGGCATGTATAATGGTAGTATGCAATATCACATTTATTTACTCCTTAAACATGTAATAAACATATTTTTATTGTTACTATTGTTATAATTATATACTGCTTTAAACAATTATATGAAATTGGTTTTGGGAATTGAAGTTCAGTTGTTAGCTTTCAACAGTATATTGCTGGCAATTGAACCTCATATCCAAGAAATCCATTCACTGTTTACGGGATACGCTCAGCCCTGCCATAGACAGGTAGAATCAGTCCTTGTCTTTTTTTGGTCTGGTATGGTGAGAGACCACTTCAGGTAATGCACAACTTGGAAACATTTTGCATATTTTTACTCCAGTCTATATGATTAAAAAACAGGCTAAAGCAAGCCAAAAAAACGCACCAAATTAAGGGAATTGGAAAGCCCACATACTTACGGAAAAGCTTGCCACATGAACAGCACCAAAGGTATTGAACAGAGACTTGCGAGTCTCCCGCTCCGACGCCCTATGATTAAGTCTAAGTTTATGTAAACAGTAATAATTGATGAAGTTAATCATATGTACAAAACTAAATATTATAAAGGACCTGCGTGTCCGTCAACATTGTGGGCCTGCAAACCCGAGCGAATATCCGCATGCTCTGCAACCAATGCTAGCGCACGTTGTTCAACTGTTATCAAACTCAACATGTCTTCTGAGACCTGCGAGTCCCACTGTTACTTAACTTTGACAACACAAATAAAAATCATATTTACAAAAAAAAAAAAAACAGGGTAAAATCCAGCAGTAAAGGAACATCCATTGTACAGCGCTATGGAATCTGATGGCGCTATATAAATAACAAAATAATAATAACACAATAGTGTTAGGAATACAAAAACGGTTTCCTAATGCAATAGTGTCCTGCGAACTATGTATATATCTGCCCCATCCTCCCCATTAAACATTTTTTTTGTACTTATCTGTCAGCCATTGTAGTTCTAGTCACTGTGCTGCCACCCTGCCACCCAGGCTGTTCTGTCTCTGCTCCCCCTCCCTCGCGTGCAGCTTAATGAGACTGGGGCCGGAATATGACGTCATATTCCAGCCCCGGTCTTTTTCTAGTGCGCGAGGGAGGGGGAGCAGAGACAGAACAGCCTGCTCCCCCAGCGGCCGCCAGAAGAGTTTCCCCTGTGGTCGTCATCCAAGCTCTCCATGCAGCCGCAGGACACCTATCAGTCTGCCCACCCACCCACACAGGTAGCAACAAGTGTCTGTGTCATGCTGTGTGTGTGTGTGTCTGTCATGCTGTGTGTGTGTCTGTCTGTCTGTGTCATGGTGTGTGTGTCTGTCTGTGTCATGGTGTGTGTCTGTGTCATGGTGTGTGTGTGTCTGTCTGTCATGCTGTGTGTGTGTCTGTCTGTCTGTGTCATGGTGTGTCTGTCTGTCTGTGTCATGGTGTGTGTCTGTGTCATGGTGTGTGTGTGTCTGTCTGTGTCAGGGTGTGTGTCTGTGTCATGGTGTGTGTGTCTGTGTCATGTGTGTCTGTGTCACGGTGTGTCTGTATCATGGTGTGTGTGTCTGTCTGTGTCATGGTGTGTGTGTGTCTGTCATGGTGTGTGTGTGTGTCAGTCGTGGTGTCTGTGTGTGTTTTTAAAAATAGTGTTTTACTCACCTTTTTTTTTCCAACGTTGTGCTGGTCTCTGCCTCTATGACTGAGATCATCAAGCTTGATGATCTCAGCCAATCCGCACTGACACAGGAAGCGCCTCTAGTGACTGTCTGAGTGTCTGTAACTAGAGGTGTCACTAGGAAGCAATGTAAACACTGTCTTTTCTCTGAAAAGTCAGTGTTTACATTCAAAAGCCTGCAGGGACAGGCTATAGACACCAGAACCACTACCTTAAGCTGTGTGTGTGTGCGCCTGCTAGTGAGTGAGCTTGCTTGCATGTGTGTGTGTGCCTGCTAGTGAGTGAGCTTGTGTTTTTATGTCAATGAGCTTATGTATATTAGTGAAATTGTTTGTCTTTGAGGCTGTGTATCAATGAGCTTGTGTGTGTCAGTGAGATTGTCTGTGTCTGCATGTGAGTATGCTTACTGTATAATTAAATGTTTTACTCTGGAACGACCAATATTTTATATTAGAAAAAGCAATATATATATATATATAAATAAACTCAATCATCTGGGGTGGCAAGACATAGCCTTACATATTACATGCAACAATATATGTCGCAATGACTTATGGGGCTGGCATAGATTTTTTTTTCCAGGGCTGCTTTGTATCCCCAGTCCGGCCCTGGGCATGCTGTGAAAAGATCACATTGTGCTTCTTTTCTGTTTTGCTTATCCTCTTGTATTATGTGCAGGTTCTCCTGATGTGGATCACAACAAACAACAGAACCAGTTCCGTTTTTCCATTTAAAGCAATCACATGGAAACAAGTTGCAGATTTTCAGTTTTGCTTTAATTTTGCAAGTCAAAAGCAACTCACGACTTTTAGTGAATGAACCCCTGTGTTCATTGCATTTGTAAAAAAAAAAAAAAAAAACAAGTCTATTTACTGTAAATTGTCAGGAATTCACAAATTTTTCAATTTTGTTTGAGTTAAGGACATTTCACAGTTTAGTGAAACACCCTGAATAAACCTGGTATATTTTTTGTATGGTATCCGATAAGTACCATTTAAAGGGTTACCATGACTCCTGCATGTGCAGTGTTTATGTAAGAAATTTGCTAGTGTTAAACCTGTGCATATTTTTTTTATTCATGATCAACACGTATAGTATGCTTGTGATGGACACACAATGGCATCACGTCTCTCAAATGCGTCCAAGAACTACTTATAGCCCATCCTTCAGGACGTCCCTTCCACTCTAGTGATATTAAATGATGTCACCAGAGCAGGAGATCTTGACCTTGCCGAGGGATATCAGGTTTACTTAATTGTTCGATTCTTTATTTTTTTGTAAAGAGGGGAACGTGACAGAGAGTGTTGCTACAGTCAAAAACAGTGTTTTATTAAAACTTGACATCATATCATTAGAATTGGGAAATACCTTCCACGTCTTGGCTATCTAAAACTGCTTCTGACAAACCTCTACATACATATTTTTGACATAATATATATATATATATATATATATATATATATATATATAACATAAAATATTAAAGCCCCCCACATATTTATACTTAAAATGTATGACTCGCACCTTGCCAGTATTATAGGTTTAAAAGCTGTTCAGTAGAATTCTATTTTTTTCTTTTTGTCTAATGAATAATTCCACGAATCAAGGACTTTGTGTATTACAAGACCTTTGTTCCATGATGTAGCATGCTGTTATTACATTGTGTGCAATAAAGGGTTTTTGTTTTCACAGCTTTTTAGGGATTTTTCAAGGGCTTAACAAGGAATAAAGAAATATTGGTGACAGGCCTGGCTTGCAACAATAAAATATACAATTTGAAGAGGAATCCCAATACAGCCTTCAACCATCCTCACAGGGATAAAGACATTAAACCTAAACGACTCCCTTGCAGTTTTTAATAACTGATATATTCAGACGGACAAGCAATCGCACTGCCAGAGCCCAGAATTAAACACATAACTGCTTACCCATTTCAGCCATGGTATATGTTAGAAGAAGAAGCTTAAAAATATGTCATTCTATAAATACCCTACCGTACTTTGTTGTACAATCAGGTGACACAAAAAACCCTGTGAAAAGTTGTGCGTGTGTTAATATTGATAATGTTGATAAACAAATCCTCTGTCTTGTTGTTTGTTGTGTTCTACACATGTTAATTTAGATTGTAAGCTCACGGGCAGGGTACTCTACCTATCGGTCTGTTCTTATTGTGTTTGTCTTTTCCCCAATTGTACAGCACTGCGGAATATGTTGGCGCTTTACAAATGCCAGTAACTAAATAAATAAATAATAATGCTGCTGCTCTGGGAAAAAAGTAAAAATACTCTAAAATACCTATTACTCGTTCTTTGACAAGCTAATGGTTATAGGAGATATCCTGCTATAAAACATTGTTTGTTTGCACATTGAGTCAGTGTAACTTACCCCAGATGATAGAAGTGCTGCTTTCAGTCATTCTATCTTTTCTATGTGCCAACAGATATCATAGCTTGCCAGGAGATGCATCACAATCTTGTCACTAATGTCTTCATTCCTTTATAGAACATCAAAAAACGACCCTCTGAGGGCCCTCTGCCATTGCTAGCCATTAGCTGTATTATTGTAAGAAACCAAAACAAAAACAAAAACACAATGAACAATCTAGAAAATATAGAATACATAATAAGAACATGTTAGATGGCTACTTCTAAATATATTAGACAATGAGATTAAAGGAACACTATAGTCACCTAAATTACTTTAGCTAAATAAAGCAGTTTTAGTGTATAGATCATTCCCCTGCAATTTCACTGCTCAATCCACTGTCATTTAGGAGTTAAATCACTTTGGTTCTGTTTATGCAGCCCTAGCCACACCTCCCCTGGCTATGATTGACAGAGCATGTATGACAAAAAAACTGGTTTCACTTTCAAACAGATGTAATTTACCTTAAATAATTGTATCTCAATGTCTAAATTGAACTTTAATCACATACAAGAAGCTCTTGTAGGGTCTAGCAAGCTATTAACATAGCAGGGGATAAGAAAATCTTAATTAAACAGAACTTGCAATAAAGAAAGCCTAAATAGGGCTCTCTTTACAGGAAGTGTTTATGGAAGGCTGTGCAAGTCACATGCAGGGAGGTGTGACTAGGGTTCATAAACAAAGGGATTTAACTCCTAAATGGCAGAGGATTGAGCAGTGAGGCTGCAGGGGCATGTTCTATACACCAAAACTGCTTCATTAAGCTAAAGTTGTTCAGGTGACTATAGTGTCCCTTTAAGACTGTTTTTATGGTGTAGTAATCCATATGGATTAGATACCATGCACAACAGACCGTACAAATTGTTATGTATAATCTGACATTGTATGTATTTGTACTCAAATGTTCTAAATGTTATCATTGTACTGCGAACCCAAATTCTACTACTTTTTCTAAAGAGATGACAATTAATTACATCTTGATATTGTACAGTAGGCTATCGGATCCCTTGTTGCATATCATATTTTTTTTGTGTTTTTCTTAATCCATTTTAAATATTTTTCTCATGGACATTCGTGACTTAAAAATAAAAAACATCTTCAGTGCAAATAAATGTTTACTTTACTTTCACCCATTCTTGCCTTAAAGGAGTATCTTGGAAGAAGCTTTTTGAAACAGTTCAGACAAATTATTATTGACTATATACAATATGTATGACATAGTGTGTGTTTCTTAAAATATATGTGTACAGGAGAAGTAATTTGTTCTAAAAGTTTAACTTTTTTCACTATAGCTAAATCAGATATTTTAATATCCATCTAATTATTTGTTTTATTTTTAGTGCTTGAACCACATATCAAAATTAATTGAGATGGTGTTCGGGGAATTCAAGAATAAAATCAGCTGTCGATTCACAATTAGCTATTCTGCCAGTCAGCAATTCTGATTTCATCCATTAGCAAAATGTATTAACAGGACAAAATTTGACATATTCCAAGTAAAGTCCAGGTAAAAATTTGTAGTTAAAGGACCACTCTAGTGCCAGGAAAACATACTTGTTTCCCTGGCACTATAGTGCCCTGAGGGTGCCCCCACCCTCAGGGTCCCCCTCCCGCCCGGCTCTGGAAAGGGGAAAAGGGGTAAAACTTACCTTTTTCCAGCGCTGGGCGGGGAGCTCTCCTCCTCCTCTCCGCCTCCTCTCCGCCCCGTCGGCTGAATGTGCACGCGCGGCAAGAGCTGCGCGCGCATTCAGCCGGTAGCATAGGAAAGCATTTACAATGCTTTCCTATGGACTCTTGCGTGCTCTCACTGTGATTTTCACAGTGAGAATCACGCAAGCGCCTCTAGCGGCTGTCAATGAGACAGCCACTAGAGGATTAGGGGGAAGGCTTAACCAATTTATAAACATAGCAGTTTCTCTGAAACTGCTATGTTTATAAAAAAAATGGGTTAACCCTAGCTGGACCTGGCACCCAGACCACTTCATTAAGCTGAAGTGGTCTGGGTGCCTAGAGTGGTCCTTTAACCTGTTGAGATTCTGTTGGACAACTCGTGGCTTAGTATGTGGTGCACACACTGATGGTACACAAGGAGTTAGTGTAAATTGTGATGGTCGTCTTGTTTCTATGTTGACATCAATGTTTGTCTCTGTTCTCTTTGGGAACTCGGTGGGGTAGAAGCAGAGACAGCACAACTCAATCATCTGACTTAAAATCTAGGTTGGAAACACAATCTCGAATATTCCAGTTGGACGGAGAACAAATATGAGAAAGTTCTTAAATGTCAGTGGGGGGTTTTCCTCCTCTACTGGATGTAAACTGTCAGGTCCCTCTTCGGATCTCTTGTTAAAATAAACCCAGCCTTCGTGGTTTTCTGCATGACATTTTTATTCTAGGGACTTATTTTCCCTGCCTTTGATGCTTCTCTTGTTCTCATACTCATTTATCCCGTATCTCTGACATATTTGCTTTAACTCACTGCATCTTGTGAATTGTGGGGTTTTTGAAGTTTCCTTTTTTTTTGCTTATGATATTTTTTCTGTGAATGCTGGCACCTAGCTACTCATATCAAAAGGTTTAAAGCTAATAATTTTAAGTGTGGTTGAATTTTATTACACCACTGGTGGGCTAAACTTATAGCAAACTCTTTGACCTTCCCCCAGTCAATCAAATTCCACCTAATGCTGTGTGACTAATATATGAGATATTTAATCTACTTTGCTGCTGAAATGAATTTTAAAGCCACTTTTTCCCCTTCTTCTTGGAAATCGTCCTCTTTAGTGAAATTGCAATTGTGGGTTCTAAATGTGTTGTACAATACCCGTGTAATTGTAGTTTTGCACAGTGTTTCACAATGAACTGGATGAGAATTAAAATGTATTCAATGCTAGGGCACTTTATGTGTAACCCTGCTGAAAAGCTATCATTTTTCAATGAATGCAAACTTCAAAAAAAGAAAATCTGAAATGCTGCTGTTTTTACTAAGCATATTCTGAAAGATTAAGAACCTATGATTGTAGATTTCTTTTTATAAACGCTCATTTCCTCATATTAGGGGAGGGCAGAGAGTGGACGCAACTTTTAAGCTGTGATTGGATTCATAACTTTTTTTGTGTTACTATTTTTGTGTTACTGAGACTGTTTTGAGCTGATTTGTGCGATGCACAGTAAAACATGATAGATTAGGCAACTTTCCCATTTGGCATGTTATTATTATTATTTTAAAACCTGGCTTCATAGATAACATGTTGGTATTAGTAGTATCTGTAATTCACCTCCCAACCATTACAACATGTCATGTGCATTACATTTCATATACCAGAGGGATTGCATTTCCTGCAGACAAGTAAAGCATAGTTGTTAGGTGATGTCCCGTAGGCAGACTCCTCTTCATCTTCTTGTCCAATCCAATGCTTCTCCTACAGAAGCATTGGGGAAGAGAAGGTGAATGTGCTCATCTAATCAAATGATTCTTATATGGAAGCACTGAATCTAATGCTTCCCTATGACATTGATGACGTTCGAAGGTCACATAATCGAGTGGAAAAACCCACTAGTTACTGTCAGGAAGACACCTAGACACCTAGTAGAGGTGTGTTTAGACCTGCAATGAAAACATTAGGATAGCCACAAAATGGCAACGACAGAGTCACTGTGCTCAGACCAATTCATTGAGATGATATGGTCTAGGTGCCTATAGTGCCCCTTTAAGTACAACAACCAAATTATAAAAAAGTGAACTGTTTCAAATAAATGCTGAATAAGTCATTCGATGTTTTTAATGATATGTTTCCTTCAATTGTTAATAATTTTATTTTAAATCGTGCATCTTCTGCAGCAGTCATTAGAATCAAAAAGTGAATAGAAAAAAAAAAAACTAACAAAGTTATGTACTGGGTTCTTTTACATCACAGGTTGACAGCTGAACATTCACGTCTATCTGCAAATTAAAAGACTATTCTTCAAATCACTCCTGGACCTAAATCCCAGTGTGTAAAAATGTAAAGCACGATCTAGCCAGGCCGTCAAATCACCCAGCAGAACAGAAACAACAATGTATTCAATGCTCAGCGTTAAAATGAAAACTGACAGCTTGAAGGCTAAACTCGTTCTTCATGTTTAAAAACCACATCTAAATGGACCTGAGTTATTACGATCACAAAAGGAACCCAAGCACATTTCATTAGGTGATGCAGAACGGTTATCAGACAATGGCGAAGAGAGAACAGTTCTCTCTAATATAGGTAATGTGCTACACTGTTTATTCTATTATCCCCCAAATAACATCAGTTTAAAATAGATGATACTATATCACGCAGATCAGGCTTGATGCAGAGAGAAGAGAGACAGGTGTTCTCGAACTTACGGGTTTATCAAATACGTTGTATGTCCAAGCTTTATTGCATATAAAGGTATTATATTAGTCATGTGTTGGGAATCTTCTGTTTGTAGTTTGTCTTTGTTAATTTAATCATCACATATGTGCAAAATGCCCACACAGAGTAAATAGTGTTATGAGTAACGTTGGTGTCATTTTGTATATCTTAACATAGAAACATAGAATGTGACGGCAGATAAGAACCATTCGGCCCATCTAGTCTGCCCAATTTTCTAAATACTTTCATTAGTCTCTGGCCTTATCTTATAGTTAGGATAGCCTTATGCCTATCCCACGCATGCTTAAACTCCTTTACTGTGTTAACCTCTACCACTTCAGCTGGAAGGCTATTGCATGCATCCACTACCCTCTCAGTAAAGTAATACTTCCTGGTATTATTTTTAAACCTTTGTCCCTCAAATTTAAGACTATGTCCTCTTGTTGTGAAAAAAAAGTATTTAACCAGGAAAGGTACATTCAGATTACTCTGGTTTCCAAGTACGTCATGGGGATGTTACCTTAGCCCAACATCCAGGGGTTGTTACTATCACCCAATTTAATGGTACTCATTTTATCTACCTCAGAAGGATGAAGGGCTGAGTCAACCCTGCTGGGATTTGAACCTGCAACAGATTCTGCTGATGCATTAGCCCACTGAGCTATTTCACCAGCCCACTATTTCATTATTTATTAGTATAATGAATGGGTCTAGTGGGCTAGCTAATGCATGCATGCTAATGATGGGTGGGTGTAAAGATGATTCGTCTTGCGCTTCTGCAGGCAAAGGGTTGTTTTTGCATATTTCATAATTCTTGTATTTTCTGATACGAATCTGAAATGCCAATGATAAGGACTTCATTGTCAAACAACTGTATGTAAGTTTGACATTTTATTTATTTGAATCTAAACCTTCCAGCATTTTCAAAACGTTATACTTGGTCTAGATGCCACCATGACCAATGTTAGCTTCATGCTTGCTACGTACACAAGATTTACTCCGTTTTTATTTTAGGATTTTGGTAGGAAACCGCAAACTCTTCAATAAATAAAATTATCGTTCCCTAACAAAGTAACAAAAAAATGGAAATTTAGGATTCAGAATAAATTATTTGAGTAACTTCAAAAATATAATGATATGGATTTCAATATAATAAAAGGCATTATAAGTAGTCCAGAAGTAGAATGTGTGGCTTTTAAATTGACATTTTCAGAGTTACTTTCCCCAATTGTAACCAACATCTGATGTGAAGTATTCACAATGAATGGGAGAGTGGACATGATAATATGTCCTCATATAAGTTGCCTCGTAATTATTTTAACTTACACAAAATGCTGGAACACTGGCAAAGATGCACAGTGAATACTAACACCAAGCTTTAGAAGAGATATATCTCATGTGTTGCACCATACAAGCACAATGATTTTGAAAATTCAGACCACGCTACGGTTATTGATTAACAGTTTTATAAGGCTACTAACCATCTTTGTATTATAGAACAGAGACCAGAGCTAAATCAGGAATGGGTCATATTATCTGACACAAATTCTTCACTATTTTAAGGTTTTATTAATGAAGTGTAGAGTTTTAGAGGTATCAATGATGTGTAAAAACAGCTTGAATTATCATGTGAGTTTGCTATATCCCTTATTTATGGGAGACCTGCATATCATTTTGGATACAGACTGGGCTTTGTTGATGAGACTAATCTATTGTTCCCATGGCAAAAATTCCTCTATAAGAGCATAAGCAGCATATGTTGCTTGCTTTTGGACACTAACAATAGGATTAGCTTTTAAAGGAACACTCTTAGTTGTGGTTACATTGCCTTTGGGACTATCCCCTGATTTTATGTCAAACCATTTAGAGGTGTGTTGACATAAAAGTAGGCTGTCCACACCCCCTGGAGAATGCAGAATTGAACCCCCATAACTCTCACCTGATAGCTGTCCAAGTTGGACAAAATTGACACCAATATTGCGAGTGAGAAGTGGGCATCCTTCTGATGACATGGAAAGCTCCAGTTTTTCTTAAACTGTTCTGAATGGCTTGACATAAAATTGGAAGTTGTGTCCAGAGACATGGGAACAGTGTCAAGCTGTATTTTGCTGTCCCTTTTACTTTCTGTTTAGTCCATTTGAATTGTTTTCTTGCTAGTTATAGCAATTACACATAGTACACGTAGTCTAAAAGAGTCAAAAGAAAGCAACCTATATTTCCTCATATTCTCATTCAGGATCAAGAAAATTTGGCTGAGGAATGGTTTCTTGACTCATGGTTGGCTTGTTTAATGAACCCCCACTGGACATATATCTCAGGTTTCACATTCAGTAGTTGTTTCCAAAAGTTCGCTGCATATGATTCCATCATCAATAAATAACTGTTCTCAATCGAAAAAAGACATCTTAAAACATGTCAGAAGTATATGTAATACAAATATCAGCTTTCCTTCTTTTTAAAGTTTTCCTTGCAAAAACAAACAATATGCAGTGTTTTTGTAGAGTGAGCTAATTCCTACAATTATATGAGCAATCATTGAATTTCTTTTGCATGCTCACATGCAGTTAAACACAAACGTCTATGATTGTGTTACTTGACAATATTGCTGCCTTTCTGAGCATCAACAAGATCTTCAAACTAGTAAACAACTGAGTTGTTATTTGGAAAACTAATAATCTCTGAAAATCTCAGTATATCCAACTCAGAAACTGTGTACATTTATATACTATTTGCTATAGAAGGGCTATTTACTAAATTGGAAAACTGGTACTTGACTACGAAATTCAAATTTTAGGATATGATAGCCACTCTTTTAAACTCAACTATTTTTTTTTTATAGATGAGCTATTTTGGCCTAAAATTTTAAATTTCTTGATCATTCCTCAATAATTGGTTTAGGAAATAATTGAAGATATAGCAATAAACTAACCCAATATATCCATTGATCCTACAAATATAACCATATAAGCCCAGAGCTTATCAATAGTTGTTATGGAGACCCTTAAAATATTTATAAAGGATATTCTACTAATTCACAATACTGAACTTGTGCCATGTAAAATGGTAAGGCATGGAATCAGAAATGGACGATCCTGAGAATACTCAAAACCCATGTCATTTTCTTGTAGTTTGTTTAAGGGGAGGGTGGGAGCTTCCATTCAGTATTATCATAATTGGGTAACCAGTTTGATGAAAGGTGACATCAGTTTTAGAATGGGATTTGCAGATCTTTAATAAGGTTGTGGTAGGGCAAGACCTAACAAGGTCTAACTAATATTCCTGGGCCATATCAGCATGAGGTTCACTTCAAAGTAAATGAATGAGATAAGCTTGCCAGTAAGCTTTAAACACTTTAGGTTTCCTTTCTTCATCATTTTCCTCTTCCAACTGGTTAAAGTCTGTAACACTGACGAAGTAAGGTCTATAAATTACTTTTTCATGGTTTCTATCCAAAATGGTGTAATTTTGACAGGATACATTTTGGTAGGTCTTCTTTAGGAAAAGGACATTAGAGAAATGTGGTGAAAAATGATATCGAGGGAGCAGAGCTTGACTGCCAAGTCACATCTACCCAGAGCTCCATGTATACACCGGGCTTTAAGCCCTGTTTCATAATTCTCAATCGGACTGACCAGGTTCTCTACTTACCCTGCTTCTTAAGGCTCTTGAGAGATCTGAGTATGGACATTGCTGAATCTCTTTCAGCATTTATGGTGGCTGAGTGGGTGAGTAGCTGGTCTCCCAGCCTCGAAGTCTGGACGGGTCTGCTGTATAGACCCCCCCAAACTCCCCCCCTCGCACGATTAGGTGGTCATCCCAGTCCATCACAGCAATTAGCCCTGAAACAAATGGAGTACCCCCAATGTGGAGAGAAGCGGGAGGCCTACATGCCAAGATGGCCGCAGCTCAGGGGCCTGCACATCCTACTGTTCACCAGACACAGTCACTGTATCTGGAGCAGCTAACATTGGCCTTTGTTCGCTTAGATTGACTTAGAGAGATTGATGACAAGTTAGTGTTCCGTGTAATGTGGGAACATACCTGTCTTAGTGAGATGGTTGCTTTAAAGAAGAAATTAAGGTTGAAACTTTTCAAGGGGTGCAGAAATGTTCCCAAATACATACGATTTACTTTAGCAGAGTACTTAGACTTGCCATATCTACCCATAACTTCACTAGCTCTAAATGACACAAAAAGTGTCACTTTTGCATTAAAGGCAGACGGTGTGTAGACTGGGTGATTATAATATTCATTTAACAACCCATCAGAGTAGCTACTAAAGCTCCTTTGAAAATGCTGTATGGTTCTCTCTTTTTTCTTCATCCTTTGATGTATTTTAAATAAGTAGAAGGCTGTGGTGGTGTTTAGCTTTTTCGCTGTCAAAACTATAAGGAAATCTGCAAAGAGCTGACGGCAATGTTTATTTTTATTTCTAAATTCTGGAGGCAATGCTATTTCTTAAAGACAGCAAATAGCTGGCACCGATAAGCAACATTTCCACTCTTTGCATCATCTTTAACAATACTTTCCCTGTGCTAAAATGAAAATGTTGCTCTGTCAGCACTCAGTACTTTTTAGTGTTTGATATAACTAGGCACATAATAGAACAGGTAGCAGGCAATTAGGCTAAATGTTAAATTAATAATTGCATCCATTGTGGTTCAACTACAGCTTCTAATTTTGGCAGTTCTATTGAATTGAACAGACTTCATAATGTACAAAATTTGAAGGAATGTGCAGCACACAAAAAATAGAAATTAGATAAAGTTAAAACATCGCAGCACTATGGCAGGGATCCACAGTTCTCAAAATATAGTTAAGAGAAGTAATCCAGAGGCATCATGATGTAATAAAAAAAAAAAAGAAAACTTTATTGGATCATAAGGACAAAAAAAAAAAACCCTTCTGGGTTTATGCATGATTAAGACCAAAAGGCCAGAGTGTTAAACTTCAAATGTGTTTATGAGAGAGGAATATACATGCATTCTTTTATTTGACCATAAATATGTGCTTCTGGACACTTTCATGATAGTAGAGTACTATGGAATTGATAGATGTCCTCCATTTTGTGCTCTGAGTAAAAGTCTATTTTGACAAAGATTGTACTCCTTGCAGTCACGACAAGTATTGCTTGCTTTGATCTGCATTTCAAAGGAACTCCTGTAAATTCTCTGTATAGTGACAAGCAATCTCTCAAGAGAGAGGCAATCACCATAGATTGCCTCTATTTACATTTGCTACTGTCATACACATGATCATTTTGACACGTTTATCATATGTTTTATGTATGTAATAACTTCACAGAAACTATTATGTTATCTTTCCATTACATCCAAACACTGGAAGGATTTACCATCAGAAATCACCAGACTCCATATTATCTCCCCTAGCCTTCTGTCCTTCAAGAAACCACTAAAAGTTCAACTCTTCAGGAAAGCTTACAATCTTCTTGGGTCAACGTTCCTCTAATTTCACTGCCCTCACCACTTCCCGTGCCTCCATCGCCTAGTTTACTCTGTCTCCTGCCACTGTACATCCGTATTATGTGTGTGTGCGCATATATATGTATACATATAGTTAAAATTAAAATCAAGCGCACTCCCTTATATACTAAACGGCTACTTTGGTGCTGACAGATTTGGCTAGTTTTATTAAAAACAAGTAATCTAGGCAAAAAATAATGGGGGTTACAGCCAGCCCCTTGTTTTCCTATGTGTGTGTATATATATATATATATATATATAATATAAATATAAATTTATTTTATAAAAAACGAAAACGCTAACTTTGGCCAGCGTTTGTGACTAAGTGGCTACTACAAAAGACTGGAAATACCCCATATGAAATACCCTGGGTTATGCCATGATGGGGTTATTACACATTCCTGGGCTACCATATGGTCTCAAAAGGCAACACAGACCCAGCAAACCAATCTTGCAAACTGAATTGGGCAAGCCCTATATTGACACTGTACCTTTTCCAAACACCATAAAACCTGTACATGGGGGTTATTGTTATACTCTGGAGACTTTGCTGAACTCAAATATGAGAGTTTAAAACAGTAAAACTTATCACAATGATGACATCACAAGTAAAAGTGCAGTTTTTGTGTAAAAAATATGCAAAAAACTAATATGAATGTTAATTTTGGCAAGCGTTTGTGGCTAATTGGCTACTACAAAAGACTGGACATACCCCATTTTGAATACCGTGGGTTGTCTACTTTTACAAATGGTATGCCATGATTGGGTTAATAATCATTCTTGGGCTGCTATACGGTCTCAAAGGCAACATAGGCCAAGCAAACCAATCTGGCAAATTTCAATGTACAAACATGGAAAAGGGAAAAGCCCTACATTTGACCCCTGTAAGTTTGCAAAAGCCCATAAAACCTGTACATTGGGGGCACTGGTGTACTTGGGAGATGTTGCTGAACACATATTGGGGTGTTCTTTGTCAGTAACACACAGGGCCGGACTGGGGATACAAAGCAGCCCTGGAAAAAAATGTATGCCAGCCACATAAATCATTGTGCCATGTAGTAAGTGTGTGTGTCCCTGTCAGCCGGCGGGGGTGACCTAATTATTCAATGCTTTTCCTATGGGGAAAAATCTGACGCTGTAGGTCCTCATGCATAGCGTGAGGACGTCCAGCGTCAGATAACAGAGCAAAGGTCCGTTTTAATTCCTGAAGTCCCTCTGATACACAGCCACTAGAGGAGGCGTTAACCCTACAAAATAATTATTGCAGTTTCTCAGAAACTGCAATAATTACCACTGAAGGGTTAAGGGATATGGGACATCTATGAGCTGTCTGGGTGCCTACAGTGTCTCTTAAAGTGTCAAACTTATCATATTCATCAGTATTGTTTTAGACTTGTGGAAGAGAGGTAAACTCTCTAAAAAGTATTTTAAATATTTTGTTAGTGTAATAAAATAGGTATTATTACATACTACAATAGTATTTTGGCATCCACTACTGGACTAATACGACTAATCCAATCTACATGTACATTATATATATATATTCTATGTTTATAAATTAGTAAGTGGAGCAGGATAGTAGAGTGCAGGGGAATGTTGGGATGTTAAGTTAAGTAGGGGTTTATTTGCTCCTTGAGTTACAAGCCACGTGTGAAACATTACGAGCCACCTCAAATGCTTGTGCACAGTATTTGCTTTTTTAATTTGTTTTCATTTTATTTACTCAAATATGTACACAACTTCATTCTGTGTGTGTGCAGGGGCATATTTATATTGATAGTTTTATGTGTGTGTAAATGCAGGGCCATATTTGTATGTAGTTGGTGTGGATACCGGTGCATATTTTTGGGGCAGGTCAATGTGTTTAAATGTAGGGACATATGCGTGTGTGTGGAGGGTAATGTGTGTAAAGGGGCGTAGATGTGTAGTGGGTTAATGTGTGTTTGTGAATGCAGGGGGGTTTTGTGTATGGTGGGCACGGTCTGAAAAAGTGGTGAATTTGTAGCCCTCACTGTCTATAGCCAATTCCCAACTCCAATAGCTAGTAGCCCATTACTGCCCCATAGCTTGCAGTCCATTCTACTCCCCTATTCCCCATAGGTGGAATACGGGAGTAGAATGGACTGCATATTCTCTGCCCTCTGTAGTTAGTAGTCCATTCCCCTCCCCCCATAGTTAATAGCCTATGTTCCTTCTCCCCCTCCTCATAGATAGTACCCAAATCCCCCTCCCAATAGATAGTAAACCAACCCTTCCCCATTGATAGTGCCCCAATCCCCCCATAGAGAGTACCCATATCCACTCCCCATAAATAGTACCCCAATCCCCCCCATAGACAGTACCTATATCCCCCTCCCCATAAATAGTACCCCAACCCCCCATAGACAGTACCTATATCCCCCTCCCCATAAATAGTACCCCAACCCCCCATAGACAGTACCTATATCCCCCTCCTTATAAATAGAACCCCAACCCCCATAGACAGTACCTATATCCCCCTCCCCATAAACAGTACCCTAACCCCTCATAGACAGTAACTATATCCCGCTCCCCATAAACAGTACCCTAACCCCCCAATAGACAGTACCTATATCCCACTCCCCATAAATAGTACCCCAACCCCCCATAGACAGTACCTACATCCCCCTCCCCTTAAATAGTGCCCCACTCCCCCATAGACAGTACCTATATCCCCCTCCCCATAAATAGTACCCCACTCCTCCATAGACAGTAAGCATATCCCCCTCCCTATAAATAGTACCCCAATCCCCACATAGTCAGTACCCATATCCCCCTCCCCATAAATAGTACCACAACCCCCCCATAGACAGTATATATATCCCCCTCCTCATAAATAGTATTCCAATCCCCCATAGACAGTACCTATATCCCCCTCCCCATAAATAGTACCCCAACCCCCCCATAGACAGTACCTATATCCCCCTCCCCATAAATAGTACCCCTCTTCCCCATAGACAGTACCTATATCCCCCTCCCCATAAATAGTACCCCACTTTCCGATAGACAGTAAGCATATCCCCTTCCCCATAAATAGTACCCCAAACCCCCATAGCCAGTACCTATATCCCCCTCCCCATAAATAGTACCACAATACCTCTCCTCATGAATAGTAACTCATCTCCTCTAAACTCACTCCTTTAGAGAAGTACAAATTCTTCTAATGTCCCCCACTTAGGCCCTATCCCAGCCAGTGATAATGAGAACATCCCCTGTACCTGATTGGGAGCCTCAGGAAACCGGTGTCCTGCCTGTACTGCTCCGCGCGGCTTGCCCTTTGACTCATGACGTCACTTCCCCAGGCAGCATGCATGCAAGTCTGTGTGGCTGCGTTCTATCACCCGACAGAGGCTCTGCTCATAGTGCCTCTGCCGGGTACATTACAGCCAAGGCCCTCCTTTGCACTGAGGATCTGCAAGCTGTGTCGGCCGCCCGGAGCCCTGTGCGGCCGACACTCTGCTTGCATACCTGGAAACCTGACCCTAAAGAGCACATTTAAATGGCCTGCCAGCCCCATGTGCCGCGGCCCACCGGGAAATTTCCCGGTATCCCTGTGGGCCAGTCCGGCCCTGGTAACACATAACTGGAACTGAGAATCCATGCCTAAAGTACAATGTGAGAGAAAAATAACACAAAGAAATGACTACCCAAAAGTTTGAAAAAGACTGGTGGTGTAATTAGTGCATTAAAGTGTTAAAATACCACCATTTGAAATACCCTAGGGTGTCTACTTTTAAAAAAATATATAGTTTGATGGGGGTAAATTACACTGGTCGACATAAAAAATGTCCCAAATAGGACATGGGTGCATGATGACCAGCTGCGAAAATTCCAAGTTAGAACTTGGAATCTCCAAATAAGATCTTTTAGCCCCCAGAGAACCTGACACACCTATACATGGGGGGTATCACTGTACTCAAGAAATGTTGCTGAACACATATTGGGGTGTTCTTTGGCAGTAATCCTTAAAGTTCCCTGTACATGTATTTTTAAATTGCTATGTGTGTCAAAAAAATCACAAATTAATTTTTTTTAAGGGGAGAGGCGTGGGAGGTGCGGGCGGACAGGAAAAGCCTAGCCGCCGCATTCATTATAGATTGGAGCGGTGCAATCTGGGAACACGTTAGACCACTGAGAAGGGGTTGCAGTATTTAAGGTGAGAAAGAACAACGGCATGGATCAGCACCTTAGCTGCGTCTGGTGTTAAATATTGGCAGATGCAAACTGTGTTTTTGAGATGGAAGTGGCAAGATTTGGCGATCGACTGGACATGAGGGGTGAAAGAGAGGTCAGAGTCAAAGAGAACACCTAGGCAGCGAGCGTGCGAGGTAGAAGTGATGGTGGCACAGTTGACTTGGAGGGAGACAGACATGGGAGTAGCAACACTTGAGGGAGGAAAGACCAGAAGTTCTGTTTTGGACAGGTTGAGTTTAAGGAAGTGAGCAGTTATCCAGTTGGAAATCACGTAGAGGCAGTCAGAGACACGAGTCAAGATGGGCAGAGAGATCAGGAGAGGACAGGTAGATCTGCGTGTCATCTGCATATAAATGATAATGGAAGCCAAAGGAGCTGATGAGTTTGCCAAGGGAGGCAGTGTAGACTGAGAACAATAGGGGACCAAGGACAGAACCTTGGGGAACGCCAATAGAGAGGGGTTAGGGAGAAGAGGCAGAGCCAGAGAAAGAAACACTGAAAGAGCGCTGGGAGAGGATCTTCCACACACCACCTTTACTAGCTTATTTTGACACAAGCATCTTATCTATCAATCCATACCCCCTCCTCTAACATGCTTTCCCCTTTCCTCATAGATTGTAAGTTTATTTGAGCATGGCCTCCTCTGTCTCTGTCATATTCCCTTATGTCAATTACTTGTCAAATATCTCCATTTTATAATTGTAAAGCAAAATATGTTGGTGCTATTTAAATTAAAATAATCATAGTAATAATAATATTATAAGCAAATATTCGCATGAACATTAGCAAACTGATGTCTGTTCAAGAAACAATCAAAATTATATTCAGAATTTTAGTTTTTTGACACTAGGGAAAAAATAAAATAAAAAATAGCAAACAAATATATAAATGAAGCATTCAGTAAACATATATATTTTTGTTATTATTATACTTAAGGGGTTAAATCAATTTTATGACCTAAAACTATCAAGTGATTTGGCAGGAGTTATACAGAAATAAGCAGTTTAAATATATGCAGATGAAGAAGAGTGAATGTTTCTTTTCCAAGTTCCGTTTTATAAAATCCCCTCGAGTGCATTGATATAAAAGACCAATTTT
The DNA here is from genome assembly GCF_036172605.1 of Pelobates fuscus. Lineage (NCBI taxonomy): Eukaryota > Metazoa > Chordata > Amphibia > Anura > Pelobatidae > Pelobates > Pelobates fuscus. The sequence continues at coordinate 305,424,160 of NC_086319.1, read as the reverse complement.
TCATCAAATTCAAAGTTTATTGGCTAACTTGTAATCTCCTAAATCTAGCATGTCTCCAGAGAAGGGAGAGCAGACATCATAGACTCAACCTGCATTTTAAAATAGCATTTGGACATTGTGTTGCATGTTGTACTTTACAAAGTTTTTCACAATAATATTTGTTCATATAATTATGGTGGTTTTATTTTCATAAAACATGTGTTAATGTTAACGATAAAATCACCTTTATTTTCTGTCTGGTTAAAATTAGCTTTGTGGTTAGAGCATTGCTTAAAGTAGTACAATATGAAATTTTGTGATTGAATGCAAAAAGGAAATCATGACATCATGATCATGACTGTACTGATTGAGATTGTCCAACTGTGATTCATAGCTCAGAACATTCTCCAAGTTTCCTGACAGTGCTTGTAGATGGAACTAGCAAAGCTAGTTAAGACACAGGTAGGAAGAGGCCAAGATGATGTGATCTGAAGTCGTAAAAAATGGCACCCTTCTAATTAATCTTCTTAATTAACTGTATGAGATATACTAACATCTTTATGTGGGATGGGCACAATTCCATGTCCTTAACCCCTTAAGGACACATGACGTGTGTGACACGTCATGATTCCATTTTATTCCAGAAGTTTGGTCCTTAAGGGGTTAAAAAAGATCTAACGTTTTTCTTTTTGTTTTCCACGGCTGACAAAATGGTTATAGAAAATGGTTGCAATGTTTTGGAGAATGGGTCAATGGTTGAAACAAAGTGGGCAATGTTAGGGGGTTGATGTTATTATAATAATCATTTCCATTGCAGATTAATCCTACACAATATAAAAAAAACTTCAAGATTTATAGATATGTGTTTAAACATTAAATTATATGCTAGTGCAAGAAAAAAGGAAATTATGTTTTCTCCCAAACATGAAAAATATTTTTCTCCAGTTTGCAATCCATACCATATAATTGCACTATTATGTCACAGGCCAAAGAAATAATACAAGCCAATACCAATCACATATTTGTTTAAAGCAGAAGCAGACAACTAGAACAGCAAACTTGTATTCATCCCAAAAATCTGTTTAAAATCGACCAGGTATTCCTCCAGGATGGGATGGTGCAAAGCAAAATTTGAATACAAAAAATGTGCGTATTATGCTTGCCTACAAATTTCGTACTGTTGATGTGCAACATGTAAATAAAATGTTCCACGCATCGAGTTTTCATGCTTGCTATATGATAAAATCAATGTCCTGCATACAGTTTGTCTGTTTTTTTGTGCAATAGTTTGGATATTGCAGCGACAGTGAGAAAACTGAAGTCACTCGAAAGAGAAAGTAAGCTATCTCTTGAAAGTAAAAAAAAAGATCAATGAATACGTTAAAAAGTTAATCGCATTTGCCTAAGGAGGAAATCTGTCATCTGCAATATGACGTTACCGCTTTGTCAAGGGGTAACCAAATTTACACATTATTATAATTGCTGCATTTTTGGCATGCACCCACAAATGCATGGAGTTTTTGGAAAAAATATCCCACTATGAGCTAAAGATGTGGGGAGATCCTAAAGGAAGTACACACAATTGTGTGTTTGAATGAGAAACTTACGTATGTTCAGTTTATTTCTAGGCCCAGTTGCATTTCTTGCTTTTATTGATTTTGTATAAACAGTAGTTGTTTTAACTGAACTAACCTTCAAATATTTTTTTATGTTAGAGGGTGATGTCCCTGTATGTTATCACTACTGTTTTATTATTCATAATCAAGTTCTCATCATTCTTGTCTAGTCTATTACACTAAGAATGCTATCAATACATTAATCATGTGCTTCGTCTGTAATTTGGGAAAATGCATGAGTTTTGGGGTCAAACTTCTTAATGCTTCCATCACACCAGGGCCCTAAGATCCTGGAGGATATGGGCTGTAGTGCAGGATGCTGCCTGGTGTAAGGAAGCAGCTGTTTCACTTGGATAATCTTCCTGGAGTACACATGTGGTCTCCTAGCCTTGTGATACACTGGTGGTGGCACAGCGGTGCTCCTGGCATAAAGAGCAGCGTTGCTGGAATCTACAGAACCACTTGTAATAGCATTTATTTCAGTAAATTCAGCATTCCAAGCATCTTTGTTTCGTCAAGTTAAAAGGGAACATGGTGGGGAATTAGATAATGGATGTCATATAGGTGCTTTAAGGATGTTTGTTGCTGAGGTGTTTATGATTGATTGTTCCTTGGGCTATTTTATCATCATGGTTAATAGGCTCACATACTGCTGGGTATGATGATAAGTGTTGTGTGAGGGTATTTAGGCATGACGTGAAGAATTCAAATGGTTGTATATTGCTTATTACTTGATAGTTTAATGCAGTTTTGTATGTGTATAGGTGCGTTCCCCGCATGTTGTTCTTACTGCAATATGTTTCTTTTTCACGTCACTCATTGGTCTTAATAATAGCCAATTTACATCAAAATATTTGCCTGTTTTCTGAAATTAGGTCCCTAAATATGTCTCGTAAATATAAACTGGCATTGCTGCTTCTATGCTTCTCTGTTGGATTTGCACAGAGACATTTTTTGGAGATGAGATTTACTAGATGGTAAGTAACATTTAAGCGTGACTATTTCACAATGACAGTTTTTTTTTTAATTGTATATGCCTCTAGAAAATCAGCATGAAAATAAAAATATACATTTCTACATTATTATTATTACATTATCAAGTTACATTTAGAAAATAATTAACATGCTTGCTTTACCCACAGAGTCTAGGTGTAAATGAACTGACTTTATATTGTTCAGATCAAAGCTTAGTTTCTATCCATAGAAACAGAGACATAAAATACCTACACAAGCTCTCGAACATTACTTTCTTCTGAGTGCATAATCAGTTCCTCTAATCACATTCATGAACAAAATTAAGAACATCGAAGAAATACACACGCATCCTTGACCACTAATGAAGGCAATCTTGTCATCATTCTTGAAAATTGACATCCCTGTTACCTTTCACAGTAGGCAGCAAATATAGCTGAGAATTTTAATTAAATTATTAATCACACAATTTAAAGAACTTTATTGAATGCCATTATGATGCACACATAATATTCTATGTTAACTTTGTTGATTTAGTTACATTTTAAGAAATTATCCCTACAACATGCAGAATACAGGCGATGCACTTTTTACTCCCGTGTTAACGAAAACTTGCTAATTCACTTTTGGTTAATTACTGCAACTTCTTGTTTAATAGGTTACTTAATAATATGTTCAGTGTGGAATAAGTAATATTCTCAATGTCGTCTATCAGCGTATTTCATTAGTGAAGCACATTAGAAATGAAGTTTCAAAGCCATGTGGGATTGATTGCGTACTGGTAACCTTTGGCGTAAGAAAGAAAATTTGTTGCTCTGCCTTGTAGCCATTTAATAGTTTATTAATTATCAAAAGTTTTCCATATAGCCGGTTATGTGCAACAAGATCATTTATCAAATGCCACTGACAAGCACTGTTTGTAAATGTTATTTAAAAATATGCAGAACTTTAATGATAAGTAAACCACTGCGCCGTTAATTGTAGCACTGAATGCAAAATTAAATATTGAATTTTAAAGAAATTAACCTGAATTTGACTTTAGAGATTTCTACTTTATTCTTTACGAGCTCAGGGTATAAGTTAACCTCATGAAAATGAAATAGTTAACAAGGGGTCCTTTCTCTAAGCCATTATCTGCTAAAGGACTCTTCTCATAAGAGCGACTCTTTACTGTGAAATGTGAGCTGTATAACAGGTTTCAAGGTCTGTTCTGTTCTTCATATGTGTACAGAAGAGTTTGAAATGGTGCTTGGGACACTACTTTTTACTTTTTCTGCCCCGTTCAACTTATTTTGACAGTGAGTTTCAGAAGGGACATTTGAAGCTGATATATGTTGATACGTCCCTTGTTTTTTTATTATAGAATGGACATCAACAGCCCATTCAGTAGTGTATGGCTTGAGATAAAGATGGGACTATCAGCGTCAATCTGAGTGTCATGCACTCATTGATACTTTGGTTTGAATGCACTACAGAGATGAGCTTTCAGACTGTTGCCCAGACATCTTTAAAGATATTTCTCTTGTATAACAGTCAAGTGCATTCTACAAGTGGTTTTGTACAGTCTGTGCAACCTAGTTGTCATTTCAGAAAAATGGCTTTGAAGCATGTAATTAAACTCAACTACATTCTCCACGATGAGCAGATATTTTTTATGTGTCATGGACAGCTAGCATTTTGTGCTTTTTATCATTGTTTTTTTTCCTGCACTTCCCGTCTGGGCTCCATTATTTCGATATCTTTTAACTATCATATTTCACACTTGGGAGTCATATTTAGGGTCAGCAAGTATACGTTAATTCAGCCTCAAGTAAAATTTTACTCCCTTCACTAGGAATGACAGGCACGTATAGCAGATGAAAAAAAGAATTAATTATTTATAGACGGCAAATTTAATGGGCTGTTTTTTTTTTTTTATCTGCGGCAGAAGATATTGTGAAGTTCTCATCAGCTTGTCTCATTCTCTCAGTTTAGTTTTTTTCTACTCGTAAGTTTTTACACTTAGGTCAGTGAGAAGTTTGCTTTTAATCTTTTATAAAGTAATGTTTATTTTGAAGGCATGTCAAAGTTTTCTTGGATTTTTGTGAAAATAGTTTATAGAAATTATTTCAGACCACTTTTCAGCATAAGGCGTTTCTTTCAGTGTGCCACAAGGCTAAATATATAATTGCTAAACCCTTTTTACACACAGGTATTATAATTATTAATAATTAATTAAGGCTACATTTATAATTATAATTTTCTTGGCCACATGTCACAGAAGTAGATTCAGATAATTAGATTTTTCAAATGTTAACCATTTCCTACAAGGAGGGCTTTAATGCTGTTAGGGTTCATAGCATGTCCCAACGATTGGGCCCACCCTGCAGCACTAATACTTACCTTTCTCGCTGGATGCATTTGGGGGATCTGTCTGACAATCAAGGCATATTACCAAAGCAGAGAAGACCGGGGGAACGGTCGCCGTCCGGGGAGCCATCTTCTGCCAACCCACTGCCCACGTCCACCTTGACTGGGGAGCTGGAGACAAGAGAGTGGAAGTCGGGCTTATGACCGAACTACCAGCAGATGTTCTGCTCGGCAACGACCTGGGTCACCTTACCTCCACCTATGTGCACCCCCAGGTCCAGGAAGAAACCTATCCGGTGATGACCCAGCAGCAAGCCTGCAGCACCCAGAACAGCTCATACTCTGAGGCTCAGGTAGGCACATGTTCCCATCCCCTTACCCTAGTCCTTCATAGTCATCCCCGTAACCAGGCCCCCCCATGCTAGTTCCCTTGCCCCAGCGAAGAAGGTAGGTACAGGTATCGCTCCTACTACCACCAAGCTGCTGGTGGTACCCAGGAAATATTGCCGGGAGCTATTGAAGATATATCACGATATTCCCCTGGCCAGGCATTTGGGAGTGAGTCGTACTAAGTATCAACTCACCCAAAGCTTCATCTGGCCAGGCATCTCCAAGGACCTGCGGCAATACTTCCAGTCCTGTGATGTCTGCCAGAAAGGGGGAAGCGGGGCAGCCTGTGCAAGGCTAAGCTCCAGCCCCTATCCATCATTGAAGACCCCTTCGGCAGGGTAGCTGTCGACATAGGTCCCCTGGCTAAGCCTAGTCCCTCTGGGAAGAAATATACTCTGACCATCGTGGATTACGCAACTCGGTTTCCCCGCGCCTTGGCTCCCAGACACAGAGGATCCTAGGATGAAGACCTCCTGTCCGATGGGGTGGGAGACCCCTTGTATGTATGGCAGAGGTAACCGGTCGGGCTGCCCAGGGTCCGCTACAGTTAACATGTTGGAATACTGCCCTGCAGCCCAGTCTCTGAAGGGAGGGGATCATGCTCTGCTTCAGTATGTCACAGTACATGTTGGCATTCATGGTTTCCTCAATGGACTGTAGCTCCCCAGTGCCGGAAGCACTCATGCTGGCCCAGACCATGACACTCCCGCCAGCATGCTTGACTGTAGGTAAGACACACTTGTCTTTGTTCTCCTCACCTGGTTGCTGCCACACACGCTTGACACCATCTGAACCAATTAAGTTTATCTTGGTCTCATCAGACCACAGGACATGGTTCCAGTAATCCATGTCTTTAGTCCGCTTGTCTTCAGCACACTGTTTGAGGGCTTTCTTGTGCATCATCTGTAGAAGACGACAGCCATGCAGACCAATTTGATGCAGTGTGCGGTGTATGGTCTGAGCACTGACAGGCTGACCCCCCCACCCCTTCAACCTCTGCAGCAATGCTGGCAGCACTCATTCGTTCATTTCCTAAAGACAAACTTTTGATATGACGCTGAGCACGTGCACTCAACTTCTTTGGTCAACCATGGCGGGGCCTGTTGTGAGTGAAACCTGTCCTGTGAAACTGCTGTATGGTCTTGCCCACCATGCTGCAGCTCAGTTTCAGGGTCTTGGCAATATTCTTATAGCCTAGGCCATCTTTATGTAGAGCAACAATTCTTTTTTTCAGATCCTCAAAGAGTTCTTTGCCATGAGGTGCCATGTTGAACTTCTAGTGACCAGTATCAGAGAGTGTGAGAGCGATAATACCAAATTTAATACACCTGCTCCCCATTTTCACCTGAGACCTTGTAAAATTAACGAGTCACATGACACCAGGGAGGGAAAATGTCTAATTTGGACATTACCACTTAGGGGGTGTACTCACTTTTGTTGCCAACGATTTAGACATTAATGGCTGTGTGTGGAGTTATTTTGAGGGGACAGCAAATTTACACTGTTAGACAGGCTGTACACTTACTACTGTACATTGTAGCAAAGTATCATTTCTTTAGTGTTGTCACATGAAAAGATATAATAAAATATTTACAAAAATGTGAGGGGAGTACTCACTTTTGTGAGAGACTTTACATATTGGTTACAAATACTAGATTATTTATTCATAAATTAATACACCAGTGATAGTATAACTCTAAAAATAAAATATATTCTGCTGTATTTTACATGTCTATAGCTTGTAAGTCTCCACAATTATACAAACAAAACATAATATAAAAGTACCCCTAGCAAAGAGTACAAATTCATAACACAGATTCATCAATATGGCCTTTCGGAGTTCGGGATTTCAGAGAAATCGTCAGTTGCCCAAAGTTTGAACAAATTGCAATTTGTTTGAAACCGAATGCACACATTTACAAAACACAGTGGATATTGAATAACCATTATTAGAAAATATGAAAACATCTTAAATGCGGTAATCAGTAATAATTTGTTTATCATTAACTCCAAGTTTGATTAAGTTTACAGTTGCAGTCCAAGACACCATACAGTACACAACCTCCTTACACCCCTTACACAATATACCATAATATCCTTAACTTGTAACTTGAAATAGGTTTTTGAAAATAGGTTTTTAATTCAAAACTGGATTTAAGTTTAATAGCCAAAAATATGTTGCACATACTAAGATTCAAGGGAAAAGGAAGGATGTAGTAGACAGTGGAAAATAAATTAATAGATCTAATAATAAGAATTAAAAATCCACCACTAGATACATACAAGTTGCAGGATGCAGTCTATGAAGACTGCACAATGAAGAATTACAGTATATCCATGAGAGAGTACTGGAAACAGTAAATGAAAATTAGTGAAATAAAAATAAAATTGCAAAATCAATAGAACAATGTATTCACAGGAGGAGATTCATGATGTAAAAATCATTTGCTACGAGTGGGGCACTAGTTTCCAGACCAGGAATTTGTCTTTCTGACTACTTGGGCTCTTCTCATTGAACCCTGTCTACTCTGCCTTTCATCCAATAACACATCATGCCCTGATCATAGCTACACACTTATAGATACACTTATTTGGGACACACAATCCACTTTAAAGAAGTCCCACGCAATCCCCAGATGCTTGTACCCAATGATAATCATAGAGGAGTGCACAAGCCTGTCTTTTAGGACTTAAAGGGCCTTACGGCCAAATGCAAAGTCAAAGGGTGATTCAGAAAGAGAAGACTAATTATGTCAGAGGGGCTTATACATGCACCTATTGTGGGGTGCTTTTTCAAATATTGCCTTAAATCCTGGAATGCGCCTCAATTTAATATTTTTGGATAAACTTTTAAAATATTTAATATTTTTAAAATGTTTTAAGATTTTAATATTTTTGATAATTTAAGATTTAAATACAACAACATTTTAAAAGTTTGTCTCAAAATATTAAATCATTTGAAAATATTAAATCAAGGCCATGATTAGTTGCTCAGCATTTTAGCAGCATCTCCAAAAATCAGGAGACAGGAAGGAAAAAACTGCGGACCTGATCACAACAGACACAACATATTTTTTTATTTGTTTCTAAAACACACTTCTCATTAGTACCCATCAATTCAACAGATTTTTTTATATCCACAAAAAAACTGAGGAGAACAAGAAAGCTATGCAATGTGTAATATACTCTATATAAAAGATTTGCCAGCAACCAAAAGATGGATTAATACATTAAAAAAAGAAATAAATCACAACATATATATATATATATATATATATGTTTTATTTTATTTATATATATTCATATATATGTTTATATATATATATATATATATATATATATATATATATACATATATATATATATATATACTAATTCTATTAGAAGTATAGTTGGCATTAACAAAGTTACACAGTTTTATTGGTAGACCCTGGCATTATGTTTTAAACTCATTAAGCATGATAAAATTAGAGAATATGTGATGTTGGAGAGAGGAGAGGGAGTGGAGAGGAGAATGCATGGGAGTATGGGACAGGGGATAGAGGGTTTAGGAGAAGGTATGCTTTTTTTTTTAGAAGGTGCGAAAGAGGAAGTGGGCAGGGATATTCCAGACATGAAGTGTGAGGAAGAAAGAAAAAAGGAGTTGGAGAGTGGTGAAAATGCTGCTTAACTGTACGCTGGTACTGATGGAAAGGGAGGTGGATGTGGGATGGTGGAACATGTACCCTTGCACACCTGAGCAGCAAGAGAGTTGGAGAAGAGCTGGCCAGTCCACAGAGGCAAGGCAGAAGAGGCACAGGTTCAACCAAATGGATGCCAAGCCATGGTGTAGGCTTTTCTGGCATGTGGAAGCCCCTTCTGCACCCTTGGGGATTGGGTTTCTTTCTCTGCAAATGAAAAGCTCACATTTCAAATTTGATCACCAAATTTCATGCACTCTTACCCAGTGTGAGGCATCAATAAGAAGTTTTGCCTCTTTACTGTCCCATGCTGGTTATTGGTAGTCAGTCTGCACAGTAACTAAAGCTTTCCTTGAGGAAGATCTTTATTCAAGTACCCTTGAGGGGTTGTTGAGCCTGGAACTCTCTATTGTTTGTGAGTTTTTTACCTTACATTCACCAGGGTGTTTTTTTTTTTTTTTTTTTTTACTGTATTATGATATGTATTGTTAATATTTCTTTTAGATGTCATCATACTTAAAGTTGAATTCTCTACAGTAATTATTCCAGGTTGACAACATTCTTTTATTTATTTTTTTACACGTGTTTTGTGTTTCCTCCTTTCTTTTATTCCTCCTTTATTTTTTATATATTATCTATGAGAAAACTGTGATTTGATTGTGCAATCATATGATATCAGACAGACGTGGAAGATCAAGGGATGTAAAAACTTAAAACATTTTTTCCTAAGGGGTGGGCTGAGGAGTCCTAAGAGCATGCCCAATATGGCATTGTAAGCCTCAGGGCCAGATTAAGAGCCAAGTGGGCCTGGTGCTGACAAATATGATGGGCCTAATTACAGAATCTTATCGACCAAAAACACTAAAACAGTCATACCTCACAAGCGTCATGAATCCGATGGAGGTGGTGCTGGAGGGAAACTCATAGGATGCAGCTATAAGAAAACACATACCCTATGCTAATCTCTCTCTTTCATCTTTCAAGTAAATCTATCTCCTAACAGCAGTGTCCAGTGAAGCAAGACGTCAATGGACGGAGTAAAAGGGTGTGCCACTGACGCAAATCACATAACCAGAACTGCCGAAAGGGGCAAACATGCCCAAAAAGGGGGCATAAAAAAATGAGAACATTTGGAAGTAGAAAATTACTTACAATGTTTGTACTTTGTCCGACTGTGTGTATAGCATAATAAATGTGAGGCAGTGTGTGTATGTACTGTCTATATGAGTGTGTGTAGTAGTGTGTCGTTGTTTAAATGTGTATAACAGTGTGATCATACTGTTGTCTGAGCGTGTGTCATTGTCTGTATACTTTGAGTGTGTGTCTACAATGTCTGTGTATGTTATTGTGTGTGTATATAGCAATGTGTGTACATACCATTTATAACAGAGATGGATATTCTACAGAGACTGCTGAATACATACAGAGACTGCTGTATATATACATACTTCTGAATATACATACATACACATACAGACTAATGAATACAGACACACACACAAATACAGACTACTGATTACATACAGAGACTGCTACATACATGCAGATACTGCTGTGTGCACCCACTGCAGATACTGCTGTGTGCACTGTTGAATACACACATACAAACTGCTGAATATATACACAAAGACTGCTTAGTACACACAGACTGCTAAACACACACACACACACACACTGCTGAACACACACAGACTGCTGACTGCATACAGAGAATGCTGTACACACACACACACACACAGACTGCTGAACACACACACAAACAAACACACACAGACTGCTGAATACACGCACACAGAGACTGCTGAATACACACACACACATGCACACACAGATTGCTGAGTACATACACACACACACACACACACACTGCTGAGTACACACCCACAGACTGCTCAGTACACACACACAGACTGCTGAATACAGACACACACTGACTGCTGAGTACACACACAGACAGACTGCTGAATACAGAAACACAATGATTGCTGTATACAGACACACACAGACTGCTGAATACACACACACACACAGATTGTTGAGTACACACACACACACTGCTGAGTACACACACACACAGACTGCTAAATACACACACATACATTGCTGAGTACACACACACACACACACACACACACAGATTGCTGAGCACACACATACACACACACACAGATTGCAGAGTACACACACACAGATTTTTGAGTACACACACACACAGACACAGACACACACACACAAACTGCTGCATATACACGCACAAGTACCTGCTCTCAAGACACAGCTCCTACTGCCATGCTTCAATCTCCTTGACCTGCAGCTCCTGCTCCTCCCATGCAGACTCTTATCAGTGGAGAGGGATGGGAAATGCTGCGACATCCCATCTCAGCCCTCTCCACACAGCCAAGCATCAGCAAGTTTTCTTAGTATGGCCTGAGAGCTCTGCCCACCCTGGTGGCTGGTGCCGATATTGCAAAATATTTTCTCTTCAAAGAAAAATACCGTCAATCGTAATAACGGCACCGGCCACAGTGCATCAAATACTGGCTGTGCCGGTAAAATACCGGCCAGGTAGCAAACCTACAGTGCCCAAAAAACTGGAAGGCCAGCCTGGCATGAATGCATTTCAGGCTGCCTGCCAATCATGCAGGCTGGCCAACTAAGGGCACACTGTGCAGACAGCACCCTGAACTTGGCATAAATGCATCTAATAATGCGCTTGCTCCACGCTTTCTAAGGACTGTCCCCTTGCACTCACATGTTCACTCGTCTCCTTACCTTCTTACTAGCAGGCAAAAGCTCCTTGTATATAGTCTGGGACAGAGAAAAAGTGTATATAGTGAGTGTTTTGTTCCACTTCATCCCTCTTAAGTTTCTATACTTAAGCAACAGTATGTGAGGAATGTATACAAAATAATAAAAAAATAATAATTAAAAGTTCTTTTTTTTTTTTTTTTTTCCTATTTCATGGACATGGGCCTGAGCTGCAGCTCCATCAGCCTCTATGTTAAGCCAGCCCTGGTAAGCATAAACAAGTGAAGTGTGAAAAAGGGCTAGGGTAACCCTTTAATGAACCACTGAAGTTGTGAAAAAGACACTGCTTCTCTTATTTTGTTCGAAACAAAGATGCTGAATTTTGGAAAACAGACCCCCAATATATATATTTTTTAGTATATGTGACATTTTTCCAACTCATTTAACACTGTCAACTTTAATTTGAAATATATATAAAAACACAACTTATGATAAATGTTTAATCGTAATCATAGCTGTGTTATCTATCAATAGGAAGGTAATGCAGTTGTTACATAAATCATTTGAAGTTCTTGTAAGGCAAATGTTTTTATAACCAGAAAAAGAAAAAGAAGCATCATACACTACATACATTTGATAGCACAGGAAAGAAAATACCACCAACGATGTTATACCTTCTATCAATCCTATATAATGTAAGTAAATTTAAAAGTAAAGCAAGTATAATGAAATAGCTGAAAACATGTTGCTGAAAGAATAAAATAACAGTAGTACAGCATAATAATTCCAGTTTATAATGTTTTGGCCATTGTTATCCTATTTCTAAACTGACCAGGGAGAATAGGTCCCATGCATTTCTGGGAATCAAAGCAGAATATTTACATTGAATAATTGAATTTACCTTGAGTACTAACCAATAAAAGTGCTAAACGTTATAAAATATATGTATTGACCATAGCGTGAGTGAAGGCTGTGATAGTGGTGTACCTTGAATACAGTCGGGCCAGAAGACACCTCTGAGAGGAAATCATGGGGAGCTTTCGAGGAGGCTGGACACTACCAAGAGCCCAGGAACACAATTATGCCTCTGGTCTACCTCTGTACGTTGATCATTGACATTAAAGATCAAATACCAGAATATCACCTGGGCATCATGCTGTTATCAACTCTTGACAAGACTATACAGAACTACAAGTATATAAATATTATTGCACCTTTATAATAAAGAGAATGAAAGATAATTTGGGGTTTATTTGTGCAACATGTGAACTATAGTAGAACAAACTATGATACTATAATGCAACATAACTATGTATATGAAGGCTCGATCTGTTTTTAGCTAGATGGCTAAATAGATAGACAGATGGGCAGGCACACAGACAAACAGACATAGATAGATAGATAGATAGATTGATTTTGTATTTTTTTTCTAATATGGGGGATCTGCTTGCCAGATCTATCCACTGATGCTTGAATAAATACTGTGAGTTGGAGTTGTGGATATTTTTTCAGGTAAGGAAAACTGAATTAGACATTTTCATTAATTTTTACAGTGTTCTTCTAGATAGTCCATCGTGAGCATAATGCAGAGAGTCGAGTTCTCTCTTGGTGACTTAGTAAACAAACACCTGTAGAGGTGAGGAGCCAGTATAGTCTTGAGCAAAGATACAGAGGTAATGCATAGAAGAAAACTCTTTTGATTAACCTATCCACTCAATTAACACCTCACATGAAAAAAAACATTGCTAGGTCTGGAGATCTATGCTATCACACATTTAGTTTATTTCTCATCTTTTAAGGCAAAGTGAAACGGAAGGCTGCATTAACACCAAATCACGGGACCTCGCTAAGCAACCCACCTCAGATTAAGCTCTTGCATATAGGAGATATAAAAGCATTTCTAATGAGGGTCTGAGGTTACCAGCTAAAATGCAGTCAAGCAGCCTACCAAACATTTGCCTCCTATCTTGAATAATTTTAATTAAAGCAGGTCAGTGTAAAATGTAATTCTGCATAAATTAGAGTAAGAACATTGAATAAAAATGTGTTAAGAAATAATGTAGCAAACATTCATATCCAAAAAGGGAACAATGTCCCACTGTATTACCACTTGTGAGTATATAGTAAAGATTCACAATTGTGAATGTACATATATATAATCTGGATATACTGTTTTTCAATGCTTTGTACAACAAAAAGGCATATTATAACTTTATAAATGGACAATCTAAGCACCAAAATAAATTTAACTTAATTAGATCATGCCCCCAGAGTCTCACTACTCAACTGTCTGCCTTTTAGGAGTTGAACCACTTTGCTTATGCAGCCTTGGTCACACCTCCCCTGACTGAGACTCACAGCCTCAATATAGGGACCCACCAAAGGAAGACTACTTGAGCTGTTGTCCGTTCTCTCTTGCCCCTTGTTTTTTTTTCAAGTTTAAAGGGAAATTCTGACATGGATCCCTTGCTCACGGTGCCTAGAGAGATATTTACTATACCTCACTGATGAGGCCTAATAAGGCCAAAACGATCATCTTGGGTTGCTGTATCTCTCATTTTGGATCTGGACCACCCTTTTGGGTGGGACCAGTCTGATACACAAATCACCCTGTTTTTTTTTTGTAATGGAATAAGCTTGAGATCTGAGTGGGGACCCGATGAATGACAGGCTACTTGAGCTGTTGCTCGTTCTCAGTACTCACTTGCACCTTGTTTTTTTGCTGTTGCTGCAGGTGCACACAGAGCAATCGCATAAATGTCCTGTGGGAACTTCATAGCAGCACCAGGCAGACTTGTCTTTGTGTTTGGGTGTGTACCTGCAGGCCTTTTCCTCTCTTCTGTCCTCCTCAGTGTTTAAAAATGACATTAACATTATTTGTTATATGTATGTTTGTTATCAGTCTGTTCTCTTCTACATTCACACACTGATAGGGCTGCATACTACTATAATGTACATACAAGGCAATTGCTCTGATTGGTCTATGTGAAATTGTGAAATTTGGCTTTGCATGAGGATGTCTAGAGTATTGCAAATACCCATAGGAAATCATTAATTCAATGCTTTCCCATGGGGAAGGCAAAGTGCGACAAATGCATTTGGTTCCCCCACGCGCTGATGTTGGGTTTAACGGGTTTAAAGGGTACGTGTTTAAAGGGTTTTTAACCCTTTGATAGCAGCAGAACACTATTTTGTTAGGAATACATCTTTATTCCTAAAACTACAGCGTTCTTTTAAGGCATGGCTACATAAAAGTATAAGGACCAAAACACTTAAAAGACACAATTTATTCCAAGTATGATTCCTTAATGTGAGCACGCTTGATCCAGATGCAGAATATAATGAATTTATCGTGTATCAGAAGTATGTTTATGAGTCTATTTGCTGTGTTCTTTTTGCCAATATGTTATTCTGAAGAAAGAAGGGTCCAGCTATTAGCAGTCACTGCATAGACACTTTCTCTTTCTTTGTAGCAACCTGAGGGCAGTCAACATGAGATGGAATTGTAGGCATTAACTGACCGTTTAGGTCACAAATGCCTAACCTTCTCCTTAAGAAGTCTACAGCAAGGCCATGTACTTTAACCAGCGATATTGATTTGCACCACAGTTACGCCTGATATCTAGCAGTGCTAAATGTGTAAGAGTAATGGAGAAACAGTGGGAGGTATATAAATATAAATGCTTTCTCTAACAGTAAACAGAGACCTTTCATTTTTTATCTTAGCCGCCACGCTTGAAGATGTATATTAAGATGTCATCTGTGTGAATTCAGGTGTTTTATTTCCCTTTGTTTTTCAATTAGGGTTTTTATTTGAAAATCACCTAGGAACTTATATGAAAAGATCATGTTGCTAGATTAATAGGAAGTAATATACATGGTTTCCAGATAGTATTCCTAGCGGGCATTACATACAAATAAATGAGACATGGCTGAGAATAACCAAGCAAGAACAAAAGGTATATAATATAAAAATATGTACTCAGGGGAATGTTGCTGGGTAGGTGCACTTAAAATCCTCAATATTAATGGATATGGGCACTCTATAGTCTATATACTAGATTTCCATGGTAGGCAGTGTAATAATTTAATTTCATTGAAGTGGTTATAGTGCATGGAGCCTGTGACGCTGTCCATACATTCAATGTTAAAACATTTCAGCAGTTTAACACTGATTAACCCCTCCACCTCTCTGTTCCTGTACGTCCAATTGTCTGCTTACAATTACATGTCTGTTAGTCCACCCATTGTACACCGCTACGCAATGTGATGGCGCTATATAAATAATAAAATAATAATAATAATAATAATAATAATAATTAAGGGCTCCTTGATGCCCACTGCCCACTGCCCACACCCCCAACTCAAACTTAATTTACATACAATTTACACACACATTTCACACGGAATCATTTACACATCCTGACTGATACTCCACACAAATAGATATACTCTGCATAACTTCTCCAAAACACTGATACTCAATGAAAACATACCCCTGCATTCACACTGGCACTACATACAGATGCAAACAAAATAGAAATACACAATGTGCAGATTAGTCAAGATAGTGTACAGTGAGAAAGAGACAGTATAGTCTGGGGCTTCACAAATGGGTCCATATCTACTAAGCTGTGAAATGTATATTACTGTTTTATTTGCATCTTATTGCTCTGCTGTCTGGATCACAAAAGTTTGGGTATATATATGCTGCACTAGTGATAATATTTTTATTTGGCTCTGCAGTGACGACACTTTTATTTCATTTGGTATATTACACTGAATACAGACACACCCCTGCTTTTACACATAGTGGCACGAGATGCTTTTGCATTAACTCAGATAATATTTACAGACATTTTGATTGACAAACATTGATTCTATATACAAATACATTTATCAATCACACACTCAATCCTCTACAAACAAATGAATCAATGCATTCGCATGCAAGCACAGACACACACACACACACACACACACATACATACATACCCACTTATAATGACATTATACATGCTAACACAAAAGGATCATCTGTTGTCATCTGTTTCGTCTACTGTAGTGGGTTTTCAGATTGTGTCTCTGCAAATAAAACATTACTCAAAAATAGGTTCATTTTGTTCTTCTACTTGGGAGCAGATGAGAGGAGCCGCATTAAAGGGATACTATATGCACCCAGACCCAGGGGCGTATTAGCCGCGAGGCAAACAAGGCATTTGCCTTGGGCGGCATTTTCCAGGGGGCGGCAAAAAAAGCCGCCCCCAAATGCCCAAGGCAAATGTCTTGTTAGCCTTGCGGCTAACAGACATGCTGGGCTGCTGGGCGGTCGGGCGGTCGGGCGGTCGGGCGACGTCATATTACGGCTCCGCCTCCCAGCCTCACTGTGCGGCGCGCGAGGGAGCTGAGCAGACAGCTCAGAGGAAGTGCTCCCTCGCCAGCCGCCCACCAGCGCCGCCCGACCGCCCAGCAGCCAGCAGCCAAGGAAAAGGGAAAAGCCCTACATTTGACCCCTGTAAGTTTGCAAAAACCCATAAAACCTGTACATTGGGGGCACTGTTGTACTTGGGAGATGTTGCTGAATACATATTGGGGTGTTCTTTGTCAGTAACACATAACAGGAACTGAGAATCCATGCCTAAAGTACAATGTGAGAGAAAAATATCACAAAAAAATGACTACTCAAAAGTTTGACAAAGACTGGTGGTAGAATAAGTGCATGTAAAGTGTTAAAATACCACCATTTGAAATACCCTAAGGTATTCAAAAATATATGGTTTGATGGGGGTAAATTACATTGGCCGGCTTCAAAAATGTCCTAAATAGGACATGGGTGCATGATGACCAGCTGTGAAAATTCCAAGTTGGAAAACTGGAATGCACACCCTCCAAATAAGGTCTTTTAGCCCCCAGAGAACCCGACACACCTATACATGGGCGGTATCCTTGTACTCAGGAGATGTTGCTGAACACATATTGGGGTGTTCTTTGGCAGTAACCATTAAAGTTCTCCGTACATGTATTCTTAAATTGCTATGTGTGTCAAAAACACACCAATTATTATTATTTTTTTAAATTGGCATAGATTGGTGGTAAAATGGTTTCATGAAAAGAGTCAACATATTCCAAGTTTAATACCTTAGGTTCTTTTAAAAAAATATATACATGTGAAGGGTTATTAAGGGATTCCTGACAGATATCAGTGTTACAATGTAACTTGCGTTCATTTTGAAAACAAATGGTTTGGAAATAGGAAAGTGCTACTTGGACTTATAGCCCTAAGAACATGTTAACATTGGGCATTTCTAAACTCAGGGCAAAATTTAGAAACTATTAAGCATGTTTTTTGGGGGGCAGTTGTAGATGCTTAACAGATTTTGGGGGTCAACGTTAGAAAAAGTGTTTTTTTTTTTTACATTATTTCATCATATTTTATAATTTTTTTATAGTAAATTATATGATATGATGAAAATAATGGTATCTTACAAAGACCATTTAATGGCGAGAAAAATGGTAAATGAGTAAGAGGAAAACGAGTAAGCAGAAAATTACAAACACTGCAGAAATGTAAAAAGTGCCCTGGTCCTTAACAGTAACAAAATTGAAAAACGGTCTGGTCATCAAGTGGTTAAGGTGATTTTAGAAAACCAAAACCAAAACACATTAGACACAACAGGGTAATCCCTAAATCCTCGTCTGGTAGTTGGTACTTGAGGACTGGGTTGGGAACCCCTGGTCTAAACAATCATGTACTTTGACAACACAAAAATAGTCTGTATGAAAAATCACTACAATATTAGTGGAGAACAGGTTTTGAGTCAAACTAACCAAAAACAAAAATAAATTGCAAATTATATAAAAAAAAAGTTATAGCAGAAAAAAAAAACTAATTTAAGAAAGCACAAAAAAATCTAGTGATCTAAGGTCACATCATAATGCTGCATCATCTTGCCAAACATCCATCTGTGCGTCAAACAAGAAATTTAAAAGGTTACAAAATAGTCCATAAATAATTCATACAAATGAGAACTGCACATACATTTAATATAATAAAGGTAGAGTGCAAATGGGGTGTTCTGATTCTTACACTAGGTAGTCATTTTGATAAATACCTCTTTTACTCCATTTGAAGTATTGGAGTTAAGGCAAGATTGTTTTCTAGGCTTGCCATATAGATATTTTTCCAATGACATTTCAGATGGAAGTAAATGCAAATTTAAGCAAGAACTTTTCCGTGTGAACACAAGCAGTATTTATTTGTTTGCAATATTTTCTTCTTCTTTTTTTATTTATTTATTTATTTTTTTGCTCATTTACCTGCCGTACTTGTCAACCTCTGCAGGAGTTCTGCATTGCCTGTCATTGCTTGCCCAATTACTGCACTAACCTGAGACTGGCAGCTGTTAATTACTTATAGATTGGGACAGTGGAATTGACAATGTACGTTTTGAAGGACATACCAGGCAAACCCTCTGGCAATTGCTTTGAATTCATTTCAAATACCAAAATTAATCTAATCACTATAATACATTATTAGATTTATTAATAATAATTATTGTAACAGAGAACTACTAGCGCCAGTCGATCTAATATATTAATAAATTAACGAGACAGAGAATGAGCATTTTCTATCAGTGAGTATCTCTCATTCTGAGCATACTAAAGAAATTCGTAACATACATAGAAGTGTGATTTTACTTTATCTACTGATGAGATCCATATTCTCTGTCATATTCCCAAATTAAAAAATATTAATATTCGTTTGCCTTAGAGGGAAAAACAAAGTTTTCAAACAGCACTAAGAGAACATTTTCTAAAAGTAGCATTTATGTTGGAAAATGTATTTATAAAGCAGGGTCATATTCCATTGTGCTGTAAATGGCATAGAACTAACAGTGGGATAAAAGGCATAGTGACAATACAAGCAATGGAAGAGATGCAAATGGAATCACGCAAATCTATGTTTGGAGAAACTCCCCGTACATAAATTAGCTATTTTGGGGGAAAATTTCCCAAACGTAGATTAGCGAACTAGGGACTAGGGCTTATTTTTGAGGTAGGGCTTATATTACGAGCATCCCCCGAAAATAAGCTAGGGCTTATTTTCGGGGATGTCTTATTTTCAGGGAAACAGGGTACATGGTGAGCAAACAGATTGTGTGAGGTGATATCAGGTGCATTGTCAATATAGAGAAGAATTTGCTAAAGAAGTAATTTTAGACACTTCTGAAAGGGACACTCCAGGCACCCAGACCACTTCTGCTCATTGGAGTGGTCTGGGTGCCAACTCCCAGTACTCCTAACCCTGCAACTGTAATTATTGCAGTTTTTTATAAACTGCAATAATTACCTTGCAGGGTTAACTCCACCTCTAGTGGACAGTCACTAGAGGTCACTTCCTGATTTCTAGCAAGGAGTTTCCTTGCTAGAGCGTCGCTGGACGTCCTCACGCTGTGGACCTCCAGCGTCGCTCATTTCCCCATAGGAAAGCATTGAAAATCTTTTTCAATGCTTTCCTATGGGGAGCTCAAATGCGCATGCGCACATGCGCATTAGGTCTCCTCGGCCGGTGGGCGGGATCAGTCTCGCCCACCGGCCGACGGAATCAGAGGGAGGTGCGGCGAGGAGGAGAAGGCAACAACGAGGGACATCGCCACTGCCTCAGGTAAGTGACTGAAGGGGTTTTCACCCCTTCAGTAACCGGGGATTGGTGGGTGGGAGGGAGAGAGACCCTCCAGTGCCAGGAAAACAGATTGTTTTCCTGGCACTGGAGTTTTCCTTTAAAGGACTGGAGACTAATGGAAAGTATTGCAGGTCAAGAGACAATTCAATTTTATTGTGGCAGTGGTAGACAATGAGAGTTAGAGGTTATGATGTACGAATAGAGGGAAGACAATATTCTCTTAGATGTCCTTATTTGCTGCTCCCCCTTTTTACCCTTTTAGTACCAATGACAGTCTATGCCATCATAAAAATCTGTCCTTTGTTGATACTATTGCAAAATAAAATATGCAACTTGTTTCACAAAATAGCTGCTGCTGCCTATACAGCGGGACATTCCAAGCTGATATAAGTTTTCAGTAACCAGACTGTGATAAAGACAAAGACTGCTTTTGGTCCAAAAGGTTTACATGATTTTTGGATTCTCTCCTAGCTTGTCCCATTCTTACATCATGTTTTTTTGAGGTGTCGCACACTAATATTTTTTTTCAGTAATGTCTTCTTTACCATAAGTTCTAACTGGCTGTGTCCACAGACGCTTCGTTAAAACTATTGACTAGTTAAGCAGAGTTCAACTGTTCTATGGTAAAATGTGGCATTCTGTCAGTTTTGCCAAGGATCGGTAATGTGTCGTGGCTGAGAGGTGTAACTAGAATTTACTGATATCAATTCTAGTCTGTGCTTTATTGGAACAAAAACTCTCAATGCTCCCAAAAAGATTAACAAAGCAATATATGACCAACACTTCGATTGACATTTTCAATTATTTCTGCCTGTTTTTTTTTTTTTTTTTTACTGCTGCTATTTTTCAATTAAGAATAATGCTTACAGGGGGGCGTGCCCGGACTGCCGACCAAGATGGACGTGTAGTCTGAGAGCTCCACAGTATCCGCACTCCATCTAATCTCTGCCAAAAGCATCGAGCCGTCAAATTGGGTTGCAATACCCCCAAAATGTCTGGAGTACAGACCGGACCCAAATCCCAACGAAAAAAGAAAGGGGAACACAAAGAAGCCATCGTTTCGGTGGCCGACATGCTCACCTCTCCACGAGGCTCACAGGCCGCTCAAGATGGCCGCCAGCGCAGCCCACAGGGCCATAACTCCCCGGCTACCACGGCAGACCCGAACCCTCCAGGTCACAAACAGATCAACACAGCGCACATACTCACCAAGCTGTCGGAGGTCAGATGCTACCTGGCGGGGGAGATCAACAAAAGCACCCAAGCACTAACGGCGGAAATACATGCTCTGGGAGCAAGGACGGCGGACCTGGAACACAGGGCGGATGCCGCAGCACAGGCCCACAATCAGGTAGTGGCCCACGCCAAAGCAGCAGACAAGAGACTCACCAACCTGGAGATGGCTGTGGAGGATCTGGCGAACCGCACCCGCCGCAACAACGGACGTCTGAGGGGTATACCGGAGGTGCAGAATGAAGGCCCCCTGGTGAGAAAAATGGAGCACTTCTTTCATCAACTCATACCCGAAATCCCAGAAGACAAATGGATCATCGACAGGGCGCACAGGGCTCTGCGGGCCCGCAGAGCCGAGGGGACACCGCCCAGGGACGTGATAATAAAGAAGCGGTCATGCAGTATGCCCGTCACAACACCCTAAACTATCAGGGCGCGGACATAACTGCATATCAGGACCTGTCGCCAACGACGTTACAGAGAAGAAGAGCATGGAAGCCACTAACGTATATACTGCAACACCATGCCATCAAGTACACATGGGGCCACCCCTTCAAGCTGGTGGCCTTCAAGGAAGGAGCCACGCACACCCTCCTGCCCGGGAATGACCCACAGCGATTCCTTCGCAACCTCCGAATAGAACCCCCACAAACCCTCAACCTGCAGACGGATCCAATGCCTGAACTCACTTCACTTCAAAGAGAGTGGACCGATGCTTCGGACACTGGGGGCCATCACGCCTGAGATGAGACATGGCTGCCGCATCCACTTCACTGCTCGAGCGACGGAGGTGAGGCCGGTACCGACCACAGCTAAGCACCGCTCTTATCTCCCACAAAAGATGAACTCACTTTAGGGTGGGAGGGGGGGGCCCAATCTCATACTAAGCTAGTCAACCCACATCGAGTCTGCACGGGGGGACTAACTACTCCCAAGGGACATACACTGGGCAACTAGCCCGCCGGATTGAGGAGGGCTGCCCCATGGACATATGGCCGCACAGCTGAGGGGCTGTTTCGGGGACAAAGGCCCAGCGCATACAGAGCAAACCGGGACTGATTCAATTGAGCTCTTAAGAGACATGTCCAATAAAACTTCACACAGGGAACAGGAACACAGCTTAGACTGTAACAGGGACAAAAACTATGGAGGGCGAGGTCTACACATCCCCTGCCAGGGCAAGACTAGTTAAGAGCAAGGGACGCATTTCACCCGCAGCATACCACAGCCAGTAATCAGTAGAGACTGACACCAGCAGGTTAGCCATAAAGCAAGCTCACTAGCGACTATGGAGCAGGGGAAAGGGGGGGGAGGAAAAGTGAGAAAATAATAACAAATATACAAATTAGCTGATATAATCCCCCGCCCCCGGACCGCAGGCAGGATGAAAGGGTTGCAGTCCAAAGGTCAGCGCAGCCAGCAGGGGGATACACTCCAAGCATAAGGCTCACACAATATTGACACAACGGATATGTGGAGCACCCACACCTGATCGGGTACCAATTTGAAGACCCGAAAGATAGGTGCACGCACACCAGTTACTCTGGTGAATTGTAAGACCAGAGCGTATTTTCTTCTGTATATATTTATGTCTGACTATTGTTTTGTTACATGCTGTCACGCGACACACAAGTGAGACCATCCTAGCACCTGAGACACTTCACCCACAACATAAGCGTACCAGACGAATGTACCCATGACCCTGAAAATTCTGACGATAAATGCTAAAGGCCTAAACACACCCAACAAACGCAGAATCCTCCAACGGAACATAAAAGCTAAACAAGCAGATATCGCTTTAATACAAGAAACGCACTTGCCCAGGTCAGCACCTGTGCACCTGAAAAAACACATATATAACACGGTCTATGAAGCAAGGGCCCTAAGGAAAAAAGCAGGTGTCTGTCACGGTAATATACCCCAACACGCAGGAATAGTCCAGATAGTCAAGACACAAGAAAACAGGACTCGTCTTACCGGACCTTAGAATGGCCGGACTTAGACGAGTACAAGAAAAGACAGAGTCCAGATCAAGCCGAGGTCAAGGGAACGGAGAGACAGGGTAAAGTAGAACAAGCCGGGGACTGGTACACAGGAGGACAAACCGGCGGATAAACAAGCAAGGATAAAGAGAGAACGGAGTCAGGAACAAAGCCAAGGTCAAGCACCAAAAAAACAACTGAACGAAACAAGCACTAAAGGGAACTGAACAGAAACCACGATAGGGCAAGGTGCAAAGGAAACAGGTGAGTATAAATACCCTAATGTTCACTTTGATTGGCCCCTGTTATATCCACGCCCCCAAAACGTGAGTGTATGGGGAACGTGGCATGACAGGGGCCAATGGGAGACTGATTCTAATTTTGTCTCCCACTGTCCCTTTAAGAGCGCGCCCGAGACGCTCTTAGTGTCAGGCGGGACACGTGACCGCTTCTCGCGGTCACTGCCCGCCTTCCTGATCTCGTCGTTGGATGAGCCACGCGCGGCTTGTGCAGGAGCAGGACCGCGTGCGGCGAGAAGAGAGGACCCCGGCCGGCCCCTGGAGAGGGTAAGTACTGCTACTGAAGACAGGGCGGGGAGGAGCAGGCCTGGCAGGAAAGCGAGCGGGGAAAGAACGCACAATGAGGAGCGTGAACAGCGCCAGCGGAAATCCAACTGCGTTCCTCAGGCCCATAGCCCTTCCAATGTACCAGATATTGGAGGCGACCCCGAAGAAAACGAGAGTCGAGTATAGCAGCCACTTCAAATTCCTCATGGCCCTCCACAGAACTGGAGGGGGAGGAGGAACATGCCGAGTATAACGGTTGCACAGGAGGGGTTTTAACAAAGAGGTATGAAACACGTTAGGAATGCGTAGATTCCTAGGAAGTTCCAAGGCATACGAAACAGGATTAACCACATGCAAGATACGAAAAGGACCAATAAAACGAGGAGCCAACTTCATAGAAGGCACACGAAGACGAATATTGCGAGTAGAACGCCAAACCCCCACAGCATAGGGACCGCTTCTTCCTGATCTCGTCGTTGGATGAGCCACGCGCGGCTCGTGCAGGAGCAGGACCCCGCACGGCGAGAAGAGAGGACCCCGGCCGGCCCCTGGAGAGGGTAAGTACTGCTACAGTGTCGCCATCCTAATACACAAAAGATGCCCGTTCATCATGACTAAAGCACACATAGATCCAGAGGGCAGGTATCTAGCTTTAACCGGCACCATACACTCTACAAAGATGCATATAGTGAATATTTATGCCACCAACACACCGGAACCCGGATACTGGGACTCTTTAGAAACGCTACTAACGCACCTAACGGGAGGCATCCTAGTAATGGGGGGGGGAGACTTTAACGCAGTCCCCTGCCCGGCAATAGATAGGAGCGGCAAACCGGGTGTGGATCGCTCACAGGGGGGGGGAGACAAGACAAACTACTGACCACATTCCTCAATCACACAGGTCTGCTAGACACCTGGCGCATACAACATCCACACACCAAAGACTACACGTACTACTCAGCACCACACAACACGTACTCGAGAATTGACAACACATACCTCAACGGAGCCGGAATGTCCAAACTGAGTCAGACAGAAATACATAATATCACCTGGTCAGACCACGGAGCTGTAACAGCCACACTGACCAAAATTCAACACCACAGTAGCTGGACATGGAAACTGAACACATCTCTACTTAAAGATGAAAATATACTCAACGACACCAAAAAAGTCATCGCGGACTATTTCACAACTAACGATGGGGAAGATATCGGCCCAACGCCACTATGGGCGGCCCATAAGGCTGTACTGCGAGGCCACTTCATCAAAGTGGCAACCCATAAAAAGAAAACCAAAACGAAAAAGCTCTTAGAGCTACAATCAGACCTGAGGAGGGCGGAAACCCGTCACAAACACGACCCTACCACAACAAACTTCCAAGCACTCCAAGCTATTAGACATGCCATAAAAGAATTGTCAATTGATGAGGTAACTAAAGCTCTCACATGGTCCAAACGTTTCTTTTATGAAAAAGCCAACAAAATGGACACGCTATTAGCAAGGACACTCAGACCCAGGCCCGGATTCCGGCCGATCACGGCCATCAAGACAAACACCAATGACACGGTTAGCACACCTAAAGACGTCAACGAGGTGTTCACGAGATACTTTAGTATGTTATGTAACCACTCCCCCCGCAGTGACAGCGAACTAACCCAATACTTGACGAACATAGAGACCTTCTTGACACACACCGACCTACCCAAAGTCACAGAGGGGGAAGCCGACCTCCTAAAAGAGCCAATCACGCCTGAGGAAGTCGCAGCAGCGATCTCAATCCTCAAAGGCAACAAAGCCCCGGGCCCCGACAGGTATGACATTCACTACTGCAAAACATTCCGACTAGAACTGGTCCCACAGCTGACCAAACTCTATAACCACTTCATGCAAGGGGAAACCCCCGACCGGGACATGGCCACAGCAAATATCGTGCTGCTGCCAAAACCAAACAAGGATGCCACCCAGGCCATCAATTACAGACCAATATCCCTCATCAACTCGGATTTAAAAATATTTGCAAAAATACTAGCAACGAGACTCACATCGCTGCTACCCAGACTAATACACTCAGACCAAGTGGGTTTTATTCCGGGCCAACAGTTATATGAAAATACCCGCAGAGGGGCTGACCTAATGTGGTACATGCAACAAACAAAGTCCCCATCCCTGGCCCTATCGCTGGACGCGGAGAAGGCCTTTGATCGGGTACAATGGCCCTTCTTGTTCCGGCTCATGGACAAACAGGGATTCCCCGAAC
Source organism: Pelobates fuscus (assembly GCF_036172605.1). Lineage (NCBI taxonomy): Eukaryota > Metazoa > Chordata > Amphibia > Anura > Pelobatidae > Pelobates > Pelobates fuscus. Next base: position 305,397,699 of record NC_086319.1, on the reverse strand, counting down.
CATACATGACGGCTATTAAAGCACTATACACGGACATACAGGCCCAAACACTCATTACTGGAGCCCAAAAGACACCCTTCAGAGTGAGCAACGGAACGAGACAGGGATGCCCCTTATCCCCTCTCCTCTTTGCAATAGTGTTGGAACCATTACTGCAAGCCATCAGACAGGACCCCGATATAACAGGAATACAATTAGGCAACCAACAGTTCAAAGTAGCGGTGTACGCAGATGACGTTCTGCTCACGCTCTCTTACAGACGTATGAGGACATCTCGGGGTACAAAGTTAACCTCACCAAATCAGTGGCGATATAATTTCACCTCACAAAAGAAGATAACACAAGCCTAACCAACACACACAAAATCAAGATAGCCACAGAGAAGCTCACGTACCTCGGGACACAACTCTCAGCAAATCCTACCATGCTATACAAAACTGAATTACACTACATTAATCCACACGCTAAAGAAAGACTTAGAGAAATGGGCTGATAAACCCATCATATAGATAGGCAGACTACATTCAATAAAGATGAACGTCATGCCCAGACTCCTATTCCTATTCCAAGCACTACCCGTTAGGGTCACCAAAGGAGATTTAGCCGTCATCCAGAAAGCGATAACCGAGTTTATATGGCAGGGAAAGAGACCCCGGATAGCCAGGGCAGTACTATACAACCCCAAGTGGAGGGGAGGACTGGGATTGCCTCACCTATACCACTATTATCTTGCAGCGCAGGTACAAATAGCACACTGGCACAGCCCTGCTGGCCACCACCAATGGGTGGACATAGAAACGGCCCTGATGGGCGAGGACCCACCGCAACTCTTAATATGGACCCCCAAAAAATACAGGGTGCTCCTTAAAACCACTTGCCCAGCAATCCTAAACTCGATAGACGTATGGGACAAAACTGCCATAAAACAACAGCTCATGAATAATCCCTCTCCCATGACACCGGTACTGCGCAACAGAGCGTTCCCACCGGGATTACGCACAAAAGCCTTTAACCCCTTAAGGACCAAACTTCTGGAATAAAAGGGAATCATGACATGTCACACATGTCATGTGTCCTTAAGGGGTTAAAGGCATAGAGGCCATGGGGATAAGGAGATACACACACCTGTACCAAGACCATGAGGTAATTACCTATGACTATCTCAAGACCCTAGCACCCCTGACGACCCACAACTTTTTTCGCTATATTCAAATCCGAGACTTCGCCCATACCACGGAGGTTTAGACAGCAATCTCCAAACAAATAACCTTTTTCGAATGCATGTGTCTTAACGAACGCATGCCCATGAAACTGATCACAACTCTATACAACCACATTGGTGGGGAGTCAGGGGAATCGGGTACACTAACTTACACAGACAAGTGGGAAACTGATCTGGGCGAGAAGCTGGAGGGGGAGGAGTGGCGAGACATATGGGAAGCAAGCTCCAAGGTATCCATATGCACCACACTACAGGAACAAATGTACAAAATTCTATTCCGATGGTACACCACCCCAACAAAACAATGCCACATGGGACTGAGCCCCTCGGACACATGTTGGAGACTGTGTGGGGAAAAAGGCACATACATCCACATGTGGTGGCAATGCCCCAAAGCAAAAACTTACTGGAAAGAGGTGACAGAATAGAATTCACGCATCCTACAGAAAAAGCTGACGGCAGACCCATGGGCTTGTCTCCTATCCAGGCCGACAGACGGGCTAGACAAGTATAGCCAGAGACTCTTAAACCTACTAAACCTGGCAGCACGTAGGGCTCTAGCGCAATACTGGATCAAGCCAGAAACCCCACCTATTACGCTAGTACAGACGAAAATCAGAGACAACTGTCTGATGGACAGATTAACGGCCCATGTGCAAAACACCACAACCACTTACCAAAACGTATGGGCATTGTGGGAACAATTCGACACCTGACTCCTGGGGGAAACCCAGACCGCAGAGGCAGGACCAACACAGAGACAAAATATAACACAACGCAGACGGGTACAATACGAAACGAACACAGCCGACGCATACACACAGCAACACGCAAAACGGATCACTTATCCTCATACAACAATAATACGTGACATATGTTTATTACATTAATTATGCTTATTTTTTTGTATGTCTTTTATGCATGATATACATGTTACGAAAAAATAAATAAAAAATCAGACGGTTACCAAGACACCATCGGGCTTCTGCGCAAGCCACACAATAAAAAATTGACAAAAAGAATAACGCTTACATTGATACAACTCATTTTGACTGTGACATTCTTGAGTTAGCTAACTGATATTTCAATTTTTTTATGTTTCCGTGTATTTGTCTCTTTTATGTAACATTGACTTCAATTAGATTTAACAGCGCAACTTTTACGTATAATTTCTCCCTTGTGAGATAGATATTAGAAGAAGTCGAATTTTCATCTGGGTCCAATTAAATCTCTTCGTTCTTTCTCATTAGCTTAGAGTCAGGTGATAATTTAGGGTCCTGTTTAGTCTGGAAGAAACATAAATCCACTTCCCCATTTTTCTTAGTGTCTTCCTGTCTTAGGAGGCAGCTTAGCTTTGTCAAAGTATCGCGGATGCATTTCTTTCTGATTTTAATTAATTAATTAAATCTGTCTATTTTCTTCATCTGTTCCTTTTAATGGAGCTATGTCATTTTACAATATATGTTGTTTGTTTGTTTTTGTGTGCCAATATATCTTTTCGATACTTATTTTGACAAAAGAGTTTTCAGTTTCGCGTCTATTTTTCTTCTACTCTAAATCTGGTGATCTACTGAAAAAGAAATTTCTGCAAAACCTATTATTTATTGCTAAGAAAACCGTCAATAAAATGATGGAATTTAGCTGAAACTTTTCAAAACTCTTTGATAAATATCCCTCAAGAGCCTTATGAATATTTACTTTTTCCAAGGAAATGGGTCCCCAGATAGCCAGGAATGAAGTAGATTTCACTTTTGTGATTGGGACTTGATACTTCATGTAGACGTAAAGAGTAACAGAAATGTCTAGATGAGTTGTGAGTGTGGAAGATTGGCAGGAGTTGGTAAGCAGATCATTTATACCTGAGAACAAACATCCTATGAAATATGATACAATTTTCACAAGATGTCATATTTATTTGCTTGTGACATTGAACCTAAAAAGAAAATCACAATATCCAAAGGTTTCAAGTACTTCCATAATCTCTACTCTTTAGGAATCAAGAGCCTCCATGCGCTGACTGAGGATGATATGAACATCGGCTTCTAGCATAGTCTTGTGACAGTGCAGGGATACTGTTCTACACTACCACACTTTACATTGTAATCCCGAACTGAATTATCAAAGGCCAGTGTAGGAAATAATACAAACCTCTATAGCCACTACACATCATGACAATCATGCTGTAGCAGGGGTGGTTTGGGAAGTCCCCTGAGCTTCTTAGCTGGTTTGCAGCCCATGAACCATTATAGCCCATAAGACAGGTGCCCGGTTTGGCCAAATCCATTTTGAACCTGGGCCTGAGTGCAGGAATGGGTAAAATCTTGAGCGTTGTGCGAGCTTGTCTAATGATGCACTTCACTATGCTTTCTGGGGGCTGTTGCCTCATGTTCCGAAATATGCGGTACATCAGGAAACAAAGTTGCAACAACAGGACAGGACCCTACAATATGGAATTTCCTGCCAAAATTGGAACAGTTGGGAGGCCTGCTTATAGAACCATGACTGCGTGAACACCAAGGAAGAGGGACAATGCTTTCCTAAATCCAGAGAGTACTACATTATTATATATATATACCCACATATGTAATTAGATTATGTAACCATTTTATTCACATGTAGAATTGGATTGTATAATTACTTATCTGCTGCAGAACCTCTTAGGAGTTTGTTCTTCAATCACTGCTTTGCAGTCTTGTATTGTCTAGTGTCTGGCACAATCAAATTAGTCTGTGCCTCCTTAGTCAAAAATGTATCCTCCTGGCCTTTGCAAACCAGCCATCATTGCAATGCATTACCGGCTCATCAAAGACTATGAGGGTTAAAGAAGGCTGAATTTCATCTCCTTGTGATGTACCTTGACTATGAGTCACACAAAGGACTTCATTACAGCTCTAATCAACTTCCTCACCTTTCAAACCCAAAGTAATCATAGATTTCAAATGCACAGCCGAAGGAGCCAGCTCATAATGCTGCAGCCATGAATCCTGCCTCTGAAAGGACTTGTGCAGCTGCAAGAGCGTGCTGTTTAATTCTGATCCCAATTTTCAAATTAAGGTTCTTCTTTGGCATTTCGGAATGGATTTTCGGGGATGGGTAGAGCTTCTGCCTGCATGATGCAGGATTAGGCAGGGGGAAGACTGGAGTGGAAGAGAAAATGAAGATATGACAGAGGCCACTGTGAGTTCAAACAAAATTAGGCCTCAGAATGCAAGAGAAATCCCACTGGTGACAAGTGCCATCTTCTAGGTCATTCTGCCACACTGCCTTCTGCCACGTTTTATAACAAGAACAGATAAGAGAAGGCTGGATTTTTAGCAGCTTAGTGCATGGAAAGGTAATTCAAAGGGATCTGAGCATGTCTCTATACAGGGTCAGCATTTCCTATAAACAGCAGCCGTGCTTGTTGATAAATTCATGCTCTCTCCAAATAGAGTGTGCTATATTACAACAAAGTGACATTCTTTCTAATATAGAACATCGAAACCACTTCATTTGACCAGTATAAATTTCACACATTGAATTTCCATTATGTTAAAATTGGGCATTATACCTCAAATCATAAAAAATACCTTCAGCAAAAAAGACATATGTAACGTAGCAGAGGAAAAAAAAAAGGCATATTATTGAACTTGTGTAAGTGACGTCCTGAGCCTTTTAAGGCCAATTTATTTTATGTAATAAAAGTATATACACTTTGGAACACATAACTATTGCTGCTGTAGATATCTGTTTGGCACATCTGCATATCACTGTGAATTTTATTGAAGTGGAGCTCTGTGATTCATTTAAACAGCCAACACTACTGTGAGTTTTAGTACTGTGGAACTTTGTTGTGAATTTACACACAACACATTACCTTTTTATTTGAATTTTATTGTAGTCACACTCTTTGATTCACTTTTATACAGCATAAAGTACTGTGAATTTTACTGCTGTGGAACTTTGTGTTAAACTCTCACTCAACACACATTACTGTGATTGATGTGGAGCTCTGTGAATCACACACACACGCACACACACGCACACACGCACACACGCACACACTTTCTCTCACTCTTTCTCTCTTTCACTCTCAATTTAAAGTACTAGAAATAAATGCAAGAAACACAAAATGGTTTACATTTATTTCATTTTTATATATTTATTTTAAAATAAATGTATTCATTTCTATAAAAGACATGTATTGATTTTCCATATTGCCATATTGTTGAATACTGCGTCACATTGTTTTTAACATTGTAACAAGGTTCAATTTGCTAAATGGAAATGCAAAATTGTAATTTAATTTAAAACAAACAAAGAGACTGACATGAACAGAATAAAGTCTAGCTGTCATTATCCCGTATATTTTGGTTAACAAACACAAATACGTCTCTGGAATAAGGAGCACTATTCACACCTATTCCTGACTGAATTGTTCACTCTGTCTATTGAGACTGTAGGTAATATTTCTAATGGTATCATGGCTATTACCAAGCTCTGATCTTCAATCTAAAATAATAATACAAATAGTTATAAAATGGTGCCATTTCTAAAATTACTGTATCTAAGCACAAAAGTATACAGATATTTTATTCATCTGATGCACTAGGAAGTAATCGTATTTCAAACCATATCTCACTATAAAGAAATCTGTGGGTGGCAGAAGTGGTCAGATCTATTAAATTCAGGATTATGATTGCGAGCGCCTAGAACGAACGCATTACTGATCGGTTTGCCATACACTCCCTAAATGGATATTTACCAAGGTTCTACATAGGCATAAGCCAACATATTGGGAACTATATAGAACAAGGAAGGATGTTTTTGATCGTCATTCTTCAAAACCGAAAAATTATCACTTATATATTTTAATATTTTTTTGATCATTCGGTTTAACTATTATATGAATAAAGTAAGATTTACATTTTTCAGTACTAGCTATAATTGTAGCTATTATTATTATTATTATTTAGTAAACACCGAAATATTCTGCAGAGGATAAACAAATTATACAAATTAGGGCAAATGACAAAATTTAAATAGGAGCATAGAAGACAAGGGCCAAAGCTCTGCTGAGATCAATAATTAAAAATAAATACATCTATCTATATATATATATATATATATATATATATATATATATATATATATATATATATTGGTACTTTCATGGTAGCGAATCATGGCTGTCCACAGAATTAAATAAAATGTCAAATATGGGGCAATAATATCCATATTGTAACTATGGCTGAGTTTGAAAACTTTTCGTGAACATTTATGGCCGTCTTGACTGCGATTGTTTGTGGCCTTGTGACATAATAACGGTTTACATTGAGAAGAATGTTTGTAACATTAGGGAGCATACATGATGTGTAGTTTCAAACATCAAGTGTAAACGACTAGAATAAAATTCTTCATCTATTATAATTACTTTTTTTTTACAATGTATCCTTGTTACTCACCTTTAAGACAAAAAATAAGCAACATACATTCTATGGAATAACGGGAAGAATTTGTTGTTTTCTTTGCTGGTGATAAAATATGTACATTTGCAGTACGTTTCCACTCAAATCGTCTAAAACACCACGTGGGTAATGTTAAAAACAAAATACGGCTAATTGTGACATTTGAATAAAAGAGAAATAGAAAAAAAAACTTTACAGGGCCACGTAAACAAATTAGTGCAAAAGATTGCAATTCTTTTTACATATCATCCCCTCCCCTCCATACAAAGGGGAGGTAACAACAGAGAAACAGCAAATACTATTTCACATGCTGGTACCAACAAGATTCTGTGATCTCATACTAATGAATTTCATCCAAGCTTAAACCATCTGTCTATGAGTATGGTGAAAGCATTTAAGATTTCTCCCAGAATCTGAACATCAGTGAAGACAGGCAATGCGCTTACAGATCTTGTGTGTCATCCACACAATCCCCGGTAACCTCACTAAATGCAATCTATGCCCACCGAAAAGAATACATGCTGTTTTATAGCCATAACCCTAACGTATCCACAGTGAAATCTTGTGACTGTTGTACAATCAAACCAGACATCATTTTCTCTTTTGCTCTTTCATGCAGTTACGCAAAAAAAAAATAACAAAAAAAAAATTAAAAATTGGAAGAAAAAAGAAGTGTAGGGGGATAAAGTTGGCAATTTATTTCAAACAAAGAACCTTGAAATCTATAAGAAGAGGGAAAAAAACTCAGAAGCTCCTGGCAAATAGAATTCTAATTAGTATGCTGTTTTTCTTTTAGACAGATGAGGGATGCCCCCTATTGACATTAGCAGGCAGGCTGGTAAAAAAGAGAAGGAGAGAGAGAGAGGGGAGGGAGCGGTGGGGCAGATGCAGGGCTAACCAGCAAACACTGCAGATTGCAAATTATATCTCAAACGCTGCCAAGACTCAGCATTTGGCATCACATTTGAAATGACACCCTGCAAAAGGGATAAAAAAAGCCCTCAGCTAGAGGATAAAAATGAGGGTGTTTTACGCTGTGATAAGTCTTTGCTTAAAACCCACATGGTCCACAGTACATCAGGGTTTTAAAATATTGATGGAGAGAAGTTAAAATGAAGATAATAAGACATACATTTGTTGATTTGTCAAATGAAAACCCTTTGTGCATATTAATCCGACAGGGGCTTTTCAGTTAAAGGGACAGTCTGCAGAAAGAGATTCATGGAATACTTTTAAGCTGCCGAACAGTATCAATTTTACCAAGGGCAGTGAATGTTTCCCTTCTCATTCTCTGAGATTTCCATATTAAGCCTTGGTCTCAAAAGCCGCATTTTAATTGTGTTTACAGTAATGTGTAGTTTCATTTCTTATCCCACGAGGCACTCACAGCCATACTTTTTTATTTTTTTAGAAGTGATGCGCTTACTGAAATCTTGATGCACACTCGAGTGCTAAACATCACAAGTACATAAAGAAGGCCTTTATTTTTTCCCCTGAATTGTATTTCATGTTATTGAGTTGGAAAACGTTAGTTTTGAAACAGGAATATGATTTCAGTTGTGGGAATTCTCATTATAGCACCGGGGCATGTTCTGCACTGGGCAAAAAGTGGTTAAACAATAGAAATTAGGTGAATTTTAGGGGTCATTTTTCTTTCTGTGTTTGGGTAAGATATTTTGATATTTATTTTTAACTTTTTTTTTTTTTAACTGTTTGATTCAAGTATGCTGCAATATTTAAAGCACCATGCCAAATTCCATGTGACCTGCCCTACCACTCCTTTAGACATTTTGAAAGAAACAACCTACAACCTTCATTCTTAGTTTTAGGAATTGACAGCTACTAAGGTATGAGTATAGTTTTAAAGCCTATATTTCTGGATTTTTTTTTTACATTTTTTATTTTCTCTATTCTATACCCTCCCCATTTAATGCCCCTTTTCCCATATGTCCTTTTTACTAATATCTAAATATTACATAGTATTAACAAACTCCATTTGTACCTCCACTTCATAAGGAACAATAAGAAATAATGAGAGACTGTGTACTAAATTGTAAACTTTTAGAACACAATCGTAAAATTAAAATTAGAGGACAAATTATTTGAACCAGAACAATAGCTGAGTGGGCCATGTTTTCCAGTTTAGATATTTTGGTCTAAAATATAAAATTCCTGATCCTGATCAGTTTACCAAAACAATTACACTTTAGCGAATAATCCTGTATGAATGTAAAAGGCAATCCAGTTGTACATTTGTAAATTAACCAAAATGTGCAAATTTACTTCAGAGCTATTTGGTGTCTACTAATAATTAAGTGAGAAAAAAAAACTCCTTGACCGATGCATGTTTTAAGACATTTCTGAAGAGAGAGAGAGAGAGAGAGAGAGAGAGAGAGAGAGAGATACATCAACTCTTAACAACAAATTGTGACTGTGCAGGTAAAACATTAATAAATAAATATATAGGCAAAACCTCTATGTGACCTCACAAACAGGAAGTAGTTTTAACTAGCTTTCTCCACTTCCCTTTAACTTGTGGGCAGAAATTGATATTGCCAAAAACAGTTGGGTTAAAAGGACATCCATGCTGTTCTAATTACACTTGCAGGTATAACAACCCCATTCACTTTTGCGGATTACTTCCTATACTCTTCCTTAATCTCCACATACTAAAAGTCCATACTCCAACACCTTATCAACACAGCCGAAAATGAATTTCCTTGTTTTGGAGACAGAGAGCGACACCCCTGATCCAAGGTTGGGTTAAAAGAGTTGAGGATATCCATACTGGAGCTAATCCTATCAACTTTGAATAATTGTCAAAGACACAACTTTACATGGTTCCACTGATTGTGGTGGTTGTCCGCCGGCTCTGACCTGGGTGACACCCAATGAACCTAGGACTCCCCATTGAGTTGCACTCCTGGCACAATTTGCACAGGGGATCTTTGATGTTAATACTCACATTGTGTGTACCGGCCACGATTGGAGGAAACACTCATTGACACACTAACGCACATCCACAGTACATGTACATATCTAAATAAGTTTAAAAAGAGGGGAGAAGCGGGTAGAATTTTTTTTTTCTTCTCTATTCTACCGCCCCTCCCATCTCCTCTCCCTTGATTTCTCTTACTTTTCAATTTCTGTTAATCTAAATGAATTCTAGCCAACCCTCAGAAAACACTACCTTAATTGACATAATCAGCACTGTCACTCATGTATCAGATTTTATGACACCAAACTTTCCTTAATATTGATCCTATGTTCACAATGACGCTCAAATAATGAGGTTTATGCTCTGAGGCCTGTTTGCTACCTATTCACTTATTAAACTGTGATTGAAACAAACAAACAAACAAACAAACAAACAAACAAACAAACAAACAGTAAGGCCTCTGGTATTTACCCTATCCACTACCTAATAAGTGAAGGATGACATTAGCAAAATAAATTGCACAAAAGATTCTTGCAGTTTTTTGAATTAAGTATTATATATATATAGAGTCAGTGCGTTTTTTTAATGATGTACAATAACACTAGTGCACCAGTGATTTCTTCTATGGATTTTTCTTTTCTTTATCTCACAAAAGATGCAGATTGCTCATAAAATCATGGTGGACTCCATGGCCTTTTTTCAGTAGCAAAAAGAATGTGGAAGTGGTGTAAAACCCAATGCCATCTCTAATAGCTTTGAGCTATTGTTAATATTGAGAATAATTTGTGAGAGAAAACATGCACCGCTCAAGAAAATGAACCCTAAAGGGCATATAAAGTCCAGAAGGACTGATCTACACAAACAGAAAAAAAAACAAAGTAAAAAATGCAATGCTTTTCACTAAAAACTCCAAGGACCCAATTTAATATTGTTGACAAGCTTTCCACATAATTTCATATTTTTGGATAAAACTTTTAAATATTTTTTTCAACATATTCAAATATCAGAAAAATATAGAACAAAAGATATCAACTTATACATATTACGAAATTTAAATATTTTTCATAATATTAAAACATTTTAAAAGTTTATCCATAAATATTGCATAATTTGGGAAGCGTATCCAATATTATTAAATTAAGGCCTAAATCAGGCTGCATATATGAGGTGCAGTGCTTAGTTGGTAATATTTTGTATGGATCGACATGAAACTGATTATTTGCTTGTTCCCCCACAATCATGAATAGGAAACCCCTAAATAAGGGGGTAAAAGTCCCTGCAAGCATTCTTATAGTTCATGAATATGAATACATATGTATTTGGGTTTAGCATCACTGAGCTAAACTACCAGGAGTAATAGGACCAGTTGTCTGATTGACAGCCAGATGGATTAAATTATAAAAGGTTCATTTATAAAAGTGCCAACTTCTATTGAAATCTGCACATTTTGTAAAATGAAAAAAAGAGGACACATTCTTCACACATAAAGCACTTCAGCAAGCCAAAGTGCTTTAGGTGTTAAAATGGTTCCTTATTTCCATAAATCTTTTATTTGTCATTGTGCACAAGATCATTAAGTGGCAAAAAGTATTTAAAGTCTCTAAAAGGTCTTTTAATAAATAAAATATCCAAAACAGCAAAATGTCATAATTACAATTTATAAAGTAATACTTTCATATTGCACCATACGCGCCAACTAGTTTAGATGTGTAGAGATGTCTTTGTTAGGGTGCTTGATAAATACTGAAGCTTTTTTTTTATTCTATGCGTTGTGTGAGTAAAAAGAGGGGTCATTCTACTATGTACCCTCCTAGACACCCACACTATACTTTTAAATTAGATCTTTTCAGATCTGTTCACAAAGGGCCAATATATTAACTTTTTGGGGAATTGAATTGTTTAGAACAGCGGTTCCCAAACTGTGTGCCGTGGCGCCACTGGGGAAACATTACTTCTCAACAGGCACCTGGTCGAGTGCTGCAGTCCTTTAAGACCCCTGTAATGTCGGCCACCTGGGAGGAAGTCACAGCCCGTCACTTCCTCCCAGCATCCTCCAGGGAGACGATGTGGGAGGGAGAGGAGGCAGCCGCAGTGTGAGGTGAGAGGAGCATGAAGAGCTCCGGACCCCTCATTCCTACAGCAGCAGGACTCCAAGCCACCCTCCTGGCACATAAAGAAGTCTAACAAGAGGGTGGCTGTAGATATAAAAAAATCTCTTATGAGTAAGTGTATGTGTGTGAGTGTATGAGTGTGTGTGTGAGTGTGTGTATGTGTGTTCAGTATGAGTGAGTGTATGTGTGTGAGTGTGTGTGTATGAGTGTGTGTATGAGGGTGTGTGTGAGTGTATGAGTGTTTGTATGTGTGTGAGTGTGAGTTTCTGAGTATGAGTATGTGTGTAAGTGTGTGTATGTGTATGGGTGTTTGTATAAGTTTGTGTGTGTATGAGTGTGTGTAACTGTGTGTGTGTGAGTGTATGTGTATAAGTGTGAGTGTATGTGTATGAGTGTGAGTGTTTGTATGTATGTGTATGAGTGTGTGTATGTGTATGAGTGTGTGTATGTGTCAGGGTGTGCATATACTTCCTTGCTTTTCAACATCCACTTTCAGCACTCAAGTTTTTGGCAATTGACCATATCCCACAGTCAAAACGTGGGGGAGATAGAGGCAAACTTCTTCTGAACCGAGAGACATTCTGGATCTTTACATTGGACACTATAGCCCCAAAAGGACTGAATGAAATGATCTCATATCATTCATTCATATGAATTGCTTGTAACATTTGTTTTTATAATTTTTACAATTTTTTAATATTTTTTTTATTTTTTCATATTTTTTCATAATTTTAATTAATTTTTTAATGTATTGTAGAATTTACTTCTCAAATACTCTATAGTATCTATTTGCTTCTTATTTGTTTTTATCTTTTTTCTATTAACATCCTGCTCCTGTGCCTTTACTTGGTATGCTTTTTCTGCCTTATACATCTAGAGTATACCTTAACAGTGGTATTATAATTCACTCAATTATTCATTGGTGCACCTTTATCACTATGCACTTTAATATACATTTTTTCATGCACTTTAAATGGATATTTATGCAATATTTTGCACACTGTGGAATTTAAATGCAGTGTATTACTAATTACCTTGCTATATATGCACTTATATTTGCACATAAAATGTATATATATTCATGGTTGGTTGTTTGTACACTTTGCACGGTCCTCTATGTATTATAATCTACTATAGGCAATTGTCACTTTAAATAATACTTTATTCACATCGATATGTGACCCCTTTAAAGGAATTTGAACTAGTAGCTGTGTTTCTTATATATTCTATACTTATCAATTCGGGTTATCACGTCTAATACTTCAGTAAATGACACGTGATTTACACTATAATCTACACCATAATATGCACGGTCTATGTTTTGTTTTAATGATATGCATCGTAATGGTTGCCGTTGTGACTTGGCTTGTGTCCGGTTGTCACGGCAACGTATACCATGTGGTTACGCTATTGATGGGCGGAGCACGTACACGCATGCGCACGGGGCACTTTAGAACGCCGGAGAGTGTATACACCTGGGGTAAGCTAATTTTCTAATGATTGTTTCCCATATATATGTTGTTTCTTTGTACATATGGCTAATGTTCCTGATGAAAGTCCTGGATGAGGACTGAAACGTCGAGCTGCTACACTTTTTATTTCTCTACAAAACCGTGAATGCACCCGGATTCTAATATTTCAGTCAGTGTGCAAGGAATTTGGATTTATATATATATATATATATATATATATATATATATATATGTCAGTGTGCTTCTGTGTCTGTGTGCGCGTCTGTGTATGTGCATCTGTGTGTGTGTGTTTTTATGTCAGTGTGTATCTGTGTCATGGTGTGGGCATGTATCAATTTTTGTGTCAGGGTGCATGTGTGTGTATATGTCGGTGTGTATCTATGTGTGTGTATGTGTTGGTGTGTATCTATACATGTGTATGTGTCGGTGTCTATATGAATTTGTGTATATGTGTTGGTGTATTTATATGCATCTCTGTGTTAAGGTTCATGAATATCTGTGTAAGTATGTGTATGTATGTGCATAAATCCAAGCAGTTAAACACCAGCACAACATACAAGCACACTCCTGCAATGTAACACAAATATTACACACAAACACACCCCTGCATTCAAACTAAAAAAATATACAAACACACCCCTTCACTCAAACACAAATACTTCACACAAATGTACATTCACATATAAAAGTGAACATTACATTCAGACACACTGCTGCAGTCAAACGCAAACATCACATACAAACACACCCCTGTATTAAAACACAATAATGTATACCAGCACCCCTTCAAACAGCAACACTGTACATTACATAATAGCGCCAATAAATGCGGCAGCGCTGTACAGATACATAACCTAGAAGTTTTGACTTGGGGTGCCTTGCCTCGTGTTTTGTGACACTTTGTGTTCATTGCATGCATTTATAGTCATCTGTAGTGTTCTTTAACTAGTGTTTAAATCATAGAGAGCACTTAATTACATGCTATGTTTAAACACTATTGGCTAAATGCTGGTATAAGATATATGTTTATGTCTTGTAATTGAATAACACTTTTTCCACATAGACTTCAATGAAGAGCTAATGTTAAGTTACAAGAACTATTTTCATATTTTTTTATGCTAGAACACAGGATTCAATGATAATAAATAGTATCGGAATTTGGAACCTCACTGACCAGTCTGAAAACACAAGAATAAATAGTGGATACCTTTTTGACTGCAAAAAAAATTGAAATTCTCAAATGTTAACATTTTATAGCTTGAAGAGAAAGACTGTTATATAGTGGTGGAGTGGTGGTTTAAAGTAAATTTAAAAAGTATGGTCCACGAGAAAAAAATGGAAAAACTATTCAAAACCAATAAATAATATCATAAATAATAATACATAACAAATAAAAAAAAAGAAAAGAAAACCACATTTTCAGTATAGGTGGTCGTCCTGAGTCAAATACGTTTTTAACCAGGAACCATATCTTATTTGTTGTGGTTATAGTGTCCTTCAAGTTAGCAGTAATATCTTCCATCGACATGATATTTTGTACTTTTTTTAGTAGCTGCTTGAAAGTGGGCACCTGAGAGTTCAAGGTTTCAGCAATGCATATTTAGACAGCAGTACAGATTATATGGACTATTTTAACCTCAATCTTCTAGAGTTTGGCATTTGAAGGTTTACCTTTCAAAGGTACCACTTTTGTGTCAGGGTAAAATTTCACATCAAGGACATTTCCTACAAATTCAAAAACAGCACACAATTTTTTTTGTGTGCCACCAGGAATGATAATATGATTCTGGTACAAAGAGCGTGATGGATAGATTTTACTTTCTGAGTATCTAGGTACCTGTGTGAGGCACATTTAAAGGCATTTTCTCAACAGTGGTCCACATAGTGACCTTCATTAATGTTGAAGACAGATAAGCCCATTCTTTTTCTTTTTTTTTTTTTTTAAATGTCATGTCCAAGTCCTCTTCCTATCAAAACGGATAATTTGTTTTACCCTTATTAAGGGCTACTAGGAAGAGAAGTGTAAAGCCAAGATAGTGTCTCTTGTGCCAAAACAATATTTACACAAATGTTTTAACAGGGTCAATTTCTAAGTTAGACATGCTGCCAAATTGTTACTCGGGTAACACCACACTTACCTTGAGCATAACTCCTGATAAATAGGCATGCTTTTGAGGTCTTGTAAGCCTGTCTCAGTCTATAGTGACACCTATATTAGTAAAGATATCACAAACCAACAGAATTCTCTGATCAGACTACCACTTAAATTGTTAAAAACTGTGCCCATGGCATATATGAAATGAAGGGCCATCTATTGGTGTCATTATAGAGTTCAGAGGGAAAGACTATCTCTCAAACATCTTACCTTCCAAATATTATAAATATGTTCTTAACATTGTTATTGCTGTGACTGACCATGGGAGAATTTTGAGTTGGATTACAGCCAGCAATAACTATCGGGTGGAGAGTTCCAATTTAATTGAGAAATTGCACAATGATATAGTAATAATAGTGGGACACAGAGAATGCATAGAATGCATAGAATAAGATGTGAGTACAAAGATGGACAATTATGCACGTAAAAGCATTTCATATCCACCATTAACTTCACCTCTGTATATTCCATATAATTAGTGCAGCTCCTGGATCCAAAGGAATCAGCCAAGGATTTCAACTCTTCTTTATTAACCCCCAACCATGGGCTGAATGAGAACTCCCAAGGCCCCTGGGCAATAAGTAATCAAGGGCACCCCTTGCAGTACAAGGAATTATTAATGCAAAGGTGTAGATATTGCAACCTCGTCTTTACATTGCTCACACTCTACTCCCCATTGATTGTGCGACTCTCACACAGATATCAGCTCGCAGCATAGCACAGAGACTAGCTGATTTTGGATAGATTAACCCTTGTGGACACCCCCCCATCATTTAAAAAAAAAAAAGCATATGTAATAGCATGCTTGCACTGGGGGTGGTCTTGTAAAGAGTGTTGTGCATGAGAGGTCTGCCTATGGTGATATGCGTTTGGAGGCTGTTTGTGGGATTGTGTGTAGAGCAGACTGTTTCTAGTGTAGAATGTGTTCAAAGGGGTCTTTTTGTGGTGTACTATATGTGGGCTGTAATGTGTATATTTGCGCACATGTCAAAGAACTGTAGAGTGTGTTGTTTAGGTGTAGAGTGACTTTAAATTTGTCTGTTGTGAAGTGTATGGCTGACTGCATGTATGTTGTGGCTGTGTGGGGAGTGGCAGTGTGCCTGTTGCTTAGATGTAGAGTAGATGTAAGTGTTGTAGCAATATAGTGTAGCTGTGTGTGATGTGTGTGTAGTGGCTCTGTATGGCTGACTGTGTGTGAGGTGACAGGGTGTGTGTTATCTGTGTGTGCGCATCTGTGGTGACTGTGTTTAGGTGCGATAGCTGTAAGTGATGTGTGTTGCTCAGCGTGGGTGCAGTGAGGGATGTGTGTAAGCAGCTGTGAGTAGTATGTGTGACTGTTTATAGCTGTGACTTGTGTGTCTTGCTGTGTGTAGTTAGCTGTGAATAATCTGTGTGGCTGTGTGTGTAGCTGTGAGTGATGTTTGTGTGTGCAGATGTGAGTAATGTGTTTCTCATGAACCCCTCATTACTTCAATGTCTCAATCCTTTACCCAATAACCCTGTAATGCAAACATTATTCACAAATTGATTAATTTATGTTAATATTTGTGTACTACATGTTCTAGATTTTATTTTGTTTATATTTACTAATATTAGAAAATTACGAGATCACTTTCTAATCTCTTCTGTCTTATAAATAAATAAAGTATTTATTAATTAGATTAAAACATTTTTAAACAAATTTATTAGCTATGCCTTTAATACACATATACTTAGGAAATAATTCATTCTCACATTCCAGATCTGTTTGTATTCATTTGCAAGTTCCATAGTGCTCCTGGCAAAAACAAAGCCTAGGACTTGCATCATTTTGTTGGCAATCAATTCATTAATGACAGCAAAGCACATTTTTTTTCCCCCAACCTACACAATCGTGAAAGATTGTAGTAAATTATTTTCCGTAAATAATAAAATCTCATCACACTGCCAATGATTGTGTGGCACAGAGGGACTAATACTTTTACAAATCATTGTTGCATTATGAAATATATTACACTTTTTTTCTTATGAGATATTAGATAGTTATGTTCACCGTTGGAGAATTTGTAACTTTAAAACGTGTCTGTATTTGAAATGATATCTAAATGATACTTAAAATGAAAAAGAGAGTATTGTAGCTCTAGTTGGTGTAGGGCATACTAATGAATGAGACTCCGAGACCTTCTACTCAAGCAGATCACCGAGATACTCCTGGGTGCATTTTCTGAAGTCTACATGGGGAATTAAGCATGCATATATCATTAACAGCAGCGAGACATGCATGTTTAATGTCCCTTGCTATGTGTAAACCGTTTGCCCATCATTGTCTAGATTCAGCCATACAAATTATGAGTGATTGTCTCAATGGTTTATGTTCTGCTGATACCTTTAATAACAAATACAAAAGCCGTGCAAACAAGAATCAAAGGTTATGTATAATCAATATGAAATAACTTCTTAATTAGATATTGTGGTATTGATTTTAACTGCTTTGTCTAGCATCCATGATCAAATAATTCCATTGATAAATTGATATCCCTGTTTTTATCTAGCAGATAGTAGTTGCATTTTTAATTAAAACAGTTTATGCCAAAATGCCAATTCTTACAGTCGTACAAAGGATATAAATTTCACATGAGTTATATGACTGTGGAATAATACAAACACATACATTTTTATAAGCAACTATTACATTGAATTTATTAAAACCTAAAGCACAGGATTGAACTTGATTTTGCTTCTTGTTCATCATAGTCGTGAGTGTGTCCCAGCTTTTCTGTACTCATTTCTTGAATTTGTCTCTAGCACTGCTCCTAGAAGGCTACTCTATTTATCTATAACTATTACTGTAAAATAAAATCATTATATTACTAAATTGACCTCCTTTCAACATTAGGTTGTGCCATTTTTTCTAGTTCCTTATTTTCTGCAGAAAATTACACCTTACCTACTCAGATCAGATTCATGGACATTTATTCAGGAAGTAGGTCAATATTTTGTTATTATGAGTCCCCTCTCTTTCAGAAAAAAAATCCACTTGATATCGAACCATTACTGCTAGGTTTGCATCCATTAGACCAAGGTGCTGTGCAATAAAGCCTTGCTTGCAGTTCTTCACAAAGGTGATTACTGGGTTTGGGTCAGAATTTTGTACAAGGTAGTCTAGTTCGTTCAAAACACTGATTTTGCCAATACATTTCTGTGTGAACCATCTAGCCCAGGGCTGTCCAACCTGCGGCCCCCCAGATGTTGCTGAACTACAACTCCCATGATTCTTTCAATAAAACAGATAGCCAGGGAATCATGGGAGTTGTAGTTCAGCAACATCTGGGGGGGGGGGGGCGCAGGTTGGACAGCCCTGATCGAGCCTGTCAGTGTATGGTGTCGCATTAAGTTGTTGCTTCAGTCTTACAAAATGAGATGCAGCCACAGACCTATTCTTCCTTTTCCAAACTTTACTTGACACTATGCAGTAAGGCAGCATTTTTATGGTATTTGCAAATCCAAGAGGCATCTGTTAGATGATAAAGTGTAGTATATCACTAAATGCTTGTTTATTTTTTTATTTTAATTTTTTTGTCTATGCTTGTTTTTGCCACGATCTTTGGTGCTGACAAGAGCAAACTAATAGAATGTTCAAAGTTGGCAAAACTATCTTAATGAAATTATGCCTTTTCTCAATTGTACATATGAATTTAAATTAATAACTACTTGATTTGTGCATTCGATTTCAAACAAATTGCGATTTGTCCAAATTTAGTGACAGGTGGGTCATCTTAATTACATAACAACAAATCAAATGACCAAATCACAAAACAAATGGAACTGAAGATGGACGCAATTTGAGATTTGTACCTAATGGGAAAAACAGATGATTAGAGGACAGCCACTAAATGTTGATTTTATTCATAGATCAAGTGAAAAGTGGATGATCGAGGGAAAAAAGGAAAAGCAGTGAAAAAAAACCCTATATTTAGATAAGAAATATATTAAGTATATATAGATTATTTTTTAACTGTTCCTATTTTTTTCCCTCTATTGGGCACTGCTTCTCACTTGATCTGTGAACCCAGTGGTGGGAAAATGTATCTATCAGTACACTACTGTCACGTCCTGCTCTGTTCTCTGGAGTTGTCTGGTATCCAGTACTCTTGTTACAATTCTTGTTTGGTTTTTCTTGGTTTTTGGTTTTCTATTCTATGTCTGGTTTTCTTTATGCTGGGATTTCTGGGTTCCTTCCTGTAATCCATCCCTGGGATTCCCAGTCTCCAGGTTTCATTTAAATGTTTGTTTTATGTTGCCACACCTGTTTGTTTTCCATCATTCCCTTTGTTTCAGAGTTCCTGCAGGCAGCTCCTCAAGGCTTCTGCCCTTTCTTGCAGGTAAGTGCATATGTCTTTGGTTGTCTTGGCTTACATTAGGCAGTGTAAGACCTGCCAGATGTGGGGTACATTGGTGTTGTTGGCAGGCTTATGCAATGTATGATCATATAATGTGACTAAATCCCCATGATTTTCATATGTAGTACTTAGTTATTTCTCCTCTTGTTTTGCCTATGTTATCTTGTCTTGTTTTAGTTTGTATACCCAGTCCATGTACAGTCCTGTCCAGTCATGCCCATGTTATGTTCATGTTTTCCTCATGTCTTGTGTATATGTTCTGGGTTTAGCTTACTATCTTTCTCTGGTTCTGGGTTCTATTAGTTCTGTCTTGTTTTCATGTTTGGTGCCTATCTCTAGTCTTGCCTTGTTTCTAGTACTGTATACAATCCTGCTGCAGAGCTTCCCTATTTAGCTCCTGGGAGGTCTGCTTAATTTCCAAGCTCCTAGTTCCTGGTATCCGTTGAAGCTGATTCAGGGTCTTGGTATGTGGCTGCACAAACGCTGGTGCTCAGCACCAGGGGGCGTGCGGTTACCCTGCACCAGAGCCTACTAATCCACCTCCACACTGTGACTCCTACTCTGAACATCAGGCATACTGGGTCCCGGTCCTGCACCGCCGCCCGGATAGTGTCTGGGTCCCGGGCAGCGGACCGCCACCCTGACAACTACAAAATCAATAAAATTTTCACTCCATTTTAATTCATCCTAATTGTTTTTTCCAAATTGTTTGCATAGACAACATTTTTCCAAAACTAAGTGGAAGTTTAGAGCCTAAACTCTAAAAAGGCTCTAAAAAATTTGAGTAATTTTATCTCACACAAATAATTAATCATGGACTATATATAATGCTGCACAAATATTTTGAATATATTCTTTTGTTTTCTATGTATACCCCCTAAACAAGACAAATTGAGAGGGGTAAGTTATATATATATAATTTTAAAAATCTGTATAGCGCTGCACTCAAGCTAGAGGATTGGAAGGTGGAAACACCAACCAGCCCTCAAGCTATCTGTTTTTCCTAATATTTTTCAAGCTTTATCAATATTGCTCTCTATAACATTACGTAATGTGTGTGCTAAAAATGCAGTACGTGTGTTACAAAAACAAAGGTTATGTTTGCGAGGGGCGTGGCCTGACCAGGGAACAAGCTGGACGCTCGGGAGTAGAGCTCCGGCACCCTAGCGCTGTATTTAGCCCACAAAAGCTGATTTGGCAAGCACCACCCCATATAAAATGGACAAGAAGAACGCTAAAAAACACCACAAGAAAGTACCAGACACCGGGACGTTGGTGCTGGACATGCTCACGGTTCAGAAGACTGGGCCGTTGGAGAGTCAAGATGGCGCCGGTGCGGGCCTCTCATCGAGGTCCTCTTCACCACGCGCAGCAGAGACCTCTAGCCTCACAACGGGTGATTCGGCACAGATACTAGCCAAATTGACAGAAGTACAAACATACCTGGAAGGAGAGATAGAGCAGTCCACGTCCGTCCTACGCTCTGAGATCTCAGCGCTGGGCGCCAGGACCTCTCAACTGGAGGACCGCCTGGAAGACATGACCCAGGCCCATAACTCAGTGGTGGCGCACATGAAAAAGCTCGAAGCCCAAGTCGCAGAGATGGAGCTGGCGCTAGAAGACACAGCTAACCGCTCCCGGAGGAACAACCTCAGGTTGCGGGGGCTACCGGAGCGAGAAGGCGAAGGCCCACTGCAGGAGGTACTCCTCACCATTTTCCGACCGCTGCTGCAAACGCTACTGGCAGAACAGTGGTGCATAGAGAGAGCACATAGGGCACTCCGAGCCCGAAGACAAGACACCAATACCCCACGGGATGTGATAATCCGCTTTCTGCATTTTCAGACGAAAGAGGCACTAATGCGGAGGAGCAGGGAAGAGGAGATTCGCTACGAGGGAGCCACTCTGCAGCTATACCAGGACCTAGCCCCCAGCACACTGCAAAGGAGGAGGGAGTGGAGGCCTGTAACGGAGGCCCTGAGAAGAGCGGGTGTCTGATACGCCTGGGGCTTCCCTTTCAAGCTGCTGGCTTTCCGAGATGGGAAAGCTCAAGTGCTGATACCTGGCAGTGACCCGGAGAAGTTCCTCGGAGGCTTGGGAGTGCAGATTCCAGCACAGCTATCGCTGGGAGCGGAGACCAGAGAGGAGCTCTTCCCTCTGCCGACTGAGTGGCAGGATGCCGGAGGGCAGAGGCGCCCGCGACCGGACCGGGTACAGTAACTCATGGGGCAGTGAGGAGTTGGGGGACCTGTACTCAGTGGAGGGGAATTATGAACAACCTTGGGAATGGGGGTATGGGCTCATAGGGCGGCTGCCACGCGGGACTGGGGTGGCTGGCGCTTGGGTGCCCCCGGTGTCACCCCCTTGTCCCCCCTTCTGTGGGCCTCGGGGAACAGGGTTGGTGGCCATTTGGGTGGGGGGCCAGGGGGGCTCACGCTTGGGGGTCCGAGCTTGGGCAGGGAACCAGAGAGGGCCTAGCGCGGGGCCGCGGTCTTGGTCGCCACACCGACCTACAGAACTCTAGACAAGGATCAAGAGGGGTAGTAGACAGAGACGAGAGACAAACGTTAGCACTGTAGTTGTGAATTAGTAAACACACAAATGGAGAGAGGGGAGGGTGACTCCAGATGGCGGGAAACGACAAATCTACACTTAAAGCATAGCACCACAAACAGCGACCAACAAAGAGGAGGTGGAAATATTTTCAGAGGGGCACAAAGAAAGATAGTAGTAGGGAAGACCACGGGAGTATGGATCTTCCCCCCCCCCCCCCCCCCAAAAAAAAAATATTAAATGAAAATTGAAAATTAAAATGAATAAAATAAATGACAATAAGGAAGAGCTGAGAGCTAGAGGAGGGTGAGGAGAGTAGAGGAAGGAAAACTACCCCCTGAGATTACACGTTGGGCTACCGACAGGCTGACGCTCCGTGCCTTGGGGCGGCCGTGGACCGTCCCCGCGGGGCCCACCCAGTGGCTTCTAGACCCGTCTCACTCACGCCCGATCTGGGGAGAATCCCCCCCACCCCGCTTCGAGAGTCATAGGCCCCCTCCGAGACATTTAAGGGCAATAAGGGATCCCCCTCCCAACCACCAAGTTTTAAAGTTACGAAGTTACTGGCATGTGTTAGTAGCCAGAATCGTGCATGCGATGCAGGAACTCGCTAGGTGTCATAGCCGCCTGTGTCACACACAGCTAAAACTCACCAGGCGGTCTTCCTTACTCACACTAGGCACACAAGCCGGTCAGGAACAGTTGTTTTCTCTTGTTTTTTATGCCTTTCTTAAATGTTCGAGAGTTCATATTCTTTATTGCAAAATCGTTCATTTCAGAACCATATCTCAAACAGCGCAAATTGGTCAGAAAGCTATACATACCCACGTCGCCCAAGCGCGGTGCGCAGACGAGATGGGGAAATGTACACCCCACACCAGTCTGGCAACAGATAAGTCCATAAGTCTCACCCGATCACGGTTTCCCTCCCCCCCTCACATCCTAGGGATCGTGACCTGCACTACGGGACGCTATGCGGCTGAGGCGAACAGAGGTGGGCATACTAGAAGGCAGTACCCATAACATATTCACATGTCACTGAAATTATCTTCTTTAAATGTAAAAGGGCTTAATACGCCAACCAAGAGACGCCTTCTATTCAGGGAACTGAAAAGAATGCAATCTGATATAGCCTTTATACAGGAGACCCACCTGCCGAAACAGGCCTCATTCCAGCTAAAAGACCACACATTCCGAACCTCCTATGAAGCCTGAGCCCTCACTAAGCACAACGGAGTGGCCATACTCATTCGCAATAGTTGCCCACTTCACATAGACACCATAGATGCAGACCCAAAAGGAAGGTACTTCATAGCCTCTGGCTCCTTACAGTCCCACAAGATACACCTACTTAACATATACGCCCCGAACCAACCTGACCCAGGCTTCTGGGATCATCTAAAGTCCAAATTCCAGACACTAGGCCACGGCCTCATTGTACTAGGAGGAGACTTAAATGCAGTAGCAAACCCCACAGTCGATAGGAGCTCACTAGGGGATGGCCCCAGATTACAGGGACGGGGAGGACAAGACAGGTTACTCCATGGGTTCATCACAGATACCGGGTTGGTGGACATATGGAGAGCACATCATCCAAGCACGAGGGACTACACATTCCATTCGGCCCCACATGGTACCTACTCAAGAATAGATATGTTCCTCATTAACGACAAATCTTTAGACATAGTTACGGGATCAGAGGTAGGTTCCATATCGTGGTCTGATCACGCCGATATCCACATCACCATCGGCAATCTGTGCAGTAGCTCCCCGTGGACATGGAAACTAAACGCCTCACTACTGAACGACCCAGAGATCGTAGAACAGGTCCGCAAGGACATAGTGGAGTTTTTCGACTCCAACACCACCCCAAACTTACTGCCAGAGACAATCTGGGCAGCACACAAAACGGTTATAAGAGGGACGCTTATTAAAATAGCGACTGCGAAAAAAAAGGCGAGAGCCCAAAACTTAAAAACCCTACTGACTAAACTACGGACGCAAGAACAAAAACACAAGGGACAACCTGACGATGATACTTAGACGATTAGAAGAGACTAGACTCGCCATACGCACCCTATTGCTAGATGATACAGTTAGAGCTATGACCTGGTCCAAACGAACGGGTCAATAAAATGCATACCCTACTGGCTAGAGTCCTAAAACCGAGAATGAGACGTGGACACATAACGTCCATTCGACACCAAGATAACTCAATTAAAACCGCACCTAAGGACATAGCCGAGGTATTTACTGAATACTATGAATCCCTTTACCACCACTCCCCAACCACGGAGACGACGACGAAAGAGGACGAAGACGCAACCCTCAGATTTCTTAGGGACCTAGGACTACCGAAGCTCCCACGAGAGTCAGTGGAGATTCTGGCTGCAGAAATTACCCCCGACGAACTAGATCGAGCGATAACGACCTTAAAAGGAAATAAAGCCCCAGGACCGGACGGTTACGACGGTAGTTATTATAACGCCTTTCGCGAGGAACTAGTACCACACTTAACGACGGTATTCAACAGGTTCCGGATGGGAGGCATCCTGAATCTGGATATGTCATTAGCCACCATCGTGCTGATACCAAAGCCAGAGAGGGACCCCATCGCACCAGATAACTATAGACCAATATCCCTTATTAACCATGACATGGAACTACTAGCGAAAATCCAGGCAGAACGACTAAACCCATTCCTAAACTATCTGATAGATGCCGACCAAGTAGGTTTCATACCTAATAGGCAGTTATTCGAAAACACCCGAAGAAATATTGACCTAATATAGAGACAGGTGGCCACAAAGACCCCGACGGTGTTCATATCGCTCGATGCTGAAAAAGCGTTTGACAGAGTGAAGTGGCCCTATCTGTTTATGCTACTAACCCAGTTAGGGTTCCCCGAACAGTTTATGACCTTACTAAGAGCCATGTACAGCAACGTCAGAGCTCAGGTGAAAATATCAGGAGCCCCACTCCGGCCCTTCCAACTTACCAACTGAACCAGACAGGGGTGTCCCCTCTCCCCCCTCTTATTCGTCCTGTCGCTAGAGCCTTTACTACAAGCTCTGAGGAAGCACCCACGAGTGCAGGGTATCAAGGTGGGGGGTAGAGATTTCCTAGTATCAGCCTATGCGGATGATGTGCTCCTAGCGCTCACCGACCCGGTGAACTCAATGGGGGCCCTTAAGAATTCTTAAATGAATATGGGACCTTTTCAGGATACAGGGTAAACATGACGAAGTCTAGTGTTCTCCCACTAGGGGTACCGACAACGGCAATGAATCAAATACATGACGCACATCAGATAAGAATAGAACACCAAACACTTAAATACTTAGGTATCCGCCTGACAGCAAAACCAGAAAACCTATATGAACAGAACTACTCCCCAATGATGAAACAACTGATGAGGGAGATGGAGACGTGGGTGGACAGGCCGATCTCCTGGATAGGGAGAATACATGCCGTTAAAATGAATATCTTGCCAAGAATCTTGTTCCTGTTTCAGGCGCTGCCCATCTGCGTCCCCAGATCCTCCCTACAGCCCCTACAGAGAGCAGTGGGGACCTTTGTGTGGCAAAATAAAAGACATAGAGTCTCTAGATATATCCTATACCAATCAAAGACAAGAGGGGGACTGGGCCTGCCAAACATATATTACTATTATATAGCTACTCAATTAGCACAAATAGCGATGTGGCACTCACCCCCCGGCGACAGAAAATGGGCAGACGTAGAATCCTTAATGACAGGTGCTGACCTGCCGCAGCTACTAATGTGGGTCCCTAGGGAACACAGGCCACCTATCAGGATCACATGCCCGACCATAATAAACTCCCTGAAGATATGGGACATCTTCAAACTAAAATTCCATTTAGCATCAGACCCATCCCCCCTCACACCATACTTACGCAACAAGGCCTTCACCCCCGGGATGGCAGCTAGGGATTTCAGAAATCTAGAGAGGATAGGCTTACAACGCATCTGCCACATATACAAAGGGACAGAGATTATTTTCTTTGATGCATTGAGACAGCGGGGCCACCTCACACCCGCTGATTTCTTCAGATATTTACAAATCAAAGATTTCGCAAAAACACCATACATAAAAACAGCGGCCCGGCAAAAAATGACCTTCTATGAGCGCATTTGCCTGCAAGAAACTATACCCAAAGGCATGATAACGCTCTTGTATGCCCACCTCTGTTCCGAAGCCAGGGACTGGGGTAAACTAACCTACACAGATCAATGGGAACGAGACCTAGGAGACACCCTAGAGGGTATAAAATGGCAAGAGATTTGGGAGGCAACCATGCCTCATCAGTGTGCGTTACCCTTCAGGAACAATCCATAAAAACACTGTTCCGCTGGTATACCACGCCGGTTAAGCTGAATCAAATGCAAAAAACCCCAACAGACACATGCTGGAGGGGGTGCGGTCAGAGGGGAACGTACATTCATATGTGGTGGGAATGCCTGCAGATGGTCACATTCTGGAAACAGATACAAAACCTAGTAACCCAGATATTATCGAGAGCTGCGGACCTTGACCCGTGGCTATTCCTACTAAGCAGAACCATGGACGGCTGGTCTAAACATGAGCAAAAGCTAATCCACAAAATTACCCTGGTGGCCAGGAGAGTGATAGCCTCCGGATGGCTCAAACCAAACATACCATCCAGGGCCGGGGTGATAAGGCGTATCAAAGAAGTCCACCTGATGGATAACTTAACAGTTACACTAAGAGGCACATTAAAAACATTCCAGAAGATCTGGGAACCGTGGGAAAACTCCAACCTGGCTAACTCAACATAAACAACCTCAACAAATTCAACTGAAATGTAGGTCTTCCCCTTATCCCCTCCCCCTCCCCCACCTTTCTTCCTTCTCTTTTCTATATATACTTGTATCAGTAGAACCTAACCTATACGTTCTATGTAACACAAAACTTGACCCACAAACGATATATTCTAGGACGGTCTCACAGGGCGAACGATTCACACATCTCACAAATCCAGTAAGCTGCCACTCTCAAACTGCCCTCACAGGCGTTCACTGAGCATAGTCGCTAGGAACATTCCACAAGGAAAACAAATGAACATGGGAACCAACTATTGCTAGAATCTACCGATTAGTAGATGCAACAGACGCAGGTGACCAGTAGTACCATGCTGTTTGACACAAAAACTGTACTCTGTAAATGTATACCACATGTTATTTGTACTATAACACATCTTTAACCCTGGATGACCGATTATGCATTACTCATGTCGATTACAAATAAAGAATTACAAAAAACAAAAAACAAAGGTTATGCATCTTATTCTTGTATACCCAATAGATTTGTCTGAGGAAATTTTGAAAGGTGATGGCTTTCAATATGGTGAAAGGCTTTACCCGTTTCAAAAAATGATTCATCCTTTACTTAATTGTTTGAGGTTATAATTAATTAGTACTTTAATGTGTTAGAAATTAAAATAAAGATACTCCTTATCAATAAACCATTGGTAAATATTTGCAGTTGAAACGCAGAGGGTATTGTGTTTCAATATGGCACTTGTCCAACACGTTAGTTTGTTGAATATCCCAGCAAGCTGTACGTGCTGTTTGTGTTTTGGAAGTATCATTCTAGAAGCATCAAAAAGACAGTTTAAAAATGGTAGGCCACACAAACTCACAGAACAGTACATCCTAAAATATCAGCATTCTGTATGTGTTGTTCATCTGGATTGTTCAGCATTATGACTACTTTACCCACCATTGTGATGTTGAATAACCTGGCTGATATTCATAGCAAAAAAGAGGCCAGACCATAGGTGTCGCAACGCTTTAGGGTTTATGACAACCCACTCAAATACAATTTGACAGAGAGTTCACAGCCTACTAGCACCATAACCACTAAAATCATCTACAATGGTTATGATGCTTAGCCTTCCCCTTAACCCTTTGCCACCATTACGATGTTCATTACATCCTGAACAGCATGGGCTTATGTGCTTTAATGATGTTAAGATGTAATAAAATGTCTATGCCTCCGCAGCCCCCCTCCCCTTGAGTTATACTCACCTTGTTGTTTCTGATCAGGAAGACCACCTGGTAACACAGGCAGTTTCTCAGCAGCCAATCCCTCACTTTGATCTGAGGCGATAGAAGCAGAAAGATCATTGCTGGCAGTGTTCCAAGTGTTTAGAAGAAGAAAAACTACCACAACAAGAGAACACAGTCTTAAATTAGAGGGGCAAATGTTTAAAAATAATATCAGGAAGTATAGCTTTACTGAGAGGGTAGTGGATGCATGGAAATGCTTTCCAGCTGACGTGGTAGAGGTTAACACAGCGAAGGAGTTTAAGCATGCGTGGGATAGGCATAAGACTATCCTAACTATAAGATAAGGCCAGGGACTAATGGAAGTATTTAGAAAATTGGGCAGACTAGATGGGCCGAATGGTTCTTATCTGCCGTCACATTTTATGTTTCTTTGTTTCTAGTGCATGTTTAAAAAAAATAAATACATTTTAAAATAAATAAAATAAATAAAAAAAATGTTTGATTTAGCTCTTTCACTGCTGATCACAGTTCTTATACTGTGATAAGAGTGATCAGTACAGTAGTGAGTACTTTGATATTTCTTTGGGGTCAGATTTTTCGAATTAACTGGTAAAATCTGACAATTCTAACACTTTATCGTTTTTGTCAACTCCTAGCTATGTTCTGATCACTGCATAGAGCATGTTATCCTACCTACCTCGACTTTTTACACCACTTTAGTTTAAAAAACAAAAACAAAACATTTAGTGCTGATCTCAGCATTTTATTCTGTGATCAGTCGTTACTTTTAGTTTTTGGATTTTGGGTGTAGAGTTTTGTGAGTGGAAGTGGGAATTGGGGGTTGATTTGGGGGAGTGTGTTCGCAGATAGGGAAAAAATAGTTTTATCCTTAAAAAAAAAATGTAAAAAAAATTGACCATTACTACGCTGTGGAGAAGGTCTATGCCATGCTGATGCATGAGTCAGAGAAGAGTGACCTTTCTGACAGTGAGATACTTACTGCGTCAGATGTAGAGACCCAAAACAAACCTTCTGGTAATGGTGCTCCCATCGCAACACCATCCAGGAGGAACTAAAACCGCTGCACTGTTTTTAAGCATTACTAGATAACGCCAAGTCTAAGTGCCCCTAAAACACCCCAATTTGACAACCCGTGACATCACTACCAGAGTAGAGAATTGTGATCAAGAAAATATTTTTAGCCTGTTTATGATAGATAGCATGTTTAAAGCATATGGCTGCACAAACAAACGTGTATGCCAGCCAATATCTTGCTGCCAATCTGGATTCTCACTACAGCAGGAAGTGTCATGTATTCATCCGCTTATAAAAATGTGGTTAATGGCATTTACTGTACACACAGGAAAAGTTGTGCCGAGCAGCAACCAAATTCACAGAAGGGTTAATGCTGAGCAGCAATTATGCAATTGGAAACCGGGTAACTGCCTTTGGGATCAGATCTAGAGGAGGGGTATTTAGGCCCAGTTCTCATCCTGCTCAGTGCCCTGTCGTGGTTTCCCTTGTGGTTGTCCGAGAGCGCTTTATTGATTCTGTTAAATCTGGTTATTTGACTTTGGCATTGTTTTTGACTTCCCTGTTTTCTGGCATCCCTGACTCCTGGCTTTTCCTTATCGTTGTGTCTCTTTCTGTTTCCCTTGACCTCGGCTATTCCTGACTATTCTTTGGTACGTTAGTCCGGCCATTCTAAGGTCCGGTGTACGTTACCTATCAGTCCTCTGTGTTACACAATTCTACGTGCTGTACCATTCTGTAATCCTGACAGAAAGAATATGTGGAACCCCACTTGCAGGACTAAAATGAGGAGGTTTTGGGTTACTATTCCACAATAAGGATTGTGAAAAAAAGTATTAGGTGTTTATGGCATGAACACTCCAATGCCAAAATTTTGGGGCTTCATTGCACTAACTTATATCAGAAAATGGGGTTCATGAGTGTGAAAAAACACAAATAAGAGCATAACCACTAAAATTGTACTTGCATTTGTGATAAAGTGGCTGGACCAAACATCTTAAAATATGCTATTTGGAATATTAGTTTGCCCACGTTTGAAAATGGTATTCCATAATGGTGGAAAATTTATTACACAGGTTGTCAAACTCTTTCAAAGGTGATCTAGGCTCAGAAAATCACCTTGTTATATTTCCAAGTATTGACAAGACAGTTTAGGTACCATAACATAATCATGTAAATGAAGTTATGGTGCCAGGAGACCCCCAGATGCAATCTTACCTCAAGGGGTTAAACCATTTTCGAACAGTTTAACCCCAATATGAGCCTCTAACGCCAATCTCAACTACCCCCAGGCAGCATTCGACTTTTAGAAATTCTTCTAGCTGTTTGGGTTTATTTTTAAGATTTTTACAGCCCAGAAGAATTCAAGTCTAAAATGGGGTCTAAGATTTTCAAAATTAAGTCGTTTATTACTTGTCACACCAATAATGTTGTGTACTTGCTCACGTGTCCTTGTGGACTGCAGTATGTAGGGAGGACATCTAGGAGCCTTAAAACAAGGATACGTGAGCACATATACAATATAAAGAGAGGTTTTCTTAAACACAATGTGTCTTCCCATTTTCTTAATGTTCATGGAGGAGACCCTACTGGGCTCACTTTTCATGCCATCCAAAAAATTAACTGCCATTGGAGAGGAGGCCATGTTGAGTCCGCCCTTAATCGTTGTGAAATTACATGGATTTTCAATTTGGAGACTCTATCTCCAGGTGAACTCAACTTGGATTTTGAAATGGCAGCTCTCATTTAATTTCATCATACTAATGTTATTTATATAATTTCAAATATATAAATTTTTATTTAACTTCTCTTTATAATGGGTTCCTTTAAATATGTATGTCAGTAGATGATTATCAATACTTTGACACTTGTTTTTATCCATTAGTTTCTCTCTTTAAAATGCTTATCAAGTGGACTCTATGCCAGACTCCAAAATGGCATTTCTCTCTATAGAGGACTTTTCTCTCATCCAATAATGTGAAATGAAGAATCTCCCGATCACATGATATGCCGGGACGAATCACGCCGACGTCATGACGTCAGAAAAAACGGAAGATACCCGACCGCCATCTTGGAATCCCGGACGAAAGAATATGCCGAAAAACTCGAGGAGAATTGGGGGTCTTTTGAGTACATTTATATTATTGACATGAATGTCCATATGGTATATGATGTATAACTAGGTTTATAATGCTGTATCAAAGTGTATTTTAGTAGATTGTATGAGCTTTTAAAAATTTGACCTTCCCAATATGGCGGAGGCAAGTCGGAAGGACCATATATGGTCCTCCAATTAACATATGTTTGTGATTGTTTAATTAATTCATATGTATAAATCAGAATGAAATGTAGCTTATGGATTATGCACCTGAGGAAGACCTGTTACGGTCGAAACGCGTTGTGCCTTTGTTCTTATTATTTTTTAACAAGTAAAACTTTTCTACTTTATTTTATTCCGCTGTGGTTCTTTATGGTGTGAAAAAGTGCCTTATTACGAGAAACCGGTGGAGATAGCTTGAATAAGCTTATTATTCACATGCCTTTAAAGCTAGAGCCTGCTTCCTAAGGCTCTGCAGATCGTGAGTGACCCACTACCTCCGATTTTATTCTGCTTTCAAGTGTTACAGTAATATGCTATGCATTTTTCTTTAATTTTAGGTTGAAATCAGGATTCACCTAATATATTCATTTTCTGTTGCACCTTCCTAAATCTAACTTGCTGTTTCTTATGTATGTTCATTGTGCTTTTTTGGTGATTCTGTAGCACTTGGGAGTAGTTGCATCTCTTACCAATAGCGCCAATCCACCCATCTATTCTTCCTGGTTCTCCAGGAATTATAGTTTTGCTTTTTTCTACAATCCGACGATACTTGAACAAAAATGAAAGAGAAAGGGAAACACTCATAGTGGGGTTAACACACGAGACACTACCAAAGTAGTAAAAAAAGAGAAATAAAGAAACCTGAGGGCCCCAAAACAATATAGAAAATAAAAAATAACTTTAATAGAATACAAGTGAAATTAAAAAAGCTGAGTGCACCATGCACAAAGATTTACAGCTTCTAAAGCAAAATCTATACAAGAGTAGCGCTGAAAAGATATCCCTCAATCTAATGCATATACTGGGATAATGGAAATAACTACATACGGCGCTAATAAAATAACTCTAAGGACAGGATGTCTGAGATAGAGATTGTAACTAATGAGTAAAGTACTGTGTTCTTCGTACAATGAATAGATACTAAAGAATGAAATACTTTATTCAAATTAGTGTTTAAGAATAGAGATACAAATTTATGCTATTGTGTTCACAATCAGTGAATACCGTATATACTCGAGTATAAGCCGACCCGAATATAAGCCGAGGCCCCTAATTTTACCCCAAAAAACTGGGAAAACTTATTGACTCGAGTATAAGACTAGGGTGGGAAATGCAGCAGCTACTGGTAAATTTCTAAATAAAATTAGATCCTAAAAAAATTATATTAATTGAATATTTATTTACAGTGTGTGTATATAATGAATGCAGTGTGTGCGTATGAGTGCAGTGCGTGTATGAGTGCAGTGCGTGTATGAGTGCAGTGTGTGTGTATGAGTGCAGTGTGTGTGCGTATATATTAATTGAATATTTATTTCCAGTGTGTGTATATAATGAATGCAGTGTGTGTGTGTATGAGTGCAGTGTGTATGAGTGCAGTGTGTATGAGTGCAGTGTGTATGAGTGCAGTGTGTATGAGTGCAGTGTGTGTATGAATGCAGTGTGTGTGAGTGCAGTGTGTGTGTGAGTGCAGTGTGTGTATGAATGCAGTGTGTGTGAGTGCAGTGTGTGTGAGTGCAGTGTGTGTATATGAATGAAGTGTGAGTGTGTGTGATGCAGTGTGTGTGAGTGCAGTGTGTGTATATGAATGAAGTGTGAGTGTGTGTGATGCAGTGTGTGTGATGCAGTGTGTGTGAGTGCAGTGTGTGTATATGAATGAAGTGTGAGTGTGTGTGATGCAGTGTGTG
Organism: Pelobates fuscus; assembly: GCF_036172605.1. Taxonomy (NCBI): domain Eukaryota; kingdom Metazoa; phylum Chordata; class Amphibia; order Anura; family Pelobatidae; genus Pelobates; species Pelobates fuscus. The sequence continues at coordinate 305,364,331 of NC_086319.1, read as the reverse complement.
TTTGTGTATGTGTTGGTGGGGGTGGGCATTTCATATATTATTAATTATTATTTTTTTATTTTTTTTTATATTATTATTTTTTTTATATTATTATTTATTATTTAATTATTTTTTTAATTTTTTTTATATTATTATTATTTTTTTTGTATTATTTATTATTTAATTATTATTATTATTATTATTTTTTATTATATTTAAAAAAAAAATCGTCCCCCCTCCCTGCTTGATACATGGCAGGGAGGGGGGCTCCTTCCCTGGTGGTCCAGTGTCATTGGTAGTTCAGTGGGGGGGAGAGGGGGGTTGGCAGAGCTGTACTTACCTTTCCTGCAGCTCCTGTCAGCTCCCTCCTCCTCCGCGCGGTCTGTGCAGCTCCCTCTGTCAGCTCCCAGTGTAAGTCTCGCGAGAGCCGTGGCTCTCGCGAGACTTACACTGGGAGCTGACCGAGGTGCTGAACGGACGGCGCGGAGGAGGAGAGAGCTGACAGGAGCTGCAGGAAAGGTAAGTACAGCTCTGCCAGCCCCCCTCTCCCCCTGTCTGTATTATGGCAATATAAATTGCCATAATACAGACTATGACTCGAGTATAAGCCGAGTTGGGGTTTTTCAGCACAAAAAATGTGCTGAAAAACTCGGCTTATACTTGAGTATATACGGTAGATAAGATTAGGTAGAGATATAGGAATGTGTGTAGTCCCAAATACAAATAGCGCTAAAAGTAAAGCCAAAAGTTTAGAAGTTACATAGTTAGTCAAGAATTGCAGCCAATGGTGTAATATGATGAATACATGGAATGCATTGTAATGTTACTCGTGAACTGCAAAGCCTTAAATGGCTGGCGAAAAACAGAGTGTGATAAACCTGCTAATAAAATAAAAAACAGGGGACTAGCCCCAAACGCCAGCTCGATGTACACGGCAGAGCAGTGGGAGATTCAGAGGAAAAAATGTGGCGATAACTTATAAAAAGCCCACACATTAAGTTGATACAAAGAATCTCCGTTAACCCCTTACAATTTTAAAGTTTATAAAACAAATGGCAATAGAGTGAAAATGGAACACAGATAGCAAAAATACCTCTATCTAAAAATAAATGGAACACAATTAATCTCTAAATATGATTGAACATATAGTAAGATAGCTCAGAGGACCTGTTCAAAAGTTTTCAGTGTACCTCTGGTTAGTCAAGAATTGCAACCAATAATGTTGCAATATGATCAATACAATACGGCAGAGCAGTGGGAGATTCAGAGGAAAAAATGTGGCGATAACTTATAAAAAGCCCACACTTAAAGCTGATACAAAGAATCTCCGTTAGCCCCTGACGCGCGCATTTCGTCCACAACTCATCAGAGGGGAACCGATGTGTGGAGACTGACCGACTATTTATAAGACAAGAAGTATACTGGTGGGAGGATTCAATAAACCCATTGATTTGAAATGGCCAATCACAGAGAAGCAAGGTAAGTGACGTAATCGTTAACACTTTAGGATCTTGATAGAACCACGGATAAGGGTGATAGCAAAATTACACCTAATTACTGAGAGGCATATAGGATACAAGCGTACATAGATGGTGAAGATCAGTTTTTAATCACTCGTGTTATGTTATTCCAATTCTTATTGTTGTTGCCTAATAGTTTTAAGAATGACAGTATGAATTTTACACTATAAAACAAGATGCCAATAGTTTTAAATACAGGAATAAGAGACCCTGCCAATCCTGTCCATCTACATTATTAACACTTTAATATCCAAGTGTATGATTGAAGAGTATGCCTAACATAGGGACCTAAAGAATGGGAATAAATATAAATGAATAACCCAGAAGAATGAAAGAAAGAATGACTATATGCAGTTACTAGGTTAATACCCGACTCTTCTTACAATAATAGCGATCACACGAAATGAAGCTGAAAAGATGCCGATTAATTCTAAATGATCAAAACGATGTATGAAAAAATGATCAAAAATTGATAATAAAACGATCAAAAAATAGAAAATAAATTACCACTGTTTAAAGCCAAAACAATATGATGTATGTAATCATATTAGAGTTGTACATTTTTATTAGTGTATAGCTCGTTACAGTAAGACTGGTGTTAATGGACAGTAATCGTCCAAAAAATATATATTGCCCAATATGATGATTAGAATTGTGACACAGGACGATAGTCAGATGCCCAGGCATTTCCATATTTGATAAATAATATCGGAAAAAATGGTAGTCAGTCGCCTAGGCATTACCATACTTGATAATTGATGTCGATAAGAATAGTAAACATAGTAGGATATTAAAGTGTGGCGGATGACGATGTCCAAACGGAATCTTATAGTTAATAAGAAAAAAACAGTGGGTAATAAGAAGAGAAATAAAATAAAGTGGACAACAGTATTGTAAATTTTGTCCATTGATAAGATGTTAGAGATAGTAACATGCAAATACAGTCTAATAGTTGAACAACAAAGATGCAGAAAATAAGAAACATAGGAAAGGAAGATAAATAACTGTTTTGAAATAATTGTTATGAGTAAATAAATAGTGATAAATGACCCAAATTGGAGGAGAAAATATAAATAGAAAAAGTAAAATAAAATAAAATAAAATAAAAGGAAAAGTAAAAGATAAGGGAGTTTATGAACAGGAGAATAAAAGGGAACCTTAGTGAGAATGAATGAAAGGGGTGAAGTTGAATTCCTCATTCAGACCTCCTGGAGCAAGGGTTTTGAACTCGTGGATCCATCTGGACTCTTTTTGAAGGAGTATAAGGTTAAAGTTACCTTTTCTAGAGTTCAGGGTCACTCTTTCCAAAACTTGGAAAGATAGATGGTTGGGATTTCCATCATGAAAGTTTCGTACATGATTTGCTACCGGTGTGCTCAGGTTCAGATTTTTGACCGAGTTCACATGTTGCAGAATCCGTCTCCTTAGTTCTTGATATGTTTTTCCTATATATTGCCTACCACATGTGCAGGTGATGACATAAATAATACTTGTGGTACTGCAATTAATAAATTGGTTGATTTTAAATTCTTTTTGAGGTCTGGTACATTTAGCAGTTTTAGACTGTTTAATGAAGGGACATAACTTACAGTGTCCACATTTGTGGATACCTATAGGTGCAGTCAGCCAATTACTGGAAGGTGTTGTTCTTTCAAGATGGCTATGTACCAACAGGTCTCTCAGGTTCTTAGACCTACGTGCGGTGATGTTCGGATACGCCATCGATTCAGGTGTTAAATCAGTGTCATATTGTAGAATCGGCCAGTGTTGAGTGAATATTTTATTAATGGGTTGCCACTGTTTGTCAAATGTCCCTATGCATCTAATCAATTTGTTGGTGGTGGTGGTTTTGGTAGATTGAAGACTAGTGCGTCTATCTTGATTAAGGGCTCTTTGAAACGCTTTTTTAAGAATTTTATTAGGGTAACCTCTATTTTTAAAGCGAGTTCTTAGTTTGTCCGCTTCAATTTGAAAAGAGGTATCATTGGAGCAGTTTCTCCTAGCTCTCAAATATTGACCATATGGTATTCCGGCCTTTAAACGATAGGGATGAAAACTTTGCCAATGGAGAAGACTGTTTGATGCAGTACTTTTTCTGTGTAATTCAGTGTCGACTGTTCCATCCATATTCAATAGGATTCTAAGGTCAAGAAATTCTAGTTGCGTTTCGTGGATAACATATGTAAGTTGTAGCCCAATTTCATTGTTGTTGAGAACCTTAACCATATCTGTGAAATTGGAACAGGAACCTGTCCAAAACATTAGTATATCATCGATATACCTTAACCATTTGTGTATGAACTGGTGAAATTGATTAGTTGCTATGTTTTCACAAAGGTTCTCTTCCCACCACCCTAAGTATAGATTGGCATAGCTTGGGGCACAAGCTGTGCCCATGGCATTCCCACGTAGTTGCAAGTAGTATACCCCATCAAATACAAAGTAATTGTGGGCCAGAACGAATTCCAGAAGTGTCAGGATGAGTTTGATTTGTTCCAAATTATATTTTGAGTATCTACGTAAAAAGTAGGAAGTGGCGAGCAATCCTTTATCATGAGGGATGTTGTTCTACAATGATACAACATCCAAGCTCGCAAGAAGAGAGTAAGGAGGAACCACTACATTTTCCAACACCAACAGGGTTTGTTTCGTATCTTGAACATAAGAATCCAAATTGGTGACAAACAGATGTAAAAGTTTTTCCAGAAATGTTGCCAGAGACTATAGGTCTTCCGGGGGGATTGATTAGACATTTGTGGACTTTAGGTAGGCAATAAAAAGTAGAAATAGTAGGATTATTATTAGGGATCATGAATTGATATTCTTCCTTTTTTATCAATTCGTTATCCAAAGCCTGAGATAGTAAAGCTTTTAGTTCAGTGAGGAATATAGCTGTGGGGTCATGAGAAAGAACTTTATACTGAGTATTGCCTTTCAGATGTGCCATACACATAGTGATATATTTGTCTTGGTCCATCATAACTATGTTCCCGCCTTTGTCAGAAGGCTTTATAACCAGATCTTTCTTCTTACTTAGATCTCTAAGTGCCTCGCGTTCTGTCTTAGTCAAATTATCCATACCTTTGATGGGTGGAGGAAGAGAATCTAAAGATTTTGTTGTCATCTGAGCAAAGAGGTCAACACTGGACACTTCTTTGAAGTTGGGGGTGTACCAACTTGAGGACTTACAATTAGTAAGAGGCGGTTTTTCACTTTGTTCCTCAAGAAGAGATACCATAGTTTGAACATGTCGATAGTCTTCTTGAACAATGCCTAGCTCTTTAGCCAGTTTATTCTCCTTTCGTTTATGAGTAACACTGAGGGCCAGTTTACATCCAAAAAGGTTTGTGTCCTTAACCCAATCAAAGTTATTGGTACTGGGAGATGGAACAAAGGACAAACCATTACTAAGGAGAGATTTATGTTCATTGGAGAGTATAAAAGTAGATAGATTAATAATAAGATTCTCATCTAGAGATTCTAAGTTCATTGATTTTTGTATCTTTCCTTGGTGGTCTTGTAGCCCCATCTTTTTCTGTCCCTGAGTTTGCCTCTCTGGGGTAGAGGCCACTCCTGTTCTAAAAAAGAAGACAAAGAGCCGGAGGTGCCAGATTGTGAGGGTATGCTTGGAGTTGGGGCAGTAGTGCTCACATTGAAGGAGTTGGTATTAAATGAGTCTGGAAAGGATACAATTATCTCTGTTGGTTTGAGGATACCCTTCCTTCCTTGTTGTACATACTTTCTATTTCTAGCTGGATATCTATCTTTCTTGGTGGACCGTACTCAGAGTCAGACCACTCCGTTTCACCTGATGTGGAACTCTTTTTTCTGCTGTAGCGTTTTCTATAGTTCCTCTATCTAAAGATTGTTCCTTCCTTAAAATCTCTGTGATCACGTTGATATTTGTAATGTTTCTTTTCCCTAATATATTTTTTGAAACCTTCCAAGTTGTTATTTAACTTGGTTTCCATTAGTTTAAAATCTGTATGAGTCTGAAAAGTTTTTATGTTTAATTTGATCAAAAAATTCCATTAGATTCCATTAGATTAGATTAATCCATTAGATTAGATTAATGGAATTTTTGATCAAATTGGAGGAATCTCATGTAGAAATGGTTAACCAGAATTTACAGACAGAAATTAACAACATAAAAACTTTTCAGACTCATACAGATTTTAAACTAATGGAAAAAAAATCTGAACCTGAGCACACCGGTTGCAAATCATGTCGTTTTGGAAAGAGTGACCCTGAACTCTAGAAAAGGTAACTTTAACCTAAAACTTCTTCAAAAAGAGTCCAGATGGATCCACGAGTTCAAAATCCTTGCTCCAGGAGGTCTGAATGAGGAATTCAACTTCACCCCTTTCATTCATTCTCACTCAAGGTTCACTTTTATTCTCCTGTTCATAAACTCCCTTATCTTTTTCTTTTCCTTTTATTTTATTTTATTTTAGTTTACTTTTTCTATTTATATTTTCTCCTCCAATTTGGGTCATTTATCACTATTTATTTACTCATAACAATTATTTCAAAACAGTTATTTATCTTCCTTTCCTATGTTTCTTCTTTTCTGCATCTTATTTGTTCAACTATTAGACTGTATTTGCATGTTACTATCTCTAACATCTTATCAATGGACAAAATTTACAATACTGTTGTCCACTTTATTTTATTTCTCTTCTTATTACCCACTGTTTTTTTCTTAATAACTATAAGATTCCGTTTGGACATCGTCATCCGCCACACTTTACTATCGTACTATGTTTACTATTCTTATCGACATCAATTATCAAGTATGGTAATGCCTAGGCGACTGACTACCATTTTTTCCGATATTATTTATCAAATATGGAAATGCCTAGGCATCTGACTATCGTCCTGTGTCACAATTCTATTCATCATATTGGGCAATATATATTTGTTGGACGATTACTGTCCATTAACACCAGTCTTACTGTAACGAGCTATACACTAATAAAAATGTACAACTATAATATGAATACATACATCATATTGTTTTGGCTTTAAACAGTGGTAATTTATTTTCCATATTTTGATCATTTTATTATCAATTTTTGATCATTTTTTTCATACATCGTTTTGATCATTTAGAATTAATCGGCATCTTTTCAGCTTAATTTCGTGTGATAGCTATTATTGTAAGAAGAGTCGGGTATTAACCTAGTAACTGCATATAGTCATTCTTTCTTTCATTCTTCTGGGTTATTCATTTATATTTATTCCCATTCTTTAGGTCCCTATGTTAGGCATACTCTTCAATCATACACTTGGATATTAAAGTGTTAATCATGTAGATGGACAGGATTGGCCGGGTCTCTTATTCCTGTATTTAAAACTATTGGCATCTTGTTTTATAGTGTAAAATTCATACTGCCATTCTTAAAACTATTAGGCAACAACAATAAGAATTGGAATAACATAACACGAGTGATTAAAAACTGATCTTCACCATCTATGTACGCTTGTATCCTATATGCCTCTCAGTAATTAGGTGTAATTTTGCTATCACCCTTATCCGTGATTCTATCAAGATCCTAAAGTGTTAACGATTACGTCACTTACCTTGCTTCTCTATGATTGGCCATTTCAAATCAATGGGTTTATTGAATCCTCCCACCAGTATACTTCTTGTCTTATAAATAGTCGGTCAGTCTCCACACATCGGTTCCCCTCTGATGAGTTGTGGACGAAACGCGCGCGTCAGGGGCTAACGGAGATTCTTTGTATCAGCTTTAAGTGTGGACTTTTTATAAGTTATCGCCACATTTTTCCTCTGAATCTCCCACTGCTCTGCCGTGTACATCGAGCTGGCGTTTGGGGCTAGTCCCCTGTTTTTTATTTTTCTAGCAGGTTTATCACACTCTGTTTTTCGCCAGCCATTTAAGGCTTTGCAGTTCACGTGCAACATTACAATGTATTCCATGTATTCATCATATTGCAACATTATTGGTTGCAATTCTTGACTAACCAGAGGTACACTGAAAACTTTTGAACAGGTCCTCTGAGCTATCTTACTATATGTTCAATCATATTTAGAGATTAATTGTGTTCCATTTATTTTTAGATAGAGGTATTTTTGCTATCTGTGTTCCATTTTCACTCTATTGCCATTTGTTTTATAAACTTTAAAATTGTAAGGGGTTAACAGAGATTCTTTGTATCAGCTTTAAGTGTGGGCTTTTTATAAGTTATCGCCACATTTTTCCTCTGAATCTCCCACTGCTCTGCCGTGTACATCGAGCTGGCGTTTGGGGCTAGTCCCCTGTTTTTTATTTTTCTAGCAGGTTTATCACACTCTGTTTTTCGCCAGCCATTTTAGGCTTGGCAGTTCACGAGTAACATTACAATGCATTCCATGTATTCATTATATTGCAACACCATTGGCTGCAATTCTTGACTAACTATGTAACTTCTAAACTTTTGGCTTTAGTTTTAGCGCTATTTGTATTTGGGACTACACACATTCCTATACCTCTATCTAATCTTATCTATTCACTGATTGTGAACACAATAGCATCAATTTGTATCTCTATTCTTAAACACTAATTTGAATAAAGTATTTCATTCTTTAGTATCTATTCATTGTACTAAGAACACAGTACTTTACTCATTAGTTACGATCTCTATCTCAGACATCCTGTCCTTAGAGTTATTTTAATAGCGCCGTATGTAGTTATTTCCATGATCCCAGTATATGCATTAGATTGAGGGATATCTTTTCAGCGCTATTCTTGTATAGATTTTGCTTTAGAAGCTGTAAATCTTTGTGCATGGTGCACTCAGCTTTTTTGGGGCACTCAGGTTTCTTTATTTGTCTTTTTGAACAAAAATGAGCTGCATGGTCGAGTTGCCAGAAAAAAGCCTTTACTGCACCAATGTTACAAAAAAGCCTGGTTACAATTTGCCCGCCATTACCTTGACATGCCTCACAGCTTCTGGCACATTGTAATTTGGAGTGACGAGATCAAAATAGAGCTTTATGGTCACAACCATACGCGTTATGTTTGGAGAGGGGTCAACAAGGTCTTTAGTGAAAACAATACCATCACCACTGTAAAGCATGGTGGTTTACTGATGTTTTGGGGGGTGTGAGCTCTTAAGGCACAGGGAATCTTGTGAAAATTGATGGCAAAATAAATGCGGAATATCAGAAAATACTGGCAGACAATTTGCAGTCTTCTGCACGAAGGCTGCTCATGGGATGCGCTTGGACTTTCCAGCATGACAATGACCCTAAGCACAAGGCCAAGTTGACCCTCCAGTGGTTACAGCAAAAAAGGTGAAGGTTCTGGAGTGGCCATCACAATCTTCTGACCTTAATATTATTGAGCCACTCTGGGGGGATCTCAAACGTGCGCTTCATGCAAGACGACCAAAGACTTCGCACGACCTGGAGGGATATTGCCAAAATGAATAGGCAGCTATAACACCTGCAAGAATTAGGGGCCTCATAGACAACTATTACAAAAAACTGCACGCTGTCATTGATGATAAAGAATGCAATACACAGTATTAAGAACTAAGGGTATGCAGACTTTTGAACAGGGGTCATATATTTTTTTTCTTTGTTGCCATGTTTTGTTTTATGGTTGTGCCATTCTGTTATAACCTTCAGTTGAAAATAAATCCCATAAGAAAGAAAAGAAATGTGTTTTGACTGCTCACTCATGTTTTCTTTAAAAATTGAACATATATTACCAATTCTCCAAGGGTATGCATACTTTTGAGCACAACTGTATTCCTATCAAAGTACACTTATAATGACATTACATATATGCATAATGTATGCATAATATATCCATAAAATTATTTAATTATACTATAATATATTATACATATGTAATGTATGTATAATATATTAATTAAATGATTTAATTATAATTTCTAACTTTATTTTTCAGGCTTGGGGGACTGCCTGACAACCCAGCTGACAAATGGAAACAATTCTAAAACTGGTATTGTGTTTGTATTTTACAAGTTGGTTCTCGCAACTTGCTGTTTAGTGAATAGACCTTTTATTTTACACACAATTTGTCCTCTTTTTGAAAAAGATCAAATTAAGTAATAAGTATAAACATTACATAAGGCAAGACTCTTTAAACACGTTCGGAAAAGACTGTGGATGTCACAGACCTTTCGTTATGAGGGATTACAATGAATAAATGACCTTCTAAAATTTATACATGGACATCTCTCATTCCTGATTATACTCAACTCTAGACTTATGACAGATACAATAGCAAATTGCAAAACTGCTCTGCTCTCATAGATTCATTGTGACATGGGCAAGGCTGTTTCTTTTTCTTTATCTTTCTGTGGTTAAAGACAGATGGGACATAGTGATTGTAGTTGAGTTGTCCAGTAAAATTGATGGGAAGATTCCTATTAAGCAGGACTTACAATTACTTACAGTGAGATTTTCTTTTCAACCAGAGTGTTTTTCTTTCTTTTGGATACTCAAGGAGTTTTATTTGAAGGTGAAATGAGGTGATGAACAATTTTCGCACCCCAGTAGCTGAAAGGAGTTCAAATGACCGCTGAAGCCGTTTTAACTTGTCAGATTGACCAGCATTTTCTGTCACTGGAACATTATAATGAGTCATTTTAGACAATAAAATTGATTCAATTACACTATATTAGGAATCTGTAGGCACGAGTGCAGATATAGAATGAAAGTCAGACATTTTCGCTAAGGTTCTGACAGACAGAACTCAGGATCAAATATAACTTTCACTCATATCTTCACTCCCCTCTTTCCAAATTCACAACATTTATTTATTAGATATGTAACCCTTACCTTGCTAAATTTCTTTACAATGCATCGTACGGCTATACCATTTAAAAATAGGCAAAGTATCTGAATGTGGCTGCGATGCTGTGCCACGAAGGTAGCATTTTCTCCTCCATGCCCCTTTCAAATCCACCTGCGATAGAATGCAATTAACCTATTGTTCTAACTTTATTTTTTGGAAATTCTGCCAGTTAAGTGGTTGTCTACTCCTCCCTTTGTAACCTACTACATTGCTTCAACTCACTTTTACATTTGGGGAAAAAGGTATTGTATAGAACACAATCTAAACTTTAGGACAATTTTTGCAAAGCGTGTTTGAACTTCCAATAGGAAAGCATTGGGAGGCTATTGCGCATTCACAGCAAAATGCTGCACTACACCAACCAGTATCTCCTCATAGAGATTCATTGATTCATGGGGGAACATTCAGCGCACCAACATTTCTCGAGAGTGATCACTTGTACTTCGAGATTGGGAGCTTGGATCGGTAAAGTCAGCTGGGTGCCAAGCAACTCCCTCGTCTGCCACCTCCAATATCGCTGTGTGAACCTGTCTCGAATATGGGGCAAGCACTTGGCACTCACAGAAGATATGTGTGATGATTCGCACCGTGCCATGAAGACGGCCAGGCGTGGCCATTTCACAAGTTCCAGACAGGGGATTTGAACTGTGGTCCTTCTTGCCTCAGAGTCACACTACAGTTCTTGATTCAGCCTAATGATTGTGTGTTCTCCAGATTGATCCCGGTTCCTGACCTTGGCTTTTATCATCATTTACTCTGACCTCTGGCATCCCCTGACTTCAGCTATACCTTGACTTCTCTTCTGCTTGTGTCCTTGCCTGTCCTGCGATTCGGAGCACTTTACCTGCACAGCCCCCATGAACAAACTCACAGCCTTCTTATCTGGCCACTTTGGTCTGTGTTTATTTGCAAGGGTGAGCATATAACTCGGATGTTGGGCACATCTGGGAAAAGTTTGTGAAGATTCTGTGATGTGTCATACCAATGGGTAAAGATTTCATAGTTTGTTTCCCTATAGTTTGTGCATAGTGAGCTCTGGTAGATAAATGTGGTTATCTTATCTCACTCCTTGTCTGTGAATGTCACATTGAGTGCTTCTTCCCATAGTGATTGGAATCTGGGTGGCGGTGGTGTATCAGAGGACATCAGTAGTTGATAAAGCGTGTATATTCCCTGATACAGAGGTTCCGCCCTGTTGCACATGTCTGACACCGGCGTCAGCGGCCTGGCGAGCCTCAGTTGGGGTGTTGTGGTGGCTAAAAAGTGATGGAATTGATGGTATCTGAAGGTTTCCATAGCAGTGGGTGCTCTGTCTGGTAGCAGATCCCTGAGTGGCTTCAGTATCCCATTGGTACACAAGTCTGACAGTCATACGAACAGGCCTCTACGCAGGAATGCTAGTGTTCGTCTGTGTAGACCCGGTGGGAACGCAGGGTTTCCTGATGCAGGGTACATTGGGCCCCTTGATGTTGTCAATGAGAGTTTGTGTCGTATTTGATACCATACTCTCAGTGTAGCACCTATGAATGGCTGTCCCCGTAGAAATAATCCCGTCTCCCCCTCGAGTAACCATACCGCGGACGGTATGCGTCCACCTGCTATCTCAAGTTCAAGGCTGCACTAGATCTTTCTGGTCCCAGTCTTGTGCCACTCCACTATTCTGGTCAGATAAGTGGCTCTGTAATACGTCAGAAACGAGGGTAGACCCAGCCCCCCTTCCATTTTAGATCTCATCAGTTGCGACATGCGAAGTTGGGGTCTCCGGCCTCTCCAGAAGTACTGCACCAACGCCGTGTTTAAGGATTTGAAAAAGGCGACCGGTAGAGTCAGAGGTATGTTCTGGAAAAAGTAGAGGATCCTGGGGAGGACGTTCATCTTTATGGAGTTGATTTGCCCGGTCCATGAAAAATGGGGTGTTAGCCATGCCTTCATGTCCGCCTGAAGGCAGGTGAGTAGTGGTCGAAAGTTAAATTGATGTAACAGCTGTAAGTCCCACGGTAATTGCCTATTGACTGCATCTAGTTTACTTGGTACATACTCTAAGAACCATCTATTTGTCTCTACCACATGTCCATGGACAAATAGAGAAGCCAATTGTGCGCCTTGCATTTACTATCCATATTGGCAGTTGCTACCAAATTTTTATTTTTTTTTATATTTAAGGATAACATTTTCTTTCTGTCTCTCTAATTAATCATCTACCTAAATTTTAATGCAATATAACAGAGCATTCATATAATATTAGACATGTCTGTTTATCCACAATAAATTATTCTCTTGTTTACTTACAAGCAACAAAAATAACAATACTCTTTCTATTACGTCTCCCTATGAAAAATTACCCTTTATGTGCATGGTAAAAATTAAAAATACAGGGCTGGAAAAGCAAAATAAAATACAGATTTCAATCAGAGGTGGGCTGGATTAGGGCTACAGTCCCAGCTTTTATTGAGAGATTTTGAGTTTCATTAAAATTCAGGATTCCTATGGAATGAATAAAAACCCTTTGGTATGGACTTCTCTTTCAAAGGGGCACCGAAGCTGACCCATTACAATGAAAAGACTCAATGCTTGATTGACAGATCCCTGAACAGCTTTGAGTGACAGCTTCATTTCAGGAGCACTTGCAGCTGAGATGAGATGTGAATTGTACAAGGGAAGAAATGATAGAGATACTTTGTTCTGGCTAAAAGAGTGTCGGTGACACACTCAGCAGTTTAAGCTGTAGTGTGCTACCCCTGCAGCGCTGATGGACTGCAACACATTTATAGAAAACAAGGCATCAATAAGAATACATTTAGCCATGCTAAATAAGCACAACTCAAATCAACAATGCTCATCTTGTCCGTACTTATACTGTCAAATTTAAGAAAGACCAAAATGATTATTCTATAGTACTTTCTACAGGCAGAAAGTGGGTTTAGTGCAGTCTTGAATAGACATGTTCGGGCAAGATTGATAAAATTATCGAGAACAAGAAAATAGGTCTGTGATGTATGCTTTGATGCTTATGATGAACATAATTCTCCTTTTATATATATTCCATCTGTTATATATGGCTACAATCTCTACTATATATATACTTTAAAAAAAAAAATCATTTTTAAAGTTGATACACGCACAATTTTGCTTAATAGAATCTGAATAGTAACCCGGTGAGAAGTGAGAATTTCATGAAAGATGATTTCTGATGTGGTAAAACACAATCGGCTCTGAATTTTGCTTAATTTATAAATAATGGCATTGTTAAGAGAACTTATTTTTTTAATTAGCGAACAACTAGTTAGATGAGTTAAAAATCTAACTAAATGAAAAAGCACAATATAAACACCATAAATTGGGGCAGGAAAATGTTGGTCCATTTATGCTTGGACAGTCTTTGATTCATAAACTATAGTTGTCTTTGATATAGACATGTGCATCTGAACCTGATATCAAAGTCAAATATTCTGTGATCCAGTTCCTGGCATTATATGCTGATTTCCTACAGTTAGGTGAAATATACTGAATCTATTATACCAGAAGTGCCTTTGCCACTGGCGCCTTCCGTTTAGCATATTTCAGAGAGATGAGAGCACTGTAGTAAGAATGTAACTAATGCCCTATCATTATAAAGAGGCACCATTTTCTACTGGATCATTTTTAGCAAAACAAAATATTTTATGATTCACGATTCACCATGTGTTTTGGATGTTATTTAGTGTCTTGTAGGGGGTTATTCACTCAACAAAAGTTGAAAAGGGAACAATGAGATTTAGAACAAAATAAACGAGCTGGACAGTTTGCTAATTAAATTCCAATATGATTATTTTTGCCCACGTTGTGCAATTCCCTCACGAATTAGTCATGATTCCTGGCTTGGTGACTTGCCCAAATGGAATAGAGTATGTTGTGAATGAGCATTCAAGTCATCAAAGAAATGCATCTTCTTTCGAATTTGATTATTGCTCTTTGTATATTTTTTGCTATTCTACGTTCTACATTTTGTTGGCACAGCCAGAGGTGCCACCTTGAAGGAGAGCCAAGGAAGAATCCTGCTAATCAACTAGACTTTGTAAGTAACATTCCCTCAACAACATGGTAAAGTCAATTACATATCAAAGAGAATAGATAGTTAGAAACCAAGATAAAAAAAAAAGAGTAACAGGGCTTTGGAAATATTAAATACTTTAGACCAGTTTTGAATTATAACACACACACCATTTATGTCACATAAATTAAATTCTTGAAGATGTTAAGAAATGACACACCTATGAAGTTTGGAAGATGAGTAATTGGGAGATAAAAGCCTGCTGAGGTCTGTGTAGCTGCAAGTGATTGCTGGTCATAGAGAGAAGGAATATTCTGGTAAGTGAAGCTGTCTATCGGTTTGCCCATCCGTTTGCCCACCCGCCCACCCATCCATTCATCTCAAACAGCTCAGGATATGTATGGCCCATTGACGCTGAGATTATGGATCCCAAGCTCATTTTGACTTCCTCAGTAATCTGAGGCAGTAACCACTGAAAGCTGATGGTCATCCAACAATGTCTGAAAGAGCTAGAAGTTGTAAGTATGGCTGTAACTGGATGACATAGGTGGCAGCTCTATACACATGCCTTTCAGCACCCTCATTGTAATAGTGCCTGGAAATTTGTACACTCTGGATAGAGAATCCATTGACCCAGAATGTGTTGATAATTTTGGAGATGACCAGAGGCATTGAATTTCAAGTCCTTATTGCAGTACAACTTCTCCATAGAGTCAGTGCTGGTGGAGTTGTTTGTTTCCAAAACAACACTTTTGCAACATATAAAATCCTAATAGTTAAAGACGTCTTATAAGTGGTGGAGCATGTAGTTGTATAGTAGAGCAGAACAGGGGGGTGTGGCGAAATGGGGGAGAATTGTTTAATAATTAGATCTGCTTCCAGTATGGATGTATTATGGGTGTATTAACCGACATTCCTACCAAATGTGTAGCATAGTGCCCTCCACTTCCTGGAATCGCCAGCATGTGCTATCTATATAGAGGCATATGAGGAGCTGATAGGCCGACTCCTGAAATCCGCGGTGTTAAGTCACCGATTATATGCCACTGATGTGGGGTGAATGTCTTCCCTAGCATATCCCCACAAAATCTAGATCTTGAGTTGAAGATCCATGAAATTCCATGATCCTTGGGACCCCGGTCTAAGTATAATGTTTCAAATTATATCAAGTTTTGTGGAAGGCAAGGGCACTGCAGGATGGAATTTACCCCATATCAGTTGTGTGAACTGCCCTCGAAGCCAAGGACCTCCGTGTAGGACCTTCATAAAAGAGGTGAACCATTTAACTAGGCTGTCTTAGAAGACCATGGGGGTATGTCAGGTTATGAACCACCAGACAGGATGAAGGACATTTTCAGTTGTGCTGCCACTTAATGCCACACCAGCAGTGTAACTGAAATTAACAGGTGGGGGCTGCCAATCTGGTGCTCTCTGCAATTTCCAATTATGGCAAAACATTGATATGTCTACCTACCTGATCAGACTCTAACCCTTTCCACTTCTTTTTAACTCCCAAGAGATGTGTATATTCAACAACTCCAGACCAGCATGCTCAGGCCAAGGCCCAAATGTTCCAGTATCAAGAAGAGAAACTTCCAGTTCACTCTGTCAATGACCTTCTCTGTACCAGTAGACAGATGGAGAAGACCCTTGGATGTAAGGCAAGAGTTATGTGTGATAGAGAGGGATTGTGAGCTGTCGTCTCCGTATTTCAGGTCAGGTCATTTCAGTGTCAGTTATATATAATAGTGTGATATGACAGAGTAATATATTCCAGAGTATGCAGAGTTCAGTATGGAATAAAATGTATAGTCTTGTTTCTCTGGGTGGAGGACATACTGCCAGCCAGTGCTCATGTAACGTTGTCTGGATCTTCTGTATGGTGTGGTGTGGAGGAGGCAGGCTTGGCTACTGGCAGTCAGATGGAGGAGTGAACAGGGTGATTTAAACCGAACCTTGTCATTTTATTTTACATACAGACTGGAGCTACACAGATTTTGAATGTTGACCCTGAAGAAGTCCGGAGTGTGGTTGAAACTCATAGGGCGGACATATATTCATTTTACTCTGTGTTTGGTTAATTACATTGTTTCATATGTTTTTATATATTGTATGCTGCTTCTCGTGATACTTCACCTTCAAGTGGAGATCGATGATAAGCTGTTACTTATTTTTAATCCTTTGAGTGCAAATTAATAGATAGAGGGAATTTAAATGTAAAAATCTACTCTATGTGTCCTATTCTTGTCTTCTTTCATATGTGGTGCCGCTACTTGGGATCCTGAGAAGAGTGAAGATATTCATGGTGGTCATTGCCTTCTATCAATATTTGTTTGTTAGTGTAATACTTACTATATTCCCATTTAGACTTTTAGTATTACGGTGTTACACTATTTGAGTTTTTGTATTTTTGTAGACTAGGAGGAGTCTTTTATCTACATTTAGACTAATTTTATTTTATTATTCTTCCACTGGTGTGTTCAAAATTTTTTAGGGGGAGGGGGTTTGATATGCATTTTTCTTCTTTAAAGTGCGTCTCCTATATAATGACTATTTGGGATCTCTGAGACTAAAATTGTCTAAAGACATGGTAGTGCTTTTCAGGGACATTCAGGCTCTTTGCATTGATTGTTAAGATCTTAACTGGTGTCTGCCAGAGTGGGGAAGAGCCCGAACTGGACATGTACGCAAGTCCTTAAAGGCGTCTGAGGCAAACCAACCTCACTGTCGCACCATACAGCATGGGGAGAGGTCCCCAGTGGGTCTTCACGCCTCACACCCAAAGAAGGGAACAGTCAAGTCAGCAAGTTGCTGATAAATTTGGCTTACTATAAAGTTGAATGGTCAATGGATGTCGGACTTGGGGGATCCAGTGACAAATAATTATTATATAACTCCGGTGTTCGGGACTCCCAAGGGCACACTATGACCCATGTTCTCCCCATAAGTGGGTGGTATTTTCCCCTCTGTTCCATGCCATATCTTCCAGGTAATCAAGCCTTGGTATAGCCCATCAGGTGCTAGCCCCTGCACAAACCAGAAAATGTTGAATGCGGTAACCATGTGCATGTGGACAACTACAGTCCATGTATGTCCAGCTCCCTAGCCACAAGGCAGGGTGCCTCTCTCCCCACAGTATAAAGGAAAGAAATAAGATCCAAGCTTATAAACAGGGGAATTTCACAATTCTTTCAGTGACCCAAAATAATTAAAGCTGCAACCCCCATATTTTCACCCATCTTCCTGGGTACCCTGAGTCCCAGTTGGTCTGGGTACCTGTTGCCAGCCCCTCCACTGCCAATTTGGTATTGGCTGGTATTAATGGCAGGACAGTAATAATTCAGTAGGTCTGGTCACGTCACATTGATTGATGGAAGTTGAAGCAGCAAGCTCAGGGCAAAAAAGTCCTTATGAGAATTAATAGGGGAGCTGGGCCCCTCAGGAATAACACAAGTAGCCCTGTTGGAATCTGCCAGCAGTAGCAGATGTGTTGAGTCACTAGAACTTGTGTGAGTGGCTTAAGGGCCCTTCAATATGCAGGGTTGCAAGGAACGGATCTGGGAACAGCTGGAGGTGTTGGTGGTCATAGATGAGCTCTTTCTTTCTGCTTGGAGGATGTCTTTCTTTAGACTGAATTAAACCAGACAGCATATCACATCTCCTGGAGGTTCATCCAGTGGTTCTTGTGGTTGCAACACTCTATGTGCTCTAGCAAATTCAATCAGGGTCCCCTGGTTCTCTGGAATAAGTCATTAAAGACCACTGTGAGTTGGTTACAGAGATGGAGGTGGGACTTTTCAAGCTCATATAGGCCCCACAGCTGGAGATTATTGCGGCAGCCTTTTTTTTTATCCAGATCCTAAGGGTATAGAGCCACGTTATGGATTTGGTAGTTTGGCACTCCAACATGTCTGTCATTGCTGCTTGTGCTGCTAGGAGGTTGTCATGGTCTTCCTACACTCTGTCAACTCTATCCATCACACCTTGCAGGTCATTGCGCAGGAGCTGCAAATCAGCTAGTATGGAAGTCTGTGGAGAGGTTGTCACCTTCCTCAGGTCCTTTCTCATCAATGCCCTTATTGGACTCATCCAGTCCCTTTCTGAAGGTGGTGGGTCAATCTCCAGTATCAAGGCTGGGGAGTCCTGTGTAGAGGAGCTGGATACGTGGCAGGTCTCAGGTAGCACGGGATGGGGATCTGAGTCCACCAGTATCAACAGTTACCGCCAGAGGGAGGAGATTATGAACATCAAATCTGGCAGCTTGGCATTACCAAGCTTTGTGTACTTCCCCATATCTAGCTTTTTTTGTGGAAAGATGTTAGGTGACAAGGTGTGCCATATTGGGAAGCCATCTTTGGTGGCTTGCCCACACCTCCTTGGTTAGTTTCAGTCCAGCTAACCTTGGTGGACTGTCATCTGTCTACTTTATTTTGTTCCACCAGTTTTCACTGAGGTCCTATCTAGAGTAGATTTCTCAATTCTTATTCTTAAAATATCCACATATTGAATAATTGCAAAAGAAGTCAAATTTGGCAGAATTAAGTGACATAAATAATACATCTTTGTGAAGATTATGTTGGAAGCAGGCTGAGAGGATTATACCTGCCTTAAAGAAGAAGATAGATGGTACAATACCTGCCTGGGAAAAGGGTTGGGCAGAGTTGACGGTACCTGCCAGTCCAGCGGGTTGACACCTATCAGTTCACCAGTCCTTTAACTATCTGTATTCCTAAATAACAGAAGCCTTGGGCAGCATCGGGCCTGGGATGCACTAATTGGCTTAGAACGATCCTCTGCTTTTTTATGTGTGGGGACTTACTGATTGACATAGAGCATCAGCTGACCGCTTTAAGCCAGTCAGTGGCACCCCTGCTGATGCTGCCAGAGCCATCCGTTATCTAGGATTTCAAATAGAGGAAGACCAGAGAGGCAGAGCTATCCAGTGCTGGAACACAGACTTTAGGTTTAACCCCTTAAGGACACATGACATGTGTGACATGTCATGATTCCCTTTTATTCCAGAAGTTTGGTCCTTAAGGGGTTAAACTGCTTGTGAATGGTTTAACCCTGCAAATGTGAGCCAGCCCCAGGGACCTCCTGGCACCATAACTGGTCTGCTAGTGTCTCCATTGGTCCATTCTTCCCCCATTAAGTAAACATTGTATTATATATAAGTGTTGTGCTCATATTAATTGACCAGTATTTCTCTTTACTTTACTGTCCTCTTGTTGCGTAGAGTTGTCTCTATACCTGCTGTCAACCTTTTACTTGCTAACCACATCCTTGTCGTATTCCACACTTGCCACCAGTAATGTCCACTGTAAAGTCCAAGAAATCAATATACACAGATAATTTAGCTCTACCAGTGACCCTTAGACTGTCTTTGAACATGTTACTCAT
The DNA here is from genome assembly GCF_036172605.1 of Pelobates fuscus. NCBI lineage: Eukaryota > Metazoa > Chordata > Amphibia > Anura > Pelobatidae > Pelobates > Pelobates fuscus. The sequence continues at coordinate 305,344,568 of NC_086319.1, read as the reverse complement.
GAAAAAATAAATACCTGACTCTTGCAACCATAATTCACAAGGCATGTATTTAAAAAGTTAATGTAAAAATATGGTTCTCTATATGAATCACGCAGCATTTTCTATGAGTATATTACACTGGTTAATGACCTGTTTCATTGTGCATGCACAATCAAGTAGTTATGGAGGGCATTATAAAATTATATGCATTAGTTGATGGTTTTCATTTTTATTTTTGACGACTTGTATTATTTTTCCATAGATATTAGGTACACAAGTTGAGGATACATGTTTTACAGGCAATGTAAAAGGATATAAAAATAATATAAAATGCAATATGCTACAAAACCAGCTTTTGGATGTGAAGTTGACTTTTTATACCTAATTAACTTGATAACCAAAAGTTTCTTGGATGCTGAAGAGTACGCCTGATCCACGGATTTTAACAATCTGCTGAATGGATGACAAAAACACTTGAAAAGTATTCTGAAGTTGGCTCTGTAAGGAGATCCTCTCACAATGATAATAGCTGGTGATTTCTCTGCAATTTGCATTTCTCCAGAATAAGCTCATTGTAGAATCTGGTTTGAGGCTATTTTCCAAGCACATACAGTACCGTTTTCTCGTTGTCATTATACGTTTTCTAAAGTGGAGTGAAACATTGAAAAAAGCATTGTCTTCTTCAATTCTGATGAGCTGCACATGTTGCACTAACTAATTGCTCATTGCTTTTCAGTTTAGGGAGTGATTATGTCATGTAAAAGTATATAATTTCTTTTACTCATTCTATTCACTCGAAGAAATTTCACGATGCATAGCATTCTCATTTAGTGCGGTATACAGAAATTAACTTTAGCTGCCTAGCTGTCCAAACCAATTTTTCATGAAACTATAGTCCCTCCTATAGAATATGTATAAATAATAAAAATGATATATTATTGCCTATTATATATTATATATATTATTGGCTATTGCCATGGGTAGTTAACTTGCGAGTTAGAATAAGCTAGGCCTGTCTTAAATTGTGTGCAACTTTAATTTCATTTTCTTTTATGTTATTTTTACAGTTTTGGATCTCTGACATTTAATTTGTATGCAATTTAAGCTTATATACATGGCTCAGCATGTGCATTCTTTTATCACATTAGGCTTTGGCAAGGTATCGGTGGTATTTTAAATGCAGTCAGTAATGGTATATTTGCCTATCAGTAAGTACCTAGTGGGATAAAAATGCAAGGAGGTGTGTTTGATCTATATCTACTTTTCAACATCTCCTCTTTAATTTTATATAAGATGCTTTTAACATTTTGAAATTACTAAAAAAGAACAATTTTAATTAAATAATGCTTTATATATCTGCAAATGTCAAAAATGACAAGCTAAGTCACCACATTTGACTTTTGCTACATTTGGAAATCATAATTTGTCTAGCATTTGTTAGGGTTAAAAGGACACTCCAAACTGCTAAAGCACTTTAGCTTGCTGAAAAGCTTTATGTGTGAAGAGTGTAGCTTTCAATAGAAACTGGCACTTTTATAGAGTAACTTTGTTACACCTCTCTGGCTGTTATTTACTTCCTAGTTTGATTAGCTCAGTAGAGCTAAGCTCAAAAGTCAGGCATTTGTCGATAGCACCTCCCTTGCAAACACTTCTCACTGAGCTGCATTGGGAAGTCTGTGATTGGAGCCACAAAAACTCTGGGCAGGGTTAGAAGGGGAGGGCTTACAAAAGCAGCAGACATGAGATCTGCAACTTTTAAAAGCTGATTTTAGATACACCCCCTAAAAAAAAAAATCTAATTTTTCATTAGGGGTATATCTAATAAATTATGTTATTGTTTTGTTTTGTTTTTTTTTGGGGTGGGGCGGTGGACTGTCCCTTTAAGTACAAAGATTCAAAACCAATGTTGGTAGTGATCTCATGCATACAAATATATTCATGTGAATCTATCTCTGAATTAAAGGAAAACACAGAATTGCTTGCAAAGAACATTCATAATCAAATTATTAATTCTAGTATATTCGACTAAGTTTTAATAGAACATTTTCCCCTGCTTATTGAATTAGTTAATAATAATTTACTTTAAGATAAAAAAAATCGTCAGCATTCCAAATGCCTCATTTTAGCAATAATTTCCTTTTACCTGACCGGTGGATTGTTGGAGACAATTAACTCATTTGGGGCAATCTCAAGTTCTAATTGAACTTGGATTAACGTGTTTGGTTAAGTTAGGTTATCATTAACCCGTTGAGAAAGCTATTATTCGGGTAAATATTTTTATTAGATGTGCAGTAGCATGGACTTAATTCCATGTCCGACATCACAGCATATGAGTTTTAAGATTGTGCAAAACTTTGAAGCTTCTATAATTATAACCACGTGTTCTGTATCTGCTACCAATAGGCTAGCTAGTAGTAGTTGGTCAGTCAGTTTCGAACATAATTTAGGTTTCAGGATACAGATCACTGTATCTTTACTGATTACAGATTGCACAAAAACTATTTTGCTAGAGTGGGCACTTTAAAGTTTCCCATGTTTTATAATTTGCAATATATTTATACATTTTGTGTATTGAAATAAGTTAGAGCTGGGCGCAGGCGAGGCCAAATTCTTTCAGTATAATTTGAAACTGAACCTCATGCTCTTTGATGCTTTGAGACTATGTCTGTCCACAAAGATCTTACAAGTGATATCTGTGATTCCCTAATGCTACGCAAGCATTTACTGCAGACCTCAACAAGAAAGAGATCCCGTATGCCGGTCTGATTCCTTTTAAGATATGCAATGAGCCAAAGTTTGACACCAGTGATGTAGGATGAGTGTGTGTCAATTACAGACAATATTGTGAGGGTTTTAAACAAACATAATTCAGCCAAACCTGAGCACAATTAACAACCCTAAGTTCTTAAGATGGCTGCCACTGTTTTCAGTGTTATTTTGGATAGAAAAATGCTTAAAGGGACACTATAGTAACCAGCACCACTACAGCTTAATATAGTGCTTCTGGTGTCTATAGCATGGCCATCCAGGATCAGCAATGTAAACAATGCCTTTTCATAGAAAATGCACAGTTTATATTGCTGTCTGATAACACCTTTAGTGGAAGTCACTCAGATGGCCAATATGGGTGCTTCCTATTTTAGTGCTGCACTGTAAGCAGCACTTGCATTCTGCTTCTCCACGTTCTGCATGGAGGTGCTGAACACTCTCCATAGAAATGCATTAATCCAATTAATCTCTATGAGGAGATGCTGATTGACACAGCGCAGTATTTTGCTGCGCATGCACAATAGCCTCCCAATGCTTTCGTATGGTGTCAGCTGTGGTGAGACCAATGCTGTGATATAGAAGAGGTCATTTTAAAAACGTTCTAGCTCATGGGGTGTGCGGTTACATGTACTGTAGCACTATAGTGTTTCTTTAAAGGGAAACTCCAGTGCCAGGAAAACAAACAGTTTTCGGGTCGGTGGTTTCGGGTCGGCGTCGCTCCTCCCTGTAATCACGTCAGCCGGTGGGCGAGACTGATCCCGCCCACCGGCTGAGGAAACCTAATGCGCATGCGAGGCAATGCCAAAGATTTACAATGCTTTCCTATGGGGAATTGAGCGACACTGGAGGTCCTCACACAGCGTGAGGACGTCCAGCGACGCTCTAGCAAAGAAAATCTTTGCCATACACGTGGAAGTGCCCTCTAGTGGCTGTCTAGTAGACAGCCACTAGAGGTGGAGTTAACTCTGCAATGTAATTATTGCAGTTTATAAAAAAACAGCAATATTTACAGTTGCAGGGTTAAGAGTAGTGGGAGTTGGCACCCAGACCACTCCAATGAGCAGACGTGGTCTGTGTGCCTGGAGTGTCCCTTTAATCACGTGTGATCCAAATCTTGGCTGATTGTCTAAGGTCTCAGTCATACTGCATCATACACAAAGGAGGAAATTGGCAGACCTCTGTTCCTCTAGGTCAGCTTCCATAGTTTCTATTGCAGGAAATTATTCCATTGCTTTCATTAAATCATCAGAAACCACATAGGTGCATGATGTAATCAATATGTATCTTAAAATACAATTGCAATTCTGAAAGCCGGCAGTGTTTCCAAAAAACAAAAACAAAAAAAATATATGTAACTGTGCTATTGGTTTGTGTATTGATTGTTACCTATGTATTGTTTTACAAATAGGTCTGCAAAAAAAGTTCTTATGGGGCCATTAACATTCCAAAGAAGCACAATGGCAGTATTATGTATCACACTGTACATGACATGTAACGCCCAGCTACATCCACATGAGCAGCACGTGTTCGACCATAAATATATGTATATATCAGCTATTGAGAAAAATGAAAGAATATTCGGGTGAGTTAGCCAGATATCCACACCCTTGGAATCCTTCATATAGAGCAAGCGTGCCTCAAAAGGTAGATCCCCAGATGTTGTAGAACTACAACTCCCATGAAGCTTTGCATCCATTTAGAATGCTTTTAGAATGACAAAGCATCATGGAAGCTGTAGTTTTAAAATATCTGAGGATCAACCTTTTGGGCACCCCTGATATTGAGGGACTGCTAGGTGCTTTTATACCGATAGAAGCTATTTCTAGAATAACTGGTGTTCTCAATGTAAATCATATAGCAGAATGTGGGCACTGTTTGATAAACCCCCCTTGCTTTCTATTCAGTCAAAATGAAAAACAATGCAAGCAAAAAAACAAAAACGTGCAAGAGAAAATTTGGGCAAATCCAGTAACGAGAATTGGGATGATTAACCCTAGGGTTGCTGATAGGTAAATATACCAGTGTCCTGCTGTGCCTTATCTCACTCATCAAGCAATCAAAGGGTTAACTGTTTTGCCTAATTTAGATTTCATCATTCATATTATAGAAATGTAGCTCATGGGGAGTTTAACTCCATAATGAGGCTAAATGTCCCATATTTTTATAGGTTCACATGAAATGGGCTTTTTTCTGGTATCTTGAAAGAAGATGTTTTCTTTTGTCAATGGCTTACAATCAGATGAAAGGCCCCATCATTCCATTTTTGTGCCCTGCCACATGGAGAGTATCTTTTTAAAAAATTACAGGCTGCAGTTGTGCGCACTTGAGGAGAGAAAGGTTCGTTCTCTCACTGTGAGCCATCCTGCCTAATTGTCGTATGCAAATAAAAGCAATTATAAGGCTTTTAGGGTGAAGGGATGACAGCTGAGTGCAGCAATCTGAGAGAGCCTCACCCATCTCGTTCCTATGGCAACAGCAAAGGACAGAATGGATATCCATGAGGCGGGAAAAATATATTTCACTGAAAAGGATTCTAAACTGTATTTCTCTCGCCCTAATGAAATGTCAATGTGCTTAATGAATGGCTTTGTTTAAAATATTACAGAAATTACACAGCATTTAAATATTGGCCCTTTAGGACTGTCCTTCTGTTCTTTGTCATGAAACTATAATTTATAGAATCACACTTGTGATTTTAGCTTCGGCTCCCAAAATTGCATCCATAACAAGGGCATTTAAAAGCCTGGAAAAGCACTGTGATGCAATGTATCTAACCTCTTTTTAACGCAGAGCTTTTATTTATTTAATTTGACTCAAGTATCCCAATTTTGAGTAGCTCACCACAATACTCTGCCCATATCATTTTGCAATACAATAATCTTTTACACCGTGGAAGCAGTTTTTTTTTTTAACTTTGATAGTTTTATACTCTGAACTAAACTTTTTGCATGTTGTTGTTTATAGGGTGCTTTAAACCTGAATCAAAATTAAACTTTTTTTAAAAAAAAAAAAAGCCTTATTGGATAAGTTCCAATGTAGCAGAGCTGTGTACATACACTGATAAGGAAGTCTTTTTCTGGCATGAGACGGCATGGCTAAGAAGGCCGGCTTATGGTACAGCATTCTGCAAAACATGTTTGTTTTTTTAAGGTAGGGGAGAGGTTTGAGCATGCAAGAAATAAATAATATTGTGATGGACCGCCTGGCACCCCAACCGGGTCTCCGTCAATCGATGCTCCTAGTGCTCACCGAGGACTCCAAGCACTCCAGACACTATAGGTACTGTAGCTCCTTAGCCGCCGCAGCTTTGCTGGGGTCTCGCCGTCCTCCACCCACCCTTGACCCAAAACCAGAATCCAGCTTCCAGTGGGTGAACCCCTCCTACTCCAGAGAGTATAACAGGAACAGCTCTTATAAGAGCTAGTGATTAGAATCCAGGGGAGTATAATAAGTATAGCAATCCCCAGAGTGAATGTAGCTGTCCCCACCACACATGAGACGAGGCTCTATGTTGAGGGTGAAGAGCAACTGATTTTAATGGTGCCGCACTTGGCCTTATATGACAATCCCCATGCAAGGGGTACGCCTACATGGTCCTCATGGTAGACTGATTTACAACGTCACAGACCAATAACAATAAGGTTACAAGGCACGACACTCACACACACAGCACATAATCCCTCTGCCTGGGAGATAATTGAGTCAGATACTGTATTAACTCAATTATCCCCAGGCAGAAAAAACACATATTATCATAAAACCCCAAAAGTACCCCAAAACAACATAATATCCCCACAAATGTCGCATCCCCTGATAGCCCTGATCTGGGTGACCAACATATCCAAAAATCTACCCAGATCAGTTCAGGGGTTTAGGAATTCTATGGAAGTCATTTATTTCACCGACCACAGTCATGGCCCCATGCGCAAAACAGTTCCAGAGAATCAGGGCTTGCGGTTGGTCTAGTTAGGTCGTTTGAAAATGAACAAACTACTGAACTGAGTCAATAGTCTTACCCTGGAGCTTGTTCCCTTCATCCAGATGAATGATTTCACTGAACAGTGCCTTCTAAGTTGAATAGAATCGAACGCGGGCGATGATGGAAGTCCAGTGGTGTTCGAGAGTTTCTGTGTCCAATTTTAGTTCCATGATATTCATGCCCAAACACCGCTGCCTGCGTTCATGCAAACAAGATGGCCCCCACCTCGTGGTTGTCCATACAACTTGCAGCCACCCAGACAAACAATTAGAACACTGTGGTGAGAAATGCTCCAAAATGTTAATAGGTGTTAACAAGCTCCAGGGTGGTCTCTGGTTCGTGCAGTTGTTCGGGAATTCTAAGTGCCGCTTTGAATCGCTTCAGCAGTTTGAAGTGTAGCCATACATAGTAAAATAAAGGTACAAACAGTCTATTACAGGGGCCATTGTCACAGGGCAGAACCTCCACCCCTTTAGCCATGCTTCTCTTTTTCACAAAATGTATTTTTATTTGGCCTCAATTTCAGCATATATACTCAGCTCAGCCAATGTGAGATTAGTGTGAGCTGAGCTAGTAACACCACGGAGATATCAGTGTGAGCTGAGCTACCCAACAGCAATCACTGTCTTCTTCTGTATAATATTTCAAAGCTGTGCTAAAGGGAAATGAGGCAGATAATAAGAAGACAGTTATTAACTCTGAAATGGAGGCATGTCAGAAACTTAGCTCACTGAGATGTCCGATTGGCTGAGCTGTGTACGTACACTGAGTACTTCCAGTCAGGAAGTAACTTTGTGAAAAGGGGAGACTTAGCTTAGAGGGCAGGGTTTTATGCTGCTGAAAGCAAAACTAAAGAAACTAAAATTGAATGTGGAGAAAAATACAGCATGCATTTGAGGCCATATCCAAATATACTCAATATTTATAATACCCAACGTGTGCCTCTACATGCACTTTTGTTTGTAATAGTTGATTTTATGATAGCTCCAAATGTGACAAAGAAGGGCTTTAGAATTTTGAAGCTAAAAGGGCCAGAAACATAGATAGAAACAGTAAATTGCTGCTCATATATACAATATTCAGTTCTCTGGTTTCTATTCATCCAATTATTATTGTGATGTGAGAAATAACATAATGCATAAGACCAAAAAAGGCACAAATGTCCAAAATAGGTAGTTAATCTAATTTAAACACTTTAGTCTACATTTACAAGTTGGTTCTAAAGTCTTCCACACTGTTATGTGATTTTTCCCCCACTCCCTCCCCCCCACATATTGCAGTGATTAACCACGGAAACATATGGTTTGATGAATTATACACTAGAATGTTCTAAATTAAAAAAAAATGGCTAAAATCTATCTTGAACCATATTGAAAAAAATGTTAATTCATTAAGAGTCTGAGATCTTCCTTATGAAAATGTCCACTGTGAAGTGTTAAATAACTAGAACAAATAGCATGCCACCAGCATACAAAATTACAATGAGTCACAAATGGATATTTTCTATGGCAATTTATTTCACAATTACTCTTGTGGAAGCTTTCATGAATTAAATATGAGTTCTGTCTTGAAATTAGGTGTTATAAAGCTAAATTACAAGAGGCATCCAGTAATTGAGGTGCCAGCAACACCAGTTCTACTGAACTAATCTCCTCTGGTGTCACATGACTGACCTTCCACCAATAACATGGGTTCCCATCACAACAACAGAGGCAGCTGAGAAAAATTGATTTCTCATCTGAGCCTTGTTTGATAGCTTTTGAAATCGAAAATTGAAATTAACTAACCTAAGCCCTGTCATAACAAAAGAGCAAATTAGATATGCAAGATCATTTCCTATTGGCAGTCTGGGGGCCTGCCAATGTAAATTTGTAAATAGAGTTTAAGATGCAATGGCGCACTCTTTCTCTTTGGTTACTGCTCTCTATTATTGCAAGAACAAGCAAATCAGCTATTTCAATTATATATATATATATATGAAGAAATCAGCATTGCAGTGGTTTGAGACAATTCTTAGAAGAAGGATGAGATGCGTCCAAACTGAAATTAGCTCTGGTATCTCTCGGGCTGCCTACAAACTTGTTGAAATGATTTTATTTTCTCTTTTCTTTTTCTATGAACTACAAAAAAAGTTATAAGGCGAGTATTTAATAGAGTAAAAGCGATAATTTTCAATTTATGAAAAAAATAAAAAAAATAGACAAAAGCCCCAAACATCGCATTTGATTTGCTGTCGTTTCTGTTCAGTCCATTCCCAGTAGAATCTTCTGCCTAATCTCAGAAAGAATTTGATGGATCAGTACCAAACAGAATTTTTTTTTAATAAATAAAGAAACGAGCATGCGCATGATAAAGACTATTGAGAAGAATCCACACCTACCTATGAAGTACCAATCATATTTTTGATTACAGAAAATGAAACATGTAATGTAAACAGCAGGCGATATAAAGTTGTTTGCAAATACAATGAAAGAAAACAAAAACTGAATTTTTAGATTTTTAAAATTATTTTGAAATTAATTAAACATTTAATCTAGTGGATACCTATTCAGTAGGCTTTTTCTTTCCAGTCTCTTTGTGTGTAGCGTAAGAACATCCAATTACTTTGTGCTTTACAGTTTAAATAAGTCTACAACCCCAAAGAACATTACTGCACTAAAGGTAGGGACATCTATAATCATAAAAAGAGTGACATTCCATATTGAAACTGGATGCTCCAACAACTTGCCACTAGTGCCCCTGTCCTTTCTAATCGGCTCTGCTATGAAACATGTTAAAGATCCTTATTTCCTGCCATTATTTTCTGTCAATTTTTAGTATGCACTGCGATGCACAGAGTACTCCTAATGAACACTTGGGAAATCATATTTTCTGAGGGTATAAATGCGATCTTCGACAACCTCTTATTTGTATTTTCAAATAAATAGGATACTTCAGCCTGCCTTGACATCTCTCTTACTTCAAAACATATTGTCGAACTTCCTTTGTTGCACAGGCCTTTGTCTTCTTTGACAACTCTTAGTAGGCACATTAGAGTTATTCGACTGATACATAGGAGGTTCCATCATGGACACCATCAGATTGCACTTATGAACCTTTTATTCTAAACATATATATGTATTTATGTTGATAGACAGACAGATGGATATGGGTAGATAGATTGATGGATATATGGACGGATGGACAGACAGATAGATATTGACAGATATCATATTGTATTTTTTAATGAACAAAAACAGAATTTTTTTACAATTTTTTTTTACACATCTTTAATAAAGTTGCTTGCTTTATGAAAATTATGTAAAATTATGTAAGCACATATGTTCCTATTATACTTGAAAATAAAAAATTAGAAACAAAGTTTGTTTATCCCACCTTTACGCATCTGCCTTTCACTTGTTAGTGAGACTGTTGTTAATACCTGTTGTTTCTCTATAAATAATATTTTTTTCTATGGAAGTCTTATTCTTCTCTCATCATAGGATATACTCATGAGTTTAAATACATGTTTATATTCATTAGTGTGAAAACACAGTGTTACTTCATACACGTGATGGGGAGATGCTCGGGTATTGACAATGCTTTACCAGTGATTTCCATTGTGAAAATGGAGATTAACTGAGATATCCCAGTCATTCCATGGTTGAAGCAGATTTCCCAAAGCAAAGCCTAGGCTATTATTGGTTTGCCATGTGACTAATTCATTTCAGAATTTAGACATAAAAGAGGTCTAATACATGGCTTGTACTTTATTGCATAAATGTTATTAATGGGGTGTGGATACAATAAACAATACTGTATATTGAGCAATATTGTCAAATTATATTGTTACATCATAGAAGGTTCACATGTAAGATGGTTTATTGTACAAACTGATTTTCTATGTGATATCAAAGCCTGTTTGCTTTCTTCCATTTTTTATTTCTGTTTACTTTGTGTCACATATTATCACAGCTGCTGCTTTTTTCTTCTAAGCAGTGGGGGCCCTAAATAACAATAAGGGGGGGACCTATTGTCCTCCCCTCGGCCCCCACCCCTGAGCGGTGGGTGGGGGCCCTAAATAACAATAAGTGGGGGAACCTAATGTCCTCCCCCCTGGCCCCACCACTGAACGATGGATGGGGGCCATAAATAAAAATTGGGGGGGGGAGGGGACCTAATGTCCTCCCTACCGGCCCCCACCCCTGCATTGTGGGTGGGGGCCATAAATAAAAATCCCCCCCAGATGACTAGGGGTCCCCAAACCCCTAGTCTCCCTCCTTCCCCCCAACAAATTACCCCTACTTACCCCCCCTCAATCTAAAAATAATGAGGGGGGACCCTTGTCTAAATACCTGTAAAAAAAAATAGATTTACCATTTGATATTGTCTTTCTTCTAAAATCTTATTTTTTCAGCCCCAAAAAAGGCCAATAAAAATAAATAATCCTTCTTCACCCATGGAGGGCTTGGCGCAGACTGAGCTCTGCAGGGCGGGGGAAGGCTTATAAAGCCTTGCACCACCCTGCAATTAGGCTCAGAGCACTCTGATTGGTGGGTTTACGACATCCAATCAGAGTGCTCGGACAGGTAAATAAAGATATTGACAGGTAAGTCTCTACATTTACGTGTCACAGCACTATGATTGGTTGGCTTGAAATCCACCAATCAGAGTGCTGTGTAATTTTACACAGTGTGGGAAAGTTCTTTGGAATTTTCCCATGCTGTGTAAAATGACACAGAGCACCCTGATTGGTTAGCTTGAAATCCAGCCAATCAGAGTGCTCCGTGTCATTTTACACAGCGTGGGAAAGTTCTTTGGAATTTTCCCACGCTGTGTAAAATGACACAGAGCACTCTGATTGGTTAGCTTGAAATCCAGTCAATCAGAGTGGTCTGTGTCATTTTACACAGCGTGGGAAAATTCTTTGGAATTTTCCCACGATGTGTAATTTGACTCATAACACTCTGATTGGTTACTTAATCCACCAATCAGAGTGCTCTGTGTCATTTTACACAGCGTGGGAAAGTTCTTTGGAATTTTCCCACGCTGTGTAATTTGACTCATAACACTCTGAGCTCAGTCTGCGTGGAGCCCTCCATGGGTGAAGAAGGATTATTATAATTTTTTTTTTTTTTTTAAAGGGCATCGATTATTCTGGATTTTAATTTGGCCTTTATTGGGGCTAAAAAAAGAAGATTGTAGATTATTTTTAAGATGAGTGGGGCAGGTAGGGGTAATTTTTTTGGGGGGTGACTAGGGGTTTGGGGACCCCTAGTCACCTGGGGGGAATTTTTATTTATTGGGGGACATTAGGTCCCCCCAATTTTCATTTATGGCTCCACCTACCGCTCAGGGGTGGGGGCTGGGGGAGAGGACAGTAGGTCCCCCCTTATTGTTATTTAGGGCCCCCACCCACCATGCAGGGATGGGGGCCAGGGGAAGGACAGTAGGTCCCCCTTATTATTATTTTGGGCCCCTACCAGCCACGCAGGGGTGGGGGCCGGAGGGGAAGACATTAAGTCCCCCCTTATTGTTATTTAGGGCCCCCACCCGCAGCGCAGGGGTGGGGGCCGGGGGGAGGCCATTAGGTACCCCCTTATTGTTATTTATGGTGCTCACTCGCCGCGCAGGGGTTGGGGCTGGGGGGGAGGACAATAGGTCCCTCCTCAAATTCTTATTTATGGCCCCCACCCACCGCGCCGGGGTGGGGGCCCGGGGGAAGACAATAGCCTCCCCTCCACATTCTTATTTAGGGCCCCCACCCATCGCACAGGGGTGGGGGCAATAGGGTTTTGTTTTTTTCCAGTGAGCAGCCACTGGCTGCTCACTGTTTAATAGACAAGCCCCCTACTCGCGTTATAGCAAGTAGGGGCTGAATTTACTAATACTAAGTAATCTTTACTTAGAATTAGTAAATGTGGCTGGAAGACCAATTTAGGTCTTTCAGCCTTTTGGTAGATAGCTCCCTAATACTGTGTGAATTAAGGAGTTATCTACTAAGCAGCTTCTTATTTTATGTTATTTTTAAGTTATTTCCCTATCCACATTTGTTTGCAGGACACTTGTCCTACTCTTACCCCCATTTTACTTCCTTTTCCAGCCCTCTAGCCCTTTCCAGGAGTTTTTTAGAGCCATTTTTGTGGCCAAAAATTCGGGTCCCCATTGACTTCAATGGGGTTCGGGGTCAAGTTCAGGGTCAAGTTCAAGCCTGAACCCGGACTTTTTTAAAAGTTTGGCCGAACTCGCTGGGCCTGAACATCCAGGTTTCCGCTCAACTCTAATGGTTAGGACACAGCCGATAAATTAATAAATTGGAAAAACAAAACTAAATAAATAAACCAGGGATCAGCCAGATCGAACTCTTAAAATTCACAAACAAATGCTCAAAAGGAAGTGAAAAAAAAAAAAATGTTGACTGAGTGTGAACTATATTTGAATGGTAAAAAATTTTTCTGTCAAAATCTGGAAATTTGATTGATTTTGACTGGAATTAGCTTCAGCAAATATAGAATTGCTGTGTCAATAATATATATATATATATATATATATATATATATATATATATATTTATTTATTTATTTATTTATTTATTTATAAACTATACATTTTATGTATATATTGTGTGAAAATCTGGTCCGAGCCAAACCTCTGCAGCAACAAAATTTGGTCGGACATTTTTTTTCTCCAGTGTGTAAATCTAATATATATATTTATTTTTTTTTACATTTTTGAACATCCTACGTATGAAACATGCACCACAAATGCAGTGTTATTTGATTGTGCGCAAATGCCCCCCCAAAAACCCTGAAATATTTACACACATTTTGGAAGAGATTAGTGTTCCAATGGCAGTATGAAAAGTGTCAAAAAGTCCCAAGCCAACATTGTCTGATCAAACAAATATACTTTTGGATGGCAGTTTGAGTGCAATGATTGTTGTTAAACCTACAGGGCCAACAAATAAAATTTTGCAGCATTTATTTTTATGTGGTTGGCAGGTTTCAAGATACGTTAAACCTTTAATTTCCTTTAATCTCCAATAGTGGCTAATAAAGGGAAAATGGGGGGCTTCTAGTTAACTGGGTTATTCACCAAAGTGAGAATTCAAAGTGAATTTCCAAGGTCAAAATAGCTAAACTGTAAAAAATCTCTAAGTCACCTAGGCTTTCAATTTGGCAACTTTGGCCTTATATTTGAAATTCACTTTGCATTGTTGACATTTTCAGTTTCGTTGAATCAGTGCCATTTATTATGGATATAAGTCTCACTTATCTCAAGACTTCCCATGGAATTCTCTAGATAAGCAAGACTTGCCTGTAAGTGCTTTCAATTGTTATAAGAGAGTTTAGGCTTTTTTGGGGGGGCTGTTATGTTCAAGCTTTTCTGTATATCTCCAATGTGTTTAATTCTAAAGGGACCTTAACACGGGTTTGAATTAGCAACAAGTATCTTTGCCAATGGCAGGATTAAAAAATAGGATACATAGCATAGATACATATTTTATATATACTTTTCAGTACACTGATTGGCACATTTTCTCGCCATCATGATTCATTCCCAAATTGTTTTTTGTTGCCGAAATTCTGCAAAGCTGTGTCACCATATGGCAATTCTTGGGCGTCCCAAAAATGTTCTATTTTCAGTAAAAAAGAATCAGTTGAATCAAATTATCTTGTAGTGCACAAGTTTAACATTGATTCTAATCTCCCATTGGTTGAAAGAACACAAATCATGACTCTCACAGTTTTCTTAAAGGTACACTATAGGTACCTAGACAACTTTATCTCATTGAGAAACTGCAATGCTAACATTGCAGTACTAAGGCTGCCTCTAGTGGATTTCTACCAACTTCCTGTAGTTTCTCGGAGTTTGAGGCAATGCATTCCTATGGGGAATGTCTAAAGTGCTCACGGCACTTGCAGTGCATGCGCATTAGGTCCCCCTATCAGATTTCTGAGAAGGAGGCGGACTGCGATCCAGCACTGAGCGACATCAGCACTGGTATCAGATACATGATTAAGGTTTTTTTATGTGCTGATGGGGGGGGGGGAGAAGGACACGAGGAGATGGGGGGACCAGCTTACACTATAGTGTTAGGAATACAATGTTGTATTCCTAACACTATGGTTTTCCTTTAAGTATAAAGCCACTAGGTACCTGAGCTGTCACAGCTAGTAGCATTACCAAAGCCATATCCATTCTAGATATTGGCCACACCGTTAAAGTCAACACTTATTACTGTATTCCTGTCCATCCATGCTGTAATTAATACTATTTACATACTATGTGGATATCTATCCTGAAAATTTAAAATAGAGGAAATAGTCACAGTAAAATATTTTGATAACATATTTCTCGTAATGCATGTAAGAAATTAGGTAATACAGCAGAAATACATCCTTAAAAATATACCATGTTGATTATGATTTGTCTCCATCTATGGGTAGATAAATAACGCATAGGTAAATATACAGAGGAGATATGCTAGCAAAATAATAATATCAAATTTGTTCCCAGACACCTATAAGTAGATCATCCAATTTAACTTTAACATATGTTCTTTCTCTCATGCCCCTATTCACACTACAATAATGGGAGATACATTAAGCCAATACAATTCTTTTTTTGTAGAAAGGTGTGAATAAATAACTTGTTAATAAAACCCGAGAGTAGTTGTGTCTTTAGATGACTTCACCTGAAGAGGCAAAAATAGTAAATCAGCAAGATTTGTGTTAGAAGTAGATTGCAGGGTGATTTTAATGTTAAAATGTTCTCAATGTTATTGTTTCTAAAACACTTTAATTATGTAGATTTTTTAAATGATCATAATAATTAATAATTTGTGTGCTGCCTTGACAAGTTCAAGAAATATGTTTTCTTTTATGTTGTTATTATTTTGGCATGTGCTTAAAAAACACTTCACTCAGACTTATGATGATTTAGATTTTTTTTTTTTTTTTTGGTAAGCTGAATACGGTATATATTTGTATAGTTTAAACACTAACTAAATAAAATCTCTAATGAAAGTAGAATATGCGGTGACACTTAAAACAGATTATGGTAAAAACAGCAGACATCAAAGATGATTCCCAAAACTGTGGGATGCCCAAAGCTGTTCGCAAAGTGAGATTGCTCCTTGATCTAGTATCACATGTGGTAGTTGCTAAAAACATTTTTATTTTTTTAATTTAAATATATTAAAGGCTTTGTAGCAAAAATCTAAGGTACCAGACTACTCCACGTTTTGTGATCTCTCGCTGTACTCCATGTAGTGCAGGAGATAATTTTGTGATATTAGAAGGGCTGTCAGAGAGAACCAGATTAACTAATGGTGAGGGTTTTCAATGAAATTGATAATCTAGAGAAATAGATTTATGAAAATGATTTTCAACTTTGATGGATGAATGGAAGTTCCCAAAGTTATGGGACATTAAATGCTCCACTGACTTGGCACAGAAGAAATCACCAACAGTTGTAGCATCTTTTTATATTAGAAACAGCATGGAAACTTTAAATCTAGTACAACATTCTATCTCTCTTGTGGCAGTTGACTCCAGAAAATGTATGAAAACAAATGTGCAGTTGATTGAGGTTGATACATAAGGTTTTTTTTTTTTTTGGTTTTTTTTTTAATTAATGTATGACTAGACTTTTTTTTCTTCTTGTAACCAGTGTTCTTATTGCACTAATGGTGAACATCCAAGCATTATTTAATGCTTTCCAAGTGGAAACATTTTACACTGGAAGTCCTCAAGCAGAGAAGTCCCCAATTCAGGAAGTCCCTCTAGTCTAGTGGCTGTGTGGTAGACAGCCACTAGAGGTGGAGTTAACCCTCAAAGGTAATTATTGCAGTTTATCAGAAACTGCAATAATTACCCCTGTAGGGTTAAGGGACATGGGACATTGCACCCAGCCCACTTCAGTGAGCTGAATTGGTCTGGGTACCCATAGTGTCCTTTTAATGTCTCCTATATAGACATATACTTCTGTCAGTGACACGTATAACAAGGAAGAACACCAAGGACTATGACAATATTGACTATTTGGACTGGTGAAAGCATTAACTGGAATTTGGTTGTACATGTACAGCATGAGTAAAGTGCTGTCACGCTGTCATGCTTTTTGTGCGACTGAGTGTAGGGATTGCTGAGTATGCTCAGTTGGTCTCCAAAGCTTCACTATGCATCAGGATGATCTCAGAAAACCATAGGTGTGACGGCAATCACTTTTAAATGCAACATTTCACATATATTCCTGGGTGTTCAATTATAAGAAATATATAACTCCATAACATCCAAAGAAAATTGGCACTCATAGGTATATTGTATTATTATTATTGGAATTTATATAGCATCATCTTATTCCACAGCGCGTTACAATATTATAAAGGGGGGAATTTAACAATAAATTAGACAATTGCTCAAACGAGCCTACAATCTAGAGGTAGTGGATTATAAAAACACAATAGTACAGGCATCAAGAAGGATAGCAACCAAACAGCAAGGTGGGAAGTAGCAGAACTGGAAGGTGAGAGTGGAGGATAGCTCATTGAGAAAGAGCAAGAGAGAGGTTTGTGAAATAAAAGTTACTCTGGAAGGTAGTAAGCTTTTCTGAAGGGATATGTTTTGAAGGACTTCTTAAATGATTGAAGACTAGAGGAGAGAGTAGGCTGGTTGTTCCAATGGAAAGTAGCCACCCGTAAGAAGTCCTGTAAGGGTGAGTTAGTAGTGGTATGAGCAGCGGACAGGAGAAGGTCACTGGTAAAGTGGAGAGACCAAGAAGATTTATTGAAGAAATATAAGAGGGGGTATATAAGTATGAAAACAAAAAATTATTGAAGAAATGTAACAGGGGGTATATAAGTGTGAAAAAGAGGATTTATTGAAGAAATGTAACAGTTTTTTGGCTATCCCATGGCTTACACTAAATTTCTTACTATTTAAGTTTCACCTTAGTCTTTTCTATATAACAGATGTACTTTAAAACATTGTATGTATAATTGCCTTTTAAATTCCATTCACACCTTCTGATGCTCATTAAAGAAACACATCTTTGTAGTGTTACAACTACAAAGATGTAGTCCTAGCACTATAGTGTCCCTCTGCGCCCCCGCCTTCCATTTCCCCCCTCCTGCACCCCCCACCCAGCAGTTAAAGGTTTAAAAACACAATTCCTGATACTAGCGAGCGCTGAATTCTCTCGGCGCTAACCTAATCTCCGCCTCCACCAACATCATCACAAGGGAGAAGAGAACCCTTAGGCATTAGGCATTCATTGAGCTGAAGTGGTCTGAGTGCCTATAATTTTTCTTCAAACTTCAATAGTGCTGTGTCCAAACAATTGTATAGGGTGAACGCAAGCACAAAATGAATTTATTTTTCGCAAGTTAGCACATATCAATCCATATGTATTGTAGGATGGCAGGATGTGAGAAAATCATCATAAATTAAGGCAGAACTAAATTAATATTCCATGACACAGATGGTTTCTTAATAAGGCATTTAAGCACAGAAAATGCTTTGGTTTGAGACTGAGCCAACTTGTGACATACGAGCACAGAAAAAGATAGAACAAATTGTACATAAAACATAATATCAACTCACTGGTTGAGCAGTTACAATTGAAAATTAAGTACAACTCTCGCTTATATGTCAGAGTAGTATCTTAGCCAGTATTATATTGATATTATATATTTTAATTAAAACAACCTTTATAGTTCACAAAATATTTTACTCATTTTTCTTTTTTAAATACAAATGTGGATATTTAATGCTCATTTTATATACTAAAGAATTATTATTTATAGGTAATCAAACCATGAAGAGGAAATTATATTTGATATGAAGAAAAAAAAAGATACAGTATACATTACATAACTAATTAGACTTGTGCACAGTAAGAATATCTGTCTTTGTTGAATCAGAAGAACAAAATAAGTGATAACAAATACATCTCTTTTTGTTCATTACATATTTAATAAATATATAATGTATAAATGGAGATTGTTTCATTGTTCCTCCTTTTTTCCCTCTATTGCTCACTCCCCACTTCATCTGAGAATAAAATCAACATTTAGTAACTGCCACCTAGCTATCCACCTTCATTTTTTCCCCATCAATCATCACTTTTTTTGGTGTCAGTGGTGGAATTCAAAATCACGACCCCGAAACCAGGAATTTCACGGAGGCTAAACTTTAGGATGCATTTTCATACACTTGTTTTTGCATTTTCAAATAGTAGAGTGCCCCGAAACTTGTGATGGGTAGATCTACTAAGCATAGAGTGACTTTCTCCTCTACAAGGCAGCACACATTAATCCATACATTTTGTAACATGATAGAAAGCAACTCTATTTAACTTTCCTCATAAAAAGAAACTGTTCCACATATACATGGGATGCTTATGAGTGGTGAGGTTAAAGTTTAGGTAGCATTTTATTGAATCTAATACTTTCTATGAAAAGCATCAGACACATTCAGCATCATCACAATGCTGTGCACAATGATACTGAATGAAATACCTAAAAGGAACACTATAAATAAATATATATTCCTAACGCTATACCTCCCTAGTCACCATTTAGATGGGCCAGTGCTGCCAGGGCTAAAAAAGGAAATTTACTTACTTTTCAGCCCTCGCTGCGCCAGTCTCCGCCATGAAGCCATGCTGCATCAATTAGACGTTCTCTAGCAGCGTATTGATAGCCGCTAGAGACTGGTTATCCTTGCAAAGAAAATATGGTTGCAGCTGTAGAACGGCAATGTTTTAGCTGCAAGTTTAAAATTGGAGGCATATGGCACCCAGACCATTTCATTGAGATGAAATGGTCTGGGTGCCTATAATGTTCCTTTAAAAAGGATGAACCTCTAATCAGTGGCGTACATACCGCGGTCGCAGGGGTCGCAGCTGCGACCGGGCCCATCACTCCAGGGGGCCCGGCTGCCCTGCGAACCTCCGCGACCGGGTACCAGCTGCCACATTTTGTGGTCCTGGCCCCCTCGGCAAACTGCCAGGGCCACATGTTAAGGGGTCCATCGAGTGGCTCTTGCTGTCAGGTCCACCCGATGGATATGGATTATCAGGGGGCCCACAGATCAGTTTCGCACCGGGGCCCCATGGATTGTGTGTACGCCACTGCCTCTAATGGCTGTCTGTTTTGATATACATATTTCTAAAAGTTAATTATATATGATAGTAAACTAAGATGACTTATAGTGTTGCAAAACTCTAATTCTTTTATTTACTAATTGAATAACCTTTTTATGAACAAAATAGAATTTAGGAAACTACAATTAATTTTGTTAGTTTCACATTTTCTACAACCTGGTATGCCTTAATTCAGGGATGTCAAACCAGCGGCCCGGACCACTAGCAGTGTAGCCTGCTTGCCGTCTGCTTGCGGGTGGCAAGGGAGGCAGGGAGCCCTTTACATTCTGTGCTCCTCCTGGACAGCTCTCTTGAGTGAGCTGGCCGCCGGGATATGACATCATCCCAGCATCAACATCAATGCTGGGCGCGAGAGGGACCACTGCAGGAAGAGCACAGAGATCCCAGCACAGCAGCAAACACAAGCCACCAGGGACAGATGATCCATTGCAGCAAGGTAGGGAGACAGGGTGGACCTCTTAAGTACTAAAGGTATGAATGTAATGTTTGTGTATGTTTTGTCAGTGATTGTGTGTGTGTGTGTGTGGGGGGGGGGGGTGCCTGTGTGTATGTCTGTGATTGTGTGTGTGTGTAAGTCAGTGATTATGTGTGTGGGTCTGTAATTGTGTGTGCATATCTATGATTATTTTTTTGTATGTATGTGATTGTGTGTAAAGGTGTGTGTCTATGATTGTGTGTGTTGGTCTAAATGTGTGTGTGTGGGTCTGATTGTGTATGTGTGTGTGTGTGTGTGTATTTATGTGATTGTGTGTATAGGTCTCTGATTGTATGTGTGTGAGGGTCTGTGATTATGTGTGTTTGTTTGGGTTTGTGCATCTGTGATTATGTGTTTATGTATGTGACTGTGTGTATAGGTCTGTGATTGTGTGTGTATATTTGTGATTGTGTGTATAGATATTTGATTGTGCATGTGTGGGTCTGTGATTGTGTGTGTATGTATGTATGTTATTGTGTGTGTACATTTGTGATTGTATGTATGTGTGGGTATGTTTGTGACTGTGTGTATAAGTTTGTGTTTTTATGCGTGTGTGGGTCTGTGGGCCTATGGCCCAGTGTGATTACAAAAATTTTCTTCCACTAAGTAGCAAAGTCTCCCCCTTCCTGAGCCGTTGTCTCTCCTTTTAACCAATGGTACTGCAACCTAGTAGTCTAATACCCATAGTGCTGTAGAGTGGTGTACTACTCTTTCTTCTGCTGGTATCATTGTTATGATGGTGGTGGGTTATGAATGAGGAAGAGACAGGACCATAAGTGATATCCAAGGTTTTCTAGTTTACATTAACATAAACAGTTCCTCCATAGCTGAATATCGGTGATAGAGCCTCGTTGGTTTTGTACAAGCCTCACAAAAGGATTATCAAAATGTCATTCAGCTATATTATTACATGTGAAAGGTGGAAGGGGTAGTAATGCTAATAAATCTCCCAAGAAGCCCCTTACGTTTCACTTTTGTGGACCAAACAATCAAACCTTTATGCTTAATGCACTCCTGGTTTGATGGATCGTGAGGGCAGACAGGTCTTCTCAGTACAGTTGGTGGCAAAATAGTTAAAGAAAAGACCAATGAGGAAAGAATATGTATGACATGGCCTTTGTATGTCTAATGGGACTTGGCTGTTCATGCACGATACTGACAGTGTGTGTGATAAGAGTGTGTAATCTACAATGGTGTATCTCTCGGTTTAATCATTACAGATGATCTGTAAAACATACCTGACACATAGTACAATGTAAGAAGATATTTGCAATGTATTTATTTATTTATTCCTCTTAGTAAACAAACAGATATACAGGACTTGCTTCAAAGGTAATACATTTTAAACAGGAAATAAGTGAATTTTCAATCTGAAAGCCTTTGTTAGCAGGCTTGTTCTAAATTTCAAAAAGGCAACCAATCCTAAATTTGTAAGGATGATGAAATCAAACAAAGGCTGACTTGCCAGGTAACTTTGATTTCTATATCCATCTTTCTAAAAAAGCTAAACATGTAAGCTGCCTTTTAATAAAGATCATATTAAAAATTCAATAAATAGAAATATCTCTGATCTCTTAACACAAGCAGCCGGTGTACAGGAAATTAAATGAAACACACAGAGAGAGAAAAAACAGGCTAATCCTTTTTGATTTCTGTATATAGTAGCTAGGAGCACAATTCTTTGACTGCCCCAGTTCTCTCAGTCCCTTTTAACACATTTTTAATCTTCTGCATAAATGTAGTCAGGGTAATCTTTGTGTGCCTACTTTTTTCTCTTGTAATTAAAAAAAAAAAAAAAAAAAAAAGAAAGAAAGAGAAAAAAAAAAAGACATGTTTTGGTGTCTGTTGCTCTCCATGGTCTTGAAATGTACAGTTTCTGTAGAGTTGGCGATAACCTAGTATTCTCTATCTTGTCTTTTCTGGTCCTTCTTCAGCCCTTCCAACACTTCAACAGGCTGTTAGTCATTTTAAGCATTCCCCCTGAGCCTTAACCTTACCCTCTTTCTCTTCTTGTCTGCTGAAATGTTTCAGAGCTGTCACAGGCTTGTTGCTTATTGATGTTTCTGTGTGTTTTATGTCTTCTCTAAGATATGACAGCCCCTGACACAGAGCTGATTTCAATCTTACGGCTTCTGGAGAGGCCTAAGATTTTCCTCTCTGAAACCCAGCCACTTACATGCTTCAGAGACCGCTGCTTAATAAAAATGTTTCAGTGGGATGAAATAAAGGTACATCTCTTTCCAAACAGTAGACATTGCATTTGCAAGACAGAGAAAACAAAAAAAATAAAACACAAAATAGTTTTTTCTTGTAGTAAAAGAAAGCAGCAACTGAAATTGATTTCCATGTACAGAAGGTTTTGACATTGTGTCCAGGCTCCAATCCCCTCAGGCCTGGACTGCTAATGTAAGCTTTGAATAACATGATTTTTCTTCACTTTTCTTAAAAGCATGTGTGTCAAAATTTTTATAGAAGGTATTACAGGCAGAGGTTATTACACCCATCAGAACTTGCCACTCTCTTCTGAATGTACAAGAGATAGTGTCTAAAATACAGGGCTATTGAAGATAAACAATCTATATATATATATATTGCTCAACAAATGTTTCGGACCAGTGGCAGATATTTCTATTCTGGTTCATGTACATGTTTATTTTTCTGTTTATTTTGTTGTTGTTTCTTTCCAAAGCTAAGCAGTTATAATCAAGTGGCATGGAAGTAACTCTGTCACCTCTTGGAGTCTATACATATTTTGCAGAGATCCCCAATAGTGTGGGGTGGCCCAGGAAAGCAGGGGAAGGTACGTTTCATTTACCTGAATCTGTCCCCTGTGGCCACTGCCATCTCTGTCTGGTGGATCCTCTTCTCTTCAGCATCTGGCACGTCACCTTCCAGGAGCCCATGTCAGTGCTCTGCTCTCACATATGCACAATGTCTATTTCCTGACAGCCATCACTTGCGATGGCTGGGGGAATTGACAAAATTTGACGGTGGTTGCTCCACCTTTTGTCAAGTTTTGTCAAGCAAAAGAAAAATGCTTAAGACAAGTAGTCCATACTTTGTCTTATGGTATCCTCTGACTATATTGGAAATTTAGTGGAATTCCAACACACAGTCAACATGAGTATTTCAGAAATGTTTTATCTTTATGAAATATTCAGTTTTGTTTTTTCTTGGTGGGCGGGGGGTAGAGGGTGGGGAGGAGAGTGAGACAAAGCTACTTAAGGTGAATGTGTGTTTAACATGTCTGGAAGAAAATAAAGACAATTATTTAACTTGGTTATATTTTAGACCAGCCTTATGAGACCTGTCCAGGCTTATCTACATTCTTCGATTGGTTGATGAAGACCAGTTTTTAAAATTTTGCTGATTTTTTAAGTCTAAAGCAGGTAAAGGGATTTGGTTAATCTGAGAGAAAGAGACTTTGCCAACCTCAGAGGAGTAGAGCTGAGACTCTGCTATGTGTCCTAGCTAAACATTCAGACTGACATGGGGCCTTGTAATGCTATATGTGCTGGTTGTAGATATATAAATATATCCCCTAATTGGACTGGACTGAGGATATGTAATAGAGGACACTGTGCTAGACAGTATAGACTGCTCCCATATTACTGAAGTGTACCAATGGAAGAAGTGATGTTAGATAACTTCATCTGAGCATATAAAATAGTGATGGAGGGAGGAAGCACGATCACCTATATGGTGAAAGAAAAGTCCTCAATCTAGGAAAACAGCCCAGTCCTCACTCGACCCCAGTAAATTATTCTCCTGAGGCATAAGGTAGCAAGGACACATTTGTTTTTGTTTGTTACTGGTATTTATAAAGCGCCAACATATTTCTCAGTGGTGTACAATTGGAAAAAAGACAATACAATACAATACAATAAAACAGACCGATACAACAGGTAGAAGGCCCTGCCTGTAAGCTTACAATCTAAAGGTTTGTAGCGGAGCTGCAATATTAAATCCCAATATTTCCGCTGGTAGAATAAAATAATGCAAGAAAAGTGCTGAATGAAGGCAATATCCCAAATCCCTCAGTAACCAGACGAAACACAGTGCTGTGTTTACAGTAGGGGACTACATGGGGAACTGAGCATTTTAATAGGAACGTTTAAGAAACTACACGAATGCATATTTTGAGAGAAAGTACCGAAAGACCAGTGTTCCCGAACGGTCTGGAAGTCCAGAGGCCGCTTTTAGTTCCAGGCACTCGACGACCAAACACCGCTGGGCTAAAAGTGAATCCAAGATAAATACACTTTTATTAATGATGTATTTATGTGTATGTGAATATAAAAGTACTTATATATATATATATATATATATATATATATATATGATCTAAGTACTTTTTATAACTTTTAATAACTTTATAAACTTTTACAGGCATTAGCGGGACTTCCTGATAGTTCAGGACCTCGCGATCACGACCACCGGTGTGGGTTCGGCGGAGACCCGGTAAGTGTGAAGGATGGGTGTGGACCTTCTATGTCGCCCACCAGCATTTAGGACTGCCCCAAAAAGGACGGCATAGAACGCCTGACGTCCTTAAGGGGTTAAAGGAATTTATGTCTAGGAGTGGTAAGGGGGTGGGGGTGGAAAGGGGGAATGTTTGAGCAGACTAGCCATTTATCTAATACAATTACAATATTTTTTACCAAAATACTATCAGCCAGATTATTAATAACTACATGTAACTGCAAGTAAACAATGATATAGTTGTAAACTACAGGTAGAAATAGTAACATTGTTATAGTAAATTAATAATGTAGTAACTAAGATGAAGGAAATCCGGTAGAATAGCTTCTGATTCTCAGTCTGTACCTTTAAGCTGCAGTCTTCAAATTAAATGGGCTTGTTTCAGTCTCAATATTTGTGTGTGTGTGTGTGTTTTTGTGACTGGTGTTGTGTGTATGTCTGACAGTGTGTCAGATACATATTGATGTGTGTGTCTGTGAGCTGTTATCTCTGTGTCTGGGAGTCAGTGTGTGTGAGTCTGCCTGGTAGTGTGTGTCTTGCAGCATGTGTGTCTGACAGTGTGTGAGATACATATCTGTGTGTAGGTCTGTGAGTGGGCTGCTCTGTGTCTGGGAATCAGTGTTTGAGTGTGAGTGTGTGCATGGGAATGTGTGTTTGGGGGATCCTAAGTATTCTTCATTGAGAGGATAATTTAATGTATGCAGAAATACAAAAGTACAGACAAATAGGCATATACTGAAATGAAAATACTTGAGCACTATTCAAAATCCCTGTGCATATTTAAATAAATGGAGGTTATTTACTAACTCCAATGGCCATTAGATGTAAACCCACTGGCTGTGTCAAGACAAATCTCTTAGGTCGGTCCTACACTAACAATTCACTTTGCTTGCTTCAGGCAAAAAAAAAAAGTATCTAATGAGACAGAGAGGGGTATTTTTTAAACCCCTACATACTTATTAACCCTTAATAGGAAACACATGGGATGGGTGGCAGCACTGTAACATGGCCATGTGAAACAAAAGTAAATACAAACACACAAAATGAAGTTCTGCGCTCAGACTTGCATTGTGCTGCCCCAATACATACAATAAAACCAAAGACAAAAATGTACTTGTGCACTATTCCAAATCCCTATGCATATTTAAATAAATGGATCTTATTTAGTAACTTCATTGGCCACATGAGATGTGTTCCCTATTACGGGTTAATAAGTATGTAGGGGTTTAAAAAAAAAAAAAAAGTAGAGATTTATTTGCAAGAAGCTGATGCAAGCAAGGTTACTTAGTATAGGACCCACCTATGAGGTTTGCCTTGACACGGCAGGTGGCTTACACCTAATGGCCATTGGAGTTACTAAATAACCTAAAATTATTTAAATATTCACAGGGATTTGGAATAGCGCGCAAGTAACTTTTTTAATTTGGATTTCATTGTATTTATTGGGGCTGATGTGTACTATAGTCATTGCTGCTGCCCAGGAGTAGTGGGAGTTTGAGTGCAGGACATATTTTTGTGTATTTATATAATGAAAATAAATATGGAAGCATTCACAGGAGAGAAAAAAGAAGTATTGAGGACACTGTAACAATAAAGGAGGTAATAGCTGACATATGAAGAAATAAATTGAGAATTCCTTCTTTTCTAAAAAGTAATTGAACTCCAGATTTTTTACTTTTCGATATGTAGTTACATTTTGAAATAAGGTCCTCCAATAAAAAAACAAAAATAAACCAAAACCCTACAAAAACTGGACCCAAAGTATAGTAAATAAACTATTATTTAAACCATTGTTTTATTTATAGTAATTAACTTTCAATAATGAGACAGCCCACAGACTACCACTGTCTTAGCCAAGTTGTGGGTTGCAAGTAACCCTTTAATTCTTCCTTTCCTTATACCCTTTGTATATTAATGATGATACTCCATCATTTGCTACTTGCTCATATTATGTTTTCATCCTTGCGCCAGACCTCAATACCTGGGTGTCGCTATTTTGTTCTCCTCTTGTGCATATGCTCTTCTGTGGGATTTTTTTGACTGATGGATTGTGTGTAAATTGGCTTAGCAAACTAAATGGAACTTTGTTTAAAAGACAAGTCACTCCAAAACTCTATGTTTAATATAACACGATCACTTAATATAACATGAACACTCTCTGATCAAAGGGATGTCAATATGGCTGAAAGATCCTGTCATATAGTAAAGGTAGGGATGAGTTTTTCTCATTTGTTTACATAAAGTTAGGATATGTTATATCCTGCCCCGCTTTTCACGAAATAATGCAGTGAAGATTTTTACGGCAAATCCAGTGAGTGCAGATTTTTGGTGAGCACATGTATATATATGTGCTCAAGTTATCTTTTAATCTTCACCCTCTGCCAAGGATCATGATCCCAATAAGAAAAGGTAGTTGTGGCGGGACCACTGCACATGCATTGCCTTGTTGTAACTTGTGTGTTTCCCTGCTACTTTGTATAAAGGTGCCGAGCAGTGGCGTACTAAGGGGGGGGGTTTGGGGGAACGGTCCACCCTGGGTGCCACTCACTAGGGGGGTGCCCGGGGCAGACTACAATGCCCCTCCTGCGCCCATTGCTTGAGACCGGTCTGCAGCTCCTCAGAGCTGCAGACCATGGATCTCGCGTGCACTGCCCAATCAGAGCGTTGCCGCGGATTACCACGGCAACGCTTTGATGGTCTCGCGAGATCCATGGTCTGCAGCTCTGCGGAGCTGCAGACCGGTCTCAAGCGATGGGCGCAGGAGGGGCATTGTAGTGAAATGATGGCCACCGGACCACCATGGACCCCACTGGACCACCAGGGATTTAAGGTAATTGTTTAGCCCCCCTGCACCCCCCCTCCTCATCATATCACCCCCTGTTCTACTCATCCCCCTCCTCTCCTCATCATCCTCCCTCTCCTCATCACCCCCTCCCCCTCCTCATCACCCCCTCCCTCTCATCACCCCCCATCTACTCATCACCCCACCTCCCTCTCCTCATCACCCCCCTCTACTCATCACCCACCCCTCTCCTCATCACCCCCCTCTACTCATCACCCCTTCCCTCTCCTCATCACCCACCTCTACTCATCACCCCCTCCCTCTCCTCATCACCCCCCTCTACTCATCACCCCCTCTCTACTCATCAACCCCTCCCTCTCCTCATCACCCCCCTCTACTCATCACCCCCTCTCTACTCATCAACCCCCCTCCCTCTCCTCATCACCACCCCTCTACTCATCAGCCCCCCTCTCCTCATCACCCCCCTCCTCATCACCCCCTCCCTCTCATCACCCCCTCTACTCATCACCCCCCCTCCCTCTCCTCATCACCCCCCTCTACTCATCACCCCCTCCCTCTCCTCATCACCTCCCCTCTACTCATCACCACCCCCTTTCACAATCACCATCCCATCCTCTCCTCATCACCCCTCCCTCCCCTCATCAACCCCCTCCCTCTCACAATCACCCCCTCTCACAATCACTCCCCCTCCCTCACACAATAACCCCTCCTCTCACCCCCCTCCCTGAGCTCCCTTTCACTTCACCCCCCCACACCATAACCCACCCTCCCTCCCCTCATCACCCCCTCCCTATCACAATCACCCCCTCCCTATAACAATCACCCTCCCTCCCTCCCTCTCACAATCACCCCATCTCACAATCACCCCCTCCCTCACACAATCACCCCCTCCTCTCATCCCCCCTCCCTGAGCTCCCTCTCACTTCACCCTCCCACACCATCACCCACCCCCCATCACCCCCTCTCCCCTCATCACCCCCTCCCTCCCCTCATCACCCCCTCACCCTCACAATCACCCCCTCCCTCTAGCAATCACCCTCTCCCTCTCATCCTCACCCCCCTGAGCTCCCTCTCACTTCACCCCCACACCATCACCCATCCCCCTCACCATCCCGCCTTCCCTCACACCATTATCCACTATACAAGCACACACACTGCATTCACTATACAAACAGACACAGACACACACTTATACATGTGTGTCTGTGTATCTGTATGTGTGTTTGTATATGTGTATCTGTATGTGTCAGTGTGTGTCTGTGTATCTGTTTGTGTGTCTTTGTTTGTATCAATGTGTCTGTATGTGTGTGTCTATCTGTATGTGTGTCTGTGCCTGTGTGTCTCTCTCTGTGTCTGTATGTATGTTTTTTATCTATATGTGTGTATCTGTGTCTATCTGTATGTGCCAATGTTTGTCTGTGTATGATTGTTTCTATGTAACTGCATGTGTGTACCTATGTGTCTGTGTATGTGTGCCAGTGTGTGTATATGCATGTATGTATATGTGCATACATCTCAGCATTTCACCTATACTACACACAAATACAACCCTGCAACCAAATGTCAAAACTACAACAAAAAAAAAAACAACCCGTACATTCACTCACACATACTCCATAAAAAAACATGCTTACATTCAAACACACAAACAGTGCTTGGTCCTAAATACATAAAACATTTTTTTTAGTTTTTTCTAAAAAAAAATTTTGGGGGGAGGTGCCAAATATAGGATCCGCGCCAGATGCCAAAAGCTCCAGGTATGCCCCTGGTGCCGAGGCTTCCATTGCGGTTTGTGGTATTGACACCTTGTTACGAGGTGCGAACATTCTAAACCAACATTATTAATGAGGTATCGGGGTGGTCCCCGTTTGGGAGGTGAATGAACTCCCTTTGTGGAAAACCTTTCGAACAGGGACCACCCCGATACCTCATTTATAATGTTGGTTTAGAACGTTTGCACCTCGTAACAAGGTGTCAAAAACACAAACCGCAATGGAAGCCTTGGCGTGTGCCTCACCTGGGTGGCAGCTATTTCGTATAGCTTAATGCCATCCAGGGGGAGCATTCATGGATTTCTTCCCACCCAGGGCCGGCGCTACCATAAGGCGGCCCAGGCGGCCGCCTTAGGGCGCACCGGCCCTGGGGGCGCAAAATCAGGCTGACCGGAAGGAGGGAAGCGCACTGCGCTCCCCTCCAACCGACGACCTGTTGTAGCGTGGCCGAGGGCCCGGTTCTGCGGGCGCGCGAGGGAGCACTCTCCCATGTGTGCTTCCTCTTCAGCTCCCTCGCGCGCCGCATACTGATACCGGAGCCGGAAGATGACGTCATCTTCCGGCGCCGGCAACCCTACGCGGTGCGCGAGGGAGCTGAAGAGGAAGCACACATGGGAGAGTGCTCCCTCGCGCCCGCCCGGGAGCCAGCCAGCCAGCCAGGGAGGGAGGGAGGGAGCCAGCCAGCCAGCCAGCCAGGGAGGGAGCCAGCCAGCCAAGGAGCCCAGGAGCCCAGCAGCACCACTGGGCCCCAGGGAATCCCTTCAGCACTCCAAAAAGGTAAGGAGGCTGAGGGATTAAATTAAAAAAAAAAAACATGTGTTAGTGTGAGTGTGTGTCTGCTAGTGAGTGTCAGTGTGTGTGTCTGCTAGTGAGTGTCAGTGTGTGTGTCTGCTAGTGAGTGTCAGTGTGTGTGTTTGCTAGTGAGTGTCAGTGAGTGTGTCTGCTAGTGTCAGTGAGTGTGTCTGCTAGTGTCAGTGTGTGTGTCTGCTAGTGTCAGTGAGTGTGTCTGCTAGTGTCAGTGAGTGTGTCTGCTAGTGTCAGTGAGTGTGTCTGCTAGTATCCGTGAGTGTGTCTGCTAGTGTCAGTGTGTGTGTTTGCTAGTGAGTGTCAGTGTGTGTGTTTGCTAGTGAGTGTGTCTGCTAGTGAGTGTCAGTGAGTGTGTCTGCTAGTGAGTGTCAGTGAGTGTGTCTGCTAGTGAGTGTCAGTAAGTGTGTTACTGTGTGTCTCTTACTGAGTGTGTTTGTTTGTGTATTAGTGAGTCTGTTTGATGTCTGTTAGTGAGTGTGTGTTTGTCAGTGAGAGTGTATGTTTTGTAAGTGAGTGTGTATGTATGTCTGTCGCTGAGTGTGTCTGTCAGTAAATGTGTGTCTGTTAGCTGGTGTGTATGCATCTGTTCGTGAGAGTGTGTGTGTGTCTTCAGCACTTACCTTTCTCTAGCGCCGGACTCCCTTGGCGCTGGGGATCCCTCCGCCTCTCAGCTCCGAATGCTCTTGCCGCGCACGCATTCAAACCGCCCATAGGAAAGCATTACTCAATGCTTTCCTATGGACGTTCAGTGTTTTAGAATAGCGGAAGCTCCTCTAGCGGCTGTCAGTGAGACATCCACTAGAGGCTGGATTAACCCTCGTTGAAACATAGCAGTTTCTCTGAAACTGTTATGTTTTCAGCTGCAGGGTTAAAACTAGAGGGACCTGACACCCAGACCACTTCATTGAGCTGATGTGATCTGGGTGTCTGTAGTGGTCCTTTAATTGTGTGTGCATCTGCATGCACTGGCGTACATACCGCGGTCACAGGGGTCACAGCCCTGCAACCCCTGCGACCAGGTGCCCGCCGTCGTGTTGGAGGGGGCGAGGATATGAATGACATCATATCCCTGCTCCCTGTGTACCACACAGCGCGGCTGGCACCCTGTGATGGGGCTGGGCTGCAGGACAGGACTCCAAGGAGCCAGACAGCATGCATCCAGGGGACAAGATTTAACTAGTATGTAATTGTGTATGTCTCTGTATGTATGTATGTATGTATGTAGGTCTCTGTATGCCTGTATGTCTTTGTATGCATGTTTCTGTATGCATGTATGTGTCTGTATGTTTCTGTATGCCTGTATGTCTCTGTATGTACAAATGTATGTGTCTGTATGCCTGTATGTCTTTGTACGTATGTGTCTGTATGCCTGTATGTCTCTGTATACCTGTATATATGTATGTGTCTGTATGACGGTATGTCTCTGTATGCGTGTATGTCTTTGTATGCCTGTATGTATGTATGTGTCTGTATGCCTGGATGTCTCTGTATGTATGTTTCTGTATGTCTGTCTATGTATGTATGTGTCTGTATGACGGTATGCCTCTGTATGTATGTCTATATGCCTGCATGTATGTCTCTGTCTGTGTCTATATGTCGCTGTATGATTATTTCTGTGTTTGTATGAACCTTATTTTAAACGAGGGTGGGGGGGCACCAAAATGCATCTTCGCCTGTGTAACTAAAAATCCTAGCACCGGTCCTGTTCCCACCTTGTTCGGTTTCCGAACAAGGACCTTCCCCATGCCCATTGGAATGTTCACACCAATCAATTAGAACTTTCAAGTTCTAATTGTAATTAAGTAATTAATGAAGTGCTTCCCTGAAGTGAAGTAATTAATGAGTGCTTCCCTGGGTGGCCGCCATTCGTATAGACATACGCCAACCAGGAGGAGCATTCATACCCCAAAAGGAGACGCTTCCCTTGCCTGGTTTCACACTGGGACCCCACGTACGGAGGCTGTTCGAGGCAGGTACCGTTACGGGGGTCCCTGAGGATTAGTGTGGAGATCATTTGGGGACAATGGCGGGTTTGGCGGGCTATTTGTACCTGGGGAACAAAGAGGCAGAGGGTTTCCCGCACGGTGCTTCCCAAGTACAGAGGCTTATGGGAGTAAGACACTGAGTGGCGTGCTTTCCATGCCTGGGAGACAAAGGGACCTCCCTTCTCCCGCACTTTGGCTTCCAGCCATGACGGATCCTGGGAAGAAGACCCCCTGTCCTTTGAAATAAACTCAAAAAAACAAAAGCACATGGGGTATACTAAAACATATAATTTTAAAAAGGCCAATTTCAATAAGATAAGGGAAGCTTTACAATATATTGACTGGCATAAACTCTTTAGTGAAAAGAACACTGAGGATAAATGGATCATCTTCCAACAAATATTAGAAAGGTACATTTCTCAGTATGTACCATTGGGAAATAAGTCTAAAAGAAACAAATTAAAACCAATGTGGCTTAGTAGAGAAGTAAAACAAGAGATTAAAAATAAGAAAAGGGCATTTAAAGCATTTAAATCAGACAAATCAGATGCATCTTATAAAAGATATAAGAAAGCAAATAATGCGTGCAAAAAGGCAATTAAACTTGCTAAACTTCAAAATGAAAAAATGATAGCTAAAGAGAGCAAAACCAACCCCAAAGCATTTTTTAAGTACATAAATTCCAAAAAACCCAAAAATGAAAGTATAGGTACACTTAAAACTGAAACGGGGGTGTTAGTTAATAAAGACCAAGAAAAGGCAGGAATTCTAAATAACTATTTCTCCTCCGTATATATTAAAGAAGAACCCATGGCAATAGATGTGCAAATGATTGCTACTAAAAACTTGCAGAATAATTGTAATTGGTTAACTCAAGACAATGTGCTGCAGCAACTAAAGAAAGTTAATATAAACAAAGCTCCAGGGCCTGACGGTATCCATCCACGTGTACTTAAGGAACTAAGTGTAGAAATAAGTGAACCTCTGTTTTTAATCTTTCAAGATTCTTTTCTTTCAGGAAGTGTTCCGGAGGATTGGAGGAAGGCAGATGTGGTTCCTATATTCAAAAAGGGTTCAAAATCCTTGCCTGGAAATTATAGACCTGTGAGCTTAACTTCTGTGGCTGGTAAAATATTTGAAAGGTTATTAAGGGATAATATTCGAGAATTCCTTGAGAAGAATATGGTTATCAGCAAAAATCAGCACGGTTTTATGAAGCACAGGTCATGTCAAACTAACTTGATTGCGTTCTACGAAGAAGTAAGTAGAAGTATAGATCAGGGTGTTGCAGTGGATGTGATCTATTTGGATTTTGCCAAGGCATTTGATACAGTTCCACACAAAAGATTAGTGTTCAAACTCAAGGAAATCGGTCTCGATGAAAATGCTTGTTCTTGGGTAGAACATTGGCTTAAAAACAGAATACAAAGAGTTGTCGTTAATGGTAAATTTTCAAGCTGGACAGAGGTGGCAAGTGGTATCCCTCAGGGGTCTGTTCTGGGACCCCTTCTATTTAACATTTTTATAAATGATCTTGAAGACAGCATTGAAAGTCATGTTTCAGTGTTTGCAGATGACACAAAACTTTGTAAAATAATACAGTGTGAGCAAGATATTACTTTGCTGCAGAAGGATTTAGATAGACTGGAGGACTGGGCACTCAAATGGCAGATGAAATTTAATGTTGAAAAATGCAAAGTTATGCACTTCGGCGTAAAGAATACACAAGCAACGTATACCCTTAATGGAAGTGAATTAGGGATAACAACACACGAAAAGGACTTGGGAATTGTTATAGACAACAAACTATGCAACAATGTGCAATGTCAATCAGCAGTGGCCAAGGCCAGTAAGGTATTGTCATGCATGAAAAAGGGCATTCATTCTCGGGACGAGAATATCATTTTGCCTCTCTATAAATCACTGGTAAGACCACATATTGAATATGCTGTGCAATTTTGGGCACCTGTTCTAAAGAAGGATATCATGGCACTAGAAAAAGTGCAGAGGCGGGCTACAAAATTAATAAAAGGAATGGAACATATCAGCTATGAAGAAAGGTTAACAAATTTAAACCTATTTAGTTTAGAAAAACGTCGCCTGAGAGGGGATATGATAACATTATACAAATATATTCGGGGCCAATACAAACCATTGTGTGGAAATCTATTCACAAACCGGACTTTACATAGGACACGAGGCCATGCGTTTAGACTGGAAGAAAGAAGATTTCGTCTAAGGCAAAGGAAAGGTTTTTTTACTGTAAGAACAATCAGGATGTGGAATTCTCTGCCTGAAGAAGTGGTTTTATCAGAGTCCATACAGATGTTCAAACAGCTACTAGATGCATACTTGCAAAGACAGAATATTCAAGGATATAATCTTTCAATGTAGGGTAATAACTGCTTGATTCAAGGATAAATCTGACTGCCATTCTGGGGTCAATAAGGAATTTTTTGTCCTAGCTTGTTGCAAAATTGTGCTTCAAACTGGGGTTTTTTTTTTTTTTTTTTTTTTCTCTTTTGGATCAACAGCAAAAAACAGGTGTGAGGAAGGCTGAACTTGATGGACGCAAGTCTCTTTTCAGCTATCTAACTATGTAACTATGTAACTATGTTCCAGGAACTAGGAAACCCTGTGTTTGGGTGGTGGGAACAAGGGACAAATGGACCAGAGTTCTGGTCCTGTGCTGGGACCCCTGGGAGCGGGAGGATCCGGGAGGGGACAATGTCCTGGTGTGGTGTCTACCGCCGAGTGTGGCTAATAAAGTTGTTGTTGTACCCCCTGGAACTGTGTGTCGTTCAGTTACTGGGGGAAGAATGGGTCTCCATGTATGTTAACCGGTTGCATTCCAGGTGAACGCTGTATATTGGCTTAGTTAACGAAACAAGATACCTCTGGTCTGCTACAGTAGTCCCTTCTTTTTCTTATATATAACTAAAAAAAATAAGGTGAATTAAAAAAAATAAAAACAAGGAGAAATAGAGTGACAAAAAATTATTAATTTAAAAACAAAACCTGCAAAGTGACAGAGTTGCTTTCAGTTATATCCGCTGAGTTAATTGGCTAATTAGTAATCTCTCAACTAATGTAGCAAATGCTGAGAAATGTGATTTATTTATCTAAAGCTTTCAAGAAGATTCAAACCATCAATGCGCCTAGGTCTTAGCTACCTTCCCCACATTCTTCCTCACAAAATACATTTAGTGAGCTAAATTGCTGATTTTTGTTAAAGTGCTACATATTGCTTTCACTTGGCAGGTGCCTGTTAAATCATATTGTAATCCAACCGATTTCTCAAAAAGAAAATTTATATTTACTTAAACAATTTGTTAAAGAGTTCTTACAAAGTAAAATATTTTCTATATTTTAGTTTGTTTATTATAAACATGGAAAATCCAACAATTGAGTCATTTATCTAGTTCACTTTGTTAACAGGCAATGTATGTTGGTTATTGTAGTGCATGTCATCTAGAGTCAGACATGGCCTGTTCTAAGTATTTATTGTTACTGAATATTACAAGTTATTTTTGTTTAGGCTCTGTGTACCTCTCCAGTTCATGAATACAAATAAATTAATAAGTGCTATAGAAATTGTAGGAGTTGACGTGCTATAGAATATCTAAAAAAATTTAAAACAAAATAGAGTGAGAGAAGCCAGTGACTATGAAAACGTGACAGTGAAAATTCCTTGAGGGAACAGAGAAGGCTTTTCCTGCACTTGCTTTTGGATTTTAATTTAGATTGGTCAAGACTGGTGGCAGAGGTTGGATGCCCTGTGCTCAGGAGTCAATATTTCCATTGATCCATCATTCACGGCTTGAGAAAGGGACATCACCTTGCAACTCCCTAGGATTATAGGACTGCCAAGCATTTGGAAAATGATTGCCAATTCACACTGGTCTCAGATAAATGTAAATCCAAAGGTAGCAGATAGCTGTACTAGGGTTGAATGAGATGTATATATCTCTTCGTTATCACTTCTTGAAAAACAGCCAGCCACCTATTTCATTTTAGTTCTTACTGGACCACATCATCACAGGATTCCATAAAATGTATTTTGAAAATGTTATCGGAACTGGCGATAAGGAGCTAAATATATGTTGCCTTTAGAATCTCACATTTTTAAATTTGTTAGAAAATGCATGTTGGATTTTCTACTATTCTTTTTAAACTCCACTTATTAATTTGACTATTTCTGATTTTTGATGCCACCTACCCAGAATATTTTATGCAAGAGAGCACAGGTCTAAACAGAAGAGGCTGCAAGAACAGACTTCTGTTTAATTAAATTATAGTAAAAAACTGAACCCAAATGAATGCTTAAGATGTCCAAATTTTTCCCCAGGGACTTCAATGATACCAGACTTTTAGGATCTCTTTCTAATTAATGTGTAATTAACCAATTAGCTTTGTGTGTCACTGTACTGTACTACGTGCTAAGTATATAACCTGAAATCTTGTTCTCCACGAGATCTGTTACATTTTAGTCGCAACAATCCAAATTGAGAGATTTCCCATCATAGAACAGAATGGGGAAGGCCCATCAGGGATCTCTAAGGAAACATGCCATGTCAATGTTTGCTTAGCAACTGATAGGTGACATGCTGCATCTCCCATTTCAGTCCACTTTCTTTTGATGAAAGAAAAGGGTCCTCTTGCGAGTTATTACCTGTAATAATACCATATGGTAAAATGTAAACAACATCTGCATATTCATGTAATAATTTCATCTGTTTAATTAGTTCCAGCAAGGCAGTTTACCCTCCAAGGCCCAGGCTGTCACTTCAGCGATCATATATCCATGGCCTGCTGTCGAGGTTGACAGCGTCCTATTGTGCTTTCAGACGCTTCCACCTCAGCAGCTAATGCAAGTGAATCTACCAAGAGATGGAGGGATTGTTCTCATTGATCCAAACTGCTGAAAAAATTCTGTCATCTTTGCACAGGGCTACTAAGACAAACCTGACACATCAGGTGATTGGAGGTTGTAAAGTGCTTGTCAAACGGAGAGACAATAATGCGTTTTGGACGAGTACAATTTTAATTCTCTGCATCTCAGCCAAGCCTCGGCCATTTGCAAATTAAAGCTAATGCAGAAGAATCCAGGTTCAATTTCTGATTGACTTTAGATGCCCTGTAGTGCCAGCCTAATGACAGTGTACCCAGTGGTGCAGCAAAGCACAGAGCCCATGTGGATTGGGCAAGCAGGTTTATAAAAAAAACCTTACATGACAGCAAATATTTCTGGAGAACGTTGCGTGAATATTAAATTATGGGTGTCTCATGAAGTGTTTGCTTGCTGGGAAGAATTCTTTCAAATGCTGTATTATCCTTCTGCATGACAAGGCAACCATTCTCAATTACCTTGTAATATCTCAACAAAACTGTATTCTCTCCCGCACATTAATGATTACACAATACAAGCCAGTACATTGGGTGACGTAGCAACACTTATCTGATCTATTGAGTACATTTATTAAGTAAGCAGCTATATACATGACGTGTATGGACATAGGCCCATTGAGGTGGCCAGGTTTTTTTTATTTTTTTGGCTTTTGTCTAATCAGTTTAATAATTGTCAGTTTATTAAGGAAAATTGTTTACATTTTTATATTTTTACTACTGCACTTTTAGTTAGTAACCATTTTGAAAATACTGATGTGGTTAAATCATCTTGCTGTTATCTTGCCAGCTTTACTATTATTTTTTCATGATTTCTCTTATTTTCTATTATGCATGTCTCTATACAGTCAATAGTAAGTCCCTCAAACAGGCAATTACACCTATAACTCTAAACTGCATTATTTTTAATACAAATTACAATAACTCAGTGATTGGATCTGATGGGGATTGAAGGGCAAAGAGTTTAATGGGATTTGTGTTATGGAAAAAGCCTGAAGAAATCAGGGTTACTTCATCAATATAACTTTTTATATTATTGTCTGAAAGCAATTTCACATCTACCCAAATTTGCTGCTTGTCCAGAGATTATTAAGCTTTAGAGAAGTGAAGCCGTAATGGGTAACATTTGATTTTAACAAAGTCTTGAAGGAATCGTGTAGTCTTCTGCTTTTGATCCCAATAACCTTGCAATAGTCTTTGAGCCATTTCGAAATACAAATGCATTAAACGTAGTGAACACACATTACTTGACGAAATACATATTTGCTGGTTGGACCATGGAGCAGATTAAGGATAGAAATGATGACAAAACATGATTATCGCAGAGATGAATTGCAATAGGCAAGTTATTCATACATGATTTGCCGCTGTATATCTCCAGCATTTATAGATAAAATATATATATTAATCATGGTTTTGAGCTTGTAATTCAAAACTAAAAATGTGGTGGGACTAGAGTAACAGATGGGCTTAAGGGTCTGTGCAGATTTTTGGGGGGAATTTGGACAATATTGAAAATCTTACCTACTTGCCATGGTCATAACTATTGCATCTTCTTTGCTTGTGTCCACTGTAAGCCAACTAAACAGCCCACTATAATATGGTATCACAAATGTTTTGGTTGTGGGTATACATGTGGTGGTTTGTGAAGGCAGCACCCTAGAAGCTACTGTGAGGTCAAATACAAATGTTAACTAATAAACAAGACTTTGCTTATTAACTTTGTGTATTAACAATGGGAGTTATAATCTGTACCCATTGTTTTTTTCATATGTTACATTGTATATTCATGTCAAAACCATTTTTTCTATATGACCATCCAAGGCCATTGGATGAAGCCTCCATATGTGCATGTTCCACATTCCTCTAGAAGGGAATCAACGAGCCCAAAAGAAAACATACCATCTTTTTATACCATCGTGTATAGAAAACTAAAATGTACTAAATGACAAAAAACAAAAGCCATAAGAAGCATATACAATGCAAAAATCCCTATATTAAGTCATAACTGTATGTAAATCTACCTAAATACATTAAACCATATCTATCTGAATCACTGAGGTGGTAATAAATTAAACTTAAAATAGATAATTAACTTTATCCTTGTAATAGCAACCAACTGTACATTATGAAACCAAATTGAAGGAAGACAAGTAACTATAGTTATGCAGTAGGCATTTGGTGGTTAGGATGTCAAAAAACACACACTAAACCTAGTATCTACTAAACCTAGTATCTACAAATTGAAAATTAGGAGTACATAAAACATAACAGAAGAAACAAAGCAAATTACTTAAAAGAAGCTATGTGAGCATAATAAACAAATACTGAATATTATTGAAAACCAAAGAAAAGAAAACGTTACCTGCGCTTTCTCCTTAATCCCTATGTATATTTCGACAAATGGAGGTCATTTAGTTGCTCCAATGGCCATTGGAGGGAATGCCCGCCTGCCAACATCAAGGCAGACCCCCCTAAGCGGGTCCTTACACTGACCCTTCAGCCTGCTTCCTAGAGCTTCTGGCAAAGATATCTCTAATGAGACAGAGAGGGGTATTTTTTATATACACCCCTATATACTTATTAACCCTTAATAGGGAACACATGAGTGCAGGTAACTTTGTCCTTTAAGCCCTGCACTGCTATCAGAAAGAATACCTAAAACAGTGGT